>NC_081194.1:54250575-54929325 GCF_902713425.1 Acipenser ruthenus | reverse complement strand
TTTTTGTGACTAGAACTGAACACAATATTATAGATGAGGTCTTACTAATGCATTGTAAAGTTTTAACATTACTTCCCTTGATTTAAATTCAACACTTTTCACAATATATCCGAGCATCTTGCTGGCCTTTTTTTTTATAGCTTCTCCAGATATTTCTGAGGCTGTGTGGTCCAGTGATTAAAGAAAGGGGCTTGTAATCAGGAGGTCCCCCGTTCAAATCCCACCTCAGCCACTGACTCACTGTGTGACCCTGAGCAAGTCACTTCACCTCCTTGTGCTCCGTCTTTCGGGTGAGACGTAGTTGTAAGTGACTCTGTAGCTGATGCATAGTTCACACACCCTAGTCTCTGTAAGTCGCCTTGGATAAAGGCGTCTGCTAAATAAACAAATAATAATAATAATAATAATAATAATAATAATAAACTCCTAGGTCTTTTTCATAGATTCCTTCTTCAATTTCAGTATCTCCCATATGATATTTATAATGCACATTTTTATTGCCTGCGTGCAGTACCTTACCCTTTTCTCTATTAAATGTCATTTGCCATGTGTCTGCCCAGTTCTGAATGCTGTCTAGATCATTTTGCTGTTGCAACAGTGTTTGCCACTCCTCCTATTTTTGTGTCATCTGCTAATGATCCTGAACAATTGACAGTATAGCAAAAACGTGTCAATGAAAAGTAAATACATGTATTTTAAAAGGACAGAATGTATGTATTTATTTAATGCTGTCAGGACCAAAATTGCATACAGTAGGAACATCATACTAAATTCCCAAACCAATTGTGAGGTATTTACAGATTCTGGTCCACGGTTTACCACACAGGATGTCACAGACATTCTTAGGATTACTAGACTTGTGTAATACTCCTGCTGAGTCCCCTGCTCTGACTGAGTATACTTTGTGAATCAAGTCTCATTAAAATATTTATTCAGTTTGAGGTAAACATTGGCTAAGTTGAGTCAACTAAGATAACGAAATACCCAACCGGAAACGTTAACATTTGTATTTGTTAATATTAAGTGTGCCTAAAAAGGAAAAAGGCTGATTTCTCTACGTTAGTACACACAAATCAGTATAAACTGTGCCTGCTATCAAAAGTGTGTTAAGAACACAGGAAAAGCTCAGGATATTTTCAGTCTAAACAGACTTTCACCATTTTCACAAATTTATACAAATAGATTTTTTTCCTGAAAAATATGTTTTAGGGCAAAAAGGCTAAAGTACTTGGGGCCAAATATTCAAACGCTTTGCGTGTGTCGCAAGGGGAGTTGTAGAGATTTTTTTCTGCAAGTCCTTTTTGTGAAAAAAGTTGCGCTTTTGAGTGAGAGTCATAATAGATGCTGCATTGGAAAAAATTAGTTTCCGAGTTGTTCTCTCGCAAGTGCTTTCCCCTCAAATTTGGGGGAGGTGTCATGAATAATCCTGCAAGTTCACCACCACGACATAAATTCAAAAATTAATTTGCTTGCAAATCACTATGTTGCATGGAAATCACTTAAGACTGGTTACACTCCTCTTAATAATTCTGCAAGAAGTATTTCAGGACAGTCTAATTCTATTTAAAGCGTGAACATGGCTTTCAGACCACTATATTTGCAAATGCTAGCAGAGCAACAGAAAAAGAGGAAATATTGTGCAAGCAGAATATACAGACAACGTATAACATTCCTTGACTTGTCTGCTGAAGAAGTCCTTAGTCGATTCATACTTTGATTAAACATAATAACATTTTGGTTTATTTCCAACTCAAATATTTAATTTATTTGTGATTTATTTTAAACAATACTAATTACAAGTGCTTAATTTGTAAGGAAAGAAGTGCCGGGGCGCAAGCAATGACAATACAGTGGAATGTCGCGTATCCGACCGTCACATAACCACCCTGATCAATTAACCGCTTTGCTAATGGTATTGGCAGCAAGTGCAGCGTCCACGATGGAAACAGAAAGAAAGCGTTATAGCAGTCAGCCTTTTGGTGCGTTCCCCTTTAAGATAGATGGGCTGTGTGCGTGTGTCAGTCGGCTGTGTGTAGCAGTGACGTTTCAATACACCAGTTGAGAAAGCTTTGTGTTTTACTTTTTTTGTGCAATGTATTTGTATGACGGAGCACACGGTTGCAGATATTGGCAGCGTGTTTTTGTAGCTTTTAAATGCATTTGAATTAAACAAAGCAAGCTTCATAAACGCAATGCTTACTGGCCGTTTGTTTAAAATAGCCGAAGCAATATTTAAACCAAGCTTCTTATCGGCTGTTGGTAATATCAAAAAAGAGAGCAAAGTACCGTGACAGAGATATTAAGAAAGCAGAACCAGGGAGGCAGGGACTTCTTGAGTTAAGAAAGAAGCCATCAGTTGCAGGTTACTGTACATTTACAGTTTGTTTTGTATTTTTTTTTTTAAAGCTTTGCGTGGAGATGGCTTATGGTAAACCACATAGCAACACTGTGTATTGTAGCCTTATTAATCTCGTTTACGTTTGCTTACCTTTAAAGCAAAAAATGTCCCCATGTTTAAAGCAGTTTGCGTGTTGTTTTTGTTCACTGACCTATTTATGGATGTGTAAATGCTTTTACTATAAATGTACGCAAATACGACTTTTTCACATATCCACCTATACCCCCGTCCACAGGGGGTCGGATATGCAACATTGTACTATAATACCGTTCTTAAGAAGCGCACATTCAAAATCATAACAGGTTTATTTGAAAGGGTATTGTACGTACTAGTGTTAGATTTTATAATCACACATTCTACATCATACATGGAAAGCAGTTGTATGTGCAGAAAAATAAATTAAAGACAAATGCAGGACAAATATATATAACCAAAAATGTAACCCCGCCCTGGTCACTCTGCCTGCAGAGTACAGACAAACTAGGCCTATAATTAATTTGTTTGCTGTGGTCCAGATGAAATGGAATGGGGATTAATATTGAATGTTAAATAGATTGGTAAAGTTAAACAAGATGATCCTGGTGCTCAGAGGTGGAATGGTGAATTGGCTGAAAGCTCCTTAGCATAACCTATTAGTGTTGTTTAAATAAAACAAATTGGTTCTTTTGACGCGGTGCCTCCACCCGGATGATGCCAATGCTTACCAAAGGTGCCCTGTAGCAATTACCTGTGGCACCCCCAACTATGTATTTTGCCCGTACACTTTTTTTGATCTGTGTATATGCATTATTATTCTGTTTTGTTATAGTTTGGCATTTAAATGGTTTAAAATGAAATAAAAAGTGGAAAGGCATTCAGATGACTCCAGAAGGCCAACATTGATAACAAAATAAATACAACAAAAAAAACATACACGCACCCTACACAAACATTTGGTTTGACCGATGGTCCGCGCTGTAGTAATATCTAGCTATATCTAACATTATCAGGGCTGTGAATGCAACAGAAGCCACAGTTTGTGGAGATTGCAAAAAATAAATAAATACATAATGAGAGTAATGTGTGTAGGCAGTGTTTGCATCTTGTTTGCCTCTTGTTTGTTCCCCTGAAACGCTACATTATTATTATTATTATTATTATTATTATTATTATTATTATTATTATTATTATTATTATTATTTATTAGCAGAGAGCGACTTACAGTTGTATACAAAAAATACATAGCAAGAATTACAGTACAATTAAGATCAAGATACAAAATAGTTACATCAGGGTTAGATACGAGTGCAAGTATCTAACCCTGATGTAACTATTTTGGCAGCAGTGTGGAGTAGTGGTTAGGGCTCTGGACTCTTGACCGGAGGGTCGTGGGTTCAATCCCCAGTGGGGGACACTGCTGTTGTACCCTTGAGCAAGGTACTTTACCTAAATTGCTCCAGTAAAAACCCAACTGTATAAATGGGTAATTGTATGTAAAAGTAATGTGATATCTGTATAATGTGAAATAATGTATAATGTGATACCTTGTAACAATTGTAAGTCGCCCTGGATAAGGGCGTCTGCTAAGAAATAAATAATAATAATAATAATAATAATAATAATAATAATAATAATAATAAGTGAAATACAAGATACTACAGATTGGGTTAAATGCAGGATTAAATACAGTAAAATAGGGAGCAGATAAGTGCAAGTTAAAGTGCATTAAAGGCAGAGTACTATATTGTCCAAAAGGGAAGAGTTGAGTTTTACAGGTGTTGTCTGAAGAGGTGTGTCTTGAGGAGGCGCCGGAAGGTGGTCAGGGACTAGGCAGTCCTGACATCCGTAGGAAGGTCGTTCCATCACTGCGAGGCAAGGGTGGAGAAGAAGCGGGCTCTGGAGGCAGGGAAGCGTAGCGGAGGTACAGCCAGGTGCAGATACAGGTGCAGTCTTCTACTGCAGGCGGAGCAGAGAGGTCGGGTGGGGGTGTAGGGGGAGATGAGGGCCTGGAGGTAGCTGGGTGCAGTCTGGTCAAGGCATCAGTAGACGAGTACAAGAGTGGAGATGTAATGGGAGTAGGTGAGGCAGGAGTCCAGGGTTACTCCAAGGTTCTTGGCTGAGGAGGGAGATACAAAGATCAGAGGAGGGGGAAGATGAGGAAGGGAAGAGATACGGGAGGATCTGAGCATCATCAGCATAGAAATGGTTTGAGAAACCATAGGATGCGATGAGAGGGCCCAGGGAGCGGGTGTAGAGAGAGAACAGGAGAGGACCCAAGACTGATCCTTGGGGGACTCCTGTTGTGAGAGGGTGAGGTTTGGAGGTTGAGCCATGCCAGGTTACCTGGTAGGTGCAGTCGGAGAGGTAGGAGGAGAACCATTCATTCATACTAAAATATTTCATTACAGCCGCGCCCCTTACGCTCATGACTGTATTCGTTCTGTCTATGTTAATTATGGAGTGGCAATGCTTTGTTACCCACAACTCTGAGTAGGCTCAATAATGGCACCTGTAGGAATACGTGCATTGAATCATGGATGTGCTCATTGAATCATGGAATTGCACACTTGAACCATGGGATTGATTGTCCTACCCTTGCTTTCGTCATGCTCACCCGGCACTGCAGCTCCCATTTTTTTTTCACAGCTGTCAATATTTCATGCTCATGTCATCTCATTATATATTATAATTCTCCTTAGGCAATCTGCTGCCCTTGACAAGGCAATTAATTCAGCAATATTATTTTTCTCTTTCAACAGTAGCCATGAACTCAACTGAAGCTGGAAGCCACAAGCCCACTGTAAGATACAAGCTCACTGTCACGGGTCGACCTCTGGCAGCAGAAACCGGCAAATTGAAGTTCAAGCAATATACAGTTATGGCTGTGTGTGCTTTCACTGGGCTCATTCGCAGCTTTTCACGGTCTTAAAATATCTACCTGAAGATTTCACGATTAAGCATAATATTTATTCCTTCTATATAGATGCAGCAGTCAATGTCAACAGGTCTTCCATTGCAATTGTGTTTGTTCTCCTCCATGATATATCTTTGCTCAAGATATATGCCCAACATAATATTGTTAGTATGTCCGGAGTGGGGGGCCATCTCTCTGACGGGACCACCAGAGGTTTGCTCCCCCAAAAAAGTTTTTTTTTTCCTCTCCACTGAACGGTAATATTAGTTTTTTAATTGCCCTATCAATATATATATATATATATATATATATATATATATATATATATATATATATATATACTGTATGTTCAATTTTTCATGGTTTTGCATTGGTGGCGCAGTTGCGGGGTGCCAGGGGTCCTCTTCTGGGGGCAAGTGAAGCTCACTTCCCGACTTTAGAAGAAGCCCAGTCGTTGCTGGCTTCATCCTTCTCCAGTTAGGTTCTCAGCGAGACAATGGGGACCCCCGGCCAGATCTATCTAACTCTGTCATCTTCCCATTTTCTCACCTCTAGGTTCCCTTTGGAGGAAGTACCAGTTGCTTCCCAGCCTCATAGACCGATCAGTTCGGTCTCACCTCCACGAGGACGGCTCTCCGCAAGACAAGGGGAATCTCCTTACTCATCTCTAAGTCACAAAGCACATCTCTCCTATTATCAATTCCCAAGGTTTCTTCCTCCTCGCAACCCTTGCTCGTGTCCAGTGTATAAACACCTTATTAACATCAGCTACACATTCCTTGGACAATAGCAAAGCAGTCTGGAAATGCAGACAAATAAGAACACAAAATTTACTTTGAGCAAATCAATAACAATTTGTGGCAGCCAATGAGCAGGGGAAAAAATATTGCCTCAACAGTGAGCATATGGGAATACTGAATAAGTGCAAAACTTATTTTTAATCAATTACTATTATAGGGAAAATGAGCACACAAAGCTACATAGGCTATAGCCAATAAAGATACGTTTATAGGTTATTCACTTTAAAATGCCTCTAAATGCCAGTGAAAATGTTTGACCCTTGTATATTTATCGTCATATTCTGTGGTGTCATTTTGAATGTTCCATGTTGATGTGATTTAAAATAGTTCAAAATCGCAAAAGCTGCAAATAAAAAAACAGTAAAGCAGCAAGGTTACATTTCAAAGTGTGACTATTTGGTTTTGCACAGTAAGTAATGCCTTAACAACAAAGAAATTCCCCACCACAGAAGTCAAATTTTACGGTCCAAAATAAAGCAGCTTCCCTAATCATCTGTTGAGATTAAATAAATGTATACTTAGGCTTTAGAAAGCACTTTTTTTACATGTGAACTGAAGACAGAAAAGAGATTCTCAAAACTTGAAAGAGTAAGTAGCTTGAAAATAAACTTGTATTATGTGTTTATTTTTCCTTCCTTTCACAAGGTTTCATCCAGAACTATTAAACACTCAATATTGCTTCAGAAATTAAATTACAAACATTTTGACTAAAAGCCTAATCTTGGACTATCTTACCTAAAATAACAGTAGATACTGTAGTCCACGATTATTGCTAATCAAGGTATGTGAAATCAGCCGTTAATGTTTACAATTGAAGACATTTAGAAAGACTTATGTATGTCATTGGATTTAAGTTCCTTTATGGTGTTTGCAATGATTCACAATGATGACCGCGCTGTTAGGGTAGACACGTTTGCGTAGCGGTCCCCAGGTGCTTCGGTACTGCAGCGCACGCATAGCCCTTGATACTTAGGTATCTCGGTGCACAAGTGGTCAGTGTATACGGCACACGGTGCCCAGCACCTCAGCGTCAGTGCACAGTCACAGCGCTGCACAGTACACGGTGCACATAGTGCTATCGGTACTTGGTGCATGTGGTGCTCGGGACGCACGGGGCTCAGCCCGCACAGTGTGCATGGTGCACATTGTGCTTGGTACTACACTACTGCACGGGCATACGGTGCTGCATGGTACACGGTGCACAAGGTGCCCACAGTACTCAGTGCGTGGTGCTACAGCGCTAGTGGGTGAACGCTCGCCATTCGCACTTAGCCAGTGCTTGAGTGCAGTGCAAGTGGTGTTTAGTGTACGGCCCATGCAAAACACCAGGCCCATGTCAGGTAAGTCGGGGATCAATCCCTGCATGGCCTGCAAAGCCAATATCCCGCAAGAGGACAAGCATACCCTCTGTGTGCGGTGCTTGGGCGTTCAACATGTCACATTGGCCCTAGAGAGGGATGTGGCCTGTAGCATCTGTGAGGCTTTCCAGCCCTGGGTGAAAGAAGCTTGTTTGGAGAGGGCGACGAGGGCGAACTCCACGTCCTCTATGGCTTGACCGTCGGTGGCTCTTGGAGCCCCAGAGCCCCTCCTCCATGACCTGTCCCAGGACCCCTTGCTAGGCATCCCCGATGCGCAGGCTGCCTGCAGTCGTTCCCCATCATGGCAAGCGAGAAGGGTGAAGCGTTCCAAGCAGGCTCAAGGCCCAGATGGCCCAGTTCCTGGAGCTCTTGGCTAAACAGGCACTGGCAGCCCAGGCCCCTGTCCAGGCCCTGTTGCAGCCCCATTTGGCATACCCCCCCTCCCCAGGGGAGTTCAGGGTGGATGGGAAGAGGCGTCTCAACTGGCGCAAGAGGACATGCTCTCCATAGCGGCCTCAAGGGAGGGGGCCTCCTTCTCCTCTGACATGCAGGTGGGCGAGACCCCAGCTGAGGAAGAACCTGGCTTCGCGGTAGCCTCGGAAGCCAGTGCCCCCCCCCCCACCCGGTTTTCCAGCTGAGTTTCAGCACTTATGGGACGCGCTGCAGCTTTCTTACAGGTCCCCTGGACGCCAGCGGCGGAATCACGCTAGGCCATGTTCCGGACGCAGGTGATGGCTCATCGCCCTCAGAAGTTCCCGGCCTTCCCAGACTTCATGAAGGAGGTACGCTCCTCGTGGGATCGTCCGGCCTCGAGTCCTAGCGTGCTAAAACACACCGCACCGCTTGACTCCTTAGAAGGCGCGGATAAGCTTGGCCTAGCGGGGTTTCCCCTGGTAGACTCCACCATCGTGGCCCTAGTTAAGGCCCCGCTGGTTAGTGGATTGGCTAGAGACCCAATGTGCCCGAACTCCCAATGTAAGGTGACGGAAACACATCTCAAGTGGGCGTATGCAGCAGAGGCACAGGCAACTCACCTGTCTAATATAGCGAGTGTGCTTACATGGATGGTGTACTGCGCGAGGCAGACTCCTCGAGCCGGTGGCCACGGAGTTACTTCTCCTGTCCAGCACACTGCTGCAGATCTCCGGTCTCCAAGGGCAAGCTCTTGGCCGGAGCCTGTCTAGCTTGATCGTGGCTCGTAGACAGCTGTGGCTGTCACAAGCCAGAGTTCCTGATGCGGATAAGGCCACGCTGCTTGAAGCGCCTATATCCCCAGGACATACCTTTGGGCCAGCCGTGGAGGAGATCCTACAGAGATCCCACAGGGAACGCGAGGCATGCCGGCAGGTGTCCACGTTGCTCCCTCCCCGCACCTCCGCCTGGGGCACGTCGAGCCGCTGGCGAGCTCCTCAGACGCGGACTGTCACTAGAACAGTTCCAGACCCCACAGCTCTGCTGGATGACCTAAGGCATCGCCTACAGGGTACATCAGCAGCAAGTAACCGGGCCCAACCAGCAGGCAGAGGGAACGCAGGACGTGGCCAGTCCACACACCAGCGTCACAGGAGGCTTTTTCAGGGCCAGCACCCTAAACAGCCACCCCAAACTGCCCCGCCTCAGCCTCGGCAGCCCGAGCAGGGCCCCTGAAGGCTGGTGGTCTCAGACCCCCTTTTCAGCACAACAGCTGCAGTACTGGCGCGCTTGCACTTCAGACTCCTGGGTGTTCGCCACCATGCAAAACGGTTACGCGCTTCAGTTCCGCTTCGGACCTCCTCCCTTTCGAGGCATCTCGAAAACCTTTGTGACAGACCCTCTCCAGTCCTCGGTACTTCAGAAGGAAGTGGCTGCCTTGCTGTGCTGGCTATGGGTCTGGCCCCTGAAAGGGACCTCTGGTTAGCCCTAGGGCTACAAGATGCAGTTGTGGGTATGTTGCAGAGCGCTAGGGCAGACTCCACTAGGTCTTTATACACCTATAAGTGGAGGTATTGGAAGCCATGACCCCATATCTTGCCCTATGCCAGTCATCTTACAGTTTCTGCAAGAACTACTTGATGCTGGTAGGTCACCTTCCACCTTGAATGTGTGCTATCTCTGTTTGCCATGCCCCCTTAGATTCAATGTCTCCGGGCACGCATTTTTGGCTACCTGTTTTCTTAAAGGAACTCGGCGATTATGCCCTCCTAGGAGGACTGTTGTCCCCAAATGGAGTCATAACGTTGTACTAGAGGCTCAAACGAAGGCCCCGTTTGAGCCCATACACTCCACAGAGCTGATGTACCTGTCTATGCAGACAGCCTTCCTCTTGGCTATCACCTCCGCTAAGCGTGTCAGTGAGCTGCATCATCCCAGGAAGTGGCCTATCGTCAGCTCTGGTATAGAAAGCTCAGCGATACCTACCCAATGGGCAGGCATATCCCATACGTAATGTCATTGGTGGTCATCTTCTCTTTCAGGGAACGTTTGTTATACACAAATAAGCTTACTTGATTTGAAAAACATCATGAATGATACAAGCAACTTCTTATACTACTTGGTTTGACTAAATGAATAGTACACAACAAAATATGAAAGCTGAACATTAATCTTAACAAAGACCAACGACAACTTTTAAAAATATGGTAGCATACTTCAATAGGAACATTCAATAGGAACATCAATAATGCGATCCAAGTCATTATTTTATTACTATAACATCTAAAAAAAGCTCTGCAAATGTCTGTGATATTCTTTGAGCGCTGGATGCAGAAGCAGCTGTCTTGTTTGTTTATGTCCGTGTTATCTATGTGGTGTCGGGGCTATCTGTATTTTTTTCGTCTTCTCTCGGCTCTTATCGGTCTCACTCGGCCATTGAATGGTTTTCTCGGCTTTTTCAGGAGAAAAGACAACTAGAGACTTGTTTTTTTACGTCTTTTTGATGATGTCGGACAGGGTCGACATTGGACCGGAAAGGGAAAATTGCAATGTCAGACCAGGTCCGACATAGGACCGCAAAGGGCTAATTAATGTCGTCCTTCTGGAGTCCTCTGAATGCCTTTTAATTTGTTTCTTTTTTAAAACATTTAAATGCAAAACCATAACAAAACATGCATATAGGCTTTTTTTTCTTTTTTTTAAAATTATTTGTCCTGTGGTTGCCTTTTATTAATTATTCTGCATGTACTACTACTTTGCATATAATGTAGAATACATGAATGTAAACATCTAACACTAGTATGTACAATACTCTTTCAAATAAACGTGTTATGATTTGGAATGTGCGGTTCTTAAGATCGGTATTATTGTCATTGCTCACGCCACGACACCTCTTTCTTTACAAATTAAGCACTGAGCCTAAGTAACATATGTCTATGGCATTCAACCCGAACTCATGTAAAAAGCACATTTACAGTTTAATATAATCTTATATCTGTAATGATCTATTGTAACTTATCCTTTCAGCATACCTCACAATTGGCAGCAGTTTTCTGCAGGCAAAATTCTCTCAGCATGTGTCACGGGTTGCCACTGTTTATTAAGCTATTTTGTTGGTTGTAAAACCCAAGGAGGGGATTATTAAGGCCTGTCAAAGTCTGCAGATATTCGTCCAAACAGTTCAGTAATTAGTGTGTATACATATATAATTTAATTTCATTATTTATACAGTAGCTGAGACTAGCAAATTCAAAAAATCTGGCTTACGAAACCTGTAATTAACCAAAATAAAAATAAATTAGAAATGCATCACAGTTTAAATTAATTGTTGTTGTTGTTGTTTTTATTATATTATATTATACTTATTTTACTTATCCATTTATACTTTAGAATTTATTTTATCTTGATGTATTGGCTGTCAATTTAAATGATTTAAACAGGGGTTTAATACCATCGCTCTTGAACTACCAGTCCTTCCGCTGTTTCTCCTAAGGGTCTGTAGTTGAATTATTACATACAGTAAGAATACACTGAAAATAAGTCCACCAAAACAGGTTTATCCATTTTAGAAAAGGGTTATTAAGATCTGCCACGGTTTCTATCATAAACATAGTTGTCTAGACTAGAGCATCAATCATTCTACCCATAGGTTGCCTATCTCTTAAACATCAGTATGCTCTGCTGTAACCCATACCATAAATGTTTGTCAGCAAACATATTTCAAACTCATTTCCATTTTGTCTTGTAGATTTTTGGCCAATTCTTGGTTTGGGGTATTCTCACCTTCTTGTTGTGTGAGTTCATCAGCTGTTAATTAACATTTAATTGTCGCCATGCAGCAATAATCAAAATATGTGACAGACACAATTGGTCTGTCTGTATAATCTATGTGGTGAACACAATAACTGACTTGAATTTTCATTAGACTTCCCCCTTAAGATTGTATTTGGGTTTTGTGGTAAACTGCTTTAAAACAGTTTTATCCTTTTGATTAATATAGCCCTTGATTATGATTATATTGCTATACTAATTCTTAGGTGTTTTTTTTTTAGTTTTTTTTTTTTCAGGCACTGCACATATATTTGCTTTACTCTATATTTCACAGCAATTCCAAAGATATATCATGTTTTTTAAGCAGTTAAACAAAAGAAAATGTTAATATTTGACAACCCTCCGCTTTGTCAACTTTATTTGTTTGCTTGTATTTTAGCAGTGGTAAAAATAGTCTTCACACCCTTAGATGCTGGTATGAACTCAACCTTATTAGAGGGCTGTATGGTGGACCTGTTCCAGACATCTCTGTGAGAAGAACTGCTGTGCAGTGGTCTTTGGATTTGCAAGTTCAGCAGGTATAGATTAGAAAGAGGGACAATTAAATCAATTAGAAGGTAATCTGGATCAGAAGATTTGTGTGTCTTAGCTCCATGCTTTGAAATACGGTTCTATCAAATATACTGGAAATGTAATGCCTAAGTGCTTCTGTGTACATATATGTGACAGTCTGACTGAGGCGAGTCTACAACAAATGCCTACAATTCAGTTATGACCAATACTGAAATTGAAGAAAGAATCTATGAAAAAGACCTAGGAGTTTATGTTGACTCAGAAATGTCTACATCTAGACAATGTGTGGAAGCTATAAAAAAAGGCCAACAAGATGCTCGGATATATTGTGAAAAGTGTTGAAGTTAAATCAAGGGAAGTAATGTTAAAACTTTACAATGCATTAGTAAGACCTCATCTAGAATATTGTGTTCAGTTCTGGTCACCTCCTTACAAAAAGGATATTACTCCTCTAGAAAGAGTGCAAAGAAGTGCGACCCGAATTATCCCCGGTTTAAAAGGCATGTCGTATGCAGAGAATTGAATCTATTCAGTCTTGAACAAAGAAGACTACGCGGTGATCTGATTCAAGCATTCAAAATTCTAAAAGGTATTGACAATGTCGACCCAGGGGACTTTTTAGACCTGAAAAAAGAAACAAGGACCAGGGGTCACAAATGGAGATTAGATAAAGAGGCATTCAGAACAGAAAATAGGAGGCACTTTTTTACACAGAGAATTGTCTGGAACCAACTCCCCAGTAATGTTGTTGAAGTTGACACCCTGGGATCCTTCAAGAAGCTGCTTGATGAGATTCTGGGATCAATAAGCTACTAACAACCAAATGAGCAAGATGGGCCGAATGGCCTTCTCTTGTTTGTTTTGCATACATATGTACTACTTGTCAAGTTGTGATAAAACTTGCTAAGGACCTTTATTTTACAAATTATTGAGTGTATCATCATCTGGATTATATGCAAGATGTTGGTCTGTTAGTCTAAGTATCTGTCTGAGTGCCACACTTTCATTTATACAAACAGTATATCTGAAGAATCGCTTGTCCTATTGTAATGAAACTTGATACAAACCTTCTTTAGCATAAGTGATTGAGTGTATGATACTGTAGTTGAGTGTATGATACTGCAGATTATCATAAGAGGTATATGGGATGCCGTCGACAGCCTGACCATTTGCCCATATGTCACACTCAAGAGAAATGCTTAATCGGTTGTGATGAAGTATCAGAATCTAGTGGTATATTGAGGCAGCTGTCCATCTGTCTGTATGTATCAATTTTTATAATGGATATAGGTGATGGTGGTCTACTTTTGCATGTTACTGAAGGCTCTAACTTTATATTTACAGTGATGGTGGGGAGTGAATGACACTGATATGCTTGTTAGCTAAGGGGATTTCCTGCTTTCAGCAACGGTGAACCATGGCTTCACACTTCCTAATATGGAATCAATGCCTTCAGTTTTTTCTTTCCCTTTTAAGAGCCAGAGGATCAAGTCATAATAAGATAGTGCCTAACCTCACTGCCAATTTTGGATCTGTATGAAAAGCCAAATGCCAGGTCTAATATAGGGTGAACCACTGCGTCAAAGAGTTTTGTCATGCCTTGACTTTTTGGCAGACAGGTCTTTTAAGACATTAGATAGAAATAAAGTGGCCATATGTCAACCAACCATTGGCTGGTTCCTTAAGGAATTTTGGCAGCATTAAATAAAAAGTGAGTATCTGGGCATTACAATGTCTCTTTTTTTGTTTTGGCCAAATCAAATATAATTTGTTATTATTTTGTATTATTTTGTATCTGTGGAATAAATAAGTTGGCGGTTAAATAAACTGCACTGCTTAATTCCTTTTGTTTAATTCTTTTTTTAGTTCAAACTATATAAATATACCAACCTCCTTCTTGAGCCTGGTGAATAATTTCATATATAAGACTTGGCCTGATTACATACAGATGCATGAATATGTGTTACATTTAAATATATAATACTTTCTAACAGTGTGTTATTACACATTTTTTATTGTCAACTGATGTTTTCTCAGATGCAAAAACATTTCTGTCATCTGTCCCCTAAAACATAAACATTTACTGTGGTATAGTAAACGCATAGCAAAGTTCACATAAAATGAGCAAAACCACATATAATCATAGCAAAGCTACAGTAATCAAATACATGCATGGTAATGTATTGTAAAAAAAAACCTACTGTATCAGAAAGGAAAAAGCATACTGTTAAACTGCAAAATTACTATTCACATTTGGTACACTTTTATAAGAATCCCGAAGTTGAAAAATACAATCTGCTAGGTCTTAACCAGGTCATCAGTATAATAAGACTTTTGCATACCGGTGTACAAAATCTAATTTACAAATATTGTATACAGGTAGTGCCAAAAAAATGGAAACACCAATGTAAAGTCACTTAATAGGGCGTTGGGCCACTATGCTATCCCGCTCTGTGGAGTTCTCGGCTGACCGTTTTTAATGAAACTGGCTGCTCGCGCCCCAGGTTGAAGTTAATTGATCTGCAGTTGCTCGCCTGTTTTGCCTTGAACTTCGAATTAATGCACAGATATCACGATCCTGGAGTATGCGCTTCCGCCCACTGTTGCCCTTTGCTGATGATGTCTTTCCCTCGGAGTTCCATGCCGACATCACCTTAGACACCGTTGCTCGTGAAACATCAGAAAGTTGAGCTGTCTTGGTCACTGAAGCTCCTGCCAAACGCAACCCAACAATCACCCCTCTTTCAAAGTCACTGAGGTCTCCTCTTGCAGCCATGCTAGCCATAATTATAGGCAACCAGGCCTGTCCAGCATCTTTATACATGACCCTACTTTTCAAATACTTACTTACTTTTTGACTTAAAAGTGCTAGCATCCATAGTTTGGCACATAATGTAAGATTTGGGGAAATACAGGAGGTTCAGGTAGGTTTACCTTGGCCTTGTCCTGGAATTCTATTAGTGGCTCAGCACTGCACAAGGCTCTCCTTTTTCCTGCAATCAGCCCAGAATATCATTGGATATCAACACTACACACTTAACTTACTGAGTGAATGCAGATTTTTGTTCATTAAATCATGGTTGGCAACCTGAATGGGCACTGTAATTAGGTGCACTGTCCTCTGATCAGTCAAGTAGATCTCTTTTTTTTTTTTACCATGCTTACTAAAAATTCCAAGAAATTACATATTCCTAAATGCTTTATTTGTACAAAGCATCCAAATTAAGTTGCATTTTATAAAAGTACTGAAAATCAAACAATCTCAGGATTTTTATCAATGTCCTTATCAATGTCTTAAGTTGTGTTTTACCCACACTGTAGCAAACAGCACAAATTGTTTCTCATATGGTTATTCAAGGACAAAAATTGAGCCATTGGAATCTTCCTTTTTCTCACTTTCGCTTTCTTGCAGCCATTTTGCACTCGCGCTGTACACTTGGGCGACGTTGCTGAAGAGCTTGATCATGGCGGATAAATGGTTAAGGCGGATATGTGACGTGCGGATACGACAGATTAATGTTTTGCAATTCTGACCATCAGCATTGAAAAATGTGCCTGGCAGGGTGTAATGGCTTGGCACCTCATTTAATTCAATAGTCCATTTAACTCAACGGAACGGCAAGGGCTAGACGCAAACTACTCACCTAATGGTTCCAAGACTAACATCTTACCATTCAACTAAAGAGAAAGCTCTGTAGTCAAGAGGCAAGTATGTGTCTTGTAGCGTCAGAGTGGGTCATAATATCATTCTGTGTGTGAAAGTAACAGAATTTAAATATACAGATGGGGGGGGGGTTAAGCCATTCTCTGTGTCTACTTGGTTTCTGGTCACAAACTACCCCACTGACAAAGAATGCTTTTAAAAAGAGTCATTAACTAACTGCTGAACAAATGGCTTATCTTCACGATCGTTGAATGACTCTTGGCGCTGCAAGTCAGACAGTTTTGGGTACTTTGACATATAGGACAGAAAACAGTCTCATAAATCTAGCCGACAGGGGGGCAGAATAGCGGACCAATAGAGAACAAGGGGTTGCATCCAAACGAGAACAACCAATAAGAAACACTCCATGTGGACTCAGGCACCGCCCAAAATAACCAAACTGGGGTAAATAGAACCTTACAAATGCTTGAGCGCGACACTCAAACAGGGCTCCCAACACGAAATCCAAGTTTCTGATACACAAACCAGTCTTTGAACTGTGACAATCTGGAGATCCAGCCTGCGACCAGCTGGGACAGAGATACCATTTTCGGACACTCTAATACGAGATAACTATTCTAGTGTTTGCCTTGGTGCTGCGTAAGACGTCTAAAATCTTAAAAGTACTTGTAATCAAATCTCTAACTTAGCCCTGATTAATCACCGGAGAAAGAGTTGAATGAACATTTAAAGTCAACATAAGTAGAAATATATTCAATTTATTTAGCTAGCAGTGCCAGTGTTTTGTGGTGGAATATCCCAGACATAACTGTACGAAGAGTCCACATATTGGTGGAGGAATTGCTGTTTCAGTGGAATACCTAAATAGTTAATGACTCTTGTTCTTTGCAAAGACATTTCTTTCATACCCTGAAGTGGAGACGAAACGCAAGGAAGGTAGACCCTGGAACCTGGACCTGTTCTTGCCAGCAGGAGAGCCTTCGAGTGCCTGTATCCAGCCTGGATCAGCTGGATGAGGCAGCGCACTTCCGTTAAGTATTCAATGAGTAGTGTTTTAATCATCTTATGAACTCAAGAATAAGCAGACCTTAAAGTAAAATTAATGTTTTGTTTTAAGTGGAATGTAAGAAAAGTATTATTGCTTTCATGCTTTGAGTTAATGAACACTATAGTAATTGTTTGTATGTGATTTATACAAATTGATGTGAGTTTCATAAGGCAATTATCATTCTGCATTTAAGGCTAGAATCCAAATTTAGCTGTCTTAATAATAGATCATTCTTGATAGGTTGTCTGGACACGAAGAGCGTCTTTATCGCGCAAGAGTGAGAATTGCCTTCTGAACCAAAACTATATATATATATATATGAGACTGATTTAACAATGCTTTGATTATCAAATATTAATGAAAGTAAATATTTGTGTTACTAGCGATACCCCTGTTAAGACTAACCTTCATCTTAAATAGCTGTCAGGAATGCAGTTGTAGCCTTTAAAACTGTTCCTTTATATTCACGAGAAATGATAGAGGTTGGGTTCTACATGACTTGAATTCAAAACAAGGTATTTTATTATTACAATTTAAACTAGTCCAAATACAAATATGCCTTGCACACAACAGTCTTATGCTGAATATTATTTACTCATCCATTATAGGGTCAGGGATATCCAGAAAAATAGAGCAAGTACTGTAAATATAAAACAGTAATTTGTTATTACTCAGACTGGCAAATACAGCATGGCTGAAAATATGTCAGTGATTATTGTAACACCTCCTCTAAAACCCCTGCTTACTGATGAAATGCTTCACAGGGAATTTGAACCCTGCTCTCAAAAAATTAACTCTGTTTCAGTGGACTACAATGAATATTTCAGACAAATTATTGTTTCAGGTAAATAAATAGATAAATAACTAGAAAGTTGTAGTATGATAACGATAATGGTATTGCTGTGGCATGTTCCTCTGAAGTAATGAAATTCCCTTGTTCAGATAAGCATATGGGGTTGCCTTATACTGTACCACTGTATAGCACTGCAAACCTAATACCATAACAATATGGTGCCTGTGACATTACACAGAAACCTTGAAGACTTTAACACATGTTTGTGAAAATATGCTTGTCCTTTGAAGTGTATTCTAGATAGATGTGTTGAAATGGTCTGTCACAGTTATTAGTGTTTGAATGGGAGCCCAAAATAGATCCAGAATCCTTTTGCAGTCTGCCTTGAACACCAGCTTACACCTTCACATATCCTTCATGTTTTACTATAGGGTTTTCGCCTCATTTCAGTTACATTTCCTCAATGGCCGGTCTTATTCTGTTTACATGAGTTGTTCATTTATTTTTATTTAAATTTTATCTCAAGATGCTAAATGTCCTAGCTCCAACTATGCCTGGTTTAGTACCCTTAATCGGAGAAGTAGTGAGGTGGAAATAGTGATGTTTAAATTATTTAAATCACTAGTTATCTTCCCTCTTATCATTACTATATGACATGCCTTGTATTGGGGTTGGGACTAAATATTCATGAACAATGCTGCGTTGTTGTTTTTTACCCCTATTTAGTGTTTAAGGTCTGGGTTTCAGTATCATGCACACCCAGAGTGGTTCAAATCAGGTCGTCCAGTTGCAAAATGTTACCATAAAGTCACCAGCATTTACAGGATATACAGCAGAACTTCGGTTCTGTAATAAAGGCTTTTTGCTTAACTGTCAGAATCTGCACCGCCCGGTTAATCTTGCAGAGCCAATCCTTTTGTGGAACCAGCCCCCTTTTTTTGTTTCCATAGTAATGCGCACCAGCCAGAAGTTAGGGTAGAAAAGCGGAAATTATCATTCCAAATTCATTCTGTGTTGTCAGCAGTTCGGAAGAGACAGCTATTGCCAACCTAAAAAAAAATTAAAATACTAAAAAACTTTAAAAGCAAGTAGATTCCCCTCACCACCACAACAACAACAAGGGACAAAAGGAGTGTTGAGGTGTCTGCCTTACAGCACAGACAGGGGGTTTTAAAGTAACTACACAGTTTTAAAGTAACTACACAGTTACTAATAACTAATAGTTACTAATGGTCCAGTGGTTAAAGAAAAGGGCTTGTAACCAGGAGGTCCCTGGTTCAAAT
This sequence comes from Acipenser ruthenus, assembly GCF_902713425.1. NCBI lineage: Eukaryota > Metazoa > Chordata > Actinopteri > Acipenseriformes > Acipenseridae > Acipenser > Acipenser ruthenus. The sequence continues at coordinate 54,910,333 of NC_081194.1, read as the reverse complement.
CCCACCTCAGCCACTGACTCATTGTGTGACCCTGAGCAAGTCACTTAACCTCCTTGTGCTCCGTCTTTCGGGTGAGACGTAATTGTAAGTGACTCTGCAGCTGATGCATAGTTCACGCACCCTAGTCTCTGTAAGTCGTCTTGGATAAAGGTGTCTCCTAAATAAACAAATAATAATTATGACTTGCTCGGTTGACCAGCTTAGACGTCACAGGAAATAAAAATAAAACATTTTCTCAAAATATCTCTTACTTAAGAAATTGAAGCAACAGTCAAATCTATTTGCATTTGGATTTGTAAAATCCACATCTGGCCTAGTGCTAGTATTTTAGCCAGTAACTAAAAAATAAAGAAATGTGTTCACTTCCCTGGATTTGCATATAGTTGTCTTCCCTGGCATTTGATTAATATAGTTTATATTTCCTCAGCTAAAAAGGAGAGGAAGGATCTCCATGTGACATTCCTGGATTTAGCTAATGCATACGGATCAGTACCACATGAGCTTCTTTGGGCAGCATTTGATTTTCAGTGTACCGAGGACAGCAAACTTAGTGAAAGCCTACTTTGGAGATTCGCAATTTTGTTTTTCAACACTGCAAATCTCCATAGCAATGTCTAGAAATAGGAATAATGGCAGGAAGCACCATTTCTCCACTGGCTTTTACCATGGCAATGGAAGTAATTAGGGCGTCCAAATGGGTAGTGGGAGGAGAACGCTTGGCTTCTGGAATGTGACTGCCACCAATTAGAGCATACGTGGATGACATGACAATCGTGACTACAACAGTAGCCTGCACTAATCGGTTATTGGTCAAACTAATCAATAACATTGAATGGGCATGAATGCAATTCAAGCCCACTAAGTCAAGGAGCATCTCTATAATTAAAGGTAAAGTAGTGGATAAAAGGTTCTACAATTCTTGGGAGATGGTATGATGGGGACCTAAAGGACACAGTTTGTGTGCGAGAAGTGAGACAACAAGCAGTAGAAGGGTTGAAGAGCATAGACAGCGGCGCTTTACCAGGCAAACTTAAACTCTGGTGCTTTCAGTTTGGTCTACTGCCAAGTCTTCTGTGGCCTCTCACTGTGTATGAGAAGCTGGAAGCGTTAAATCAATTCATACGTCAGGAAATGGTTAAGAGTTCCACGCTGCCTCAGCAGAGTGGGACTGTATGGTAAAGAGATACTGCAGCTGACAGTCTCAGCTCTAACCAAGGAGTTTAAGTGCGCCAAGGTTCGATTGGAAATTACATTGGTAGAGTCATACGACGAATGTGTGAGGGAGGCAGCACCTGTGTTGAAAACATGGGGCAAGTACAGCATGGAAGAGGAGGCCTTGGTCTCAGTTCAGCTCCTCCTACATGGCACAAAGCAGCCACAGCTCAACAGAGGAAGCTGGTAGTTAACAAGGTGCAAAAGCAGGAAGAGAGGATGAGGTGCATAAAGGCAGTTTCCCAGGCCAAGCAGGGAGAATGGACGAGATGGGAGAGTGTGGAACAACACAAGATCGGCTAGCAAGATCTATGGGCAATGGAACAGAGCAGGATCAGCTTCCTCATCAGGTCAACATATGATGTTCTCCCATCACCACAGAACCTTATTCTATGGGTAGCAGAGGATCCGTGGTGTCCTTTGTGTTTATCACTCGCTACATTGAGACAAATTGACAGGATGTAAGGTGGGTCTTAGCCAAAGATGATTTACTTGGCGTCATGACCAGGTGCTGCGATGTTTGGCCTTAACATTGGAAGACAAGCGCAGCATGACCAACAGGTTGCCACCAATGCCAGCAATATATGACACAGGAAGAATAACATTCCTCCGTCCAGATGAGCAACCACCAAGAAGAGGTATTAAAACCAAAACTCATCTAGGACAACTGGAAGCTGCTAGAGATTGGAAAATGCTGGCAGATGTTGGACAATGGCTTATTTTCCCACATGACATTGCCACCACTAACCTTCGACCTGATAGTGTCTTGTGGTCTGGATCAGCACCCCTTGTTCATCTGGTAGAGTTAACAGTGCCATAGGAGGATGCTTGGATGAGGCTATGAAAGGAAGAAACTTTGGTAAGCTCAACTAGCTGCTGAAGCGGAACAGCAAGGATGTAGAGTCCAGGTTTACCAGTGGAGGTGGTTTGTCGAGGATTTGTGGCACACTCCACAATCCGGTTTCTCAGAGACATCGGATTCAGCGGTCAAGAGTTGTGACGCATAGTGAAGAACTTATCTGAAGCAGCAGAGAGGAGCAGCAACTGGCTGTGGTTGAGACAGAGATTCTGGTTGGGGATCATAAGTACAGTAGAAAGAAAGCAACGTCGATGTAAAGGAAGGTAAGTAAGCTGGGCTTAGCTGAGTGAGGGACAGGGGGATGATGCTGGGATGCCAAAATGACTGTCGAGCCCTCTTAAGGTGTCGTGGGCTAGTTGACGAGACACCAAGGACGGAAGTTGTCCACTTGACCCCAGAGAAGTACCCTACTCAGCTCAGTCCAGACGATTGTCATGCTGATGCTCTAGGGAGGACGCACTGCGGTTGATCCCTGGAGCCAGCATTGCAGCCATTGTGTGTGCTGATGTGCTAGGGAGGCAAAATAGGCTGATCCCTGGAGCCAGCATTACACATCAGTCATCAACACCAGGCAGAAGGATATCTACATCATCAGATGGAAGGAAACACAGATGGATCACATTAGTGTACAGTAAAAGAAGCTATGTCTTAGTTGGTGCTTATCTTGGCAAGTGCTGAGTCCAATATCAGCATGAAGTTTTAACACCTACTCTCATGTAATGGAAATCATCCTGGCATTTTATGTATATAGTTCCCTGGCATTGTATGTATATACTTCACTCACTGGTATTTTATGCACACAGACAATAGTTCCCTGGAATTTATTGTATATAGTTCCCTGGCATTTAATGCATATAGTTCCCTGGAATTGTATGGTGTTAGTTCTCTGGCACGTCGATTGTATATAGTTCCCCTCCCACAATTGAAAGATAATTAAAAAATAAAAAAACACCCATTACATGAAAGCAAAGCATGCAAAAGTAATCTGTGTGCGCAACTATGACGGGGTACACCCTGCCCCTGTGTGTATTATATTATTTGTTGTATTATTATTTAAAATGTATTGTGTTGAAAAACACACTGTTTTGTTATTCTTGTTTACAGCCTGGATGGGGTTAACATGCCCCATCCAGATAAAATCGTGAGAATGCGTGGTCAACAGCGAGTGATTAATGACAAACTGGCTGTTGACCACGGGTATGAGAAAATCTGTGCCGAATGTGGTTGAGGAGTGTTCATGAGTGGGGAAGGGGAGTAGAGAGAGGATGTAAAAGAATAAATCTAAAGAAACAACACCAGCACGGTACTTGTTTTAGTTATTAATTGTTTTATAAAGTGTTTATTTTGTTAAATCTTTTTATTTATAATTAAAATGCACAAGCAGCACATTCATAACCGAGCTGTCTGAGTCTGTGTATCTTCCTGGTGTGCCGTCACCACCCAAGCTATCCGTGACAGCAGCATATACATGTCTCCTCATATTGTCCCTGTTTGAAAATGTTGGCCACCATAAAAGTTCACTTGGCCACCAGATTGTGAAAGCTAGTGGCCAAATGGCCACCAGCCTACAAAGTGATTTGTGGGACAGGTGATTGAACCGGACTGATTTAGTAAAATTTGCTATTATTGATAGATGTGCTGATCAAATAACCTTTAATGGTAAAGCAATGGTTCTTTACTAAAGGGAAACTGATGCAAAAGGACAACTATGAGTCATTGGTAACATTTTCCTATTCTGATATGCCAATGTCACAATCCATTGAAGTCCTGTGTTACCATATCAGGACCTGCTCTGTAATATATTTGTTCCAAATATGTCTGCTAGGATTCCATCACAGTTACACTGTAAAGTAGTATTATAATGGTACTTTTTACTTTTCAATAAGAGAACATTGGGAAATGCTGTTACTTTAAAAACTTTTCCTTATTACAATACAAGAACTATGTAAAGAGATTCTGGTTGATCTCCATTTCTTAGAATATTGTAGGGTTTGAGGCCTTCAAGATCCTGGTTTGCAGAAGCTCGGTTTAAAGCCCTGGTGTATACTTAGTACTGCTTAATATATCCCAAACTGTTTGAAATGTTTTACTTTATTCTTAGAGACAGTCAAGGTATTAAAGTGACTTCATGTTCTGGCTTCTAAAATGTATAAGTTCAGTTTTCGTTTTTTAGTATCACAGTGCATTGAGTATCCTTAACCAGTGTCCACTCCCTGTAAATTTGGCAAATATTTCAAACTACTAAAAAGTACTAAATAACAAGCCATAATAACAGTTTAGATTTGCCTCAGTTATCATAGCCAGCCCTGTCGATTACATTTGCACATTTGTGTTTTGTTTTCTGTCACCTATTGAAGAAATTTGCTTCAATGTTAATTTCTACACTGCCAAATTCATCACAAATGCACTAAAAACTTTTGCTAAAACTAGATTCCAAAAACAAAGTGAAAATGAACAGAAAATATATACTTATGGACCTGCGTTATTGCTTTGCTGCTATATCAACAGAAACATCCAGTAATATGATCATGTTGAAGCTGTAAGCATGCCCACTAAAATAATAAAATGATAGTATTTTATAAGCAAAAAAGTAAGTATCAAATATAGCACAGCCTAAATACTAGACCAAGACCCAGGCAACAATAAGGGCTCCTTTGCAGAATATCATAATCATACAGGTACAGCAGTAAGTAACAGGATAAAAACCAAGCCTGTGAATATAATTTAAACACACACGCTGAGAAAAAAAAAAAAGATCCTATTGACACTCCATTGCCTTCTATACTCTCTGCTGTAATTTATTAATTTTGTGTTTGCGATTGTCCGACATTTTAGAGCCCACTGGCCGTTAATAAGACTCTTGAAGCTGAAAAGGTTGGACAGATGTGTTTTAATTTATAAAATATTGACTACCAGTTATGAGCCAGCTGTAAGAGAGACAGATGGACAAAATACAAATGTAAGGGACGACATTTTAAATGAGTACACTTTTTTTGTCTTTTTTGGATTGTCTTTACATCCTATACATATCACTATGCACAAAATGTAGCTGGTTTATGTAAATTGGCAATAAATAGTAGATTTGTTTGCCAAGAAGTTCGGTTTTCCAATCGACAAATGACTGTGATGGAAGTTTCCTTGATTACCACTCTGAATTAGTTACCCTTTGATGTGAACTATTATATTTGGCATAATTTATACTGAATTGACTGGAAAATAAGTACTGGTTATTCAATACCCACTGTCTCACCTAGTCCCAAATTGTTTCTGTAAGTAAATAAGGAAGTAAGAGTTTAAGAATCTTTGTTTTTATATCGTAGCTGAGACACTGAAGCAAGTCACTCCATGTCCTTTTACCATAATTGTACCCAGCTGTAAAATTAGGCAATAAAATAAGAGATTCCATCCCATTTGGGTTCTGCATCTTCCTTCCAACCTGTTTCTTCTTTTTAACTATTTTTATTCTGGATGCTGCAACAATTTTAAATTTATTTTATATATTTAATACGACTCAATCGGCATTCCATATGTTACTCTTACTCCTTTTTTTTGTTGGAGTGTACCTGATGAAGAGGAATTGGAAATCGCACAAATAGGTGAGAATAGGTTTTTCTCTCAGTGAACTGCATATACTAATTACAGAAAACAAATGCACAATAAGGCTAATTGCCGTATGCCTATACAGAATTCAATAACTAAACTTTCCTCAAACGCTCAGCACTGTGCAGAAGCTGACTGTTCAAAGGTATGTGAGCACTAATCCCTTACAGAGCAGATCTGCTACAAAGCTAGCACTGCTGAACAGGACTGCCAGCTGTTTCATAAACCGATATTTTCTCTCACAAAATGAATCCCTAAAGCATGTGTCTTTTGTTTCTCCAACACAGCATTTTATCTTCAATTCAAGATGGGAGTAAGTTAAGTTTTATTTTTTCTACTGCAAATTAATAAATCAGCTAGTACCTACCTCACTTCTCAGGAAGCTCGTGTCTTCCTTGGTTTGAAGTCTGCTTTTAATTGTAACTGGTCCCAGCAGCTTCCAGTGTTAAGTATAAACTCAATACAGTGAAGATCAGGCATGTATTTATGGCACTCTGTACATAAACAATAATAATTCACAGTTGCAGTTCTACTGATAAGCTTTATAATACTAATCACCAATTATATTTATGTGAATTTCTTATATGTGAAAAGCTTTGTAATACATTGGCTTACACAAAAACTATCAACCTCTGATGAGATTTTCTTGTATTTCACTGCACTCGCACAACTTACTTGTACCTTGTTATCCATGAACAGATAACTGAAAGATATTTACAAATGGCTTTAAACCATGAGCCCAGACCCCTCAATTTCCTGTCTCCAAGGTTGGAAACATATGCTGTGCAGGCAACTGGTGTGTTAAAATGTTACAGAACACCTGCAGTGTTCAGACCTGGCAGTGAGTAATAGTGATCGTGTGGTAGTGCCTGTTCAGTAGATCAGCATGTGTGGTGGCTCATTTGTGAGGAATTTGTTTTTTTCCGAATGTATTAAATAGTTTTTTTTATAAAAATTAAAATAGTTTTTTTTTCATTTATTTACACATCCTACCTCACAACTTCCAAGTGAAAAAAATATTCTAGACATTTGTAGAAAAATAATTAAAAATAAAAACTGAAATAGCTTGGTTGGATAAGTGTCCACCCCCCTTGTAATAGCAATCCGAAATTAGCTCAGGTGTAACCAATCGCCTTCAAAATCACACACTAAGTTAAGTGGCCTCCTCCTGTGTTAAATTGTAGTGATTCACATGATTTCAGGATAAATTCAGCAGTTCCTGTAGGTTCCCTCTGCTGGGTGGTGCATTTCAAAGCAAAGACTCACCAAGGCCCTTTCAAAAGAACTCTGGGACAAAGTTGTTGAAAGGCACAGATCAGGGGATGGGTATAAAAAATATCAAAGGCCTTGAATATCCCTTGGAGCATGGTCAAGACAATTATTAAGAAGTGGAAGTTGTATGGCACCACTAAGCCCCTGCCTAGATCAGGCCGTCCCTCCAAACTGGATGACCAAGCAAGAAGGAGACTGATCAGAGGGGCTACCAAGATGCCAATGACAACTTTGCAAGAGCTACAGGCTTTTATGGCCAAGACTGGTCAAAGCGTGCATGTGACAACAATATCCCAAGCACTCCACAAATCTGGCCTGTATGGTAGGGTGGCAAGAAGGAAGCCATTACTCAAGAAAGCCCACCTTGAATCCCATTTGAAATATGCAAAAAACCACTCAGGAGATTCTGTAGCCATGTGGCAAAAAGTCTGATGAAACTAAAATTGAACTTTTTGGCCTAAATGCAAAGCATTGTGTTTCACCCAAAGCACATCATTGCTACTGTGAAGCATGGTGGTGGCAGCATCATGTTATGCGGATGTTTCTCACCAGCAGGGACTGTGGCAAAGTGGTGAGTGGATACAGGTGAGTGCAGTGCAGGTACAAATCACACGGACAATTACTAACAGGTGCAAGGGTGTTTATTGATAAATTACTACAATGTCCAGAGCCTTACGGCAAAACACCTGTAAATAATAATGCTGGAAGTGATTACAGCGGCGTGTATCACTTTCATTTTGTAAAATCCCACAGGTTTGACCCTCAACCAAAAAGTCCAGTTTTATCACACAAAACAAAACACAAAGACACAGACACAGTTCCTACAGTGCGTGATTTAAGTGCTTGTGGTGAAAAGACAGTTCTCAGTGGAAAGTGAAGTGCTGGTGTGTCCGAGTTTAATGCTGGCCTGCGGCTGCAGCTCCAGATCGTGTTAGTAATCTTTTAACAAACGAAACAAACAAACAACGTTTACAAGACAGACTAACAGAACACTCACAGTTATTACATGCATGGACTCCTTGAGAGAAGTCCTTGAGGAAAACCTGCTGCCCTCTGCAAGAAAGCTGAAACTGGGACAGAAGTTCACCTTTCAGCATGACAACGACCCAAAGCACACAGCCAAAGCTACACTGGAGTGGCTAAGGAACAAAAAGGCAAATGTTCTTGAGTGGCCCAGTCAAAGGCCCGACCTAAATCCAACCAAAAATGTGGGGCATGACTTGAAGATATCTGTCCATCAACGCTCCTCAAGGAACTTGACAGAGCTTGAACAGTTTTGTAATGAAGAATGGTCACATATTGCCAAATCTAGGTGTGCAAAGTTGGTAGAGATCTATCCTAACAGACTCACAGCTGTAATTGCTGCCAAAGGTACACCAAGTATTAACTCAGGGGGGTGGAGACTTATCCAATTATCTTTCAGTGTTGTATTTTTAATATATAATTTTTTTCTCAATAAAAAACTTTTTTCTCCTTAACAGTGTGGAGTATGGTGTGTAGATAAGGTGTAGACTTTACATAGGCATTGTGTATATATATATATATATATATATATATATATATATATATATATATATATATATATAGCTAGCTAGATAGATCTTCAAAAATAGGGAAAATATTCAAGACATCCAGCAAGTGCAGACCATTGACTGGGATAATTGAGTTTTTGAAATGGTGACAACTGTAACTTGTTTCACATGATTCCACAAGTTATTCTAAAAAGCTGATAGGAAAGTTTAAAAATGTATTAGACTTTACAAAAGAAAAAATGAGCCTGACAACCATAAATGTGGAAATAAAGACAACAGAAAAAACAGCGATTAAATCACGGTTGTATCAGTTGTGATAAGAATCATGTTTGTAATATGTTTAAACTTAAGTGATCAGATATTTTGGAAGCCGTATATATCTGAATCGGAAAACAATGCATTTAATAATATGTCTGTTGTGTTTATGATATTGTCATGATTTGGTTTACTTGTGTCATCATTTCCTACAAAAGGTTTCCTGTGATCAATTAACAAACCCTGTTTAACACTCTGGTCTTTGTCTCTAAGTATTATAGGCCTAGTTGCCAAACGCTTAATATAAACATTGTATTGCAGCTTAAAGAGCACACATAAGAGCAGGCAAATCCACTGGGGAACAAAGCCAATTTTCACCCAATCCAAATATAGCTTGGATTATTTATATGATGTTGCAGTCATAACTTATCTATAAGTTGAAGCCGTTACATTGTTTTTTGTTTTTTTTTACATTTCAATAAGGCAAACGATATTGTTTAAAGTAGGTTAATGTGGAACAGTTTCTTTAAAAAAATATTTCTAATCCTAAAGTACTTTGCTTTGGTCTAAAGATTTCCATTGCATTGCAAAACTGCAAATAATTGTATTATATTTTGTATAGCAGAATTATGTTCATACAAACAGTGGACTGTTTGATCCTTTTATGATTAATCTGGGATACATTATTTTGTTTAGTTACAAGTATTACCATTCATAATTCCGATGCACACTGCTTTGGTATAACTGTCCCCTAGTTTTTTTCCAAGGCCAAGAGTTTCTATTTAAAACATTACAAGGAATCGAAAACATAAAATGTGATGGTTACAATTAAGTAGGAAAAAACAACTTGCTGTCCATTCTTTGAATTTTGCTGGTTCGTAATGCATGATTTGCATCTTGCAATGGAAAACCATTATCTCTCTGGCTATATTTAAAAAGGAAACTATCATCTAGAACAGTGGTTCCCAAACTTTTTCTATGTAGGGACCACCCAGATTTTTCCCCACTGACCACTTGCCACACATTTATTCACATCAGCATTTTGAAACACATTTTTGTGTATATGTGTAAGTACATGTAGAAAGTAAAGTCATTATATAACAAACCTAATGTAAGCTCAGGAATAGGTAAGTTAGCACTAGGACCGCCGTAGCCGCTTTTTGAACGGCTTTTACAATTCAAATTTAAATATCTCCGCGTATGTGAATATCTCATGCATGTCCGTTCTTAAGTGTTACTAAATATTTAAATTAAATACCCATACGGTGTTTCAGCTGCAGAATCTTAAAAATGAATAAGTTATAAGCACTTGCTTCTTCAACCGCCAGACCCGCAGTTTATGCGGTATATTGAAATCAATACAATATAGCCGACAATTTAGTCTGAGCTTTGTAATAAAATCAAAGTAATTGTGAAAGAACATATTATATCTCCTGTCGAGTGCTGAAACACTAATGAAAGTCATTCTACACATCATATATTATTATTATGATGTTTTTTCGGAGGCTTTAGAAAATACTTGATTGGTACAGAAAAAACTGTCAAAATAATAGCACTATTCTCCAGTGGATCACCTTTGAAAATAACCCCCTAAGTGTTTCAAAAAGGTAAGCATTAATTGACAGCTGCTGACCAATCAGCTTTCAGGAACTCTTTGTCCCATTTTCTGAAAATGTACTATATGCATTACATGACATTTCGGAAGTACACATTTTTCATCCACTGCTGTATGTTTTCATTTTCTTGACGTCCAGCTGCATGACAATGTATTACATCAAATCAGTAGCTTAATCATCCTGGTTAACATATGAAGACAACCTAAACTCTACTTCAAAATAACCTCTTTTAGTTGAATGGGAGTGTTTACATCAATAGCTCTTTTGTAGATGTCCTTAAATGGCTCTGCCAATAAAAACTGGAAGCCTTGCAAATATTTTACATTTTTTATGCTTTAAGCCTTTTCTCCCCTTTTGTCAGCCATGCTTGGTGTTAGTGTGTGTTTCTAGGATACAGGGAATGTTTTTAAAAGCTTTTTTTTAAAATTCTAACATCCTTTAATCTTACAGGGCCCTGCACTGTGTCTTGCCAAATGATATTACATCATGACACTGACTCACTGAAAAGACTCAGAGGGAGCCGGGTGTTATCTTTCTGTCTGCATGAAGTACTTTGTTGATATATTGCTAAATCAACATTGTAAAATATTCTGTAAGTGTACAGAAAATGGTGTTTCCTTTTCTTAAATAACATGCGTCAGAGAAGGGTGGTGAAATAAAGAGCCCAAATTCACGTTTTCATCTTTGCTCGTTTCAAAGAATGCCTCTCAAAACCAGCGGTTAGTAGCAAAATAACCAGTAATTTACATTTATCATCCCTCGTATTGAAAACTTATACAGAAGGTATTCATTGAAAACTATTAATCATTTGTAGGCTGACAAAAAGCATTCTAATAAAGCACAAAGAGGATAATAGGCTTGAAGTGCTTTAAAGCTGGTTTAGAAAACGATATGCAAAGTTTTTTCAGAAACAAACAGACAGAATCCCATTTTGAAGAAAATGGAGATGGTGGATTGAAGTCCCCACTCAACTCAACTGCATAGTGCAAGACAAAGATCGAAGCTCAGCCTTGTAAGATGTAGAGTGTAGTGTAGGATGATCAATCAATCAATCTTTATTTTATATAGCGCCTTTCATAGTGGACCACCATCACAAAACGCTTGATTGATTGTTTGGCCAAGGATCTCGCCTTCTGGACTGATAGGAGCCGCTCTCGTTTGAGGTGCAACCTCCAACGTTGGTCAGAGGTCACCAAGGCCGGGTGATGGAGGACCACCGACCCCCAGAAGGCAGATACAGTTGCAAAGGAGGCAGTGGGGAGGTTTAGGAGAACAAGTATTGGAAGGTGAACCTGGACTATATATGTTGAGGAACCAATAGGATTAGCGTAGTGAGCTGAGCCTCACTCCTAGAACTACGGCAAGCCTCAATTTCAAAGATCGAAGCTCAGCATTGTAAGATGTAAAGTGTAGTGTGGGATGACTGACTGTTTGGCCCAGGATCTGGACTTCTGGACTGATAGGAGCCGCCCTCATTTGAGGTTGACAACAGAACTGGCAGAAGGCACAGGTGTCGTTGTCCATCAAATCATTCTACGAAGGTCACTCATGAAATCAAGGCTTAAAGGATGTGTTGCAGTAAGAATACCTATGTTAAGAAAGGGGAATAAGACTAAAAGGCTAAAATATGCACAAGAACACAGAAATTGGACTATGGAACAATGGTCAAAGGTGCTTTGGACTGTTGATGGATGGACAATGACACCTGTGCCTTCTGCCAGTTCTGTTGTCAATTTAGCGCTTGTCTTCTTTCTATTCCTTAAGGATATTATCTTGAAGATTTGCTCATCCTTGTTAGACAGCTTTTTGGGTCTTCCAGTCCTGGGGTTGTCAATAACAGATGATGTTTCTCTGTACTTGTTTATTATGCTTTGGATACCACACCTTGAAAATTGAGTGATGTGAACTATTTCACTCAATGTTTTTCCTTCTTTATGCAAGTCAAGTTTGTTATAATAGTAGAAAACACTAGTGGAGGCTTTGAGTAAATTGCTGGTGCTCATAATGCATCAGAGTAGAAAAATGCAACATGTCTAAGACTTTTTGCACAGCAGTGTGTGTATATATGTGTATTATTATTATTATTATTATTATTATTATTATTATTATTATTATTATTATTACCTCAGGAACTCACGTTCTGGTCCGGAAGGAGCCGCCCTCAATAGAGGTTCAACTTCTGATGTCGGTCAGTGGTCAACCAATGTGATGGACCATCGACCCGCCAAAAGTGGATCCTGATAAAAAATGCTTTAAATAATGGTGGAATGTATCAGGTCGAGGGGTTATTGTAGGGTGCAGCAAACAAACAAAGAAGTCATAGATCTTAGTTGCTCATAAAAAAAAAAAAAAAAAAAAAAAATTATAGATGCCTCCAAAAGTGTATTTTGTAAATAATAATAATCAATAACTTTTTTAAAAATTAATTAATTAAGTATTCACCAAATTGAGGCACATTGAACAAAACAAAATAATAAAGAAACTTTCAAAATAACATTTTTAAACACAATCACTGGTCTGCTTTTACAGATTACCTTAAAGAGTACTCAACTACTCCAATAGCTCTTATCCCTTCTACCTCTCCCTTTGACTGAGGAACAACAGGTATATATACCTGTTTCCCTCTCTAGCCCCTCCTCTGGACTAAACCAAATTCATAAATATCAAATAAATACATATATCTATTGCCAGGACCCCTGTTGGCCTAAACATGTTACAAATATCCTGTCTACATTTACTTTAACCATTACTAAAATGCATAATACCAAATAGACATTGTACACTAAATAAGTCATTTGCCATGTAAACACCTGTTTACACAGAAGTTTATTGCGTAAAGTTTATTTTATTACAGTTTTTTATGTTTATGTATATGTGCTCTTTGAAAAAGTTTTATTTTCAATGTAAATTTGGTGTTTCTGCTCTGAAAATGTTATGTATGATGTTCATAAATAAAAATATTAAGTTGTATCCGATTGTTTGTTTTTCATTTTCATATTGAAGCCATTTTGCGGGTGCGGCGGTTGTATGTAGTGCGAAATCTCGGCGGTTCTAATGTTAATGTTAACTTTTGCAGCGGTTGTAGCTGTACCTATTCTGAGGGAGTGGGTAGAGTATTGAGAAGCTGGTAAGTGAGCTCTTTACAGTAAGTTTGACAGGTGGGCAGAAAACCATTGACAAGTGACTGATGCTTGGTTATACAAGATGAATAGATGCGCTGAAGAAAGAGATTGATGTCTTGCTGCTAAGTATTTAGTGATCGCAGAATATGGACATAAGGGAGAGTTTGTAGGTGAAAGGTAAAGCTGTTTCCTGTGTGGATGCAATCTTGAAGGCATAATCCAGAATTGGGAAGTTGCTGGTGAATTCTCCACATCGCATAATTCCAAAAAAAGAACATGATAGCATGCACTCCATTAAACTGTCCTCATATGGTGAGAAGGAACCCTTCCTTAGAATCGCTATTAATTTAAGGAGAATGTCTGATGTAATGGGCAGGCATTTCAATGATTTCAAGGCTTTGGTAGATGTAGCTATAGAATTGGCCATGTGAGTTGATAAGTTTAGATTTCAATCCAGAATAAGGTCCTGAAATTGGGGCACAGGGAGGCCGTGGGGATCGGCTGACAGGACCAGTTGATGGAATTTCTGAAACTGAAACCGAGAGAGAGCGTCAGCTACTGGATTGAGAAGACCAGGCACATGAACTGCTTTAAAGAGAAAGACTGTTAATAGATAACCAAGTGAGGCGGTGGAGCAAGCTATTTGTGAGTGGTGTTTTGGATCGTCCTTCATTGATAAGGCTACAGCTGGTTGTTACAGTGGAAGATGATGGATTTTCTTGATCATCGGAGGCCCCAGATGGAAGCAGCTGAGACAATAGGATAGAGCTCATGTAGAGCAGAGGAACATTGTTGAGGAGGGAGATCCCGGATTAGAGCTGGCGTACTGATGATGCATCTATGTACAGATAGAGCTCAACTGATGAGATGATATTGTCGTAAAAAAACAAACACTGTTCCAATTCTGTAAAAAAGAGACCCACATCTTCAAGTCTGTACGACTAGAGCTGGATAGGTTAACACTAGAAGCCCCGCGACAGTCATTTTGGCGGTTTTTGGTTTGAAAATGTAATTTTCTCCAGTCGTGTAACATATATGGGGCTGTGCGTTCGTGTACCTTTCTGTCCGTATGTATTAAATATTCTCACAAAGCATGAAGTGAGAATTATTATTATTATTATTACTTATTTCTTAGCAGACGCCCTTATCCAGGGTGACTTACAATCGTTACAAGATACCACGTTATACATTATTTCACATTATACAGATCATGTTATTTTACATACAATTACCCATTTATACAGTTGGGTTTTTACTGGAGCAATTTAGGCAAAGTACCTTGCTCAAGGGTACAACAGCAGTGTCCCCCACCGGGGATTGAACCCATGACCCTCCGGTCAAGAGTCCAGAGCCAAGAGCCCTAACCTCTAGACTGGAGGGTTGTTGGTTCAATCCCAGGTGGGGGACACTGCTGCTGTACCCTTGAGCAAGGTACTTTACCTAGATTGCTCCAGTAAAAACTCAACTGCATAAATGGGTAATTGTATGTAAAAAATAATGTGATATCTTGTAACAATTGTAAGTCGCCCTGGATAAGGGTGTCTGCTAAGAAATACATAATAATAATGAAACACGGGAGTGCAGAAATAAAGGAGCTATATTACATTATACCTAAAAGCCCTGGGAGCAGTCACATTAACGGCCACACATAAAACAATTGTATTTTCATTATACAGAACGGTATTCTACTTTATTATTTTTGAGTGAATGACTGACAGTCTATTGTTTTTCAATCAGCTTTTTGAAAGGCTGGTGCCTGCTTGCCAGCTGCGCTGCTTTGGTCAGTCAATTAGCATCGGGACTAGTGAAAATAAATACCAGAGACCGTGGAGTTTTACAACGCAACAAAATACGAAATTGATGTTTGGATCAGATGGCACGGAAGTACTGTTCAGGTGTTTTACAATGTATTGGACACTTTACAAAGAATGCACAAAGAAGAATTTACAAAGGGCAGCAGTATGGAGTAGTGGTTAGGGCTCTGGACTCTTGACCGGAGGGTCGTGGGTTCAATCCCCAGTGGGGGTCACTGCTGTTGTGCCCTTGAGCAAGGTACTTTACCTAGATTGCTCCAGTAAAAACCCAACTGTATAAATGGGTAATTGTATGTAAAAATAATGTGATATCTGTATAATGTATAATGTGATGTCTTCTAACAATTGTAAGTCACCCTGGATAAGGGTGTCTGCTAAGAAATAAATAATAATAATAATAATAATAATAATAATAATAATATTTTACAGTTAGCACAGGAACTTCGCAAGAACTTCGCATTTGGAACAGAGAGAAACTGCCACGCATGTACCCATAGCTGAAGCTGGCAACCCCGCTGAGAGCCCTAAGAGACGCCAATGCAGGTTGGCAAGTGTATAAAAAAATATCAAAAGGCCTTGAATATCCCTTGGAGCACGGTCAAGACGATTAAAGAGAAGTGGAAGGTGTATGGCACCACCAAGACCCTGCCTAGATCAGACCGTCCCTCCAAACTGGATGACCGAGCAAGAAGGAGACTGATCAGAAAGGCTACCAAGAGGCCAATGGCAACTTTGTAAGAGTTACAGGCTTTTATGGCCAAGACTGATCAAAGTGTGCATGTGACAACAATATCCCAAGCACTCCACAAATCTGGCCTGTATGGTAGGGTGGCAAGAAGGAAGCCATTACTCAAGAAAGCCCACCCATTTGAAGTATGCAAAAAAAAACACTCAGGAGATTCTGTAGCCATGTGGCAAAAAGTTTTGTGGTCTGACAAAACTAAAATTGAACTTTTTGGCCTAAATGCAAAGCATTATGTTTGGCGCAAACCCAACACAGCGCATCACCCAAAGAACACCATACCTACTGTGAAGCATGGTGGTGGCAGCATCATGTTATGGGGATGTTTCTTATCGGCAGGGACTGGGACACTTGTCAGGATAGAAGGGAAAATGAATGGAGCAAAGTACAGAGAAGTCCTTGAGGAAAACCTGCTGCCCTCTGCAAAAAAGCTGAACTGGGACAGAAGTTCACCTTTCAGCATGACAATGACCCAAAGCACACAGCCAAAGCTACACTGGAGTGGCTAAGGAACAAAAAGATAAATGTCCTTGAGTGGCCCAGTCAGAGCCCTGACCTAAATCCAATCGAAAATTTGTGGCATGACTTGAAGATTGCTGTCCATCAACGCTCCCCAAGGAACTTGACAGAGCTTGAACAGTTTTGTAAAGAAGAATGATCAAATATTGCCAAATCTAGGTGTGCAAAGTTGGTGGAGACCTACCCCAACAGACTCACAGCTGTAATTGCTGCCAAAGGTGCTTCCACCAAGTATTAACTCAGGGGGATGGAGATTAATTCAATTATGATCTTTCAATTTTGTATTTTTAATATATATATTTTTTTCTCAGTAAAAGCTTGTTTCCCCTTAACAGTGTGGAGTATGGTGTGTAGATAAGTGGAAAAAATCCTCATTTAATGAAACTCTGAGGCACTGACACAACAAAATGTGAAAAAAGTTCAAAGGGGGTGTAGACTTTCTATAGGCACTGTGTATATACTGTATATATATATATATATATATATATATATATATATATATATATATATATATATATATATATATATATATATATAAAATATTATTATTATTTATTAGCAGACACCCTTATCCAGGGCAACTTACAATTGTTACAAGATACCACATTATTTTTACATACAATTACATTATTTTTTTTACACATTATTTTTACATACAATTACCCATTTATATAGCAGTGTCCCCAACCTGGGACTGGACCCATGATCCTCCAGTCAAGAGTCCAGAGCCCTAACCACTACTCCACACTGAATATGCTTCAGTTTTTCAGATGTTTATGTAACGTACTCAATAAAAAAAATGTAAAAAACACTATTACATCCGACTGTTACTCCATTCATTATACTATTTACAGTGTTTTGACTACAGCCGTCAGAAAGACTGCTGCGGGGCTTCTAGGTATCAGTATATCTGGTCCTTCTAGTGTTAACATGTTGAAGTTCACTAACAGATATAGCAATATCCAGCAATCTAGATACAAATGCTGAACCTGGGGGAATTATTCTGATAGCGTAATTTAAAGGGCACATAAGGACCTTTTTATTTATTGTGTTACATGTAAATTACTGGTAAATCCATCTCAGTTACATATGTGAGCAGGAGGATGATGGGAATGTAGTTCTGAGCGGTCCATGCGGGTACATGGGAAGCCATCTTGAGACAGGGAATGCAATTCAAAAGTTTAAAAAAGTGGTCAAAATGTAAAAAATAAAATGAAACAAAATACACTCCTTACGTAAACAGTTGTAACAACACATGGGAACATGTAACACAATAAAATATAAAAGGTCCTTATGTGCCCTTTATATGACCAAGTAGAGATAGCAAGTTTGAACACATATGAAATTCAGAAATGAGAATTCTGAGGTGATCCAATTTCTCTTGGGGTAAGCAAGCTTGCATGGCAACAGTGTCAAGAGTGATTCCCAAGAATCCCAGGCAGGTTGAGGGGGAGTAATTTTTCGTCCTTTGGCATCATGCAATGTTGTTTGAGAGAAGAATACAGAAGGAGATGGAGCAGGCGCAGTTTTCTGGGGCAGAGGGTCTAGATGACTCAATATACTTGGCATTGGTTGTCTAGAGGAGGAGGCTGCTAATGGGCATAATGTGGCAGAATGGTTAACTGAACCGCAGACAGCACAAGAGTTGGCCCGAAGACCTGAAAAGGCTTTATTAAACAGGTCATGGTCAATTTGAGACCAGTTAATCATGATGTTGTCTTGACATAGAATAGCTGCTGCTTTGGAAGAAAAAGCCTTGTGATATTCAAAAAAGAATGTGCCATCATGGAGGTCACGATGTTGATTAGGTAGCAGTCCAATTCTTGACGCCAATTAGGATAAACATCACAGAGAAAAGCGTCAGAAAGAGTGAGAAGAATGAGAATGATTAGCAGGTTTATGTTGTTCTACTTTGGTTATCTTTTTTTCCAGTTGAAAAATGTGGTTATCCATGGAAGCATTAGAATGATGGAGTGGAAGGAGGAGATCTGACTTGTATTTCAGCAGTACAGTGGCACTGCAGTGGCAGTTGGTTGGATCTGGGGTCTGACTTGAGTGACAGAAAAAAACTTCTGCATTGAACAGAAGTGGAAGGTGAAGCAGAGTGATGTGATCCAGTTGACGGGACTCTGGAGGTTCCAGGGAGCTTTGAGCTGCGAGAGTAGTGTGAAGGAGATGGAGACCAGTCGGCTTCAAAATCAGAAAAGGGGTCAATCGAAATAGACTGCTCGGGCTGAGAAGCAGGAGCAAATGGAGAAGCGGATGGAGATGCAGATGGATCTGGACAGGATTCGGAGATCGAGGTTGGTTGTAGACGTAAGAATCATCACGTAAATTATCCATGTTTATGGTTCAGTAGCTGCTTGAGACTTACTCAGAAGAAAGGCTTGCAGAACAAGTATTGGAAGGTGAGCCTGGACTATATAGGTTGACGAACCAAAAGGATTAGCATAGTGAGCTGAGCCTCGCTCCTAGAACTACGGCAATCCTTGATATCAATTTTTCAGTTCCATTGCCATACTCATTTTGAACTAGCCAAATGATCTGAAACAAGTACATTTCCAAACATTCGATTTTTACATGTTGTGATAGCAGTATACTTTTAGTAGCGTACGATATAAATTTAATCCTGCTAATATACAAAGACAGGAATATGGATTCAGGTAGTGAAAAATTGTTTCAGCCTAAATAGTTTTTTTTTTTTTCTATGTACTTGCTCACCAAACAGTAAAAGGTCAAATACGAGTTTACCAAGAGCCATTCTAGTTGATATGGACAGCATTTCAGTAATAATTTAGTAAAGTCAAAATATAAGGCAATATTCACACCTGTTTAATTTGTATAATTTACACCTGTTTAGTTTGTGCCTATTACTTTATTACTTTTCATGAGCCTTAAACTGGGCTACATATTTAACTTAAATAAAGAGACATCTTTAACACAGCTTAATAAAGGGAAGTGGGAAATTTAGCCTATTAAATTCAAACTAATTCAAACCAAATTAGCTTTATTCAGATATCAGGCAGAAGTTATGGATGCATTGGTCTTTTTTAAATCATAAACTGCAGGGACATACAATTACACTCAGGAGAGTAAAAAGTAACTACAGATTACAAGGAGAAACTATTCATCCTCCATTGAAAAAACAGAATGTGCTATCTGCAATCCATCTGCCAAAATTTTACAGATAGCACCTTCTGCTTTAAAATGTTTTTCTTTCCATAGAAAATATTAACTCATACAAGATGGCAATTCATCAATACACAATATTTATTGTGATTCTTTTGTCAACCTGTATTCAAAACTGGAATTCTGAAGTAAAATGGTTTGCTGGTGGTATGTAGCAGTAATTACTGTACTAAATTATGGGACACAAATTTCCTTTTATCCATGTATCAATAGCTTTAGCAATGTTAACACAATGACTTTAGCCAGCTCTAAAAAGCAATGGTGTGGGTGGTGCTTTGTTTTTATATACTGTATATACAGTACCTGTTAACAACTGGTATTTTGAATGCTGGTATGATGGATTAGTTACAGTTTTAAGCAAATGTACAGTATGTGGATGATAGCATGACTTTGTGTGTACTTTAAATGTTTCTACAGCAGTCTGCAAATGCATTCTGAGCTGAGACACAAGACTGTGAAAAGATGGTGCTTGCCATGCACATTTCTTTCTATTTTCTTATTTTTTTTTTAATGAGGAAGGTAATCTTTAGGAGAACATCAATGTCTTCATTAAAAGGGAAAGAAACCAATTGAACAAGAGGGTTCAGGTATTTCTTCACACAAATATTTCTAAACCTGGGGTAGAATAATTTCCTCAGATGTTAATGTGACTCAAAAGAAATTGAATAGTAGACAATGAGAACATATTTCCCATCCTTCAATCAATTCAATGATATAATTCATTTCAGAGCTAAGAGTTCTAAAGCTATTGCTTGGACATATCTCTGTTTTTTGGTTAAACTTAATTTATGCTTTTTGGCATTCCTTGGTGGAAAACCACAACCTGCTTTGTCACATTTCATTATAGTCCAGAAAGGCCTAAACATTCTGGGGTTAAACAAAGCGATTACAATTACAAATAACAGAAAGCCCTTTTTGATGGAGAATGTGTCCTGTTTTCCAAAAAAAACATTGGTGCACAGCCCAGGTCGGTTCTTAAGGGGCTAGTGCACAAGAAGTGCTGAGGAAAGTTAAGTCTAGCCAGTTACAGTTTATATTTTATTCTTTCAGGGTATTAGCTGCCATTATCGTCTTGACAGGAAATGAACGTTAAATTAAATTAAAGCAGTTTTTCCATGAGCAGCTGGACCTGTTTTAAAAATAAGAAGACAGAAGTCAAAACGTGCATTCGTATTCATTCAAAAAATATATTCAGACACATAAACACCGTTAACAAAAAAAAAAGTGACTGTCGTTCATTTTTTAAAATGTATTTTATTATCCAGTTTTTATCCTGCTTCCAAAAAGACAAAGAGTATGGTTTGTGAATACTGGTGGTGTAATTTTAGATACCTTCTAACACAGGCCACTGCCAGTCAGAAGTCACGATTGCTTACTCCAGGATTGTATTCCGGAATGTACTGTTTGGCTAGATTGATTTATTAGCTTTTTACTCACACGATATGCTTTCATATTTAATTTGCAAATTCCTTGTGGGCTTTATAACATTTTAAATATGCAAATACAAACCAATTGTAACCAGCATTTTATCGTGAATGTACAACTCTGTGCACATGTGCAATTTTCATTATCAGGAATAGTCAAGGGAGAAAATAAACATGTGTATAAAGTTTAACTTCTAATTTAAATGCCCAACATAGGAGTCAGACATCAGAAGTTAGCTTCACTGTTGCTGCTAATGCTACATTTTTCTGAAAGCTAGCATCTTGTAAGCCTATGTTGTAAATGAGTTGCTGTAAAATGCCATCAGTATATCAAGAAAACAGTAGTGGGAAAAAACATGCAATTTCAGATTTGACTATGTCATGCATGTATATCCTAATACCACCTCAGTTAGAAGCAGAAGCTTACATTTTTGGTTAACAGGGAGATGTGGCAAGCAAGTTTCAAGGGATGAGTAAACTTCATTTGGAGAATGTAAACACAAAAACTTTGGAAGAATGTGGTAAACTAACACAAATGGATTATATTTCTGTGAACATGACAGTGGAAACCAAACATGACATCAAACTAGCAAAGGTCATTCTATAGCCATACAAATCGACGAGGCTTAGTAACAGAGCTTCAACTTTAAGTTGATTAAATCAAGTTTTTCTCTTGTTGAGCTCAATCTCATTGGAATTGTATTGGCCAGCATGTTTTCAAAGCAAGCTCAAAGCCAGATAAAGACAGATACAGAAAAAAATGCATTTTACAGCAACATGTTGCAACAGGAAATGGTTAGATCAATTTAAATATTATTTGATAAATTGTAGAATCACAAATCCGAATAAAACTATTTTCCCTATCGGTCCCTTTAATTGTGCTTTGAAATAAATAGAGATGTAATACAGTAATTTCTGAGTGCCATGTCATGCCACCCAATGACATAATCTTTTTGCCACATCACACACAGAAGAGAACTTTACTGATGCACAATGTATAAGGTATTTACTATCACCTTGTAATGTACCAGGTTTACCCCTCTTATGTATACACTGTTAATCAAAATTAAAAAAGACTAGAAAGTGTATGGTTTCTCAAGGCAGTCACTCGTTTGGCATATTTAGTTTAAGTTAGCAGCTAAACTGTGTATTGGTAGCACCACCCTAAAGCTGTGGTTCTAGTGGTGGGTCATGGAGAGGAAATACAACTCATCCTGTAAACTTGGGCATGCAGTTGTCTTTGTGGTAGCCTCTCTGTCACTGACTAAATGCACATTTCATTTGAACTTGAATCTCCATGTACCGTAGTTTTGACGATCAAACTTAATGTCAGTGGTGCAAAGTCAAATATCAAAAATAGGGAAATACTTCATAGTAACATTTTAAAAGAGCTCCTAGAAATGGGGACAAATCTCTGTCTTCTAAGTGCTGGTTATTCAGACTAATCTGTAAGCTGTTTTTGAAACTGCAACATCTGTTGAGATGAGTTAAGTCCTTCTTTTGTTGGTGTTTTATTGTTTTTACAACTTGTAGTATTGTTTTAGCATTAAAAAAATAAAATAAAAGACTAAAGTCTAACATTATCACTTTCAATACAGAATTTACAGTATGATTCACTGTGCATGTCATGTTTCCTACATAAAAACTATATAGGCTGGTTTTACAGACTGATTAGCATTAATTGTGGGCCTGACCTAACTCGTAGTCTAAGATTAATGCTAATCAGGGTCATGAAACCAGGTTTATGTATACTAGAATGTGAAAAATGATGTATGCCTCTTATGGTTTATACCGCAAGGTTTATTATTGTTCACAGTTATGAATGAATTACAAATCTTAATAAAAAGTGGCACACTACAAAACTGTATACACAGATATTTGAAGTATTTCTATAGAATGCAGGAAGAATAGCAATAGTGTCAGTATTATAGGTTCTAATCAGGTGCTGTGTGCATGCCTGCGTGCGTGCGTGTGTTTTTCCATAGCTTGTCTGAAATCAGCTTGTCTTTAAGAGAACAGCATGGAAATATTTTGGAGATGCATACCACAGAGATTTTTATGTCAATCTCTTGAATCCCTTCCTGTTATACTGTTTTGTGCAGCTGCATATAATCCAAGACATACGTGTCACACATCAGAATTTGCCACCACTGCCTGCTACACGGAAAAGCCACTTGAGGCATAAAGGAGCGTGTAGGTACCCATATAAAAAGGCTGTTCAGCAGTTGAAGTTCAATATTGTTTTCTATATAAAGCAGCATAGTTGTTGATGTCATAACATTGTAACTGCAGGCATAGTAGAGTTACTGTTGAATCACTGAACTAATTAAACTCTGCTCATTTACTGTCAATACATAATACCAAAGCTCAATATGGTGACGGGTTTGCTTCATTACATTTTATTTTCCTATGCATGAAGTTGTTATGTTTGTATTATATAATCTGTGTATGTTTTATCCAAAATCTACAATAAAATGTGAACAGCATATATACCATATTGCTTGCTTAATACTACTTCTCCATATGGTACTAATATATCAGATCATACTGTAGCTTAAAGTGCATTTTCATTAAAAACGTTTTATTTAGCTGGGTTGAACCCTAGCTTGACAAACACACTTGATTAAGGTTGGATTTATTACATTTTGCAGTCCACTGTTCTTTTAATTATGACACTTTAAAAGCTTTTTTGGAAAACAGGGTGCCTTTTATGATTCCTTCCATTTTATGTGATTAAATGATGTTATATATTACGGTAATTTGATCAATTAGTATGTTTCTTAATTTCAAAGTTTAATTGTTTTTGAAGCATGTTTTAATAATTCTTGGAAAACAATGCAAATACAAGCTATTCTTGTATTTAAAAAAATCCCAACTAATTAGTACTAGATCAAAGACAGCACATTTTATTTCACTACATCAACATGCATGTGGCTAGCACAGCCTTGTTCAAACATGTGGTTTTATTTATTTTTCTGGAAAGGTTAAACAGGAAACTTGGATAAGAACAGAAAGTCATATGCGGAAATGTATTTAGTCTATTGAAAGTCTATATGCCTCTGCATTTAAAGCTATTGGTGGGGGGCAGTCTGTATTCTAACATGGTAATAATAGAGATGGCTGATAGCTGAAATCAGAGTCTGTGAAACCAGCCCAGGATAAGTCCAGGATACGTTCTAATGAAGGTCTGTGGAACCAGCGGAATGCTTAGGTAACCCAGGATAAGTTCTAATGAAGGTTTGTGGAACCAGCGGAATGCTTAGGTAACCCAGGATAAGTTCTAATGAAGGTCTGTGGAACCAGCAGAATGCTTAGGTAACCCAGGATAAGTTCTAATGAAGGTCTGTGGAACCAGCGGAATGCTTAGGTAACCCAGGATAAGTTCTAATGAAGGTTTGTGGAACCAGCGGAATGCTTAGGTAACCCAGGATAAGTTCTAATGAAGGTCTGTGGAACCAGCAGAATGCTTAGGTAACCCAGGATAAGTTCTAATGAAGGTCTGTGGAACCAGCGGAATGCTTAGGTAACCCAGGATAAGTTCTAATGAAGGTCTGTGGAACCAGTGGAATTCTTAGGTAACCCAGGATAAGTTCTAATGAAGGTCTGTGGAACCAGCGGAATGCTTAGGTAACCCAGGATAAGTTCTAATGAAAGTCTGTGGAACCAGCGGAATGCTTAGGTAGTCCAGGATAAGTTCTAATGAAGGTCTGTGGAACCAGCGGAATGCTTAGGTAACCCAGGATAAGTTCTAATGAAAGTCTGTGGAACCAGCGGAATGCTTAGGTAACTCAGGATAAGTTCTAATGAAGGTCTGTGGAACCAGCGGAATGCTTAGGTAGTCCAGGATAAGTTCTAATGGAACTTTGCTTCGATAAAGGACATTATTTCTAATCTTGATCTGCTTGACAATTACAAACTCCAGATCTCTGAATGAGAAATGTTTAAAACAGAACACATTTTTTAAGGAAAAAAAAAAATCTTTATTGGTTAAAATAGACATGATTAATGGCATTTTTTTTGCTAACATGCAATAAAGCACTGTACAACAGTGGATTAACATGGAATATCAAATGGACACTCTGTACTTTACAAACAAACGACAGGCCTGTTCTGTGAATGACAATACCTTGCATGATGCTTTTATTGTAAAATAAATTAGTAACATGCATACTATTAACAAAAAAAACTCTTCCGCATCATAATGCATCCTAACCAAAGTCTCAGTGCAAACACCATTGTAGCTCAAGAACCTCTGACTTTGAGTACCATCATATTTATACTATAATGAAAAGTTATATTGTTTTAAAAAAAAGGCTCAAACAAAAATTCCACAAAAGTGTTTGGTAAATGATGGGCTACACTGGCGTATATCTTTTATTTTCGACTAAACATTAGTCCAACGCATTCTTCTAAAATCTCACATTAGTGACATAGTTAGCTTGAGGGAAGGGAAATATTTTATCTGGAAAAAAAGGTGTGCCCTACTTAGTACACAGCAGGAGTTTATCACACTGTGTATATATATATATATATATATATATATATATATATATATATATATATATATATATATATATATATATATACATACATATGCCCACTATTCCACAAAACCCAAGACAACAAACAAATAATAATACAACCACCCCACATAAATTCAAAGTTTCTCAGGAAATGACAGACATCTATAATTTATAAAAAAAAAAAAAAATTAATAAACAACATTGTTTAACCCTTTGCGGTCCATTGTCGGACTGGGTCCGACATTGCAATTATTCCTCACAGGTCCTTTGTCGGACTGGGTCCGACATCATTATAGCAATGCAAAAAACGGGTTTCTAGTCATTTTTCTCCAGAAAAAGCCGGGAAAACCATTCAATTGCCGAGTGGGAGCGACAGGAGCCGAGACAAGTCGAAAAAAAAAAAAAATACAAAAAAAGGCGTATCTCATGAATAGTCATACATGGTATCTGGTATCAGATAACGGGGCGGGTCGTAAGTAAACAAGTTGACTGACTGAATCAGCGCACAGAAAACACAGACATTTGCAGAGCTTTTTTCAGATGTTATAGTAATAAAATAATGACTTGGATCGCATTATTGAGGAGTTAGGTGATAAAACGAGTGATCCGGAGATGATCGATCGGTATGTACGACTATTATTATTATTATTATTTATTTCTTACATAGGTGAACGCTATAGCAAACGAAAGGGTGGGGCGGGGCTGGAGATGCCTAGTGAGTGCTTTGTTGATATGCAGGGCCATTTAAACCCGTTTGACTGTGGAAAAAAATACTTTTAAACAGCGCATCTAAAATTAACTGCGCGTGTGAAAATGAATTAGACCTGACGTGCGATTAATAAATGGACTGCAAAGGGTTAAACAGGGAACATTAAGCAATAAATATGGAAAGTGTGTCTATTGAAATCATATATATTATTAATATGGTAATGACCTAAATTAGTAGTCATTCATTGTCTAGTGGTGGATGTCCGGCATTATTAAACTAATAAATAAATATTTTAATGCAAATCCATTGTTTTTTACAGCATGTAGTTATAAACTTAAAAAGAATGAAGGTCATTCTGCAGAGTTTTAGAAAGAGATTATGGGAGTCAAAAAAATGTAGGTGTTGCTTTACACCATTTTAAGACTTAGAAATAGATACGTTGGGCAATGTGACATCAAAGTGCAAAATCTCAAAATGGAATGTTCTTGTGTGGGCATAGAAACAAAATCTCTCTCTCTCTCTCTCTCTCTCTCTCTCTCTCTCTCTCTCTCTCTCTCTCTCTCTCTCTCTCTCCCCAAAACCAGCTTAAATGAAACACATCACCAAGGCTTCATCTTCTAAAGAAAAAAAACTGGGACTATTTGGCAAAAAATATCAAAAACACATGAATGTGTTTGTTTGTATTGTACTCGCTGTCCCCTGCTAGTTTTCTGTATAGTATGAACTTGCTAACCCCTAGTTTTGATGTCATCATTAATAGATAGTACCTCCAACAATGTAAGTATATTATGTCTCTGAGTTTAGTAGATTTCCTTGTGGAAACTGTGAAATGGAAAGTACCACCCCTTTAGCACATTAAAGTACCACCCCTTTAGCACATCTCTTAATGCCTGTATTCTCTAATGTGTTAAATGGGGCTACACCTCAAGGTCGTCCGGTCGAACTCTGCTGCTGACTTGGCTGCTGGCTCTACTCAAGGGCCTGGGGTCCATGAGAGCTAGAGGATGGAGCTCATGTCCAGGTGCTAGTTTCTTATTATCATGGGCATCATCAGGGAAGTCAAACGGTTGCGCGTGAGAGTTGGAGATGGTGCTGCCAGTTTGTCCAAGCCGGTTCTGTTCGGTGCTGTAATTGGCCCAATTCTGCTCAGTGGCTTGCTTGTTGTAGTTGCGGCATGAGTTGGTCCTGTCCCCAGTGGCAAGCTTGTACCCAGGAGGAGACATGGGAGACAAGGGGGCTGTGGGAGAGGTGCAGCCATTGTAGAAGGCATACTTTGAAGAGGCACAGTCCTTAGATGTTGGGCTCATTGCACCACTAGATGAGAAAGGATCTCCTTTTCCCTTCATACGATCCTTAATGCTTTTGAAAAAGACATAGACTAACTCAATCACATTCAACACTAATGACACTATGGACACCACCAGCATGAAGATAATAAAGATGGTCTTCTCAGTAGGACGAGAGAGGAAACAGTCTACTTGGTGTGGGCATGGATCCCTCCTGCAGGTATATACAGCCTCCAGACTAAACCCATAAATGTACCACTGTATCAACAGGAAACCAACTTCAAAGAATGATTTAAAGATAATGCTCACGACGTAGGTGCGCAAGAGGGCACCCTTCATCTTTACCTTCCCATGCTCCTGCACACCATACTTAAACTTCTTGATTTCAATCTGCTTGAGAGGCAGGTCCACGTCGCCACCATCATTCTGGACCGCTTTCAGTTCCACCTCTTTCTTATTCAATTTTTCCTCTTTCCGCATAAGGTAGAAAATGTGAGCAAGGTAAAGTAGTGTTGGGGTTGAGACAAATATAATCTGCAAGACCCAGAAGCGGACATGGGAAATGGGGAATGATTTGTCATAGCAGACATTCTCACAACCTGGTTGCTGAGTGTTGCACTTGAAAGCAGACTGTTCATCCCCCCAGGCTGACTCGACTGCCGTCCCCAGGACCAGGATTCGAAAGATGAAAAGAACCGAAAGCCACACCTTTCCTCCTGCAGTTGAGTAGGCCTGGACTTTGTCAAGAAGTCTTCCTAGAGCATTCCAGTCACCCATTTTGACTGAATGCTACCTGTAAAAGATCAAGCAGTAAAACAAGTTAGACTGGTGTTCATGATAGATCTCTGTGACAGGGAGCCAGGTCGCTGGTTCCTGCGCAAGTGTGTTTGCCTGTGAGAAATCAGCTCAAAAAGCGGCTGCGCTACAGCTTGGGGTTTACCGTAGAGTAGTAAGGTTCCTGGAGCGGGACGTTCCTTTTAGTGGGACTAGCGCTCGTCATTTTGTGTGGCAAACTTCTATTTTTAGCTTTTGTTTTTATTTTTATTTCTTTATTACAGGTGAAACTAGCTCTACCATTGCTGGTACCCTAGTGTCAGCTCTGTGTGTGTGTAATTAAATCTGAGTGGCATATCAACACCAATGCTCTGTGTCTGTCAGTATTTTCCAGTGACTACCCACACATGTAACACGTCACCCTGTTACAATCTCCAACCAAAAAAAAAAACATGATTAAGAAAAATTTGCTAAGCAGACAGCTATGTTTAGATAGGAGCTATGGCTATCTACAGCAAACTGGCTGAAATTCTTAAAATAAATATTGCAATATCAGACTATTACAGGACTTTAAAAAGGTAGTGGTTTTAACAGTGTTTTTACACATCACTCCTTATTTGGTGGAAATTGGTGGAACATAATATCCAGAAGAAAAAAATAAATAAAAATAAGTACTTTGGAATTTATTTATTTATTTCTTAGCAGACGCCCTTATCCAGGGCGACTTACAATTGTTACAAGATATCACATTATTATTACATACAATTACATTATTTTTTACACATTATTTTTACATACAATTACCCATTTATACAGTTGGGTTTTTACTGGAGCAATTTACTGGAGCAATTTAGGTAAAGTACCTTGCTCAAGGGTACAGCAGCAGTGTCCCCCACCTGGGATTGAACCCACAACCCTCCGGTCAAGAGTCCAGAGCCCTAACCACTACTCCACACTGCTGGAATAAATATGCAGAATAGGTTTGTATCTTTAATTTTTAAATTAATATGTACCAGTACAATCAATAAAAATGGGTACTATTATGAAAATAAAAAGTTATTATAGTGACACATTTATCAGCTGTTTTATGAGTTACAATCTAGTTGGACCAGTGTGAACCTCATCAGCTGCGTCTGAAAAGAAAATGTCAGCCTTATTGTATTATAAGGTTCTTTCCAGAAACTGAAAAATAAAGTTTAAAAAACAAAACACATTTACTGCATAAGTCATGCTGAAGAAATACTACAGTGGTGTAGGGTCAGAAAGTGGTACATCGTCAGAATGTGTTACGCATACCTGTTTAACGCCAGAAAATGGTACGCTATCTGTCAATGCTGTGATTGACTACTACACAAATCACTACAAGTCACATACATTTGCGGAATTGTGAAAAAATATATATTAAAAATAACTTCAAGGGCCAAACTCAATACATCGAACCCTTTTCAGATGGTCGTTTCCTTGTTTTCTGAGACAAAATAATTTGCGCATGCCACGTTTGGAAGGTTACAAACAAAAATGATGAAAAAAGTATTTTTTATTTACCAACAACACACTCATAGACCCATTTAATAATAGCAATAATACACAACAGGGTGCGTGTTATCATGAGATATCACCCCGCTGTGTGTGCTTTGTGAGGCTCGAGACAAAGTCGAGTGCCTTCAACCACCCAAGAAATGGTGATATCCCATGATACAACACCGACCCTGGTGTTGTATTATTGCTATTATTAAATGGGTTCATTTTCTCAAAGTGAGTACGCTAATTATCCTGATCACAGGCTGCCCTTTTCGGATAACGAAATAGGACTTTTGCGTATTGTAAATTCAGGGCCACATCAACCTGTGCTAAATAGGTACCCCCAACAAATGTTTGGAAATAAGTTACACTTGTTTAATGCAGCATGCTATAAAACACCAGAAGCCTCCTGGCTGGAATAGTGTATTATATTGTGTGCAGAAAAATGCCACCTACTTATCAAATCGTTCTCAAAATGACATATCTGCCTTCGCTACTGTTATACAGAATAAGATCAGAAATGAATTAGCCACTGCCAGATATTTCAGTGTGATGCTGGATGAAACTCCTGATGTTGCTGGTAGGGAACAAGTAGCGGTTGCTTTTCGATACAGCAAGTACAACAGCTGAACAACTTTTTCATATTTTAGAGAATACGCTGGTTAACATGAACCTGTCTTTTGACAAGCTAAGAGGACAGTGCTACGATGGTGCAAAAAATGTAAGCGGCCATGTATCAGGGTTACAGACTCTTGTTCAGAAGAAGCAACCAAGTGCTGTTTACACACATTGCTATGCGCATTGTCTAAATTTGGTTGTGGTCGACACTGTGAGCTCAAATACCGTGTCAGACTTGTCCAGAACTTGTATACATTCATCCATGCCAGCAGTCACTGCAGCACTGGCTTTAAAAGGACACCAATGCCCAGGCAGAAGGGACTTTAAGTGTGAGTGGTAGTGAATACAGCGGTTGAGAAAGACGTCTTCAGGCTCTTCACGAAGTGCATTGGTATTCACACTGCCGAGCTCTCTACGTCATAGATGAACAGTTTTTTTTGGATGTGTTAAACAGTGTGAATTATTGTAGCACTTTTTTATTGGATGAGACAAACAACATGACAACGAACGTGTTCCATATATTGCCTTTATTAAAGTATGCCAGATGCCCTTGGGTAATTTAGTTTTGGGACTGTTTCTAATCGATTTCCACATCTGTATAACTTGGCAAAGCTTTGCCTTAAGCTTCCAACCAATTCAGTAGATGCACAATGTGCAGTCATGTACGGGCAAGTCCACACCACAGGGAATGTCGGCAGCAACTGCTGGGAGATGTAGCATGCTTGCCTTTAACAAATGACAACAATCTGTTTTAGTAAGGAGGCAAGTACCACTATTTTTAGGCTTTTGTAGTTCTCTGAAATATTGTCTACTTAGGTTTATTTGATGTTTAAACAGGTCAACGAAATGTCTGCGAAATCCTAATTTTATTCCATAACCTACCCACGAAAAATGCGTAAATGTACTGCGATTTAAGTAGACCCCTAGTAGTAAGAAGTAGTCTTATTAGCAGTGAAATATTGCACCACTGAATTGTGAATATCAGTATGAAAATATTGATGCAAAATCCAAACAGTTTTCATACTATTAACACTAGAAGCCCTGTGGCAGTCATTTTGGCGGTTTTTGGTTTTAAAATGTAATTTTCTCCAGTTGTGTAACACATATGGGGCTGTGTATTCGTGTACCTTTCTGTCCGTATGTATTAAATATTCTCACAAAGCATGAAACGCGGGAGTGCAGAAATAAAGGAGATATATTACATTATACCTAAAAGCCCCCGCAGTCACATTGACGGCCACACAGAAAACAACTGTATTTTGATTATACAGAACGGTATTCTACTTTATTATTTTTATTTACCAGTCCGCAATGTGTTTAGCTGTAATCAGATTAGACTCTACTCTCTGCCTGAGTGAATGACTGACAGTCTATTGTTTTTCAATCAGCCTTTTGAAGGCTGGCACCTGCTTGCCAGCTGCACTGGTTTGGTCAGTCAATTAGCATCGGGACTAGCGAAAATAAATACAAGAGACCGCGGATTGTACAAAGCAACAAAATATGAAGTTGATGTTTTGGATCAGATGGCATGGAAGTATTCCGTGAAAGTTGGCTCCCGACGGTGGTCTTCAGGTTCAGGTGTTCAGGTGTTTTACAATGCATTGGACCTAGCAGCCATCAACTCCTGGGTGCTTTACAAAGACTGCATGGAGAAGAATTTACCAAGGACAGAATACATTTTACAGTTAGCACAGGAACTTCGCAAGAAGCATTTGGAACAGAGAGAACCGCCAAGCCTGTACCCACAGCTGAAGCTGGCAACCCCGCTGAGCGCTGCAAGAGACGCCAATGCCAGGTTGGCAAGTGCAATAAAAAATAAAACTTTTAAAAATAAGACTTTTTTTTATAACTTCTTGTGCTGTGTGCTTCTGTAAAATGTTTTCTTCTAAGTTTATTTATCTATGTTGTTCAGTTGCTTTTGCGCAACTGATAACCTGTTTACAAGTTAAAAACGTATTGCTATCGTTTAAGTTTTATAAATATGTCTGTTGTAAACCAATGTCTGTTCAGATGTGTATTTATTTACATTTCTTGTTTTGATTTGTAAAATAAATGTTCATATATATATATGCATGCTTTGGTTGTTCAGATGTTTATGTGACGTACTCAATAAAATTTTTTAAAAAAATTACATCCGACTATTTCTCCCTTCGTTATACTATTTACAGTGTTTTGAATACAGCCGTCAGAAGGACTGCTGCGGGGCTTCTAGGTATGAGTATATCTCCGGTCCGTCTAGTATTAAATGCTTAATGAAAGTTTCAGTAAACCAAAACATAAGAATTATATAATATAACGAAGCACGGTTTAGCATAATGAATATAGTAATGAAACATGATAACGCAAACACAGACATGTACACGAATGCCAATAATGCAAAAAAAAAGCTACATATATTTGGACAAGGTATATATTTGAAGGAGGTATATATAGGTTTGCAGGAGGTATAACTGCAGTGTACAAAAATGAAAGATCTCGAAAAAAAAACTTTTGGACAAAAGCCTGCTGTGTAGAAAATGATGTATGTATATAGATATACAGAATATGATGTCTAAAATGTACATTTAATGTGTAATACCAAAAGTTAACAGCAAACCAGGCGATGAATAAACGATATAGATTAAACAGATGACCACTTAACTATGTCTTATTACTAACGTATTCGTATTACACGATTTCGTGTAAAATATTAAAATAAAAATGTCATCTGGTCCATTTTAAAGAAACGTGATGTGAGGAAATGGCCGTTCACAAGCTATTTTGTGTTTTGACGTTTTTATACTGTTTTGCTGTCTAAAATCTACATTTAAGTTGTAATACCCAAAGTTAATGGTAAACCACACCGATGAATAAATTAATAGCTTAAGTAATCACAGGACAAACTTCAACGAAACACTCAGGTATGCGCATATCTCAAAGCAATGCAAAATTCCGCAAGACAGCAGCACATTCATACATTTATTTCTATTGGAGGATTGTAACACCTGTGTGAGATTTAAAACAAGATTACAATCACTAGAAGCGGACGATTGTTTTTGCTCTCGAGATTTAAAGCTATATTACAGTTCCATCATAGGGAGTAGTTACACGGTCATGGAATTTAAAACTGAATTAAAAATGGTGTCAAAATGTAAAAAATGAGGGTAATGCCTAAACACACAGAAACCTCAGAAGAATATGGCCGTGACCATAAGGATTTCGTTGTGGAAGAAAGCAAAGGAAAGAGAAGGTACGTGTGTGCAAGTACTGTCGAGATAATACATATTGTGATTGAAAAAAATGCCCAAGAATTTTGGAAAGTAACCGAAAACAGTAATTTCATACAGTATATAAAAAGCGAAAGCCCTGTTCCTAATGCTGAGAAGCAACAACTCTCAAAATCGTTCCTAAAGCGTTAGTGACGCGCAGCGTTTGCTCAACTCTGACTCAACGAACTCAACGACTCTCAGTGCTGGTGAGCTGCTCAACAGAAAGATGGAGACACCCACAACCGCGATCAAGCTGCTATATAAAAATTATGGATGGGATTTAAATGTAGATACTGATATCACAATCTGCCTTCAAAACAGTAATTATTAACATACACACACACACATATTATATATATATATATATATATATATATATATATATATATATATATATATATATATAATTATTTGTTTTATTTATGTATTATTGTATAACAAATAAAACGCAGCAAATATGACAACGTAACTATAACCTATTTTAATATATATATATATATATATATATATATATATATATATATATATATATATATATATATATAAATGAAGTAATGCAGCATATTTAATAAAAACTTTAATTTAAGATTTTGTAAAGTACGTAGTAAAATAATAATAATAATAATAATAATAATAATAATAATAATAATAATAATAATAATAATAATAACGCGTGCAGATCAAATCTGACAGTTAAGAATGTACAGTTTGGGTTATTTTTTAACAATATGCCATTATAACTGTTATTTATTTTGTATTTGTTTTTCTCTGTGGGCTCTAAAAACGTCCTAAAGTTTATGCAATAATTTATAATACGTTTTTAAAAGGGATGATAATCACTTCTCAATTTTATCAACTTATGAACACAGCTAAGTTTTAATACTGTCTTTAATACTGTAGTGAGAAAATGTGAATGTATACTGCTCCCACACTACGACATAAAAACCTTTCTATTTAAATTTACAAATAGATTTGAATTTACTTATTTGCTCAACGATTCCATTCAATGAAAATCTCCTCTCAATTACTAGAGGGGATGTCTACACCTATGTACTATCTTCCATGCAAACTACTGTAACCCAAAGCTTTCTGATGTGATTAAAAATAATAGCTGCCTCTGTTTTAAACCAATATGTATTTCCACTTTAAAGTTAGAGAACTTCAAAGTTGATCATGTTGTACAAGAAGTATGTCCTCCAGATGTGAACAGCACACTACATTTTAATTAATTTCTAGTTTATAGCTTGTTCATGGAGCAAATGGAACTTTTCAATACGGTTATTTTAAAATGTGCTGTTTCACATCCACGTGTAGGATATTGTGGTGCATTTATAATACAAACAATGTGGAAGAATATAAACAAGATAAAGTTTAAGTTTACAGTTTGCAAGTTCACTGCACGTGAAAAGCCACCACATGTATTTAACTTCATATTTATATTTGAATCAAGCACGCTCTCATTCTTTTACCATAAATAAAACTGACAAAAAAAGAAGAAAAAAACTGATAAAAAAAGACTCAAAATTTATGTTTAATGAAATAATACGCTGTTTTAACACACGGGTATAAATGGGTATAATTATTATTTTTTTTAATAACAACAAAACCATGTATAAAACAATTTAAATATAAATAAGTATACGGTATACAGTAAGGATTTCAACAAGAAAATGAAGTAGATATATATATCATAGCATAGTGGTGTATGATTAACTTTTGAGCCGACTCAGACTGTCACTGTCTGAAAAGTTTTTGAAGACATAACGTAATTCATAGCTGAAACGTTTTTAAACTGTGTAGACTTACCTAACAAGTTTCAGGAAAATCAGTCGAAAGCCCCGGAGGACCGCAGATAATTTGTTCTGAAAAGTTTTGACAGTATCTTCTTGAAATCCACGTTGGATCCAAGGGGGCAACCGTAGCTTGTCAAACTTTCCCTGCTTATAGCTGTGTACTTTGGGTTTTAAAAACGTTTGCAGTCACCTGACTCCTGACGTAAGAATATGTTGGACCTCTCACGAAACAACTGTAGGAGTTAAAACCACTAAGTTGAATTATTTTTTTTTTTTAAAGCAGTCCACATTGTAATGTTATTGATCCATTGAATAGCCCAGATACAGCTTATCAATAAAGAACCCAAATGACAGTGAATGAGAAACCTACGTTATATACGGTAACATAATTGTTTTAATGCATTTTATTTTAGTTTAATATTGCAACCACTAAGTCCATGAATATTTACTGCTGTCTTTATTTAGTACCATTTTTACTATACAATCTGAAAATACTAAAAACGCAACAATTCTAAAGACCTTAAACCATGTATCCTATAGGGAAGCTCTAAGCTAATACTATGGTAAACTAAAAGCAAGCAAAGCGAGTTGAAACGTGGTTAAAGCATAGTGAATGCATAAAGCACAGGCGAGCATGGTAAATCACAAATGTAGATGGTAAAGCTTTACCTAAAACCATGGTAAAACACAGACAATTCATAGAGGCATGGGTAAGCTTTATCCAAGGTAACTGCTCCAGAGTGCCATAGCTGCCTAAACTTTAATGAGGAGTAAACTAAAATAAAATAAATACAATACTATATCGGCGTTGGGACTAATAACATGGAACGAATTGTTCTTTATCTCAACTAACATTTTTATTTGATACAATCACTGCCATACAGACTTTAAAAGGCTGTGGCATTCAAACCTGAATATAAAATGCGTTGCCTGTGTTTATAGCGCCATCTTATGAATATCAATATACTGTACAAACACATGTTAAAAACGGTCAATCTTATGAAGGAGGCAACAATCTACTTACAATTTGAGCCGCACATAATGTTTTCGTATAGTTTTTATTTGAGACCTCCATATAAGTTGCAAGAAACATACGGTCCATACAAGGCGATTTAAAAATAAAAAATAGTTTGTTTGTTGGAAAAAATAAGTTACTTAACTGTTACTTTGTAACGGGTCATGTATTACACTTCTTTTTTAGATCCCCCTAAACAAATTGTATTAACATTATTAAATAAATAAATAAATAAATAAATAAATAAATAAACCTTAAAAAAAATCTTTGGAAAATATTTCAACATGTACACAGATCCTAAATTTAGGAGTAATATTTGTAAGTACATGCAATGCTATTCTGATTATTAACACTGTAAGTTTCCTTGTGAAATAATACTTTGCACCCTGTGATAGATGATTACCTGCAGCCTCAGCATTGATATCCAGTGAATTACAAATAAATAAATAAAAACATTGAGGGATGCAATTAATTAATTATCCGAATTATCATTATACTATATGAAATGTAGTAGTTATAAACATATAAAAACAATTCCAGCTGTGCAAAGCGTTATTAATAAGTGGACACTGCACACTTACTGATGCTAAAAAAGGAACAAATGGATTACACCATGGAAAGATGCTTTACCATCTTTCCATGGTGTGTGGAGTAGTGGTTAGGGCTCTGGACTCTTGACCGGAGGGTCATGGGTTCAGTCCCCGGTGGGGACACTGCTGCTGTACCCTTGAGCAAGGTACTTTACCTAGATTGCTAGATTGCTCCAGTTAAAATCCAACTGTATAAATGGGTAATTGTATGTAAAAATAATGTGATATCTTGTAAGTCGCCCTGGATAAGGGCGTCTGCTAAGAAAGAAATTATTATTATTATTATTATTACCAGTTTTCTTGCCTGTGGTTATACAGCAAAAAGGAAGTTCGACTGAACCCTAGCTCTACCCAAACCCTTTAATATACATATTTTTAATATTATCATTCAAGAATTAGGGTTTAGTCTGAGTTAGTATCATCTCTACAATTAAAAATGCCAAGAGCACATTGAAGGTGGTAAATGTCAAACCAGAGTAATTTGTTTAGGTTCTTTGTGAATTGGCACTGTCTATTGCTTACACAATTAAATGCTTTTTACAGGGTTTTATAGGGGGTTCTGTCTTTTCTTGAAAGTCAAACAACTTAGTATAGTAATACAATATATTTCATTGTCAAAACATAGTACTGAGTTAAAACTTTGACTTTGCTTTCTAATAAAATACAAGTAGCAGGGCAACACTTATGTACGGTAGTTTTACAGTAAGCGCTTTTAGGTATTTGTAAGTTAGATAGAGGAATCTTTTCTTGCAAACAATAATGGGGTGATGAAACACTTTTTTTTTTTTTATATGACAGACCTCAGTTTAAATTGTAACTCTAACTACAGATAACATTATCCTAAACTGGAGCTGCACAGACAGTTACCATATTAAAATGTGTGTTTTGATATTTATTTAATTTGGGTTTGTTAATCTGTATGGATACTTTACCACAGAATGTGTCTCAATGTGACAATACTGTCACAATTGGAATTATACTTACATGTCCAGGTATGTAAATACTAACTTTGTGTTATTGTATTCTGATTTTCACTGTCATTTTAGATTAGGGATTTCTTTTCTGTGAGATGTTTATATAGTAACTAAATACATAACAGTCTATCTAGCTGCAACCATGTATTCTACCCTGTGTGACAGAGTACTGCCAGACCCAGAATAATACTGGCCTAGGTTTACAAACATGAAAGGGTTGTTGCATATAACACCAACACAATTATGTGAAGAATTACTCAACTAAAATGATATGTCATGTAAAACACAAATATTCTGCAAATAATTATTGACTGAAATATTAAGTACGATAATTAAACCCAATTACAAATGTGACTGAGATGCTAGACAAGCTCATTCCTACTAATACCAGTCTGAAAACAAGTATGGCCTCCACCTAAATGTATATTTATTGTACTGGAATTTTAAAAATCACATTTCTACCCCTCATTATCCTAAGTACCATTATTACAATACTATTAAGCTATTGCAGTTGAAAATTGTATTTCAAATGGCTGGGATGTATACATTTAAAACAGAAGACCACACATTTCTATGGGAGCTGGTTTTGTATTTTTGAATGAACATCTTACACTGAAAAAGAAAAGCAAAACCCATTTTCAGCAATTATGGGGTTTATAGACAACTTCATAAACAGACTTCACTGCATGTAATAATTTGCTTTCTGGTGTACTTCTTTAAAATGGTATTTTATTTCCCTAAATTAAAGTTATTGGCCTTGGTATTTAAATCTTTCAAGAGGCAGTCATGTTAGATAAGTTCAGAGTACATTTGCATGATGCTTTTCCCCATACTCATGTTATGCATTCACGGTGCTTTATAATGACAATCAGGTACTACGACCATACTTCTCTTTGATTGACCATGTGAGTGTCTGTGCTTTTCTACACTTTGCTGTACTTGCACCAGTGTCGTTTTTTAAAATCTAATTTAACATAATGCTAGTCTGTATTTAGAACAATATGTATGTATGTGATGCATGATAATATAATGTCTGTAAATTCCTAAACTGGTATATTTGGGGAATTGTAAATGATACATTTGAATATCTGCGCTTGTAAAATAAATATGTTGCAAACTACAGATGAAAGTTATATTTATATTTTTATATATTTAAAGTTAGTCATTTATTATTGAAATCTAAATAAATAAAAACAGAAACAAAACCATGATCAATTTTTATTTGATTTGAAAATAATTATATTTTTGATCATCAGAATAAGAGACCACAAAGCTGTTACACATCTCATTTACTAAGCTGTCACAGGGGCATAGGCAAGTAACCCACATTAGCACATATTAACAAATAAGCATATACAGTATACTGTATACATTACTCCTGGAGGTTAGTATTAAGCGTTGCATATGTTATTAATTTTATTTGTAATGCTGCCTAAAACTAAATGTGTGTGGTAAAGGCTGTGTGGTCCAGTGGTTAAAGAAAAGGGCTTGTAACAAGGAGGTCCCCGGTTCAAATCCCACCTCAGCCACTGACTCATTGTGTGACCCTGAGCAAGTCACTTCACCTCCTTGTGCTCCGTCTTTCGGGTGAGATGTAATTGTAAGTGACTCTGCAGCTGATGCATAGTTCACACACCCTAGTCTCTGTAAGTCGCCTTGGATAAAGGCGTCTGCTAAATAAATAAACAAATAATAATGTATATAATGTATCATTTATTGATAAACAAAAACAATGAATAAGAGCTGGCTAAAGTTTTAACCTAATATTTTTCTATCAATCATGGTAATTAGATACTTAGAACACTTTAGACTTGTGTTTATTTTTTATTAGCAGCCTTCTTTTACTGTGCAATCTATTTTATCGTTGTACGTTCTTTTTAAACTAAAACTACATTGTAAAAAAAAAAGAAAGAAACCAGAAGGTATGGGAGGGCTGTCATGTCTTTTTTGGCTAAATTACTAAAAAAAATACACCACTACTAATGCAGAAACAACATATAATATTTAAGTCGCCATTTACCTATTAACTGACAACCACTGCCTTATTTAACTTTCATTAAACAAATGTTCATCTTCTCGTACTTTCCTTGCTTCCTCCAGAGCTGTGGATAACACTCTGAGGTTCTGTGGAATGGGACTGCACTTTATCCAGTAATCTGCCCAGAAATGTCCAGTCACCCATGTTTGTCCAGTTGTCTTTACTGTCAAGTAAACACAGTGATATCTGAGTTACACACACAAAAAAAAATATTTTCTTGCTACTATTATATTTAAAATTTAGCAATGAATAAACTAGCATGTGTTTGTTTTTATTTCAAATTAATAGCATAAGTTTTAATTGATTCACTCAAAACACAAAATAATCATGAATCTAATCCACATGCTGGAATAGGTTTATCAGCGTTAGTGGAAAATGGTTATTGTCCTCAAGCAGTTTGCAAAGTGATACAATGTTAGCTTTCCCAATAGTGACATCTAGTGGATTCCATTGGGAGCTATTTTTTAGTTTGAACTAGTTTTACTTTTATGGGTCTCTCAATTGCAAAGTGAGCAACATTCTGTTCTTACAACGGAAAACAACCGTATCATAAAAAAATCAAATGCTATTTAAGGAACTGCTGGAAAGATACTGTACCTCAGCACCCAAGGAACTGAACCTATGTCTCATTGTTCTGAGCATACAGTTACTATTAAGCTCTGTACTGGAGATAATTTATTATACCATACCATACAGTTATTATTATTATTTGTTTATTTAGCAGACGCCTTTATCCAAGGCGACTTACAGAGACTAGGGTGTGTGAACTATGCATCAGCTGCAGAGTCACTTACAATTACGTCTCACCCGAAAGACGAAGCACAAGGAGGTTAAGTGACTTGCTCAGGGTCACACAATGAGTTAGTGGCTGAGGTGGGATTTGAACCGGGGACCTCCTGGTTACAAGCCCTTTTCTTTAACCACTGGACCACACAGCCTTAACCACTGGACCATAAAGTAAACATGGTCGTTGTTCATTTATATTTTTTTAAACATTTTTATTATTATTATTATTATTTTGGATGGTTCCTTATAGGGATACAAAAGTAAATGT
The DNA here is from genome assembly GCF_902713425.1 of Acipenser ruthenus. NCBI lineage: Eukaryota > Metazoa > Chordata > Actinopteri > Acipenseriformes > Acipenseridae > Acipenser > Acipenser ruthenus. Next base: position 54,869,034 of record NC_081194.1, on the reverse strand, counting down.
TGGACGAGCTTTCAAACACCAGAGCATCTTGAGCTGGATAATCTAGACCCAGTAGTTGGCAATTAAATTTGACGGTGGGCCAACAGCCACAGAGCGGGCCACTTGCAATACCCCCCTACCCCTACCCCCCCCCCCCCCCCCCCCCCCCTGAAAAAATTGCCCTAAAAATGTGTTGCAGCATGGCACATGGCATTCAGGCTCGTCAAGAAAGCTGGTCAGGCCGGTTGAAAACAAAACAAAAAGGAAAAAAGAAGTAACAATTGTGATAGTATGTCTTTATAACCTCCAAATAAATATCAGTAAAAATAATATAGCATCTGTGTTATATCTATCAAGCAACACATTAGTTTATATGTTATATACGATATGTTGTAAGTGAGACGTAACTCAAAATGAACGATGTAGACACTGAGCTTACGAAAGACTTTATTGTACAGCTGAAAGACAATTTCAGTGCTCGCTTTGACAACTTCAGCATTCCCGCGGACGTAATCGGTTTTGTCTGTGATCCGTTTTCAATCAACCCCCGATGATGATTTCTCATTCCATGCAAAGCAGTTCTGCAACTATAACTTGTAGATTTGCAGGCATTGTCGTTGCTGAAAACTGAATTAATTAGCAAAGCAAATCTGGAATCATTCTGGTCTGCCTATATATGTCCAGAGAACTATGCGACCATGAAGAAACTGGCTCTGTATGGATCTACTTACACATGCGAAGTGGCTTATTCCACAATGAATGCAATAAAAACAGATTCAATCTTTGGAGGACTGCCTACATATCACCGTCATGTCTATCACACCTAATGTTCTAAAGTTGATCGCAGAAGGAAAATGCCATTTTCTCATTAAATTTGTCATAACACAATGAAGCATTTAAAATAAAAATGTATGCTACTTTTGAATTTTGTTTTATGTTTTTCAGCATTCCTGTCTATGAAGGAAAGTTCCATTTGACGTTGGTGTTTTGTAACTGAACTGTATCCCGTTAAAAACGCACAAACAGCATTTGACAGGCTGCACAAAATTTCAGTTTATCAGCAAAGATGGTTATTGGTTGTTTATGGAGCGCCATTTGTGCCAAAACTATCCGGCCGTTAGTTTGTCAATTTGTGAATTTGTCAATTTGTGAATTTGTCAATTTGTGAATTTGTCAATTTGTTTGTCAATTCGTGAATTGGTCAATTTGTCCAGGAATTCGTCCATAAATTTCTCAATTCATACAGTAATTCATAAATGTATTTGTTAATTCATCTAATAATTCATTAATTAATTTGTCAATTCATTAATACGAAAGGGCTGTACGGACCTGCAAATTTCCAATCAACCAGACAAACTTCCCAACAAACAGACAAACTCCCAACTGTCAATCTCGCACTGTGCCGAAAACACTGCAACCTTTCTAGCCAATGGGAGCACACACTAATATTTTAATCAATGAAAATCCAGCCTCATTCAAAACTGCTTCAGCCAATAATATTTAGAAGGGCGTTTCTCTGCTGATTTTCAATGGAGACTTCCATCTCACTGCACGCAAAGCATTGTGGTATATAGAGTTAGGCAAAAAAATTATATGGAGAGTCAATGCAGGCGTACGAAATGTTGCTGGTTTGCACCATGTTAAAAAAAATGCATAAAACTTTTGAAGTAGATTTCACATTTGCCCAAGGCCTTTTGAATAACATTAGCACATTTTGACAATACGTAGTTATTATGAAAAATACTATTTTCTGAGCACTGTCCCGTTCGTTGGCGCATGCGCAGAAACATCGCTCTAAAGAAGCGTATTGATTAAATAATTTAACAGTCCGGTAACACCGGTTACTTTAGAAATACATAACAACATAAAATATTATCAAGCCACAGCAATATAGTACAGTAAACAAACTACCGGCATTGTTTTTTACATGGCAAAAACCAGCAACATTTCTTACGCCTTGTGGCAAAGTGCCCGCCCCTGTGTGTATTTTGTGTGTTATGTGTTGTATGTATGGTGCGTATGTTAATGTTGGTGTATAGATTGGTACACGGGATATAAACGGGTCTGTGTTTCACGTGTGTTTAAAGTGTATAATTATATTTAGGCACGAGGATGGCACATCACTTCACGTGCAGATAAAATGTGTATAATGTGTGGCACGGGGTTGCACGTAATGAATTCACGTGCTGGGATTCAAGTGAATAATTAATTAGTAATTGAATCCCAGCACAACAGTATAAATAGATGCACGTTTAGTCACTCGTGGTTGGGTGTTCGGAAGAGGAGAACGGGTGAGAGAGAGAGGAGTAACTAAAAGCAAAATAAAACGTGCAAGATAAGTGTTTGTTCTCACCGTGTTTGTTTGTCTGTCCGTGCACCGTTTGTTTAGTGTCAGTTGTTTTGTCTGTCTGTTTATTTTGGCGTCAAGTGCCGTGTCCTGTTTTGTATTCCGTTGTTTAAACCTTTTATTTTGTTATTAAACGCTGAGTGCAGCCATTGCACTCGGCTCATCATCACAACCACCGTCTCTGTCTGTGTATTCCTTTCTGGTCTGACGCCACCCACTCTGGCCGTCTTTGTGACACGCCTGCATTAACTCTCCATAAAATTTTTTTGCCTAACTCTCTATATTGCTGGAAGCTGGCTTGCCATTTCTCTGGAATCAGAAACTCCTCTTATGTGAACTGAGCTAAAAACGCAACTGTGCTGCGTTTAATCTTTTTCTTTTCAGCAACCGACGTCGCTTTCCGATAGTAGTCTGCTTTCCTAACCTTACAGCGGTTGCTTTTTTATGTTTTCTCCTCTGCTATTCAATTAAAAAAAAAAAATAGACTCATGATTCTCCACCGAGCCCCACTGTTGAGTTGACTCCGCTGGATTGTCTCAGCCAGCCCACTCGGTGCGCTTAGAAATTCAGTTCATCCGCGTTGCTGTGGTGACTGTTCTATTAACCTTCACAGCTTTGATGTTGTGTGCGTGTATGTGTTTTATGTTTAATTGCCTTGCAGTTAAAAAAAAAAGAGAAGCGTAAATAATCCACCCTGACCCGGCTCTGCTGCGCCCTTCTGTTGAGTTGAATCCGCCAGCTTGTTTCAGGCCGCCTACTCGGCACACTGATAAAAACAGAACGAAACAAAATCAGTTTCCCGCGTTGCCGTGGTGACTGTTATTTTTACCCTCACACGTGTTGTCTATTCGGCGCGCATGGTCACCCGCCTGGCGTGGTGAATGTGTTTCTCTCATAGCTGAATTGCTGGATTGCTTTTTTTTCCTATTACTGATTTTGCAGTTAAAATAATTTTAAAAAGCAGTACACTTTTCTTCCTGTCTAAAACGCCGCAGCTTGTTGAGCCTGTGCTCCACTCCGGCATGGCTATGCGTTGCCCCGTTGTGTGACTGCACCTGGTCCAGAAAAAGGTTATCGCCGCGCTGCACCATGGTGCAGCACCGTGCGCTCCCCTGTACTGCTCTCCTGATTGCCTACCATAGCCACTTGAGCCCGTGTATCCACCCCAGTGTATGCTATGCGCTACCCTGGGCTGTGTTGACTAAACACTCTGGGTTGTGTTGACTAAACACAGTTATGGCTAGGCGCCTCTCGGTGCTTCGGCACCCTCTGTGCTTAGACGCTCCATGCCTCAGTGCTTAGCGCCACAGCATGTCAATAACACCTGCACTCGGTGCCCCGATTCTTCAGTGCACAAATACTGTATTCTACCTCACTCAGTGTCCTCAGTGCTTCTGCACCCTTGATGCCTGAGTGCTTCAATACACAGGTCTACAGCCTCCAGTGTTTAAACAACGCCCTTGGGGCTGTGCAGACATCAAGTATGGCTAAATTCCACACTTGCACGTCCTGCACAATGTCCCCTGCTAGCACGGCTGAGTCGTACACGGCGTTGGGAGCCCCTGGCCAGGCTGCAGGCTCAAGGCCTTGCCCTGACCCCAGCTCAGCTGATAACATCAGCCCTGGAACTGAGCCCGTCTGCAGCGGTGGTCGCCCCGGATGTTACAGAACTGGATGTTAGGATTGCTGAGGAGGACCATGATGCGATTTCGATCGCGGCCTCATGGGAAGGTGGCTTCTTCCTTCATAAGCAGCCCCTACCTCTCCTGAACATTCCTTTTGACCAGCGGTTGAGGAATTGCTGCAGCGCTCTAACCAAGAACGCAAGGTGTCTCAGCAGATAGCCTCAATGTTCCTCTCCTGTACTCTGGTACAGGAGAGAACGAGACGCTGGTGTCCGCCATACTAGCCAGGCTGTCCGGCCAGGTGAATGGTTTATCACAGTGGCTGCAGCTTCGTCAGCCATCCAACTGGGCTTACTTCACATGCGCCCACTTCAAGTGTGGCTCAGTGCCTTTCGGCTACACCCCAAGCGCGACAGACACTGTCGGCTGACAGTGTCTCATCTATGCTGGAAAGCACTACGCTGGTGGAGGCAAGCCTCTCACCTGAAAAAAGGCGTAAGGATGGGAGTGATTTACAACCATCAAGTGGTGATGACAGACGCATCCAACTCTGGTTGGTGGGTGGTCTGGGCAGGCAGAGGAGTCCCCAGATCCTGGTCTGGCCACTGGACATAAATGCGCTAGAGCTGAAAGCGGTTCACCTCACGCTGCAACATTTCCTCCCTGTGCTCCGCAACAAACATGTCCTTGTCCTCACGGACAGCATGTCAGCCTTTTGGCTGCTGATCTGGGCACAGAGGCACTTCCTGTCCCTCCGGGCTGTACATCTCCCGGGAGTGGTGAACTGGGCGGTGAACCTCCTCTCGAGGGAGGGTCCTCACCCATCAGAATAGAGACTGCAACTTCAGGTGGTGCAGCGCATTTGGGAACACTTTAGGGAGACCCAGGTCAATCTCTTTGCCACTGTGATTCTCCCTCCGCAACTGTGGCGGTCCACTAGGCGTCGATGCCCTAGCCCATGAATGGCCCAAAGCGCTTTTGTACGCTTTCCTGCCTATACCGCTGCTCCCTGCCTTCCTAGAGAGGATGACCCAGGAGAATCTGGTTTTCAAACCTCTGTCAGCTTCTGCTAGGCCAGCCCTGGGAGATCCCGCTGCGCATGGATCTCCTCAGTCAGACGAAAGGCAACCTCTGGCACCCAGAACTGGGCAGACTCCAACTGTAGGTCTGGCCTGTGAATGGGACCGTCTGTCCGCCCTAGGGCTCTCAGATGCAGTAGTCAGTACACTGCAGAACGCTAGGGCTTCTTCCACAAGAGCGTTGTACGCCTACAAGTAGAAATATTTTCAAAATTGGTGCATGGCCAGAGGCCATGATCCCATTTATTGCCCTATAGCAATTATTTTACAGTTTCTGCAAGATTTGCTAGAGGCAGGTAAATCCCCCTCTACATTGAAAGTGTACCCAGCAGCCATATCTGCATGCCATGTTCCCATTGACTCAGTGTCCCTGGGTGCTCATATACTGGTGACCCGTTTCATAAACGGGCTTGGCGGTTACGTCCTCCTATAAATGACGTCCTCCCCGAATGGAGTCTAGACGTGGTACTGACGTTTGAGCCAGTACCAGTAGCTATCACCTCCGCTAAGCGGGTCAGTGAGCTACAGGCACTGTCCATGCACAGTTCCTGTATGCGTATTTGGGACAATGAAAACAGGGTGTCGTTGCATACAAACCCTGATTTCCTCCCTAAGGTGATTACAGCTTTTCACTTGAATCAGTCAGTGGAACTGGAGACTTTCCATCCCCCTCCCTTTGCTGAGGAGACGGACCGGAGATTGAATTCCCACTGCCCGGTTCAGGCATTGAGAGGTTATGTGGATAGAATGAGAGCGCTGCGTCAGTCTGACCAGCTCTTCGTCTGTCATGGTGAAAGGACCTGAGGTCAAGCCCTCTCTAAGCAGCGACTGTTCCATTGGATTGTGGACACGGTTTCGACTGTGTATACTAATGCCGGCCTACTCCCACCTGGGAGGGGGGGCCGCACACTCTACCAGAGGTGTTGCTACGTCACAGGCCCTCTTTAGAGGTGCCTCGTTGACCGATATTTGTACTGCAGCTAGCTGGGCTACTCCGCATACATTTACCAGGTTCTACCAACTTAATGTCGTAAATCCCTCTATGCTTTCAATAGGCACTAGGGTCCTTGAGGTTGCATGCTCACACCACCAACACTAGATGGCGGTAGCGAGATGTCCCTCATATGCTGTCCACTCATTCTCCCTCGCGACGACTTTGGTATACTTTCCCCAAAGTATTGTTTTGGCGGTCATCTTTGAATTGAAAGGGAAAAATAGGTTACGGATGTAACCCTGGTTCCCTGAAAGAGAAGATGACCGGCAAATTTGTGAGGTCACATCACTCGCATTCGTGGGTTCAATGTAAAAGACACTGAAGTCTCTGTGCAGTGACTATTTATTACCTTGGGGGGCTGGACCAAGGACGTCACTCCACGGAGGGGCCTATCGGCAGCTTTGATATAAAATGCTCAGTAAATACCTGGCAAGCAGGCATATCCCAAAAGTATTGTTTTGGCGGTCATCTTCTCTTTCATGGAACCGGGGTTATGTAGTAATTGTGGGGAACAAGAAACAGTGCAACATATATTCAGGAAATGCAATACATATACTCAGCAAAGAAACATATTAAACAGAAAGTTAGGGGAAACAGAAATTGAAGTAGCAACAGTAAATTATATTTTGAACATAGAAGGGAGAGAAAAACAAATGGAGAAAGAAATGTATATTCAAATGTATAAAAAGCATAGAGAAATTGAAGAAAATGTAAGGGAAGAACAACAATAGATACATATATATATACACTGAGTGTACAAAACATTAGGAACACCTGCTCTTTCCATGAAATAGACTGACGAGGTGAATCCAGGTGAAAGCTATGATCCCTTATTGATGTAACTTGTTAAATCCACTTCAATCAGTGTAGATGAAGGAGAGACAGGTTAAAGAAGGATTTTTAAGCTTTGACACAATTGAGACATGGATTGTGTATGTGTGCCATTCAGAGGGTAAATGGCCAAGACAAAAGAGTGTGTCAAGAACTGCAGTGCTGCTGGGTTTTTCACGCTCAGCAGTTTTCTGTGTGTATCAAGGATGGTCCACCACCCAAAGAACATCCAGCCAATGGCAGGCCAGTGGTCGAAAATGGCTCAGTGATGAAAGAGGCCAAAGGAGGCTGACACAAATTGTGCAGAGCAACAGACAGGCTACAGTTAGTCAACTGACAGTCCAGTACAACATTGGTGCCGAAAGACCCATAAAAGAATGCACAGCTCGTCGTACCTTGACACGAATGGGGTATGGCAGCCGACGACCTAACAGAGTTCCACTTCTTTCAGCAAAACACAAGAAACTGCGGTTGCAGTGGGCTAAGGAACAAAAACACTGGACACTGGAGGATTGGAAAAACATTGCCTGGTCTGATGAATCCCGGTTCCTGCTGTTTCGTGCTGATGGGAGGACTAGGGTATGGAGAAAACCACATGAGTACATGCATCCATCATGCCGCGTGTCAACATTGCAGGCTGGTGGTGGTGGTGTGATGGTGTGGGGTGTGTTTTCATGGCACACAATAGGCCCCTTGATAAAAGTGGAGCAACGTTTGAATGCCACAGGATATCTGAACATCATTGCCAATCAGGTGCATCCCTTCATGGCAGCAGTGTATCCATCTGCTAATGGATTTTTTCAGCAGGGTAATGCCCCATGCCACAAGGCTAGGATTGTCCAGGAATGGTTCCACGAACATGACAGTGAATTCAACTTACTGCAGTGGCCTGCCCAGTCACCAGATCTCAATCCAATTGAGCATCTGTGGGATGAGATGGAATGAGCTATTCGGAGTAGAGATCCACTACCTGCCAACTTGACACAACTGTGGGAAGCATTGGAGTCAACATGGGCCAGCATCCCTGTGGAATGCTTTCGACACCTTGTCGCCCCGACGAATTGAGGCTGTTCTGATGGCAAAAGGGGGTGCAACTCAATATTAGGAAGGTGTTCCTAATGTTTTGTACACTCAGTGTATATATATATAAAGGTAGAGGGCGCTCATCATTTCCTTTTAAATGCCATGCGCCAACAAACCCTAAAAAGTTGCCATGTGTGTTCACCTTTTCGTATGTAATATCCGGTTTATACAGACGTCAGCACGATTTTTGAGCGGGTGTGGCCATACACCACACAAAATCCATCATATCTTTGTTGTTTATTAATATTTTTTAACCGCATAAAAACAATTGTATCTCTATGAAATCTATACAGAAATGTATTGGTGTGTTTGACATGCAAGATACACTTTAACATTAGCTAAAAACAACACAATAAAACTGGCAATAATTTCAAACAGAATACCTTTATTGTAGAATATTGATGTTACAAACATTTCATAATTACTTAGGGTCCTTGCATTTAATATGCAAATTACAGCAGGTTTAAGACTTAACACTTATCAAGCATAAGCATTAAAAATAAAAAGACGTGTTTGCTTCTACTAGTAGCTAATACAGTGCCTTGCGAAAGTATTCGGCCCCCTTGAACTTTGCGACCTTTTGCCACATTTCAGGCTTCAAACATAAAGATATGAAACTGTAATTTTTTGGGAAGAATCAACAACAAGTGGGACACAATCATGAAGTGGAACGAAATTTATTGGATATTTCAAACTTTTTTAACAAATAAAAAACTGAAAAATTGGGCGTGCAAAATTATTCAGCCCCCTTAAGTTAATACTTTGTAGCGCCACCTTTTGCTGCGATTACAGCTGTAAGTCGCTTGGGGTATGTCTCTATCAGTTTTGCACATCGAGAGACTGAAATTTTTGCCCATTCCTCCTTGCAAAACAGCTCGAGCTCAGTGAGGTTGGATGGAGAGCATTTGTGAACAGCAGTTTTCAGTTCTTTCCACAGATTCTCGATTGGATTCAGGTCTGGACTTTGACTTGGCCATTCTAACACCTGGATATGTTTATTTGTGAACCATTCCATTGTAGATTTTGCTTTATGCTTTGGATCATTGTCTTGTTGGAAGACAAATCTCCGTCCCAGTCTCAGGTCTTTTGCAGACTCCATCAGGTTTTCTTCCAGAATGGTCCTGTATTTGGCTCCATCCATCTTCCCATCAATTTTAACCATCTTCCCTGTCCCTGCTGAAGAAAAGCAGGCCCAAACCATGATGCTGCCACCACCATGTTTGACAGTGGGGATGGTGTGTTCAGGGTGATGAGCTGTGTTGCTTTTACGCCAAACATAACGTTTTGCATTGTTGCCAAAAAGTTCGATTTTGGTTTCATCTGACCAGAGCACCTTCTTCCACATGTTTGGTGTGTCTCCCAGGTGGCTTGTGGCAAACTGTAAACAACACTTTTTATGGATATCTTTAAGAAATGGCTTTCTTCTTGCCACTCTTCCATAAAGGCCAGATTTGTGCAGTATACGACTGATTGTTGTCCTATGGACAGAGTCTCCCACCTCAGCTGTAGATCTCTGCAGTTCATCCAGAGTGATCATGGGCCTCTTGGCTGCATCTCTGATCAGTCTTCTCCTTGTATGAGCTGAAAGTTTAGAGGGACAGCCAGGTCTTGGTAGATTTGCAGTGGTCTGATACTCCTTCCATTTCAATATTATCGCTTGCACAGTGCTCCTTGGGATGTTTAAAGCTTGGGAAATCTTTTTGTACCCAAATCCGGCTTTAAACTTCTCCACAACAGTATCTCGGACCTGCCTGGTGTGTTCCTTGTTCTTCATGATGCTCTCTGCGCTTTAAACGGACCTCTGAGACTATCACAGTGCAGGTGCATTTATACGGAGACTTGATTACACACAGGTGGATTCTATTTATCATCATTAGTCATTTAGGTCAACATTGGATCATTCAGAGATCCTCACTGAACTTCTGGAGAGAGTTTGCTGCACTGAAAGTAAAGGGGCTGAATAATTTTGCACGCCCAATTTTTCAGTTTTTTATTTGTTAAAAAAGTTTGAAATACCCAATAAATTTCGTTCCACTTCATGATTGTGTCCCACTTGTTGTTGATTCTTCACAAAAAATTACAGTTTCATATCTTTATGTTTGAAGCCTGAAATGTGGCAAAAGGTCGCAAAGTTCAAGGGGGCCGAATACTTTCGCAAGGCACTGTATATAGGCCTAAGGCTTTTTTGTGTACTCAAATATGTAATTTAACCCTTTACTGCATGACTTCTTCTAAATATCAATATATTTAGATATCCCTTTGTAAACTCATGCACAGAATGTATTTGCAAAAGAAGTGGAGGGAGTTGCCCTGGAAACATTTTTGGAGGGGTCTTGTGAAAAAATGAGCATCGTTTGTACACATACATTTTCAAATCTTAATAATATTTTCATTTTTTGACAAGCACACAAATGTTTGCATGTTAAATTTTTGAAGTAACACATACTGAAAGGCTTTGCTTTGCCACCTTTTCTTTTGAGTTGTGGGGTCTCTTCAGTTGCCATACACAGTTAAAAAAACACTGAAAATAAAAATCATCAAGAAAAAATATATAAATATATTGGGCCTGATAAAATTGCATCCGGGTCAGTAAAAACACTAGCTCAGTGGCCCAAGGGGCCAGTAGTTAAAAATCTAAACGTAGAACCCTGGTATGTAATAAGTAATATATAGTATCGTAACTGCTCTTATCTGTAATATGATATTCTGAAATGTGATACTTTACAATGTGATATTTTGTAACAATTGTAAGTCCTCTGCTAAGAAATAAATAATAATAATAATAATAATAATAATAATAATAATAATAATAATAATAATAATAATAAAATCATATAATAACACATGAGGTTGGTGGTACCAAAACTATGTACTGTTGTAAGCTGCTAATTGTCCAGTAGGTGGCAGTAATGTAACATTTGGCTCTATTCACAAGGCTGTCATGAGATATTTTAAAAAAATGTTTTTTTTTTTAAGGTTTGATTTTATGACTCAATAAAAGTTAGTTGTGACTTATTTAAAAGCAGTCTGAAAATATGTTATTAATAAAACCACCCCATTATTCAACATCTATAGATTCCAATATTATGTGTTGCTCCCATTCGCATGAAGTAACTGTCTACACACAACATTATGAAACTCTGCATGCCTGCTTCCTAACAAAATCACAATTTTTGATTGAACTAATTGGAAATACCATCACCTATGCATCTATTTATAAAAACCACCACAGTGTGAGTACAGCTTTAAATACATTTCACGTGAGTTAGTCAGGTGGTCAGTGGCAGTGTAATTGCTCTTCCGGATTAGTTTTGTGTTCAGTGATTCTGTGCTTCTCACGTCCACACGTAAGGGGTTATTTATGATGCTGATGAATATCTTTCGAGTTTAATATAATCTAGATTAGTTTATATTGTAATAGTTAATACGATTTTAACGGTATAAACGCGAATGTAAATCAGGCATAATGGCTGCTGTTGATAGTTTTTATCTCCTGTATCGAGAAATTGTCCGCTCTTGTAATTGTTACGTTGAAACACTGGCTTTGGTGGGTGCCGTTTACACTGTTAGTAAAAGCATTGCCGTGGTAAGGGACTGTTACATCCTCGCCAGGTTACACTTCATACCAAGACTGATCAGCAGGACTGATTTTGTTACATTGTACGGAAAATGGGCTGTAATCAGTGGTAAGTTTTTGCATGATGTCCACATTTCGTCTTGCTGTGCAGTGGTAGCTAGCCGGACATCTGGCTTGATTTCTAGCTGTATGGTGTCCTAAAATAGCAAACCAGTGGGAGATTATAAACTTAAATTTTGAATATATGGTATGGTCCACTGTATGGAATACATGAAACTGCGTTTTATTTTATTGCAATCTTCTCTATTACTTATTAGGAATTTAGAGTATATGTAGTGTGGGCATTATATATACATTTATTTTAATCTCCTCTTCCTTCACGTAGCATTCATAAAAAAATCTTGAAGGTCGTGCTTTAGGCCTTCCATCAGCTGCTATAAAGTTGCAATAGACCCCACCCCAGCAAAAAATAAATGTGTCAAAATTGTAGCAGCCTAAATACCAAAGTGGCTTAGGTGTATTTTGGTTACTATTTTTCTAATTGGTACGTACAGATAAAAAGCACTGAGCAAAATTTCTAAAAAGGGAAACTCTCATGCGTGTTCTTATTAAACATAAACAGAGAGATTAGAGGCTTCTTAGAAATTGATAGAATGAGCCAGCCTTGGAATGACCTTTACATTTTGTTTTGTTTTTTATTGCTTAGGTTCCATAGATGGCATTGGCCAGGCCTATGCTGAGGAGCTGGCAAGGCAAGGCGTCAACATTATCATCATCAGCAAGAACAGGTTTGAGCTGGAGAGCGCTGCCAAGGCTATAGCGGAGGCTTACAGAGTCGAGACAGATGTCATTGAGGCTGACTTCAGCAAAGGGCAGGAGATTTACAAGTCCATTAAGGAGTCTCTGAAGGATAAAGAGATAGGAATTTTAGTAAACAACGTAGGAGTATCCTGTGAATCCCCGCAGTACTTTACTGAAGTGTCTGAAGACAAACTCTGGGACATTATCAACACAAACATTGCGGCTGCAAGCATAATGGCACATATTGTACTGCCAGGGATGGTAGAGAGGAAAAAAGGTGCTGTTGTAAACATCTCTTCAGGGACCTGTTGTAAACCCACACCGAAGATGACTGCTTATTCTGCTACCAAGGTGAAGTAGCTCTTACAGTGCTTGTATATGTAATTGAACTGTCCTTTTTTTAAGAAATAGTTTATTTAATCAATATTACCAGTTTTATTAATTGGCTAACTGCGGTACAGTGTTGGTTGCTGTTGCTGTTGGTTCTCTTACTTTGAAACGGACATGCCCCAAGATTTACTGGGCTGTCTTTCAACCAGATAGTTTGTTATAGTTTGTTTGACATCATATTAAGATTAGCTATACGGCTTATCATATTTATCTGAATATTATATATACTGTATATAAAAAATAAAATGCCATAGGGTGTAAAGGATTACAATTATATAAAAATGTGTGTGTTTAGCATTGTGGTATGTGACCTTTTATATGTTCTTTTTTTCAGGCCTATTTAGACCATTTCAGCCGATCATTACACTACGAATATGCCTCAAAAGGAATCTTTGTACAGAGTTTGCTCCCTTTTTCCATAGCTTCTCAAATGATGACTTACACTGGCAGAATGAGGAGCAATTCCTGGCTGGTTCCTGCCCCTCAGGTTTATGCTCGTCATGCAGTCTCAACCTTAGGAATATCCCACAGGACCACTGGATACTGGCCACACTCTATTCAGGTAAAACAATCCCTCAATGTATGACATGTGACAAAACAGTAAAAAGAATGGGTTGTTAGGCAGAAGATTGCTTGCCTTGCCTTTTTTTTTAATTGGACATTTTAATTAGATTGTGGGTTCTACCGTACTCTATACTGAGTACTTATAATTGCAACCTGGATGATGCAGTTATAATCCACTGTTCTGACAATTACCTAATGAATTTTGTTAACATAGAATGCTGTTGAAATGTTTACAAATGTTATCAAATGTTTTTTTGTATTCTTTTTTTCTAGTTTTGGTTTGCCCAGTACATGCCTGAATGGATGTGGGTATGGGGATCAAACATCTTCAACAGTCCCTCATCTCAAACGACCTGATCCAGAAGCAGTTTTCATTGCACACAGAGATCACCGCCTGCTGTGCCCCTATATCAACTGATGAACTTGAAAACCATTAAAAGTTTCTTAAAATAAATGTTACAAATCAAGCAAATCTAAATTCATGTAAATTGGTATTTTGTCCAGCAGTGTTGTAGGATCAATACAGTCTGTCTTGTTTTCAAATAGCAGTAAAGCCTATTGGTGTAAGTTTAATGGTATTTCATTTTGTGTGGCAGTGAAAACAATGTTAACTTCTTAAAACCAAAGCTTTAAAACCTCACATTAGTATCAAGTGTCATATATCATTGTGCTGAAGATTTGTTCCTTGATGCGTGTGTGTGTGTATTTCATTTTGGATATGCAGGTTTTTGAAACACCAGTTTACTTTTAGTAAAAGTTTGCTGGTATGAAACATTTGCTTTCTGCTTTTTTTGTTTATGTTTATATATTGAAAACTGTACAGGAAGAAACTGGCTGTAGACATTGTTTCTTAGAAAATCTGCTTTAAATGTGCTAGACTCCACAGAGCAGTGTTGCAAACTGCATACAAAGTATATCTGGGAAGCCAGAAGATTCTTGTAGGTTAGAATACACATTATTAATTAGGTAAGTAGTTAAGGTACATTTTTTTAGTAGTAATGAATGTTAAAGGAGTAATGTAGATGAAGCACCTATTTGAAATGCACACTACTTCAGTTGTGGCTCATACAGTTGAGACTGAAGAACATTTTTCACATTCTATTTGTTTCCAACTGCTGACCAGAAGTGAAGTTCCATGCATTAGCCTATGGAAAGTGAGTCCTTATCAGGTTTGATGCAATGTGCATTTTACCAATTCTCCTATTCAGCCACTAACATAATGATGTTACTTATAATGACATTATTATGGTATAGTATATGGACTGGTACTTGTATACAGTACATTTAAAAATATGATACTATGTGTAAGTATGACCTATCTTCATCATCTATGTAATTCTATACAGATATTCTTTTGTGTACCCCAAGTAATCGTAAAACAATGTAATAATTGCAATAAAGTATACAATGATGATGCTAGTGTGTGTGTTTGAAGATGAGCTATTCAATTCCTAGCCAATATGTTTGATCATTGCTGCTATTTCTCAGGTAAGAGTTATGGTGAGTTGTTTGTATAAAAACAGAGTATGTTTTGTGCAGCTTAATTCAGATCCAGCAACCTTCAAGTATTTTTATTACAAGATATTTGGAACGGTGTATTCTGGGTATTTAAAAAAATAAGGTTTTAAGATTGTGAAACGTGAAGGAATTGGGAGATTTCAAATACTCCAAGATTAACTCGTTTGTAGAAGCACTGCACAGGTAATAATGGGCAGGCCAAATTTATTTATTTATTTGTTTTGTTTTTTGTGCATTTATATAAGATGCAAAAGAAGAAAAATGTGGTGACGTTGTGTTTTGTAAATTAACTGTATCCCGTTAAGACCACCCACGCAGCATTTGACAGGCTGCACAAAACGTGATAATAAGCGTTTGTAAGGTGATGTTAAGAGGTAATTTCTCAAACAACCTATGGTACATGGCGAGTTGGAACGTTGAAAAAATCGTCATATCCGGGTTATGATTCAGCAGGGTGATATAAAATGGGTTCATCTGTACGTTTATTTTAATTTTGCATTAAGTTGTATTTCAGAATGTATATGTGACTGCAGATGAGAACCGAGTCCCCTCAATACTTTCAGTATATTAGAAAACATTTACTGCAAAACAGTTATAAACAGCTGTCGGGTGGACAATTTTGTAGTTTCAAAATAGTCTTTATCAGATGTCTATGGTAGTGCTCTCTGAATTCCCACAATGCTGTGTTCTCAACATGGCCGCGCTAATAGGCTCGATCAACTTTCCTGTTTCCATAGAGACGGAATGACTCTTCTGCTGCGAATTATTTTTTTTGTAACAAACTTATTTAAAAACAAAACAGAAAGACACTGCAAATATTAATTTTACTTATTTGAGAAGTCTTTTTGTGAGTGTTTTGATGTAATCGAAAAACATTTTCAATCCCCGTGTGTGCGGTTTACACACATCTGATTCTGCTGTGTTTATTTTTCGTGAGCAACTGTCATTCTACTAGCGCTGAGCCTGAGGTAAGAATTTCACAAGCTTAGTTTTATTATGCACCTTTTTAATCTAATCTGAAGACATTATTAAGCAATATGAAATGAAGCCATCAATGAGCACTTATAGATTATGGTGGCATTCAGTGTACCATAGCGCATTTTGACCTGTATTTTTAATCAAAGCAAAGCTAAAATATTTTAACAATAACGAATCTCCAGGCAACACGGCTGTTTTAACATTTATATATTTATTTGGATGCTTTTAAAACAATTAAAGAGCTAGAGTTTGCACATGATACCGGTAACTATTTTTGTATTATTATTTGAAGCTTCAGTGACCATCTCGTAAAATGTGTTAAAATATGATTTAGGCCTACTGTTTAATCTTCTATGCACTTTGCAGGTTTCAGAAATGTTTCCATTGAAATTTCGAAAACAACTTGTGTTCGAAAACAACAACTGTTTGTGTGTGTGTGTGTGTGTATATATATATATATATATATATATATATATATATATATATATATATATATATATATATCGTTTACAACAGCTTGTTTAGCATTGCTTTTTCCATCCAGCTGAAGGACTTCTGATATAGATTTTTTTTAATTATTCACATTTTTGTGTACCTACATTACCTTTTTCTTTTTTATTTACCTATTAGAGTATTATTCTAGGTAGAATAATTGATTACCAACTTATATATATAGTTAACTATATAAAGCTGTGCAATGCAGAAACACAGTCAAGACTGCTCTCATTTCTGTTTAAATAGGGTCTATACATTGATGTCCTTTTTGGCTTAGTTTCAGTATTTGTGTGAACAAGATGTCGCAGTTTTCCGCTGAAGATGAGGCTGAACTGCAGTCTCTGCTGAGACATCTTTTGAAGAGTGTTAAAGAAAGGATCTCAGGCGCACCATCAGTAGAATGTGCGGAGGAGATTCTTCTACATCTAGAGGAAACAGATGAACATTTTCACAAGTAGGTACACAAAAGGATGAGTAAATAAATGTTAACAAAAAAACCCCCCAAAACTTGTAATAACATTAATGACAAACTACATTGTACTGCATAGAATACTAAAATAAGGATGCTGTTTTCTAGTCACCGGTTATCTCTGTATTACATTGAACATTGCATCCCAGCTGTAATAATGGTGCAATACCAATGACCCTTTCACAGTTCAGTCCAGTTCCATGGCAACATTTTCCTAACTCCTGGTTTGTAAGGCCAAGACTTGCAGATACAGTCCTTCTGTAACTATACTGTACATGTTTTGTCAAAAAGAGAAACAAGTAATGCAGTAAAGGTAATTTGATCTGTGGTTGTGTAAAGTATGTTTTACTGTTTTGCAAACATTTCAATAATTTCTCTTTTGCTTTCAGCTATGAGTTCATCAGGTACCTACGTCATTATGTAGAGAGTGTGCTGGGGTCTGTTATAGAAAAAGAAACAGAAAGCTGTACTAGTGCAGAGGGACAGGCTGTAGGCTCAGGCCAAGACACACTAGTTCAAACTGTCACAAGAAAGACACGAGAGTCGAATGAGTGAGTATATGCAGGGCTTTTCATTGAAATTCATGCAAATATTCTCTAACTACCACTATAATTTGATACTAATTTTGAAACATTTATGAAAATGATACCACAAACACCACCTATCAATACTTTTCATAGATGTAATTGTTTAATTGATGGATGCAACTGAGGCATTTAGACTTGGATGCTTGCATTTTCCACTGTGGGAAACTTGCAGCAAATGTATAAAGGGTCATAGACTTAATGTATAAAATAATAATAATAAAAGTAATAATAATGGAGGCAAGACATACCCTGGCAGTATACTACTGAATTCTCTTGTCAGCTATAGTACGACTTGGAAATGTGCCACAGAAAGCATAAGTTAATCTCTGTTACTGTAGTTTTGAATCTAGAATACATATTCAAATTGTCTCATGCTCTTATTCTTTATGATAGATACAAGAAGATGGTACAGTCTTTAAAGAACACTATGATGGTGGTAGTGGAATCTCTGATTAATAAATTCGAAGAAGATCAAATGAGGAAAGAGGAGATGCACAGGAAGAACCAGCATGAGCAGCATAGCAGCCACTATACAGACAACTGCTCTGACAGTGATTCCTCTTTTAATCAGGTCATTTTCAATAAAACCAGGAATGCATTACAGATATGAGGAGCATGGTGTCATAAGATAGTGCTTTTTGTCAAAGAACATTTTAAAATAATAAATAGGCTTAATTTTGATGTACAAATTCATTTTGACAACTTGTTAGCGATGAGAACCATACATGTACTTAAGTTTGGACTGTAAAGGGCATTTGTAATCAATTTAACTCTGTTGACTGGTCAGGCACTGAGTGAATTGAGGTCTGTCAGTCACAGCACAGTGGTATGCTGATTAATGGCCTATGACATAAGATTTTTGATTATGAATTTAAAGCTAGAGGATTTTATACAAAGATGAAATTGAATTATACATTTTGCTAATATTAAATTGATCAAACTGGTGGTATTGCAGATTACAAGGATGTCTAGGAAACTAATTCCTCATATATATTACATTATTTTGCAGAGTTATACATTTATAAAGCAAGAACAGCTGCAGGTTATCGCAGAAAAACTAGACCCAAGTCATCCCAAAGAGGTAAGAATAAAGGTTTACTATTAGTGGTTTAGTTTTTGTGAGTATAGTTCGTGATTTTGGTATGAAATATATTGCATTGGTCCTATTCACAGAGCTTGTTTGAAATTCAGGAAAGTCTTGGCTTCTTTAACAACAGTCTAACAAATATTCATGGATATCATTTTTTTATTAATGAAAACAGTCTTTAAACATTTTTCTATTAAAATCCTAATGCGTTAATGCTTTGTAAATAGGGCTCATAGTGTTGTCCTGATCTTATATAGGCTAATGTATTTCTTCCCATCACTTGGGAGATGTCAAATTATTTGTCACTAAATTAATTATGCATGTTTTAAATGGTACTTCTGAAGATAGTTTACTACTGTGATATCAGATTTTCATTTTTACCCCTTCATTCCGCAGGTCCGATGGGATGCTTTGCAGACTCTCTGCTGTGCCCCTCCCTCTGATGTTATCAACTGTGAAAGCTGGACCATACTTCGCAAGCATCTTTCAGCAGCTCTTGCAGACCCAGATTCAGCAATGAGTGTAAATCTAATTTTAGTTTAAATGTCTCTGGTCTTTTTTTTAATCTTTACATTGTATCATTATTTTAACTTCTTGGAGTCCTATTTGTGTGAGGTTGTGTGTGTATGTTTGTACAGTATGGATAGAATTAATTCACCAGCATCATACAGTACACCCTCGCTATAACGCCCTTCATTATAATGAACCTTCGGCTATAACGAACCTGGCCATTGGACCCCAAATGAAAAATATAAAAAAGTTAATATAAACACACACTGTCAACATTTCGGTCTGTAGGCATGGAATGCCACCTCTGCAGTGAAGTCAGCTCTTTTGTTTAATAAAAAGCACGCACTGTGTAACTATAGATCCGAAATGAAAATCATTTTACGTTGCAACAAAGCTGGAAACTATATTGATCGTTTGAAAAAAGGAGTAACGCGGGCATATCTCTGTCGTGAATATAGGTTTTCAAAAAGCACTTTGTTTTTTGGCTTGTTCAGCAACCATGCGGCAAAGCAAAGTTGATTAAAGAAAAAACAACAACAAAAAAACTTCATGTTGGGTTGATTTGGAATAAAAGATCAGTTTGGGATTCTTTCATGCTGGATTAAGATTTGTTGCATTTTGAAACAGTTCATGTCAGATTGATTTTGAATAAAAGTTCAGCTTCAATTCGAAATGTTTGTTTTTTGTACTGCGTTTTAATTATTTAACGAATAGGATAACGCATAGGCCGAATACTGCATACATGAGATGAACAGGTACATGTATTCTACTTTTATTCACAATCTCATTAACTTGCTCAGTTTATTGTTCATTTTGATTGTCCTTTCGCTATAACAAACCCCTTCGATATAACAAACAAAAGGCTTGGACCCCAACAGATTCGTTATAGCGAGGGTGTACTGTATATCTTATCATGATCATTTAAAGCAAAGCAAGGCTTTTGCATTTTTCTTTTTTCAGGACAAGGTTCTGAGATTCTATGCAAAAACATTTTCCTCTTCACCCCTGAACATCACAAGAGAAATCTATACTAGTTTAGGTATGGTATAAAATAATTTGTATATACTGCATGAGAAGTAATATTCAGAAAGTAAATGTTTTTTTATCATTATTATTTCAAAAAGAGAGGTTTTGCATTATTTGCAATTCATAATTTGGAACCCATGTTTTACTTACAATAGTGGTCTTAATAATTTTACTAAAATGTATGGCAACGCTTTTTCAAAACAGTGTACTGCACATAAATGAGTGTTTGAGAACAAATATGAGGAAATACCACTCTAAAATAGGAAGTCGGAGTAAAAATCATGGATATCACTTTTATCACCTTTTGATCTGTTTCTTTTCATCATTAAGGCCTTCTCAAAAATTACACAACAGTTAAAGAGTATCTGCTAAAGATCTATAACAATTGTAAGCTTATATAATACCTGTCACACTCTGATTACTGTTACATTTTTTTGTATTTTCATGCAGCAAAAAATTTGGAATCAGACTTCCTCTCCAGGACAATGCGCATTCCTACTCTTACTGCAGGTGTAGATATATCCAGTCCAGATGCTGCAAGGCTACTCCAAAAAGTATGATTTGTTTTACTGGGTTTATATTTCTTTTACATATGTCTTTTTATACTGTGTTGTTTATTTAATAACATTTTTATTCCAGGTGCGCTTGCTAAATGAGTTTCAAAAAGAGGTTCCTTCCTTTTGGATTAGGCATCCAGAGAAGTATGTAGCCATTAGTAATTTCAGTTTCTATATTTTTCTTTTACTTTTTAACGTTGTTGTAACAGTTGAATGTGATATTTATTTAAAATGATAAAACCAGATAAGAGTTTATTAGAAGCACTTGACCTATCCAGAGCTATGATTGTGCACTAATTACAGCTGAAACATTGAAATGCTTTATGCCAGTTATGGGCAATTCTTGCCCTTCAAGATGAGGTATTTGTTCCAAACTTAATTTTATTAGTATTATGTCATTTATACTAATTAAATCAGGTGTAGAATGGCCCTCCAGGACAGGGTATGCCCATCTCTACTTTATACTATTATTGTTAAGCAAATATACAACTTTAAGTGTGTTTCATTTGTTAAAGATATATGGAAGAGATAATAGAAAGCACCCTGTCACTTTTGACTGTAACTCACGAGCAGAGTCTAAGGACAACTGGCTCAGAAAAAGCCCTGGAGCCGGTTTACTTCCTCGCCATGCTAGACATTGAAGCTACCTGGTTCAAAAAGTGGATGGTAAGCAATGAGAAGCAAAAAACAATATACCTAGTTGTACCATGTAAACTTGTAGCATACAGAGCTGCCTACTTTTTGTCAGATCTGCCTTTTTTAATTATTAAAAACCAGGGCCTTGAAATAGGGAAAAACACTTGAAGAGAATGCTAGTATAGCCAAGTATGCTAGACTGATTTCTCCTTGTACATTCAATGTGCATTTTCTTTTTTATAGCATGGTTATTACAGTAGGACAGTGGTCTTGAGGCTTCTCGAAAAAAAATACAAATCTTTGGTAAGTTTGTTATTTGGTTTTCTGTTGTAAAAAAGTACCTATGCTTTAAAAGGGAAAGTATACAAACGTATTGGTATTTCTGAAAAAAAGGTTATTGATAGATGAAATGGTAGCCGTATCAGCAGAGATGATAGACAAAGAGAAGGAGATGTGATACCTTTTATTAGATTAACTAACAATAATTAATCACAGTCTTTCGATTTCTCAGAGGTCTGAGGTCTTGAAAGCTTGTCATTTAATTATTGTTTAGTTAGTCCAATAAAATATATCACATCTCTTTCTCTTGGAACAAAAGGTGAAACTTGCAGAAAACTTGGTTAACAGTGGCAAAGTGTACTGAGAATTTCTCATGTTTTGGAATGATGTTTTTGGTGCTAAATTCCAACATACCCTCACATTCAGCATAATAAAATCTACTTCTGTATCTTAGAATATAGCATGGCAACATCCCCTGTAGCATTGTGTTTCTCATGACAGTCTATGATGATGAGTCTGGAGTTGTGAAGAATAAGGTTATGGTTTTAATGTGTTGATACTCCGCGCTAGGAGATTATGTGAGAATTTGATATTGTATTGTGTGAGTGAGCAAAAATTAACAGATAAATAACAAGATGGTTGTTTAATTGCTAGAAACTTAAAATTGATCTGTTTTTTAATCATAACAATGATATTATCTTTGACAGATTGTAGCATCTCTTCAGCAATGCATTGATTATCTTGAATCTTGCTCAGTTTATAATGACAGCATCAGTCATGTGCAGCATGAGCAGCTTATTGGTAAGTGTGATTGTTCCATCAGTTTTCTGTGTATATTTGTGTTTATTTTATGTGCCTCTTAACATACAATAATATCCTGCTTCATTATTTTTCTTTCCCTAAGGCACAATCCGAAGAACTTTATATACTGGCATGGAACTGGAATATATTTATTTTGTTCATTCACTCTGTCTTTTGGGAAGACTTCTAATATACACACATGGAAGGAAACTGTTTCCTGTGAAGGTCAAAAACAGAAAAGGTAAGCTTTTCAATAAAATATAAACCCCTTTTTTTCCTTTCCTTTCCTGCTCTAGTGCCACAGTAAGGGTGGATATTATAAAAAGGAAGGGGTTTGGCAGTTGCCTCCAAGTAGCTTTTCTAATTGGTGCAACAGAAAGATTGCCATTGGGGCGGGTTTTATTCTCTGTCGATCTGGTGCTTCATTGGTGCACTGTGTGTGTTTATGCCTGTAGTAGGCATGGTATGGTATCAATTCCACGGAGAGGTAATAACATTAATGACAAGCATTTTTTTTCTGAGTTTGTTCTATATTTAAAATGGCATCTCTAAATAAAGCAAGCCAAGCGTTTTTTCTGAGTTTGTTCTATATTTAAAATGGCATGCCTAAACAAAGTAAGCCACGTTTGGAAGTATTTTGAGGAACCATGGTATGTAAATAATTATGCCAAACAAAATTGCCGTACCACAAAAACACAAGTTCAATGCTTCACAGTTTGAAATGAAAACATTCACAATTATTGTGGATGGAGCTACTGATGGCAATAAAAAGCAAACATCCATAACAACATTTGCTATAGATTTGGCCGAACATTGGGTGTGATCACATTATCCCCTATGACAGTGGTTCCCAAACTTTTGATTGTCACCCCTTTCCAGACCTATCAACTGTCTGTGTACCCCTAGCATACAGGTTTATATTTTAATGTTATTTTTAATCTATGCTTTCATAATACACATGTATACACATACACAATAATACTTACAATATAAATGACTATAATAATATAATTAGCTCCAAATGTAAAAAAATGCCTACACGCAAAAACCGCAGGAGAATGTGCCCGTGACCAGAAGGATTTCATTGTGGAAGACAGCAAAGGAAAGAAGGTTCAGCTTAAGTGTGCAACTACTGTCGAGTTACTACTATTGTGACGTTATTGTCTCTATGTATCTTTGTTCTCATTGGTACCTGTTAGAGGTTTGCAATAAACGTGTTTGCGGTGAACCCAAGTGTCCCGCAGATGCTTGATTTTCTTGCACGGCACAGCCTCTCTTTCTGTTTCTGAAACCAACTAGAGAAATTAAAGGGATTTCCCAATGCAGTTTAAAGCTTTGAATTTGACAAGTCTTATGAGAATGCAACAACAAAAAAAAAAAACATCCAGCCCCAGCCAATAGAACCGTGTCACGAGCCTCGCTTTGGTCTTGTCCCTTCCCAAATGACCAATAGCATGAATGGAATAGCATGCGCCAATTGCAACTAATTCTCTTTAAAATGCTGCGGAATGAGCAACGAGCAACGCACTTCCCCTGTCTGGGTTAATTTTTCAACCCGGTACAAGAGATCTCAAGCAATTTCAAAGTGAGGGTACATGGCGGAGCGTCTAGGCTCGACCACCCTACCATTAATCATAGCTGCTTGGTCAAAGAGCCTGCCCAGCATGTCGTCACGCACTTGCTCGAGCCAGAAGTCACGGGAGCGAGCTAAAAAATCAGCTCCCATGGCCTCTAGCTCGGGATCGGGTCGGTCCTGAGCTGAGGCAGCCAAGCCAGGGGCCTATGCTGGCTCCACAGCCTCCCCCACAGACTCTTCACCAATCGCCCCCACCTGAAACTTTTCAGACTCCCTCCATTGCCAGCCCACATGCTTAGCGGCCCGTTGTTCCCATTTAGATCTCTCCAATTACTTCCTCTTTCTTACCTAATAGGGTAGACGTGGCCATCACAGCAGCCAACCAGTCTTTGAACTGCTCACAGTCCCGCCCCAGAAGTACAGGCACTAAACCCACTTGTACTCACGTCACCTGCTGGCCAATTTTTTAATTCACACTCATTTTGGGATTCGCCTCCACGTGGTTGAGGATGGTCGCCTTCAGTGTGGGGTAGTCGACCATCTCCATTGGGTCCAGGGTACTCGCTGCCGCTTGCGCCTCCACCGTTAGCTGCGGCGGGAAGTAGCCAGCCCACTGAGCCTGGGGCCACCCGGCAGAGATCGCCATCACCTCGATCACATCCACATAAGCGTCTGGATGGTCCTCGGCTGTCATCTTAGTGGGCTGCTGCAATCTTGGGTCTGACTCCGCAGCTCTTGCACCCCCCTGCACGGCCGCAGTGAGGGTTTGACACATGAGATCCATCATAGAGGTAAACTGGTCGGCATCCATCCTGCTTCTAGTAGATGGCACTGCTGTGTTTGGTCCTGACAGAATTACTGTAACCACTTAAATCCTCATGTTCTGACATTAAATTATTAAATGCCCCCTTTTCCTCCCTCCTTTGAATCCATTTTCTAACCCAGATATTCATATTCCTCCTTTTATTTTTATTTCTCTTTACTATCACAGCAAGGGCTGCACAAGCACATAAAACCGCAAGTCCTTCTTCTGCCATTCTCTCTCGACGACAAAAATCGGCCCGTGTATGGTGAGAAGGTTCTCACGATAAATCACTGACAACATATTGCCGTGACAAAAATCGCCCTGTGTATGGTGGCCTTTAGAAATACAAGCACATTTAAATAGTGTTCTTGAATTTACTGAACTATAATGACCCATGGGTATAGAGCTGTCTGGAGGCTGTGAAACACTCACAACAGAGTTAAAGAATAAAATCATAGTACAGATATTTATGCTAAAACACTTGGCTTGAGTTGTCATTTTCATAATTGAGTGAGACAGATCTGTATGAGGAAGCTGATACAATTGGGGTACACAAACAATTTACCTTTATAATGTAGAGCAGTGGTTTTCAAACTTTTTTTTTTTTTAAACTGTACCTGTAACTGTCTGGAGTGTTCTGCTCAAGTACCCCTTTACAATTTTTGCACTACTGACTGGTTCAGCATAATTATGTGTACCATTTAAAATGTTTAGTCTATCAAAAACATTAACCTCAAGATAAAACTGTAATAACTAACAATAAACATTTTATTAAAGCCAACATAAAAATAATATGAATATACTCTATCAAACACTGAAAACAAATTCAGCCGCTGTTACTATTAGGCAGCCGTGCCTAATAGAAAAAAACAGTCAAAGTATCAGTATTGTGATTATTGTTTTTTTACCGGAGCATTTATACTTTAAAAAAATGCAGAAAGATTGTGCTTCTCTGATTAGTATTCAGTTGAAAACTGCAAAGTTCATGAGCAGCATAAAGAGCTCTCTATAGGCAGAATCACCAGACACCTGCTTCACCTACCCTAATATCATAGTGAAAATCCGCTCAATCGAAATCACGCGTACAGATGGATGATCATTTTGAAACTATACTATAATAGCCTTTGAGCTGCTAAACAAAAATTGAATATGCACAGTGGTTTAGAGATAATATATAATACTGTTAATAAAACAATTCAAGATCATTATTTTCTTTGACTTTCATTTTTATTTTTGCATTTCTGAGTCGTCCTGCATACCCTTAGAAGTACCCCCAGTGTTATGCGTACTCCCGGTTGAAAACCCCTGCTGTAGAGTATTTAACTTTCTATCTGTTAGTGACACTTTATGCATTGAGTCTCGTTGGCATTAAATGTATTATCATGACTTAAGTGGTTGTAGTTTAGTAACTGCCTTTCACGTGCTGAAGGACCTACAGTAAATGAAGTGGCTAGCTCTGGTGCTATCTACTGTTAATTTTATTTACTACAAGTACTTGGGCCCCTCAGGCTGACAGCCAGCCACATCCATCACACTTGATTTGCATCTAACAGAATCACCCCTGGCAGAGAGTCAAAACCATGCTTTTCCAATCCAAAATAAGCCTGTGTTAGCGGAGTTAACAGAAGTTGAAACAACAAAATACCATAAGATGAACACTGTACATTATATAAATATGTCACGTGTAGACTGTAATAGGACCTAAAATGGATAAATGCCATACTTGCCATAATTTGTTTCCTTTTCCATTTTTACAGACCCAATAACTCTGATGGACTTCATTGTGATGCTAATTCGTATAATGTACAAACATCCAAACATCACAATCAGTGGTATTACCCATGCAGGTAAATTACTCTAATCAAGTACTGTATCATTTTATTATTATTATTATTATTATTATTATTATTATTATTATTATTATTATTATTATTATTATTATTATTATTATTATTAATATTAGAATTCATCTGTGTTACATATACTTTATTGTTGCAGATTTATACAACATATGAACATTCCTGTTATGTCAAATTAAATTTAACCACTTCATATGACATTTATGTTGATGACTATAAAGAATACTTTACATATACTCAAGTAAGGAAGTTGCTTATAATGTAAAAAAAAAAAAGTGGGCCCAATTTGTGCCTCCATTTTAGGATTTATAGCTAGTTTCACAGACACTGATTATCACTCATCTTGGACTAACTGAAGTTACCATAGATAAGGGAGTCCAATCAGGGTCTGTGGAACTATCCCTTAGAGTAAAAGCTTGGCCTGTTGAGTACAGTATCTTGAAATACTGAACCCTACTGTTCTTTATTGCAAAATTGAATGTACTTTATTATTATTATTATTATTTATTTCTTAGCAGACGCCCTTATCCAGGGCGACTTACAATTGTTACAAGATATCACATTATACATTATTTCACATTATACAGATATCACATTATTTATTTATTTTTACATACAATTACCCATTTATACAGTTGGGTTTTTACTGGAGCAATCTAGGTAAAGTACCTTGCTCAAGGGTACAACAGCAGTGTCCCCCACTGGGGATTGAACCCACAACCCTCTGGTCAAGAGTCCAGAGCCTTAACCACTACTCCTCACTGCTGCCCTATACAGTAAAACCTCTAGGAAAAGTGTGTCAGATTAGACAGTGTGCTGGATTACAGAGTTACTGTAAAAAATCTAATATGAAACTAAAAAAAGTTGACAATGATTTGAACACTTCAAAAAAGCAACTGTATTACAGTACATTAATGACTCAAGACTCTTTAGACGCTTTCTGCAGGCATTCACAGGTTTTCTCCGTGTTGCTTTAAAGTAGGCATCTTTTCTTTTCATAATGTCTGAAATGGTTTGCCTTGCGAATTTGAATTTTTCATTTTGCTCTTTTTGTGTTGGTTTTGGTTAACATTCAGCTTTTTTGTTAAGCGCAAATATTCTTTCAAGAGAGCCCATTGGTGGACATTTAGACATTTATTTGCTGTTCAACAACTGCACAGTTCAGAATGGCGCCGGCATGACAGGTGACATCTTGCTTTTGTCACCCGTCCTGATGCCGTATTGCACAGATTTACATTTGTTTTAGGCAGAAGAGACTTAAAAACCATGCCCGATTCCATAAAGAAGGCTCTAGATTGTATCGGGACCCATGAATCATGCCGAATTATACAGAATTCTGGCATGTAGAGGTTATAGATTAGACAGGTTTTAATTTATTGGATATGAAGGTATTTTTCTTTTCTGTGGATATATACAGGTAGTGGACAAAAAAATGGAAACACCTGGGTAAATGAGGGACACCAAGTATATTGAAAGCAAGGGCTTCCACACAGGTGTGGCTCATGCGTTAATTAAGCAAATAACATCCCAGCATGCTTAGGGTCATGTATAAAAATGCTGGACAGGCCTGGTTGCCTGTAATTATGGCTAGCATGGCTGCAAGAGGAGACCTCAGTGACTTTGAAAGAGGGGTGATTGTTGGGGCGCGTTTGGCAGGAGCTTCAGTGACCAAGACAGCTCAACTTGCTGATGTTTCACGAGCAACGGTGTCTAAGGTGAAGTCGGCATGGAACTCCGAGGGAAAGACAGCATCAGCAAAGGGCAACAGTGGGTGGAAGCGCATCCTCCAGGATCGTGATATCCGTGCATTAATTAGAAGTGCAAGGCAAAACAGGCGAGCAACTGCAGATCAATTGACTGCAAATTTCAACCTGGTGCCAGTTTCATCAAAAACGGTCCTCCGAGAACTCCACAGACCGGGATATCATAGTGACCCAACGCCCTATTAAGTGACTTTACATTGGTATTTCTATTTTTTTGTCCACTACCTGTAGGTCAAAGTGATCTTCTTTTTCATGTTATTTACATATATCTGATTAGTACAATAATGCTTTTTGTCTGTGTAAAAAAGAAACAATAATAAATTCATATTTTTTAGATTCCCTTTCTCCAACAAGTCTTGTGATGGAAGTACTAAGAACTCTCTGTGACCGTAAAGAGTGTGCTATAGAGTGTATCTATACAATCCCAGTCATTGAGAGTCTTCTATCCCCCATCATTGCTTTACTCAAAGGAAAGCAGGTTAGCATCACATTTATTATTATTTTTTTTTTTTTAACATTGCATCCCTTCAACTGAACAAAAGGAGGCGACATTCTAATGTGAAATGTTAATGCAAAAATGTTGACTACAAAAAGGCTGGCTACAGTTAAATTAGTGTTGTTTAACAATTTGAGTTATTTCTATTATTTCTAAGATTAACCATTATCTTAATGAGTTGGATAATAAATGTCAGTAATTTGTCATTTTTTTTAAATTGTCTGTTTTTTTTTTTATTTATCAGAAATTATTATAAAATTGTGTTAATTCTATTAGGTGGATTTCAACCGTGCTGAAACTACACTAACACACGTAGCAGATATATTGGCAAGAATTGCTACTACTGAACGGGGACTTTCACTTTTTCTTTATGAAGAAAACAACAGTTCTGCTGAAGGAGAAAGGTAAGTGCATTAAAGGAGAATATGTGAGTTCTACCTTATAGTGGAAAACATATAGATACATATTAGGTATAGTCTGGGACACAACTGTTCCCTCTGTTATACACTGTTATGCCTCTTTAAAACTTATTGCATCAGATAAATGCTCTAGGCCTTATAGTTATCACACAGCATGTGTTTGAGGTGAGTTAAGAACCACATATTTTATTTCTTGTTTGTTTTTCTTTTAGCATTTCAGCTGCACATGTGATAGTCCAGTTTACCAGAAAGCTACTTGTTGAAAAAATCCCTGCATTGTCGGAATCTACGACATTGACCAGTCTAAAAGGAGCCTTTATCTTTGTCTGCCGTCAAATGTACAATACCTGTGAGGGGCTGCAAGTCCTCAAACCATATGGACTGCATGACAGCATTGTCCAAGCTTGGAAAAAGGTGCCTATCTGCTACATTATAAAGTTTAACAATAATAATACATTCTGATTTGGAGTCAGCTATAGGGGGGTTTCTAACATAACTACATTTATGTTAAGTTAATAATTAATTTGTTAATTAAATAAGACAGGTTAACCTTTGATAAGTAACAGCTCAAAAGCTATATTGTGGATAATTAAGAAGGCAATTAAAGTTTTATTCTCAGTGGATTTTCCATCCCTGAAAGCTTGTTATTTTTAATTTTGGAGAGCAGAAACTGTTTAGTGATTTAAAAGGCCACATTTAAAATGCAGAATGGGTCTCATTATATAACCATGCTGTCAAGGTTTGACCCACCCAAGTATATGTATATATTTATTTGTATTTCAGTTAACTCAATCTTCTGTGCTTCTCCAGATGTTTTTAGTGCTTGGGAATTTTTTTCAGAGAAGATAGGGTTGGGGAGTCACTTTCCTCCGCAACAAGCAAAGAAAAAATAAAACATGAAAGTTATTGCAAATCCTTTTATAATGCTGTGACTGGCAGGCACTGGGTACAATAAAGGCCTCTGCCCGATTCCAGCCTTGCTGAAGCACCCCCAGATCATCACCGATCCTCCACCACATTTCACAGTAGGTGCGAGACACTGTGGCTTGTAGGCCTCTCCAGGTCTCCGTCTAACCATTAGACAACCAGGTGTTGGGCAAAGCTGAAAATTGGACTCATCAGAGAAGATGACCTTACTCCAGTCCTCTACGGTCCAATCCTTATGGTCTTTTGCAAACCTCAGCCTGGCTCTTCTTTGCTTCTCATTGATGAAGGCCTTTTTTCTAGCTTTGCACGACTTCAGCCCTGCCCCTAGGAGCCTGTTTCAAACCGTCCTCGCCGTGCACTTCACCCCAGCTGCCGTTTGCCATTCTTTTTGTAGGTCACTTGATGTCATCCTACGGTTGCTGAGTGACATTCGAATGAGTTGGCGGTCATCCCGGTCAGTGGAGAGTTGTTTTCGCCCTCTGCCGGTCTGTAGCTTTGTTGTCCCCAATGTGTGCTGCTTGACCTTGTTCTTATGAACCGCCGTCTTTGAAATTTTAAGGATGGAAGCAACCCGACGCTCACTGTATCCCTCTGCCAGTAAAGCCAGAATTGAACCCTTCTTTTCCTCACTCAAAACTTTCCTTTTCAACTCTTTGGGCATGGTCAATAGTTATTTTTTGATTTCAATTACTTTTGAGGTACTACTAGCACTGTTTTGCCATCCAGCTGGTCCTATTGCAAGAGGATAGTGATGACCACAGGAGTGGTTTTTATACTTTTCCTCGTTAAATAAGATTTGGTTCAGGTGATCCCCTAATCAGTACCTCATTCAGTAGAATGAGGTGTGCCTGTGTTAGAATTCAACAGACACTGGAATGGAATGGCTGCCATACATGTAGAAATGCTGATTTAAGAAAAATTTGCAGTGGTCTCTTAATTTTTTCTAGAGCTATATATATATATATATATATATATATATATATATATATATATATATATATATATATATATATATATAATATCTATATCTATATCCTTATTTTCTTTTTAGGCCAGCTCTCTGTCAGAGAGAGTCCCTACTCCTGTACCTGGAGCAATTTCAAGCTCTGCAACTCAGGATTTACAAAATAAGTAAGTGTAGTAGTTTGGTGGGATCTGTTACATAATTATAAGTGTGTCATCCTTAAATTTTGTGGTTTTTTACCACATTGACTTTATAATTGTAATCTGTAAAACAAGTACAGTATTTTCAGTAAATCTAAAAATGTGCAGTAGGCGCGATATACACTATGTTTTTATGCATTTGTGTTTGAAGGAACAAAGTTGTTCCATCCTAGTTTCAATGGCCACCTTGATTTAATTATTTAAAACCTAGTATTAATGTATTACTGTAATGTTACATTGGCAGAGTCATGTTAATGTAAATATAACTATGTTTTGGTTTACATGCAAAAAAAAAGTCTCAGCTTTTTGACAGGATATTTTGGTAGTACATTTGGAGCAATTTGGATTTATATGTAGTTTTTACTTAGGGAACAAAATTCTCCTTCAAAATTCAAATGACCCAATTAATATTAAAATATGGTAGGCTATATTTCAGTGTTTCTGACCAGAAAATACCAATATTCCATATGAGAACACTTTGTACTATCCATGCATTATTTGCTAAACATTTTTTACCACATATATATTTTCATAGATATTATATATAATATATACAATGTTCCCGATTAGAAGGGTAGCTTCCAAAATTCGGATCCTTATGGTAATCTTATGGTAGAGTTTAAATGTAAAACATATACAGTCTAAATGTTTAGTAGAGTAAATGTTTTAACTACTGGTAATACATCTATAGGCTGCCCTACTTGCCCACATTTCCCAGGTATTAATAATAATAATAATAATAATAATAATAATAATAATAATAATAATAATAATAATAATAATAATAATAATGCAACACCTGAATCTGAATTCCACAGGGCCAGTGCAAGGCTCTCACCAGCAGAATGCTGTTATATTTTTGTTACTGGGAACAAATTCCTCAGTTGATGCTTTATTCCCCCCGGACCTTTTTGTGTATCTACTATAAATAAAGGCCGTACCAAGCAATTCTGAGAAGACCCATATTTGACTCTTCGAAGAAATGTATGGAACCAACAGTTTTACATTGTCATGCTTTTGTTCTTGTAAAACAAATATTGCCCTGTGAATAAGGTTTAAGAGGTTTTACTTAAACTCTATACACAATCGATGTAGTCTGTTATATTTATATGTTTATAATGTGGATCTGCATTGGCCACGCGAAACTCATCTGTTTACAGATTAAAAAGCTATAATTTGTTTTTAATTGAAAGCACTTTGGAGATTATACACACAGCACAACCTAATAGTGTGATTTAAAAGTTTAACCAGCTTTCAATTGAAATGTGTCAGTTCAGTGAGACCTTAAAGGAAAATTATTCTGAACCGCTGTATTCGTCCCGTATGTATGTGTATATATATATATATATATATATATATATATATATATATATATATATATATATATATATATATATATATATATATATACAGACGTGCTCAAATT
Organism: Acipenser ruthenus; assembly: GCF_902713425.1. Taxonomy (NCBI): domain Eukaryota; kingdom Metazoa; phylum Chordata; class Actinopteri; order Acipenseriformes; family Acipenseridae; genus Acipenser; species Acipenser ruthenus. The sequence goes on along the minus strand of NC_081194.1, from coordinate 54,836,386 downwards.
TGTTGGTACCCTTACAGCTCATTGAAATAATGCTTCATTCCTCCTGAAAAGTGATGAAATTAAAAGCTATTTTATCATGTATACTTGCATGCCTTTGGTATGTCATAAAATAAAGCAAAGAAGCTGTGAAAAGAGATGAATTATTGCTTATTCTACAAAGATATTCTAAAATGTCCTGGACACATTTGTTGGTACCCCTTAGAAAAGGTAATAAATAATTGGATTATAGTGATATTTCAAACTAATTAGTTTCTTTAATTAGTATCACACATGTCTCCAATCTTGTAATCAGTCATTCAGCCTATTTAAATGGAGAAAAGTAGTCACTGTGCTGTTTGGTATCATTGTGTGCACCACACTGAACATGGACCAGAGAAAGCAAAGGAGAGAGTTGTCTGAGGAGATCAGAAAGAAAATAATAGACAAGCATGGTAAAGATAAAGGCTACAAGACCATCTCCAAGCAGCTTGATGTTCCTGTGACAACAGTTGCAAATATTATTAAGAAGTTTAAGGTCCATGGAACTGTAGCCAACCTCCCTGGGTGCGGCCGCAAGAGGAAAATCGACCCCAGAGTGAACAGAAGGATAGTGCGAATGGTAGAAAAAGAACCAAGGATAACTGCCAAAGAGATACAAGCTGAACTCCAAGGTGAAGGTACGTCAGTTTCTGATCGCACCATCCGCCGCTTTTTGAACAAAAGTGGGCTCCATGGAAGAAGACCCAGGAGGACTCCACTTTTGAAAGAAAAACATAAAAAAGCCAGACTGGAATTTGCTAAAATGCATATTGACAAGCCACAATCCTTCTGGGAGAATGTCCTTTGGACAGATGAGTCAAAACTGGAGCTTTTTGGCAAGTCACATCAGCTCTATGTTCACAGACGAAAAAATGAAGCTTTCAAAGAAAAGAACACCATACCTACAGTGAAACATGGAGGAGGCTCGGTTATGTTTTGGGGCTGCTTTGCTGCGCCTGGCACAGGGTGCCTTGAATCTGTGCAGGGCACAATGAAATCTCAAGACTATCAAGGCATTCTGGAGCGAAACGTACTGCCCAGTGTCAGAAAGCTCTGTCTCAGTCGCAGGTCATGGGTCCTCCAACAGGATAATGACCCAAAACACACAGCTAAAAGCACCCAAGAATGGATAAGAACAAAACATTGGACTATACTGAAGTTGCCTTCTATGAGTCCTGATCTGAATCTTATCGAACATCTATGGAAAGAGCTGAAACTTGCAGTCTGGAGAAAGCACCCATCAAACCTGAGACAGCTGGAGCAGTTTGCTCAGGAAGAGTAGGCCAAACTACCTGTTAACAGGTGTAGAAGTCTCATTGAGAGCTACAGAAAACGTTTGATTGCAGTGATTGCCTCTAAAGGTTGTGCAACAAAATATTAGGTTAGGGGTCTGTGGCAAAGTGCCCCGCCCCTGTGTGCATTTGTGTGTTCTGTGTATGTATGTATGCGTGCGTATGTTAATGTTGGTGTATAGATTGGTACACGGGATATAAACAGGTCTGTGTTTCACGTGTGTTTAAAGTGTATATTTGTATTTAGGCACGGGATTGCACATCACGCACGTGCATTTAAAATATAATATGTGAACACGGGGTTTCACGTAATGAATTCACGTGCTGGGATTCAAGTGAATAATTAATTAGTAATTGAATCCCAGCACAAACAGTATAAATAGATGCACGTTTAGTCACTCGTGGTGAGGTGTTCGGTGAGTGGAGAACGGGAGAGAGAGAAGGAGAAAGTAAAAGAAAGCAAAAGAAAGCAAAAGCGTAAAGATAAGTGTTTTCACTCACCGTGTTTGTTCGTCCCTGTTTGTTAGTGTCTGTCCGTTTTGTCTACCTGTTTATTTTGGCGTGTAGTGCCGTGTCCCGTGTTTTTGTCTGTTAAACCCTTTTATTTTCTGTGCTGTTTTATTAAATGCTGAGCGAAACCATTCGCTCAGCTCCACCAAACTCCCAAGTCTCCGTCGTTTGTGTTCCTGTTTCTGGTCTGACGCCACCCACTCCGGCCGTCTTTGTGACAGGGTCCCATCAATTTTGTCCATGCCATTTTCATTTGTTTTCTTATTTGCAATATTATGTTGAATAAAAAATCAAAAGCAACGTCTGATTTCTATTAAATATGGAATAAACAATGGTGGATGCCAATTACTTTTGTCAGTTTCAAGTTATTTCAGAGAAAATTGTGCATTCTTCGTTTTTTGTGGAGGGGTACCAACAAATTTGAGCACGTCTGTACATACAGTACTGTGCAAAAGTTTTAGGCAGGTGTGAAAAAATGCTGTAAAGTAAGAATGCTTTCAAAAATAGACATGTTAATAGTTTATATTTATCAATTAACAAAATGCAAAGTGAGTGAACAGAAGAAAAATCTACATCAAATCAATATTTGGTGTGACCACCCTTTGCCTTCAAAACAGCATCAATTCTTCTAGGTACACTTGCACACAGTTTTTGAAGGAACTCGGCAGGTAGGTTGGCCCAAACATCTTGGAGAACTAACCACAATTCTTCTTAGGCAGCCTCAGTTGCTTCTCTCTCTTCATGTAATCCCAGACAGACTCAATGATGTTGAGATCAGGGCTCTGTGGGGGCCATACCATCACTTCCAGGACTCCTTGTTCTTCTTTACGCTGAAGATAGTTCTTAATGACTTTCGCTGTATGTTTGGGGTCGTTGTCATGCTGCAGAATAAATTTGGGGCCAATCAGATGCCTCCCTGATGGTATTGCATGATGGATAAGTATCTGCCTGTACTTCTCAGCATTGAGGAGACCATTACTTCTGACCAAATCCCCAACTCCATTTGCGGAAATGCAGCCCCAAACTTGCAAGGAACCTCCACCATGCTTCACTGTTGCCTGCAGACACTCATTCGTGTACTGCTCTCCAGCCCTTTGGCGAACAAACTGCCTTCTGCTACAGCCAAATATTTCACATTTTGACTCATCAGTCCAGAGCACCTGCTGCCATTTTTCTGCACCCCAGTTCCTGTGTTTTCGTGCATAGTTGAGTCGCTTGGCCTTGTTTCCACGTCTGAGGTATGGCTTTTTGGCCGCAAGTCTTCCATGAAGGCCACTTCTGACCAGACTTCTCCGGACAGTAGATGGGTGTACCAGGGTCCCACTGTTTTCTGCCAATTCTGAGCTGATAGCACTGCTGGACATCTTCCGATTGCAAAGGGAAGTAAGCATAATGTGTCTTTCATCTGCTGCAGTAAGTTTCCTTGGCCGACCACTGCGTCTACGGTCCTCAACGTTGCCTGTTTCTTTGTGCTTCATCAAAAGAGCTTGGACAGCACATCTGGAAACCCCTGTCTGCCTTGAAATTTCTGCCTGGGAGAGACCTTGCTGATGCAGTATAACTACCTTGTGTCTTGTTGCTGTGCTCAGTCTTGCCATGGTGTATGACTTTTGACAGTAAACTGTCTTCAGCAACCTCACCTTGTTAGCTGAGTTTGGCTGTTCCTCACCCAGTTTTATTCCTCCTACACAGCTGTTTCTGTTTCAGTTAATGATTGTGTTTCAACCTACATATTGAATTGATGATCATTAGCACCTGTTTGGTATAATTGTTTAATCATACACCTGACTATATGCCTACAAAATCCCTGACTTTGTGTAAGTGTACCTAGAAGAATTGATGCTGTTTTGAAGGCAAAGGGTGGTCACATCAAATATGGATTTGATTTAGATTTTTCTTCTGTTCACTCACTTTGCATTTAGTTAATTGATAAGTATAATCTATTAACATGTCTGTTTTTGAAAGCATTCTTACTTTACAGCATTTTTTCACACCTGCCTAAAACTTTTGCACAGTACTGTGTGTGTGTATATATATATATATATATATATATATATATATATATATATATATATACACAGATATACACACACACACTGCTGTGCAAAAGTATTAGACATGTTACATTTTTCTACTCTGTTGCATTATGAGCATCAACAATTTAGTCAAAGCCTCCACTAGTGTTTTCTACTATTGTAACAACCTTGACTTGCATAAAGAAGGAAAAACATTTGAGTGAAATAGCTCACAAAAACATTGAGTGAAATAGCTTGCATAATCAACAAGTACAGAGAAAGATCATCTGTAATTGACAGACCCAGGACTGGAAGACCCAAAAAGCTGTCTAACAAGGTTGAGCAATACTTGAGGATAATATCCTTGAGGAATAGAAAGAAGATGAGCATTGAATAGACAACAGAACTGGCAGAAGACACAGGCTTTGCAAAGGGCTGCGGTTGTTTTTTTATGTTTGTATTAGCTTCAGTATTTTATTTTTATAACCTTGCAACTAAATTATAAAACACTCATTTTATGAGTTACCTGCAAAATGCAATAGCATGTTTATTGTTTATATTTGGTCAAAGAAGCTTAGCATAGCTATTCTTAACATAATTGCTTGGTACAGCCTTTATTTATGGTAGATAGTTGCATGTGGTTCTGTCATAAACAGGATCTTTACTGCCGAAGTCTCGCTTGTTGCCATGCAAAAAAATAAATAAAAAATTGTTAGCGTGAGAAGGCGATTTACCCACCCATTTTAGACATACCATTTTTTTTTTTGCTGTGCACTTCCTTTAGTCTGAGGAGTCTTCATGGTATGTACATGCCAAATCATCCTCTCATGACAATGAGGAGATTATTTGGAGTTTCTAAACTGCATGTAAACCAAGCCTATGAGATACTGGTTTTTTTCCATTGACATTGTGGATAATATGTCTTTTTAGTTCCTTCAATAACTTGTGTTCTGTGTTTACCCAATCAGCATGGTCTGGGAGGAGACATTACTAGACAATTTGTTGAACTTTGCTGCAACACCAAAAGGACTTCTGCTGCTTCAGCAGACAGGAGCTACTAATGAGTGTGTCACCTACATGTTTAGCAGATTCACAAAAAAACTTCAGGTATGTTACTGTATGCTAGGTTTAATGTGCCAATGTAAATGTATAGTAAACCTGGCAAATGAAAAAATATTACAAAGAGCAATAATAAGTAGAGTATTACTTGCAGTTGCTGCAATGTTATTATGATCTTAGGTGAGTTATGGTCCTTAAAGCTCTGCCAATATACTGTTTTCTTAAAAGAAACAGGCGACACATAGTCTTATTAATGAATTGTATGCCCTTATAATATTTTAACTGATGGATATTAAGTATTATATTGCCTGTGTTCATTCCTCAGACAGATTATAATTAGTCTTGCGTGCATTAGCAAATTAAGGCATTGAGTACTAACCAACAATGAAGTGTCTTAACTAAATTTGGAATTCAGATTACAGTACAAATGATGCACATTTTTTTTTACAAATGGATTTCCAGTCTAAATAATACATTTACTGTATTGTGTATATACAGTACTAGGATTTCCGTGTTGTCTCATGTTTGACTTGAAGGTGAACACAGACTGTAGTATTTGAGAGCAGTACATTGTAATTAAAGTTAATGTCTGGAAGTGACATTACCATAAGCATGTTTGTTTTGTTTTGTTTTGTTTTTGAGAAGAACAAACTGAATAAAAATGTCATAATAAGAGTCAGAAAGAAAGGGCTAGTTCATTAACATTTTTACGTTAACCAAGGGTGTTAACCTTAACCATTAGTTGTCATAAGGAACAAATACACAAGGTAGAAACACACTTTACAATAGAAGGTTATGCGATGTTACTGAAAATAAACGTATATTTCCTTAGCACCATCAAGAAACAATAGATCATTTCATTTCATGTCATGCCAAGCCAAAAAAATAAATAATAATTTACAGTGGTTTATGGCTAACTGAATCTTTTACGAAAACAACTAAATACTGTCTGTGTGGTTTTAAATTAATGAAAATTGAATTCTAAATTCTGAATGTGTGTTTTTGTTTTGTGTTAATAATTTAACAAACAAAAGTATTTCCTTTGTGCAGCTGTCTGATTTGCATTAGTTAATTAGAAAATAAAGTCGTATTTGCATATTCATTATGTTACTATATCTTCATTAGATATTGTTAATTATTAATGAAATTATGTGTCAACATTGTTGTTCGGGATGTTGGTCTGCTGTGTGAGTAGTCCCATTTCCGTAGTAAACATGTTTTAATTAGAATTGCAAATTTCCATATTGTTTGGACATTCACTCACACATAGTCTGTGAGATTAAAAATAATGATGAACCAATCAGTTCCTGAGTTACTCCATTACTTTTAATTGTACATGGCATGTTTATAAATGAATTTGACAAAAAGCTTTAAACATTTCAACTATAAATACAGATTTGGCGAAAAATCTATTTTTTAAAAGTTTTAAAAGCAGAATGGGAATGGGACGCACAAAGTGTTTGCTGTCCTCAGTCTGTACCACTTTCCACAGCGGAAATAGACTGGAGTTGTACAAATTAAGAAAGGTACACATAGTAGTTATTAAATTTAACATTCTCAGTGGTTTGTTTAGAAAAAAAAGTTTTTTTTAGTGGTGCTTTCTTTAGGTTAGTAAATATGTGTCTGAAATTATTCAGCCGGTGCAGAATTTCTTTATGGGTCTACAATAATATGAATTAATATGGATTTAAAGGGCAGTAGTGTTTAGATAAGGCATTTACAAATAATTAAAATGTTACTGTTATTAATGTTGACATATTGTTATGATTTTGGTTTGTGTTAAGGGTTAATTTTATCAGTTTATACCATGATAGCATAAACCACAGTTTGATTTTTTTAAGCATTTTTACCAGACTAGGGAATCCACCTTCTAATTGGATATCAAAAGCATTATTTCATTTCAGTGAATTGTCTACATCTAATTAAAGATACGATTACCATAAGAGTATCCATATTTTACAAAAAATATAATCTGGTTACATGGTTAAAAGTGGGAGCAAAATAAACATTGAGCACTTGAATTTACTATTTGTTTCCAGGTCAGTAGATGTGAAAAATTTGGTTATGGAGTGATGGTGACTCAGGTTGCTGCAACAGCTCCTGGAGTGGTGGCACTTCAGAGTTCAGGTAATTATTCAAATATATATATATATATATATATATATATATATATATATATATATATATTTCCTTTGGATAACTGGGCAAACTTTTGCTCATTTGGAATGCACACACCTTTAAGATGATATGTACAGATTGTTTCTTTGATACAATTTCTATCAATATGTAAACTGCTCAAAACCATTGCTTCTACAGAAACTTAACCCCGTAGTGTGGGAATTTGACATCTTTCACAATCCGAAATAATACATACTACAAGATAAATGAAACAACTTAAAATGAAGATATGTGTTTACAATTTGCATCAATTTGTTTTAGGTTTTGTGAAAGCCTTGGTGTTGGAATTGTGGTCGGTTCTTGAATGTGGAAGAGATGATGTGAGAATGATTCATCCCAAATCAACTCCTATGGATCCTATTGACAGAAGCTGTCAGAAGGTGAGTCAGAAATAAGTGATTCAATGGCCTACATCAAGTTCAAATTTAATTTAGTAATCTGTTTTGATATATTAAGCTATTTAACATGCTCCATTTTATCCACGTCTACTTAAAAAGAATAATACTATTAATAATGGTAGATACACTTTATGGGAAAATTGGTCTGTTATAAATTATTTAAATAATTTGAACAACATTCTTTTAGATAAATCTTTATCATCTTTTTATTTTTATGTTTCTACATTATTTTGCAAAAGGTTATTTAGTTCTGATTCTGTGCCAACATATTATTATTATTATTATTATTATTATTATTATTATTATTATTATTATTATTATTATTATTATTATTATTGTGCAAGACCTGTACACGTTTTTTTTTTTTTTTTGAAAGGTAATTTCTATAATAGAGGACTAAGTCTTTGTTCTAATGAGCAGACATAATAATATATACTGCTTTGTGTGCTTGTTTTATTTTACTTAAGCAAACACATATATCTATAAAAACATATTTATGTAATAAACGTTCATGAAACAGAAATCAAAATCAAGGTTGTAACTGGGTCCTATTCTTATCACACTCTTAGCAAATAAATCGTTAGAAGCTTTACTTTTTAATATACTTTCATTTAATAAAGTTATTTAAAAAGGAAATGCAGTATAACCTGTCCAATATGGCGTCTCTTGGGATCGGAAAATGGTGCCAGATTAGACAGTGTGCTGTAAAAAATGTAATACTGTATTTAGAGTAAGTAGTGGAGTTCTGAAAAAGATAGCGTTATACGTCCCCACGTGTTGTTACAAACGGTTTAAATAATGTACCAGTAATTTCTCTTTTCATTGTTAACATCCTGACAACTTTTTACACTTATGACTTTAAAGTCTGTTTCAAATTTATTTTCAAAATGGCCACTCTAAATCACTGCAGGGAAAGCTATAAAAAAAAACAGCAAAAAAATCATAACACATGCTGTGGCTTTTCTGTTCCGTACCACATCATGGATCGTTATTGCTGTGTTACCTGTTTGGCAATGTGGGCAATAATCCTTACACTATCAGTGCATTACAGCGGCCATTTTGAAAACAGCTTTGAAACAGACTTTAAAGTTGTAAGTGTAAAATGTTGTCAGGATGTTAACAATGAAAAGAAAAATTACAGGTACGTTATTTCAGGGTTAGAAACTAACAATATTGTGCAACTAGTCCAAAGGACCTAATACCTTTTGAAACTTGGTAGTCCTGATGTGAAGTGCCTAAGTTGGAATCAACAACAACAGTTGGTGTCCCTAAAAATAGGCTTAGATTTTATTTTGCTAAAAAATAAAATAAATTTAGATTTACATTTTTTTTTTTTAACAAAGCACCTTCGTAAATGCTCTGCAGATCGATCAATCACCTGTTTGCACCTCGTTACTGAGCGATTTAACTGTACTGTGTGCTGAGAAACTGACACTGACAGCACCAGACGGGATGACAGAGGAAAAAATTCTCTCAGCTGTGTCACCTTGCCGACCATGAAGCTCCGCCTGAAATTGACACCGATGACACAAATAAATTGTTTATTTTATTGTACATTACATGTGTTGCTATTTACAAAAATGCTGGCTGGCTATGAATTACTATCTGCAATAATTAATGTACTCACGTACACATGCAGTCTTCACTAAAGTCCCAATTTAAACAGTATGTTTCACTGTAGCCCTCGGGATGAAATTGTTAGGTGGCTATTTTTTTTTTTTTTTTTTTTTTAATTAGCAGTGGGAGAAAACCGCTTCAGCAAGTACAGTAGAATCTGCCAGAACTGACGGACGCTCTACTATAGAGATACTAATGAGAGCATAACAAATACAAAAGAAAAACGAGGGAAACATAGATCTTTTCAAGAAAGCTGGGAGACTTGGATTTTATATTTTTGTATATTTCAGTGTATATTTTTATACACTGCAATAACAGTTCTGCTTGTGAAGCAAACACTATATATTGACAGAACAAGTGGTTTATTTGCACTGTGCAGGACCTTATTGCCCCCCCCCCATTGGTCCTTCAGCCCCGGAGTGCTCACAGAATCACTGCCTGTGCACCTCAGTGATTTAAAGCTTGGTTTTCAAACAAACTGATTATTGCTCACCAGTATTGTATTGATATAAGAAAAGTGTGTTTTAAAAAAGTAATTTCTGCATCCAATCACTTAAAATATGCTGACGATAATGTAAACAACACCAAGCTACAGACAGCGAGCCCCAAGCTTTAAACATGTTACTGTTTATAGATAAGAACTTTATTATGAATATATTGTGTTACTATGTTTTAAGCAACATACTACGATCATGTTCATTATGGTAATTTTTTGCTTATTAGTTTTAAAATGTTTAGTAAACCATGGCCTATTGTTTGACCTTGTTAGTACAACCGACCCCCTTTGCTAATGACATCTTCAGTCAGGGTCGTAACCCAGTATAAATCTCCACATTTTTGTATTAATGACTACACTTTTAAAAGATGCAACGTGTTTCAGTAAATTCAAACAATAAACTTTGCATCCCGCGCAGAGGGAGAACACAATCATAAAATGTCATTAAGTGGGGTTGGCATTGCAGGGGAGATGAAGGGAGGTTTCACTTCTGAGTGACTGTTTTCTAAGCACTATTTGTGAATGTTTATTTACCATTGCAACCGTTAGCAAATTGACTTCCCTACATTTTTTTAACACAAGACTTAACGTGAGAGTATACAGTGCCTATAGTAAGTATTCACCCCCCTTGGACGTTTTCACAGTTTGTTGTGTTACAACCTGAAATCTTGATGCATTTAAATGGGATTTTTTTTTCCTTTGATTTACACAACCTACTCGACACTTTCAATGTGTGAAAAAAATGTGTGTGGGGGGGGGGGGGGGGTGAAAAAACAAATCAATTAAAAATAAAAACCCAAAAAGTCTTCATTAGATAAGTATTCACCCCCTTTGCTATGACACTCCTAAATAAGCTCAGGTGCAACCAATTGCCTTCAGAATTCACACAATAAGTTAAATGGAGTCCATCTGTGTGCAACAAGTGGTTCATATGATTTCAGATTAAATACACCTGCCTGTAAGGTCCCACAGTTGGGTAGTGCATTCAAAGCAAAGATACTACCATGAAGACCAAGGAGCTTTCAAAACAACTCCGGGATAAAGTTGTGGAAAGGCACAGATCAGGGGAGGGGTATAAAAAGATTTCAAAGGCATTGAATATCCCTTGGAGCACAGTCAAGTCAATCATTAAGAAGTGGAAGGTATACGGCACCACCCAGAATCTGCTTAGAGCAGGCCGTCCTCCCAAACTGAGTAGCCGGGTAAGAAGGGCATTGGTCAGAGAAGCCAGCAAGAGGCCAATGACAACTCTGAAAGACCTACAGCGTTCTATGGCTGAGGTGGAAGAAACTGTCCATGTGTCAACAATAGCTCAGGTACTCCACAAATCTGGCCTGTATGGAAGAGTGGCAAGAAGGAAGCCATTTCTGAAAAAAAGCCCATGTAACACTGTGTCAAAGTGCCCCGTCCCTGTGTGCATTTGTGTGTTGCGTGCGTGTGTTAATGTCGGTGTATAGATTGGTACACGGGATATAAACGGGTCTGTGTTTCACGTGTATTTAAAAAGTGTAGATTTGTATTTAGGCACGAGGAGAGCACAAATCACTTCACGTGCTGGTTAAATGTAATATGTGAGCACGGGGTTGCACAGAATTAATTCACGTGCTGGGATTCAAGTGAATAATTAATTAGTAATTGAATCCCAGCACAATAGTATATATAGACGCACGTTTCTTGCAGTCGGGGTTGGGTGTTCGAGAGTGGAGAACGGGTGAGAGAGAAGGAGAACGTAAAGTAGTAAAGTAAAAATAATATCTAGAAGTGTTTGTACTCACCGTGTTTGTTTGTCTCCGTGCACCGTTTGTTAAGTGTTTAGTCCGTTTTGTCTGTCTGTTTATTTTGGCTATAGTGCCGTGTCCAGTGTTTTGTGCTGTTTACAACCCTTTTATTTGTTATTAAACGCTGAGTGCAGCCATTGCACTCGGCTCATCATCACAACCACCGTCTCTGTGTATTCCTTTTCTGGTCTGACGCCACCCACTCTGGCCGTCTTTGTGACAAACACCCATATGCAAAAAGGCACTTGGGAGACTCTGAAAAGATGTGGCAAAAGATTCTGTGGTCCAATGAAACAAAAATTTAACTATTTGGCCTAAATGCAAAGCGTTATGTCTGGCGCAAACCCAACACAGCACATCACCCAGGTAAAACCATCCCTACTGTGAAGCATGGTGGTGGCAGCTTCATGCTATGGGGATGCTTTTCATCGGTAGGGACTGGGTAGGGTAGAGGGCAAAATGGATGGAGCTAAATACAGGAAAATTCTTGAGGAAAACCTGCTTCAGTCTGCAAAAGACCTAAGACTGGGACGGAGATTCACCTTTCAGCAGGACAATGACCCCAAGCACACAGCCAAAGCAACACTGGAGTGGCTTAAAAACAAGAATGTGAATGTCCTAGAGTGGCCCAGTCAAAGCCCGGACTTGAATCCAATTGAGAATCTGTGGCAAGACTTGAAGATTGCTGCCCACCAATGATCCCCATTCAACTTGACAGAGCTTGAACAATTTTGCCAAGAAGAATGGGCGAATATTGCCTCGTTTTGTTTTATTTTGGTAAACTTTCAGCTTTTTTGATAAGCGCAAATGTTCTTTCAAGAGGTAGCTTGCTCTGAGGATTTTTAAACATTGTATTTGCTGTTCAACAACTGCATTATTCAGAGTGTGCTGACAGGATGTAAAGTCTTGTTTTTGTTTGTTTTTTTATACTAGTTTTAGAAGTAGAAAAGAATAATCACATGGCCCAGTGCCAGATTGCACAGTCAGGTATACATTGAATTTAGACAGAGACTTGAAAATCATGCCAGATTCCAGAATAGACAGGTTTCGGATTGTAGAGTTTATTACACTGGTTTATAGAGGGGCTGGATTAGACAGGTTTTACTGTACCACAAAAAAATTATCCTGATAATCAGGTTTAACCCTAATTTTAAAAAATGTAATTTGTGAGGCAGTTCTGTTTAACCCTAAAATCATAATCTTTGAATACCAGACTGTATGAACTATGGGTCTCAATTACTCAACCAAAACTGACAGTGATGATTGGTGATCAAACGCTGACATGGAAGCTCTTGTTGCTTAATGTGCCACTTGTGCTTTTGTGGAACCCAATGAATACATGGCCTTAACCCTTTAGCATCTTTCAGTGGGATACTCCCCCAGGACCAGGTTTTTTTTTCCTATAAAAATTAACAAAAAATCTATTTTTTACAGTAGCATCTTGGAATTTGGTGGGGTTTTTTTTGTATTAAGTAAGTACTACTTAGTGTGAAAATGAATTGTGTCAGTTTTTCTCCCTACAGGCTTTTCTTGCTCTAGTGAATCTCTTATCTTCCTACCAAGCTGTATATGAGCTGATTAGTAAACAGGAGCTTCCAAACAAGCCTGAGTACCCCTTGCGTGAGATGCCCTCCTCCATTATTGTAAGTATGATGATACACTACATTAGCCTCTCCTGTTTTCATCACTGATATGAATGCGATATGATTGGATCTTAAGGAAGCCATTACCATTGGGTAATGGATTTTTTTTCATTTTCATAACCATACCATAGGTCAATTTCAAAATATCACTGTCCTGGTCACAAAAGCAAAGTTTGTGGGGAATAATAGCCATTTTCTATACTTTTGAGGCATAAGCAATTAGGAAATAACACTTACTACCCAGGAACAAAAAAAAATAAAATTGTTACACGGTGTTATTAATGTACATACACTGGCAGGAAGATAATTTAATCTGGTGGCACAATTTATTTAGTTTCAGGTGCACTATCTGTGTGTACCACACGAGGGCATCATTTGCCAATCAGTATATACTCACCCTTGGTAATAATAATAAATAACAAAATCTAAAATGCTCACTTTATACTATAACATGTATTCAACAAAAACAAAAATGCCAACTGTAACCTGTATGCGTGGTTCCTGAAAAATGTTTCAATACAGAAAAGGCATTATAAGAAGCTCTATTTAAGATTTTTAGCATCTTTTTAGAATCTCGAATGAATATCACTGTCAAGTAGGGCTGGGTTCGAAGGTTCGTTCGTTAGCCAGGAATTCAAAGGTAGTTTTAAACCTTCGAAGGTTCGTCAGGCAGCATTTATGCACTGTGTTTTTTTTTTTTGTTGTTGTTTTTTTTCTCTGTTAACAGAAACCGTTTGACAATGTGAATACTATAAATCACACATTAAATGTCACTCACATGCAAAATGTGATCTTTTGATGTGTATAATGCATATTACGTAAACAAAACGTGAATTAAAATCCACTACCAAATCATTATACCTAGCAACTCTATGTGGCGCTACTGCTATGTATAGTATCCAAAACACTGGGTGGTTGGGTGCCTATAGCGGTTGTAGTGCTTCAGTAAAATATGTACTGAATACCTAGTGTACAAGACAGTGTAAGAGAAGTGCTATGGTAGAATATGCAATGTATTATTATTGCTGCAATGCAAGCTTACTTTTATAGAAGCAGCATCAATTACGTGTAAGTAAACAATGTGTATTTTTATTTAAATTCTAAAAACATGATTACTGTTCTATTTAACATATTTTTAAACTACATGTTAATGTTTTGTGCTGTTTATATGGATTACCTGTAAAATAGTTTTTTCAATCAAATATAAAGAAGTAGCTGTGGTGACGTCACCAGTAAATTATGCAAATTAGTGCCATTGAAGGTTTGAATCTTCCTTCAGTAATGTGTTCCAAACCTTCAAGGTCAAAGTGTACCCTTCGTTGCAACCCTACTATCAAACTATATATACTGGCCTTATTTTATGAAGCTTGCAAATCTGCCATTTAAACATATTACCAAATGCAGTTCTCAATATTAAAAAAATCTATCAATGGAAGTTTTCTTTTTTTTCAAGTTTTCACTTATTACATTTTCCCCCACTTAATAAGGGGCTGTTTCATACTAGTCTTCTGTATACTGAGGGATGGTTGTGAAAAATGTAATTCAGGTTATTACTCTCCCTTGAAGTTTTTTGTTGAAAATAATGAAGAATGGTTTCTGTATTTGAACCACCTCAGTTTTTATATTTAACAATATTGTTGTTGTTTTTTTTTTTTTTTTTGTTTTTTTCCAAAGGATATCATTGACAGGCTGATAATAATTGATTCAGATGCCAAAATACACTCACTGTTTAACTTTGAACAGTCACACACCTTTGGTCTCAGGTAAGATATCCGTTATGGTCCAGTGGTTAAAGAAACAGGCTTGTAACCAGGAGGTCCCCGGTTCAAATCCCACCTCAGGCACTGACTCATTGTGTGACCCTGAGCAAGTCACTTAACCTCCTTGTGCTCCGTCTTTCGGGTGAGATGTAATTGTAAGTGACTCTGCAGCTGATGCATAGTTCACACACCCTAGTCTCTGTAAGTCGCCTTTGATAAAGGCGTCTGCTAAATAAACAAATAATAATAATAATAATAATCCATTATTTAAGTCAGGCTTCCGCCCTGGTTATAGTTCTGAAACTGCACTTATCAGAGTGGTAAATGATGTGCTGTTATCTTCAGATATGGACTCACCCTCAGTTCTCATACTTCTAGATCTAAGTGCAGCATTCAACACTATTGAGCATCCTATTCTGATTGATCGTCTTGAGACTCTAGTAGGATATTCAGGTTGTCCTCAAATGGTTTCAATTTTTTAAAATTGAGGAAGAACACACTTTTTTTTATCTGAAGTGGTGTCCTGCGGGTTCTGTTCTTGGTCCAATTTTGTACAGAGTTACAATGCAAGAGTAATATTTAAATACAGTTTAGTGCCCTGGAAGAGGCAGCACTCTTGCTGTTGAGCTTAGTGTGTGCATTGGGTGAGTTTACACACCACAGTGCTGTAAAAGCTCTTCTCCAAAATATGCCAGCAGTAACAGCACACTTAGAAAACACTGTATAAGACCAGGGTAACGCTATTTGTCATTTGTAAAACACCTAAAGAAAATGTGGATTCTTGTGTAGTGAAAAAATTAAGCTGACAAATAGTTTTTGATTCAAAAACAATTTATATACAAGAAAGGTATACCTCCAATACAATCATATAAGCACAAGGTTTAAACTGACTTTGGACAAGGCCTCACTACATCTCAGTGCATATGTTTGTATTAGAAAGCACGGATATCCATGGAGTCAATTCGAAAGAGATGAAAAGACTGACAAAACTTCACAATGTTTGATATTTATACCATTGTAAACAATTGTTGACTCCACTCCCATTTGTCTTACTTCTGTCCAGTGATAGGGGTTTCCACTCTTATCGTTGCACATTCCCGCTGCGGGGGAAAAGGGGAGGAGGGGGTTACATACCACGTTGTACCTAGCAGGGCGCATCCATCTTGTCTTTCAGTTCCCCTCCCCCATCTCACACTATCTCTGCTAATCTCCTGCCTTTTGGCATTTAGCTCTGACACCTATCTGTGACTTTGAATTGTGTTAGGCTATGCAAAACTGCACGTAGCTGGTTTTGCTAATGGGAAATGAAAGAACTCAAAACTTACACAATACTGTATAGAAACTTAATATAAAAGCATATTAAAGCAACTGAATTAGTAAGCACATCAAATTGACTATAAAAACATTCACACACAATTTAAACATAATGATTAAAACAACTTAACTATAAAAGACACACATACATATAATGTAAAACTTAATGTAAAAATAATTAATAACATAATTAATACCTCATGCAGAAAGCCATCACTACAATCCACCCTTTTTGTACTGAATTGTACAACTACAATCAAGTACAACCAAATTATTATGTATCCTATTAGTTATTCCTAAGCTTAATAAAGCTATTGAGCAAAATTGTGCTTTGTAATGAGTCAGAAACTGTTGTATCCAAGAATTAATGAGGTTGCTATGGCATTCTTAATAACATATTGCTCTCAGCATTTTGTTCCCCTGTTGCAGCCTCTCCCCATTGGTCACCCTTGAAAATCAGGTTCAGGATTCTCACTTGCTATGCAATTTGAGCTCCATTAATCCTTTCCTTGAAAGTGGGCTACTGCTCCATCGGGTTCTGCTTCACTACATGCTTTTTGCAATCGGATTTCCGCCGACCCTTTATTGGCAGTGAGCCTCTCTGGATCCCTCGCTTGTTCTTAGCTTGGGGGGTGGGGGGGGGGATTCCTTCCCCCACCTCCTCATATTGTGGTGTGATGCTTTCCACCTACAGTCTGGTGAAACAGGATTTTCAAAATCATGTGCAATATTTCTATTTTGTCTGCCAATCATAGCTAAGTGACGCTCTTTAATGTCGTGACCACAGCACTGTTTGATCACTACGGCATTAGATTAAGTCCATCAAATGATATCGACAGTTATTAATTAACTGCAGACATTTCAGATACTAGGTGAGTGGTTATGTGTGTGTTAATTGTGGTGACTGCAGAACATTGGCATGCCACATGTGTGTTAGTCTCATAGCAGCATGCTTTGTGCACCATACCACTATCCTTTCTTTGTAACCACTGTCTGAGATCAAACATAACATGTGTCAATACCACATTTACATTATTCAACAGTTTTACACTCTGGACCAATAATGATGTCTTCTTCCAGTAGGTTGGTCATTTTTGCAAGAGGTCAGTGTTATATTTTGAATTGATTTCCAAATACAATTTTGACTGCTCATGTTATAGTTATTCCTCAAGAAATAGGTGTTATCCAGCCATTCTTTTGGTGGCTGGCATTATACCCCCTCATATGTTCCTTCATACTATTCTGGCCATACTGTACTGTTTAGAGCATCATTATTGGACCATAGCCCTACCTCTAACTCCAAACATTGTTGAGTATACTGTTTAGTGTCATTGTTTACAATTGTGGAGGCACAGTCTCTATGATCAAAGTTCATGCTTGATTCGTTTAGTGTAAGTGCTCTTGTTTTCCTTTTCTCCACGACTCCAGCCGCAGGATGTAAGTTCAAAGCCTTTTGGCTGTGCCTGTGGTCCCAGTGCACGTTTGAACTGCAATTGCAATTTAAGTACATATTCATTGTGACTGTAGTAATCCCATAGTGGCACTGGTGCAGTAGTTTAATATTAGACACACAAGCGCATACGTCGCACCGGTGTTAAAATGTCTGCATCACTTGGCCAGGATGTGTAATTTGGCCGTCATTTCCTTTTACCTGGGGTAAGCCAGCGCTTAACACAAGGCTCTGGATCAAACTCTTCAAGGTTGCCACATTAAGTGAGTTGTGTAGCTTGGATTTAATTCTGTTTTGTGCAGAAATTCCACATTGACATTAGGCAGCTGATATTGGCAGCACGGTTTCCACTAAATGTAAAATATTTGAAAAATCTGTGAAAAGGGTGATTTTTGTTGGTATGACCTCCCATAAACCAATGTAGGATTTATCCATAAACTGAACTTTTGACTAGTTTTTTAAGCATTCTCCATTCTGGGTGAACTGCATCAACATTGCATCCATTCCTTGCTAAAAGGTCAAAAGGTCACTATACCAATTCAGTAAGAATTCTAACTGTTTATCACAAGTCCACAAGATCATCAGGCCTTGAAAATTGGTAGCAAATTGAAAAACACTGAATAAGTTGGGGTCCTCCTGAAAACCTCTCCTCAGTGGAAAGCTTAATAATGTTGCCAAACCTGTAAATCCAATTCTTTTGGTCGTTTTTAAAAATGTCATGGGTCTGGGGGCCCTTAAGCTGAAAATCCTGTAATGCTGGTAAATCTATTTCTAGTGGCTCTGCACCCGCTGCTGCCTGACTGACCGTGCTGCTGTGGATCTGGCTCTGTTTGGCAGGGTTTGTATGCTAGTCTGGAAAAAGTATTGAAAAATGCCAAACTGATTTCCAGGGATTGAAAATGCTTGAAAAAACATGTCTCCGTTATGAAAGTCTTGAAAAAGTTTGGAATTTTCCTAGTATCACGGGAGAATGAAAATAATTCTGCAATTTTTTATTATTAATAATAATTGATCTCGAAAGCGGGTCAGCAGCTCTAGCGGCAGCTGACTAGGCAATTTATTAGTAGCAACTATATTACCCACGAGGATTGCCCCATGTAACACCCCTGACAACTCAAGCAATCCTGTCCAGTCAGCGCACTGGTATATGTCACATGACTGTCTGCTCCAGTGAAACGAAGAGCATAACGGACACTACGACAGCCAAAATATATACATTTATATTGAAGGCTATGATTTTTTTAAACAAAGTTACATACTGGAATTACATGCTACCGTACTGTGATCACCAATATTCACATTTTGTTATCTTGTTGTTACCTTTATTAAATCGTTAATGTTATTTCCCAACCCAGGAAAAAAAAAATGAATACGATAGTTATTATCGGATTAAAACAAAAAAAATGCTTTCTGTAGCCCCTATGGTGTGTATAAATGTAGCATGTTAACATCCGTTTTTTAAGATTTAAATTAACATTTGCAATTGAAAAAAAACTGAAATTGTTGGTGTGCTTTTTATTTGTGGGGGGGATGGGGGGTTGTATTGTGTTCTTCAATTAATAGGTTATAGCCAGAATACTGGATGCAGCATGCCACAAATAGGTACTGTACTTGTAATTCTACACTTATTCACAATCGTATTGCTATTATTATTATTGTTATTAGTGGTAGTGACAAATACTGTAATAATAAAGAAAATCAAAGAATAAAAACACTACTAATATTAATGATTTAGCTAATGCCTTTATCTAAGGTAACTTCCTTAACTTACTCCAGCAGCTTATGTTTGTTTTGGATTGTCCTTTTACTATAGCGAACAAAAGGCTTTGGACCCAAACAGGGTTGTTATAGCTAGGGTATACTGTCTTGTATGTTTAATATACGACACTTGCACATTTTAATATATAATGCATGCACCTTTGTTATTTATTTTTGTTATTTTTCACCTCCCATAGTGTTCAACATTTAACAGAGGGTATAAAGAAGTTTGGATCAGAATCCAATATCATCCCTTACAAAAAAGTAATATACTGCAAATATACTTGTGCCAAAATTGTCTGCTTTTAGGTACCATTATACTATCCTATTTTGGCACAAGTATACTTGCAGTATACAACTTTATAAATTCTCTTTGTAAATAATGCAATGTAGTTCTCAAATATTGGACATTTCTTAGATTGTATCTTACTTCTCTTTTGCATACCTGCATTGTCTCTTGCTAGATATGCACCTCCAGATTCTGACAAATACTTTTAGAAAACCAAGTGCAACTTCTGCTCTGGATCAAAAAGCTATAATGCTCTGCAGCTGCCAGCCTATGTGGATAACTAGCGAAAAATTTGTAGAAACTAACTAAAACACAAATCTGGGAAAAACAAATGGAAGTCTGGAAAAAATATGGAATTTTAATGTTGAAAAAGTGTATGAACCCTGGTTTGGGAATCCACTTGCTGCAAAAATGTCTCTAGTTTGTCATTTTTTGACACAATTCTCAATTGCTGCAACAGCTTGGGGAAGAATTGGACTATTCTTTTGGAATGTAAGGCTAAGCTCCGACACCTCTGAGAAGAGATCATGTAAAAAATGACAAAACCCTACAAAAGCAAGTCTTTCCATTTCCTGTACAACATGCTTTGCTCTTCCTTTAATGTCTGTGTTTTTGGAAGTGGAAGCAAGGTGCTCCATGTGGTGATGCACAGCAGTATATCGTCCCTGTCCAGTAGTAAGAGACTCATCATTTGATTGCAAGAAAAACAGATAATGCACGATAAATGTGAGGCTGTCAGCGCTGTCTTTACAGCCGAAGGTGTCCTAATTCTACAGCCTAACTCAGCACCAATTGCTTTCAAATTACGCTTACTTTTTGGACTGAAATGGTATGTTTTGCCACACCAACTGCAGAAGGTCATACACTTTCTCAATCATTGAAACTGATCTTTGAGTACTTTAACATTGCTAATTCAAACCTACAGGGCAAACAATGAAATGATATAATATGCTGTGCAATCTCAGTTTTCACCTACCACCCCCTGTAGCACCCATATTGACAGGCATCATCAGCTGCAAAAGCACTAAGTCTGTCTAGTCACCAATCTGAACATTCATTGTCAACATTTCCAACCAAATTCTTGGTTGTGTTTAAGATTCTTTGTGCATGACCAGACGATTCACTACCTCACCTGCAGAAACATACCTACAGTACACCATTGCATTTTCTCTCCCAGCTACATGTATCCCTCAGTCAGTAAGAATGTAAATGTAATTTGCACTGTGAACCCCTTTCTGTAAACCACCTATTATTTCATCAGCAATGACTGCAATGAACTCAATATATGCTGTGTCATTGTCATATGTTTTAGATACTTCCAAAGCATTCTTCCTCATTCGGACGTGAAATTTATTGAATGGCAGTTCTTCTACTGCAATCATATAAGCTGCATTGAATTTCATTTTTAATTCCCTGTACGCTTTTTTTCTGCATTCCTTCAGTAGCATGAACTATTGCTTTGGCTATCGTTGTCTGGGTTGACGTACACTTTGCAATAATGCGGCCCCTAGCATTTTTCTGCTTTCTGCTTTCACTGTGCTTTTTCACAGTCTCTTTCTTAAAATGGTTGGTTCCAGAAATAAAATCAGTTTCCCCTGCAACAGTTGGCCCTGTTTTAGTGCAAAACTCACAATATATTTTCTATTTTCCATTATTGTAATGTAACCAGGGAAATTCTTGAAGCCACAAACTCTTAAGGAGCTCTTGCTTTATTTGCGTCTGAATCAGAAAGCTGCTGCTCAGTTGTTAAATTATCTCCAACAAATTCTCAATTTTCAACACTAACTGAGTACTGCTAGTGCTAGATGCAGCTGACAAACTAGAGAAAAAATCAGATATTTCTTTTCGACATGAAACTTGAAACTAAGGCTTTTTACTATACCAGCAAAGTCTACATTGGTTTACTGGAAGCTGCACAGTTCCCTATTGCTTTTTTGTTTAATTCCTTATCAAGTATGAAATGTAACCATTACCGTATGGGTATTTACACCCTAAAGACCCCAAAACCTGAATAGATTATACCAAAGCTGCGAGCCAGCGCCTGTGACACAGTCATGCCCTCCCCTCCAAGGGCATAGGAAGACTGCACACAGATACTAGTATCACTTTTCTTTTCAGAGGACTGAACCTAGACAAGGAGAGCCATAGACAGATGAGTACTTGTTACTTTTTATCTGCATCTGTTCGCTAATTGTGTATTACACTGATTAATGCGATTAATTATTTGCGTTGTTTTAGTTTTTTTACTTATTACATGTAATTTTTGCACATAGCCCAGATAGGCGCTTAGGGACAGAGTGCTTGCAGTCTCTCATACTGTATCTCGTTGTCATCTTGGTGACTGCTTTCAGCACCATTATGAAGGCTGTTAGGGTCTAACAGCAGGCTTCCCTCAGTCTTGTATGATTTGGACTGTTTGGGTTTACCAGAAGCTATATAAGTGGGCATCCCTGTATACCAGTGGTCGGCAATTCAATTTGATGGTGAGCCAAATGAGCTGCGGGCAGCCACAGTGCAGACCACTTGCTGAAAAAAGTAACAGGCAGACAAAACTGATTAAAACAAAACAAGTTTGAATGACAAATTCGGCAACATTGTCGAGTTTTGTAAAAGTTTAAAACTTAGGCTATGTTCATACAGTAATTAAACGGATTGTGTTGTATAGCGTTATGCTGACTTTGGAAAAATAAAATGTTAAAAACAGGTGCAAGTGACAAAACCAAAACTGTGTTTTTCTTTACACACACTAAACTATATATGACATTTTAAAACCACATAATATCATGCTACTTGAGCGAATCAACCTATACAAAATAATCTGAAGAACAAGAACAGGAAAAACAAGAAGAAATCATATGCGACTTTTTATCCATCTAGCATGTTGTGCACACACACACAAATTAATTATTTGGCCCGTGAGCAGAAAACTAGTTATTTGTTGAAAGCCAGCATCGTACATCTTGTTGCAGTTTCTTTGTGGTGTAAAAACCTGTCCATATGCGGAAACTGCTCGTTCTGCATCCACTGAGTTTGGTGGAATTGACAAAAAGCAGCATGCAATTTTTGCCATGTTTGGGAATCTGTTTTCAGACCTCACCCAAAAATGAACAATATTGACATTTTTGTCACTTTCAGCGGCATGTGCTTGTAAGATTCAATTTCATCTCTACAGCTTGTGAAATCAGGGATTGAATCTAGTGGCAAAGATGTGACATCCAAGACCATGATATATATAAGATCTATTATTAGTAGTAGTTTTATTATTGTTGCAGACATTTCTATGTAGTTGAATATGGTTTCTACATGATAAAAGCTGGTGAAGAGTAATGTAAAAAAAAAAAAAAAAGTTTTTCACAGTAGGCAGTCAAATACACGATTTCCATGAAATTCGTGAAAACGTGAATTTTCCGTGGCCCTAGCTATAGGAATAGTTGAGTGTCACTCTTATGGGATCGACCGTCCCCCAAGACCCGCCCCCCAACCAATCAAAGAGGTCAGAGTAAACCCATCCGTGCTCAACCTCCTTGTGTCATCGCCGTGATTGGCAGGCGGGTCAAACGGCTTGGTATTCTCTAGGACAGAAATATTCAGTGTACAGGTAGTGGACAAAAAAAATGGAAACACTGGGTAAATGAGGGACACCAAGTATATCAAAAAGCAAGGGCTTCCGCACAGGTGTGGTTCATACGTTAATTAAGCAAATAACATCCCAGCATGCTTATAGTCATGTATAAAAATGCTGGACAGACCTGGTTGCCTATAATTATGGCTAGCATGGCTGCAAGAGGAGACCTCAGTGACTTTGAAAGAGGGGTGATTGTTGGGGCACGTTTGGCAGGAGCTTCAGTGACCAAGACAGCTCAACATGCTGATGTTTCACGAGCAAAGGTGTCTAAGGTGATGTCGGCATGGAACTCCGAGGGAAAGGCATCATCAGCAAAGGGCAACAGTGGGTGGAAGCGCTTACTCCAGGATCGTGATATCCGTGCATTAATTTGAAGTGCAAAGCAAAACAGGCGAGCAACTGCAGATCAGTTGACTGCAAATTTCAACCTGGGGCGCGAGCAGCCAGTTTCATCAAAAACGATCCGCCGAGAACTCCACAGGGCGGGATACCATAGTGGCCCAACGCCCAAGTAAGTGACTTTTACATTGGTGTTTCCATTTTTTTGTCCACTACCTGTACTACCATTGTAGAAGTCTAGTATTCTTAGTTGGTACAGTAGTAAGACATCCAGAATTAAATAAATGCCTGTGCAGCTCCTGTAAAAAAAGCTGCATTACACTATATTAAAGAATAAGTTTACATGATCCTGTGGCCCTTGCTATAGTCTTAAGGCCAATACAATATAAATATATAATTATTTATCCCTAATGTTAAGCAATGTACTTGTGTCTGAAAGGATCTAATGGAGTACTGCACTCTGCCAGAGCTTCTGTGTCCGGGACACCACATTTTATTAATTATTATTTGTTTATTTAGCAGACGCCTTTATCCAAGGCGACTTAGAGAGACTGTGGTGTGTGAACTATGCATCAGCTGCAGAGTCACTTACAACAACGTCTCACCCGAAAGACGGAGCACAAAGAGGTTAAGTGACTTGCTTAAGGTCATGCAGTGAGTCATTGAGTGAGCTGGCATTTGAACCTGGGACCTCCTGGTTACAAGCCCTTTTCTTTCAACCACCGTACCACACACCTTCATTCATTTGCAAGAAACAAGATTTGCGTTTTTATTTTCATAGCTCATTAGAATTGTTTGTTTACCTGTATTTTGTTTTTTAGATTACTAAATGTTATATGCTGTAATCTGGATACACTCTTGCTTTTGGAATCCCAGTACAAAGTATCTCAAATACTACTAAACACACAAAAAGAGAATGTCACAGAAACATCTGGAAATCAGGGGTAAGTATTTGACACTGTAAAAGTTTCAATTTGTGGTGCATTGTGTCAAATTGTATTGAATTATGAATGCTGCTGTAGATACTGCATGTATAAGTGGAAACATATCCAAATAGACATTTGTATTTAAATCATTAATAAGGATCCCAGTTAATTACATTATAGTTCTGAAATGAAAATTACTTTCAGATTCACATCATGACTCAAGTTACACAGTGTTTTAAAATGATAGATCATTTTAATTTTATATCTAACTGTATCTATCTTTTTTAACAAGTAATAAAAGATGCTGTTTGCTATAGGAGTACAGACGGGAACTTGTGCTCCTATGCTTGCCCTTAGGGGATGCACATTTTTCCATCCATTAGAGCAGGGGCTCTCAAACTGGGGGTTGCGGGGATGTCTGAAGGGGGTTGCAAAGGATTTGGTAGCTAACATTTAAAAAAAAAAAATATATATACATATATATATATATATATATATATTTTTTTTTTACGTAACCAGAACCAGTTACTTAGTTACAGATATACCGCCGTTTTTTGAGGTTATGCAATAAACTGTGAAGAGTGAACGGTGAGTCTCTTTAAAATTGGGTATGATAATTATGTGGTCCTTTCTTTGACATTTCTCACCAATTTTTATTCTGGTAACCATGAAAGAGAGGAGTCAATCAGTGAAGCAAATAAGAGTTAATCTCGTATGAAAACGTAATAAACTTAAGTGACCTTTTTACAAAGACGAGCTTTTTTGTGGATGAGTTTAAGTATTAGCAAAGTACATTGTGTAATGTAGTTTTTTGAAAAAGCCTGCTTCTAAGCCAGCTAGTGAGGAATGTGAGCATGGAAGTCATGTTTCAAAAGCAAAAAGTCAGCAGTATGAGGGAAAATATATTGAGCTGGGGTTTACATATGCTGGATCCATGACTAACCTGCAACTGCAGTGTGTTCTTTGTGGTGAAATATTTGCTCATGAAAGTATGAAGCCTTCAAAAATGCGCTGTCATTTAGAAACCAAGCATCCTTCCCTGAAGGACAAACCAATTGATTTTTTTAAAAAGAAGTTAGCGAATCTGAAAAAACTGCAGGATGTCATTTTTCAAACAAGCAGTGTGAATAGTAAAGCTCTCCATGCGTCCTACATAGTGACTTTTAAGGATAGCAAAAAGCGGTAAACTCCACTCCATTGCTGAAACACTTATAGCACCATGTACTGCTTACATAGTAACCGTTATGCTGGGGTCTGATTCCGTAAATACATTCAAAGTTATACCCCTTTCAAATGATTTGGTTGCACAGTGCATTCATAAAATGGGTGCTGACGTTTGTGAACAGCTTTACATGAAAGTGAAAAACAGTGACTTTTTAGCTATCCAACTCGATGAGTCGACTGATGTGTCAGGAGCTGCACAGCTCTTAGCTTTTGTAAGATACATTTGCAACTGATACATGCAGGAGGATGTATTGTTTTGTCGTGCTACTGGGGAAAGCATGGCTCTAAATGGCGTACTCTGTACCATCCTTTTTGATTCCCTTCACGTTTAATTTACAGTCCTTTTACTGTTTCTTTAAATATCTGTCTTTGTTAGCACTCTTTTTTTTCTTCAGCTGTCACTTGACAGCTGGAGTAGTCCCCCAAACAGATGTTTACTGTAAATAGGACTGGGGACAGCATTTATGACACTTTTTCTGAGGCAGTTAAAGATGCTGTGCTGGACTGGGAGAGGTGTATTGGTGTATGTACTGATGGTGCCAGAGCTATGATGGGAAAGAACAGTGGTCTGGTGACTCGAATTTAGCACGTTGCACGCAATGCTACTTGGACATTGTTCAGTACATCTTGAAGCTTTAGCTGCTAAGAATATGCCTGCTGATCTTCACAAGGTGCTTGATGAGGCTGTGAAAGTGATGAACTTGATCAAAGGTCGACCAACTAATGCACATTTTGTTTTCCGTGGTTTGCGAAGAAATGGGTTCTGAACATCGGCAATTATAGCTTTCCCGTGGGAAGGTTTTGATACGTTTGTTGGAGCTGAGATAAGAAGCGGTGTTTTTTCTGGAGAAACAAAGATTTCCTTATGCTGGACTTTCACAGATTCACAGTGGCTTGCAATACTTGCTTATCTCGCGGATGTGTTTGATCGGCTCAGTGAACTCAACAGAAGTCTACAGGGACGTGATACGAACCTTCTTTTTATGAATGACAAGATCGAAGCATTCATTCAAAAGCTTAATATCTGGTGTTCACATGTGCAGGATGGCAGTTTTGAAACTTTCTCTCTGATGGCAGATTTCATAAGAGAAAATTAATTCTGTGAGTTGAAGATTAAGGTGCATCATCCTGTCACACTTGCAAAGCCTACAGAACCAGCTGCAGCATTAAGTTACAGCAACAGGTAGTCTTTGGATAAGAAACCCATTTGAAGAAGATGCTGTTAAAAATGCAGCCTTGCCAATAGCAGGACAGGACAAGCTCGTGGATTTGTCGTGCAATTATACCCTGAAGCTCGCTTTTCCAACACAAATGAGTTTCGACAGAGTACACTTTTTTTTTTTTTTTTTTTTTTTTTTAACAATTATTTTTATTAATCTTCCAATTTTCTCCCAATTTGGAATGTCCCATTATTAATCAACCTGGCTCACCACTGCAACCCCCGAACTAACTCAGGAGAGACGAAGACATGCACTTGTGTCCTCCGAAACGAGTGCTGTCATCCGTCAGCTTTTTTTTCACTCTGCAAGCCCGCCGTGTAGCCATATCCAGAACTTAGTGTCGGAGGACCATGCAGTTCTCCTCAAGTTACAGCAACAGGTAGCCAGCGGTCGCTGGTGTGAGGTGAGGCAAGGACTCCCCAGCCAACCTAACCCCTAGCCCGCCCAGGCAGCACTTGGCCAATTGTGCGCCGCCCCCTGGGAACTCCCGTCCACGGTCAGCAGTGGCATAGCTTGGATTCGAACCAGCGATTTTCAAGCTATAGGGTGTTTTGTGCACTCCGAGCGGTGCATTTACAGGATACACCACTCGGGAGCCCCCTAGACAGAGTACTCTTTTAGAAATTCACAGTCGCTGCAAACCCATCAATCAAGCTAAGTACGATACTATAACCAGTGTTGTTGCAAAGTGGATAGCTACCGACTGCAGACCCATTAACATTGTAGCTTTGTTTTATTTCAATAACCACATTTATTTTAAACAATATTATTTTAAAATTATGGAGGATATAACCGTTACTCAGTAACTGTTTTGTTTTATTTAGGCAATTTCAAGTTATTAATAAAATAATTTAAAATTATTATTATTATTATTATTATTATTATTATTATTATTATTATTATTTAAACAGCAATGAAAAACATCAGTTTCTGAGTAAAGAAAACTGATCATATGAAATAACAGTAAAGTGAGTAATAAACGGACTCCATTGTAAATAAATATAAAACTATAAAGAGGGACCAACAAATAAGATCCATAATCCAGAAATAGGCAAACAGGGTTTTTATGCTTGGTTGTTTTTTGGATAATAATAATAATAATAATAATAATAATAATAATAATAATAATAATAATAATAGCATCAGTAATAAAACAAACTTAAATGAGATGGATGCAGTAATTGTATGAATTAAGTATGGATTTAAAACCAAGATTAACCGCGATTCATTTTTTTATCTCAAGAATAATAGAGATTCATTTTTTTTAATCGCTTGATTAACTTTGTTTGGACAAAATATGCCATTGTCATACCAATCGATTATATGAAGTACCCCTGCAGCAAGACTACTGCTCTGCACATCAGCATATTTCTGTGTACGCTTTATAGATAAACAGTTTGATTCTGCAGTCATAAGGAACTGATTGGGGAAGGGACATCAAGAAACTGGTTTCAAACCTTTTTGCTACTGTGCCAGTTATCTTATAAATAAAGAGTTCAATTTTACATCCCGGCACCACTCTCATTTCTTTTTTTAAAACTTTTATGTATCACTATTTCCTGTTTAAACATATTGAAGTATCTTATGTATAAATGAACAGTAGAGCCTTACTTAGCTACAGATACAGTATATTTGTACTAATCAAGTACAAAATAATTGCAGGGATTTTATCATTGATGGTCTGTCTGTGGAGAGGAATCATATTCTTGTGAGAGTAAATCTGGTGGGAGGACCATCTGAGCGTTTTTTGCCTCCAAGAGCTTTACAAAAGGTGAGAGTGTAATTTTTTAAATGGGAAGTAATTGGAGATTTGAGAGATTAATTATACATGTACAACATATGCATTTCCAATTCCTAATACAATATCTGAAATGTGTGATTGCCTTTACCTGTGATAGCTATCTACATGTTCTGACTGCTGTGCTGGAGGTCCCCAGCGTATTTTGCAGCTGGGCTCTCGCATTGCACACAGAACAATGCTACAGTGCAATAGAAACCTAGAAATCTCCAAGTCAGCAGCAAAAGTCTCAAAACACTGGACATATCTGTGAGGGACTTGTTTAACATCTACATTTCCAGCTTGCTCATACAAATCCAAACACGTGACATCTTTGCTTATTGCTGTAGCAGAGACTGGATTAGTTGATTATCTGTCAGTCTTTAATAAATGTAATTTATTGTATTTACTAGACAATTCTCCCTCTTTATTTTGCCATCTAACTTGCATGAATCAAAAAATATTGAAATATTGAAAACAGTGAACTAGTGAAGGCCCTTATGCAATTGTGTAGTACAGTTTCTTGTCACTGTGGTATAACTGTGAGGTTTCAAAAGAATTTAACTAGAAACCTATTTGTTCAAGGCAGGTGTTTTCCTCTCCACTTATTTTCATTTGGTTATCGTGTTTTGTCAGGTTCCTAAGTACTAACCTCATCTACCTCTACTCATTAAATAGATAAAAAGGAAATTGCTGCCAGAAAATACTTTTTTTTTTTTTTTTTTTTACATTTCAGAACAAATATTACACATTTGTCAATTGTATTTTATTATTATAGGAGAGTGTTCTATTAGGTTGTAATATTGGATATCATTTTGATGGGTGAGCAATACAATTGACAGCAGTAGCTAAGAGGCCTAGTAAAATCAATAATGCATAAGCTTAGTAATAGAGTGAAAAATAAAAAAAAGGTGCTGTATATTCACCTGTGTTGTCATTTTCTAATTGCGTTTTTCCTTCTAGGGCATTGATCCATATCCATGGCCAATGTTTTCATCATACCCATTGCCAAAGAGTTACATTATAGAGGTGCCAAAGAAGTCGGCTTCTAAACAAGGTATCTATATATAAAAAAAAACAAAAAACAGCATACACATTATGGGGGGTTGAGAAGCTTCCTCCCCTTTTACAACTTTTAATATATTTAGTTATGCCTGCCCTTGTCGGACCCTGCATTGTCTCTGCATTATTTGATGTGAGAGCAGGTTGGTAAAATTACCTATTTTTGAATGGCTGTCATGTCCGTATGCATTATCCATTCAGAAGTACATTTTAGGGGCAGGTGTTGTTTGTCCAAGCATTTACCCCTCAAGGCAGGGTATCTCGGTAAAAAACAGAACTATTGTGCTCCAAAAAAAAATTTAAATGGGGAAGCTTGATGTTTTTTAGGCATTTTTAGACTTTTAGGGGGTTGTTTTCAAAAGAGATCCGCTGCACCTCTTTTTTCCACCAAGTCAGTATTTTCTAAAGCTGCGGCTTGTTAGTTATTCTGACGGTTTCTTTTGGTGGAATATGTAATGATCTAAGAATCTGTCTATCCACCACTTTGGTCTTTAGAAAATAATGTAAACTTCCACCAGTTAGCTTTCTGCCTGGTTCAGCACGGTCAATACTACTATCCGCCAGTAAAAAACAGAGTGACAGCAAGTCTTACTAAGTCTCCCTAACATTCAGTGTGGATCCTATGTTAGAAGTGTGTGTGTGTGTGTGTGTGTGTGTGTGTTTGTACTACGATCCCAACCTGAAATACAATCCCATTGCAATGCACACAATTCACATTACCTCAAACTGATCTGAAGAAGATCCAACCATCCCTTTGTGTCAAAGTGAGACCAATTTGAATTATTCTCCAGAGTAGCCCCAAATGTGTCAAACTATAGGCTACTTTGGAAAATTACAAAATTAAAACAAACAAACAAACAAACAAAAACAGGTAATGTGACAGTTGGCTTCTTATTTGGCTGCTAGCTTCTTATTTGCTGATATGCACAAATGTAACTAAAATTGAATAAGTAACTGAGGTATTTGAGGGGATAAATCGCCTCAGGCTGCTCATTTCAAAGTTAATACAAACACGGGAAACCCTCTACGTCATCCATGAGTATTTATCCCGGCCCAAAACCAAGAGTAATATCAAGTCAGTGAGTTAATGGTGTACACTTTATAGAATGCCCCCCTACTGTCAGTGAAAATATGAATGTAAACAAACATTTGTTGTGCTTGGTTTGTTTTAGACAGTGAGATATGTAAATTCCTGGCATCTTCAAAGAATTCGGAGAAACAGACTGTTTGGTTAGAGCACTGCAAAAAGCAATTCTGTAAAACAATGATGACCAAACCAGATGCCATCAGAGGGAATGGTGAGTAGCTGTTTTGAAAGATCAAATGGGATTACATTAACATGAATAGAATGTGAGTAATTGGTATTTGATGTAAGGCAGCGATTGGCTAGTTCAAGTATGCCATCTGATTCATATGCAGTCAGCATAGGTGTAAGGGATGGAGTGCCTTTGAAAAATTGCTTATAGCCTAGTCATTTTTGTGTCACATGGGGACTAGCACACAAATCTCTCCAGTTTAATTATCCTGTACTTACATTTATTGTTGGAATGGGTCACTGTAGTTAACCATTTAACAGGTCAGTAAGATGTTTTTTTAAGAGTAAAACATATCATAGTCAAATCTGCTTTGGTTTCACTGCACCTGGTATTAAAAAAAAAATAATTTATATATATATATATATATATATATATATATATATATATATATATATATATATATATATATATATGTACAGTAGATGCCACTTATTAACAACCTCTCAGTTCCCAGCCAAAAAAGTTGTCATTAACCGAAAGTTGCCAATAATCTAAAAGCCTGTTTCAAAATGTATTTCTATGGAACAACAAAATGTGGCACTGGAATACATGTTTTAAATGTTAGTGTTAAAAATTGAATTCTAAAGAACACAATTTAAAATAAGAAATTGTCCAACGGTGTCAGCTTTTTACAATGTAAATCCATCTCAATTTTGCGTACAGATGGGTGAAAGTGTGCTGTCTGTAGACGGAATTCAGTCAAAATGGCCTTTCCCAGGTCCCAATGCCAAAAAAATCTTGGGGGGGGGGGGGGCGCGGGTAGAAAACTGTAATGTTTTCACACGTACTTGATGACTTGTGACCTTTTAGTATATTTATCTCCTGTTGAACTGTAACTTGATTGAGACCTTAGGCACCTAACCATAGAGCACAGGGGAGGCAAACTCTGTGCAAACACACTATTATTCTGTTTTGTTATGGTTTTGCCTATAAACGGTTTAAAATGTAAATATAAAAGGAAAGTCATTCATAAGATGCCATGGATCGATTGCAGCGTACCAAAGTTAGTCCACTTGGTGTCTCTAACTAGTGGATTAAGCAGGTTTAATCCTCTTGCTTGGACTAAAGTTAGTACACTTGTTAATCCTGATTGCAGCATACCAGGCGATTAATCACCACAGGTGGATCATCCGCTAAATCAGACTAAACAAGATCTTGATTGCAGCGCACCAAATCGGACGTGAGACGAGTCTGTTCAGGTGGACTAACGTAGTGCTATGAAGTATAAGACTAACTTAGTATGCTTGCTCGTCCTACGTTTACACAGCACATTTTAAAACAAAGACAGCTCCATTATTCTCTGAAATAATGTCTGAAAATTATTAAAATGAAAAGTGAAGCCTTTTGAAGCATTTTGTTCAGTAAGGTTCGCTCGCCTATGCCGAGTCACATGAAGCGCTTCATGTTCAGTACAAGGTACTGTAGATTCGCATAACCCAATGTCTGAAATGAAAGGCATCACTAAAATATAACAGAATACAAAAATTTAAAATTATTATAGTTGACAACTGCACTATGCACGTTATATCATTACCTTGTATCGTTGATACACAATATTAAGCAATTATACATTTTCTAGGTAGACTGAGAACGTAGCCTATAATTTAAATATGCAGCACCTTTTTTCTCATTTATTATGGTTGAGGAACAAAATATTCTGAAGACTGGTTTTGTTTCATTCATAAAAATGTTGCAAAAACTGTAATAAAGTGCCACACAATAAGATACTCCTATATTTAAATACTAATAATTAAAAAAAAAAAAAAATGCACATTTGATGCATTCAATTTAACTGACTGAAACCATCACATGTACAATTAGTATTATATAAAAAACAAATTTATAACTTAATGCTAGTGTGGAATGTGCACAAAAAGACAAGTACAATTAGACCTATTGATTATAGATTATGAATATTCTTTTATTTATTTATTTATTTATTTATTTTTATAAATTTAGTTGTTGCCAATTATTTTTATTATTTTCTCCCAATTTGGAATTGCCAATTATTTTTTTAAGCTCAGCTCACCACTACCACCCCTGTGCTGAATCGGGAGGGTGAAGACAAACACACGCTGTCCTCCGAAGCGTGTGCCGTCAGCCGACCGCTTTTTTTCACACTGCGGACTCACCATGCAGCCACCCAAGAGCTACAGCGTCGAAGGACAACGCAGCTCTCGGGCAGTTTACAGGCAAGCCCGCAGGCGCCCGGCCAGACTACAGGGGTGGCTGGTGCGCGGTGAGCCGAGGACACCCTGGCCGACCTAACCCTCCCTCCCCCCAGGCGACGCTCGGCCAATTGTGCGCCGCCACCTGGGAGCTCCAGCCCACGGTTGGCTGTGGAATAGCCTGGACTCGAACCGGCGACGTCCAGGCTATAGAGAGCATCCTGCACTCCACGCGGAGCGCTTTTACCTGATGTGCCACTCGGGAGCCCCTGTGAATATGTATTTGAAATGTGTTTGCCTGAGTCACGCCTAATATAGCCTAATAAAAACGCTTTTATCATTAATAGGCCTATGTATTAATGTTTTTTTTTTCAGATTTCTGACTTTTTTGCCGGTGCTTTCAATATCCTCAGTGTTTTTAATCAAATGTTCGTAATGTCGATGTACAAGATGTCTGAGTTTGTCTTTACACCTTAAATTGTATATTTCCATCTGCACTTGTAGAGGCTTAATATTGGTTAGTCCTCATTGTCTTGCTAACTTGTTCCACTTGCAATCAGGACTAACTTAATACAGATCTGCAGGATTTGCTGGACCGCTTTTTAGTCCACTTGATGTGGACTACGTCATGGATACGCTGCAATTGACCCCATAAGTCCAACATTAAAAATAAATAAATAAATACCTACAATAAAATGGATCCTACACAAACATTGGTTTGACCCACCACAGTCCGCCTTACACTATTTACAACGGCTAATGTTAGCAGCGGTGTGACTGCAACAGAAGATGCTGTGCAGTTTGGATACTACAAAAAATAATTAATTAAATATAGGCTAGGTCATTTGTTAGTTTTAGTTTGTTTTGTTCTCTAGTAATTAAATTATATTCAGATGGTTATTTGTGTATTTTCTTTTAAATAAGGACGTTAGTAGGTTCATGTTGCTGCAGGGCCATGAACGGGTTTAAGTTCAACAGCAACTCTAAATAAAATGTTACTGCTATTAAGCACTAGTAATAATCTGAAACCGTGGTATTGCAAAATAACAGAATCCCGTTTTTACTTTAGAAATGTTTTTTTTTTTCATTAAAAACGTTTTCCTTTATTAAAATTAATTTTCAGCTTTCATATTGAAGCTTGTTGTGTACTATTCATTCAAGCAAACCAAGTAGGAATTTGTTTAATAGGTTTTTTAAGTCAAGTAAGCTTATTTGTTTATAAATAATGACAATAGTTTAATCTTACTTTGAATACACGCACCTAAATCGTAAAGTAATTAAACTGTTTGCTTATACTCTTCCTGTCATTCTGTGGACTGTCAGCCCAGGTTAAAGATAAATAATGTACACGATCCGAAGCAAGTGTAAAACTTATCTGAATATTAAAGTAAAAAATATACATATTTTAAAACTAGCAAGAAATTAGTTGTTGCACTAGCAGCAGTTACATTATTGTTTTACATTATTGTTTTGCCCTCTAACTCAATATTATAACCATGTTATAACCATATTTAGAAGCAAGCACAAAGGCAAAGACACAATTTCTTAGAGCAGTAAGACCATTTTCCTGCAACTAAGTTTATACTGTTGAAATTGTTTATTTCAGTAAAAAAAAAAAAAAAGTCTTTGCATTTGCTTCAGAGTGAAGTCTTTTTTTTTTATATAGTAAAACAGTGCTTTTGACATAGCAAGTATTTTGAACTGCCTTACTTGGGGAATAATTACCTTCTAAAGAACAGTACTAGCTTTTCTTTGTTTAACACTTTCCTTTAAAACTACATGTGGGAATACTAGGTGTAGCACTGTGCAGAGACTTGCATGTATTTGTATTTAATGAGTGCTCAGTAAGTACATATTATACATTTTATGCTGAAACATCTGCCCAATTTTGTAGGTTTGCAATTACTGAAACCGTAACTTCACAACAGCAAGGTTTGCTTGGTTTCTTAGAGCTTCTTAATTGTAAAAAAATAAATAAATAAATAAATAAACATTTGCTTCTGTACGCTCAGCAGTTAGTCCTTCAGTTCCTCCCTACTGTTTAACAAAGTTAAGCGCCTATGATTGAGACACAAAATTCTTTGACCATTGCTTCTGACATTGATTATTTATTTATTTGTTTATTTAGCAGACGCCTTTATCCAAGGCGACTTACAGAGACTAAGGTGTGTGAACTATGCATCAGCTACAGAGTCACTTTCAATTACGTCTCACCGGAAAGACGGAGCACAAGGAGGTTAAGTGACTTGCTCAGGGTCACACAATGAGTCAGTGGCTGAGGTGGATCGGGTTAAAAGCCCTTTTCTTTAACCACTGGACCACACAGCCTCCTTGATTAAAACACTGAATTGTTGTACTGCTTTTAGACTGAAACACTCGCCTATAGATACCAAAACTGACGTGTTACTGAATATGGGCAGCAGTGTGGAGTAGTGGTTAGGGCTCTGGACTCTTGACCAGAGGGTTGTGGGTTCAATCCCCAGTGGGGGACACTGCTGTTGTACCCTTGAGCAAGGTACTTTACCTA
Source organism: Acipenser ruthenus (assembly GCF_902713425.1). NCBI lineage: Eukaryota > Metazoa > Chordata > Actinopteri > Acipenseriformes > Acipenseridae > Acipenser > Acipenser ruthenus. The sequence continues at coordinate 54,800,627 of NC_081194.1, read as the reverse complement.
AATTGCTCCAGTAAAAACCCAACTGTATAAATGGGTAATTGTATGTAAAAAATAATGTGATATCTGTATAATGTAAAATAATGTATAATGTGACATCTTGTAACAATTGTAAGTCGCCCTGGCTAAGGGCGTCTGCTAAGAAATAAATAATAATAATATGAAAATTTACTGGTCCAGAGCTGATCTATAAAAGTGAGTATAATTTAGAATTTTGTTATTATACAGTTAAATAAACTGTTAATGCAAAAACTTTATTTTTTACAGTTGGTTATTAGTTGTCAACATAGAAAATGATGTCAAACTCAGAAAAACTTTATGAATCCTGTATTTAAGCAGAAATTGTATATGATTTTTGCAGCTGAGGTTTTATAAAATTAATATGTGAATTGGGCATACTTGTAAAAGGTTTGATCAGTAACATTTCAAAAACTTTGTTTGTTAACTAGCCTCATGTGAGATTTATCAGGTTGATCCACAGGGTTCCCGTGGAGCCTTAAAAAGTCCTTTCCAAGGTCTTAAAAAGATTTGCAGCTGAAGGTCTTAAAAAGGTCTTGCATTTATTTTTTCTATTTAACACTTTGAATGCCAACGTCGCTGTTCAGCAAAATGTGGGTCTGTACCGGTGGTATGAATCTGCGACAGGCAGCTGTACCTTTAATAAATAGACAATGTTGACTAAAACAAGAAGAAACTTGAAAAAATGTCACCACAATAAGCAACACAACTGCTAATTTAGAGTGGTCTATTATTGAATATATGCTGTCATTCAAGTTTTTTTTAGCAAATCACATTTGAAAGTGAAGTTGCTGACAGCCAAACAAAACAGAGAAGGAGGCGGTGCTTGCGCTGTGAAGTGATATGGTTTTCCATGCAGTCCGTTAATATCTCTCTCTTGTTAAGAATTAAGGTTAGTTTCTGATATTTAAATAAATATAAAAGGATTTTTTATAAACAACTTCTGTCAATAAGATAGTATTGCTGGATAACCTATCAAGAAAATAACGTTGTAAGTTTTCAGTGACTGTGTTTGAAAGCAGCTTGTTAGAAGAGTGCTGCAGGAAACTTTACAGGTATGTAACCAAAGTCCCTCCTCAGACTCAGAGAGACATGGGCTGTACTGTCTTTTTCTGTGATAACTTTGTACAAATAAAATAGCCATAGAACAACAAAACAGTTCAGAAAAAGTTTGGTGAAAATGCTGAAAATTATTTTCGTTGAAGAAAATAAGATCGCCCTAACTATGCATCATTATAATTTTCCTGTCTATTTATTTCTCACAAAATGTCACTCAATTATGTCCTCCCATCCTTGAAAATGTATTTTGTATAGGTTTGGGCGGACATCCGGGCAATTTGGTTGCACGCACATAGTAACCGCATAGCAACGGAGCCACTGAAAACAAGCCAAGACAGAAGCTGTTTCCTTTATTAATTGAAGAGTTGTTACCACCTATTTTTAATACAATGCCGAAGAGTTGTGTGGTTGTTGGATGCCGCAACCACGACTACATGAAAGACAAGCGGCTGTCATTTTTTTTTTAACTTCCGAAGAGGCGTTTAAGCCCAGATAGAAGGGATAAGTGGCTTTCTGCTATACATCGGCAGCATGATGATGGGTCTAAATGGAGTCCACCAGACTCAAGAACCATTTGCTGTGAACATTTTATTCATGGTAAACATAGTTATACTTACAGTATACATTACAATAATACACAATTATAACTTGTACCAAAAAAATAATAAGCATAATATTGTAACACGTTAGTAGTGCGAAGATTAATTTTAGTAATAAGAGCATTATGCATTAATTTACTCAATGCCTTTTTTTGCACTACATACTAGTTTGCCTACATTAACATTAGGTAGTGCAAGATTCACGGTCCGTGAAACCATACGAAATCGCCCATGTTCCTAGCTTAACAGGTACATACCCAAATGAAAGAAAATAATACGGTAAAACACTCGGCCCAAAACAACGCTAATAGCGCTAACCTACTATCGCCAGCCAACCCTCTCAGGGTGCGGTGCCGAAGCTGGACACACTAGGGTTATCATGCAGTCAGAAACACCCACAGGCAGGGCACACAATAAAGAGCATTACAAATTAAAAACTGAACAACAAATGAACACTAACAATCCCCCGTGAGACACAGCTGCTGTACCCTTGAGCAAGACTTTACTTTGCCGACATTGCTCCAGTAAAATTAACCTAACATATAGATAGATAGATAGATATAGATAGATAGATAGATATAGATAAATATATATATATATATATATATATATATATATATAGATATATAGATATATAGATATAGATATATATATATATATATATATATATATATATATATATATATATATATAGATATATATATATATATATAGATATATATATAGATATATAGATATAGATAGATAGATAGATGTATGATTAGTTTACTGTATGACTTTAACAAATATTGTAAGATTTCATAAAATTAAGACATTCTATTTTTGGGGGTTAAGACCTAGCTATTATTATTATTATTATTATTATTATTATTATTATTATCCAGAAATCGGCCAGCAGGTTGTATGGGCATTGCTTTAAACTTACAACATCTAATTTTAGTTTGTATCTATTATTTTTTTGGTCACGTAGGTTGTCAGCATAATTAGCCATGTCCACCGCTCGTATGTTACACAGCTTGACAACGGTTTGTTTTCAGCGGCTACCGGTTGCTATGTGAAAATCACTTTGCTCCACGCAAAAATAAAACACGTCCGTTTACAACCAACCATTTCATCTCCTGCAAAAAAGGAACATATTATCCCTTTGTACTTTTGTTGTGTCATTTGTAGTTTTTTTAGATACTATATATATATATATATATATATATATATATATATATATATATATATAAAATGCTTACTAAACTATGTGGCATGTTGGTGAAAGACATCATTCTACTGGAAAACAACATTAGCTAAGCAGTGTGTGCTGGAAAGACTTGTCAGAACATGGGTCAAATGGGAGTGCAGTGGTGGTGTTTATTTTTTTTTTTGATTTTTTCTGTCTTTTTCAGCTTTGACAGCTCTTAATGTAATTTAAAATGTCATAAATATATAATTGTGTTCCGTTTGATTAGCTGGAATGAACTGCTCTATTGATTAAAGAAAGATTGAACAATAACTCCCTTGTCATCAACTATTATTATCACTGCATTGGTACTGTACGTATTGTACAAGCATCAAAAGGTTTGATTCTTTTACAGTTTGTACAGCTTGAATAAATAATTGTATTTGAACTAGTTACAATTTTAGTATTTACATTTGGTACATTTGCTGTGAAAATGGGTCTTACATTTTCTAAAGATTGGTCTAAAAAGTCTTAAAAAGGTCTTAAATTTGGTTTTGGTTTTGGTTTTGGTTTTGCCCCAGGAGTTTCAGTCAAAATGATCATTGACCACTTAAACCCATGCGTGCAACTTCGTAGCCAGTTTCAAATTCATGATTCTGCCTCAGTCTGCCAGAAATATGCAGTTGCCAAGTCAGTGTGTTATAAAAGCTGCATGTAGTATGCGCATAAATGATATAAGTGCACTCTGTAGCACTGGCAACTAGTAATAAAGTTGTCAATAAGCGCTGTGCAGTTGCTAATATCAGAATTCCATTAACATTAGAGTCTATGGGATGGGATTGGTTCCTGGGAAAATGTTGTTAATAACCGAAATCTGTCTTTATCAGGGTTGCTAATAACCAGCATCTATTGTATATAAAAAGTATATGGATGTGTACAGACCATTAATTCAAGATCAGGTGTCTTCCGGTACTAAAGGGCAGTGACAGGATGATGGTTTTTACTTTTTAAACAGCATTGCTCTTTTACACGTGGTAAAAAACACCTGATTTTTTTGTTCTATATTACAATGAATCCTATTAGTCCAAATAATGAGTTCAATGCATACAGTTTGGGTCTTATAAAAGATTAATGTTTCTGTCACAAGAGATCCTGCAATGTGCCATGTTTCATTTACACACATTTCACTAGTCATCAAGAACTATTGTCTTCACTTCAAACATGCAAATTGTAAATTAGTGTTTTTTTGTTTCTGTTTTTTTTTTTTTTTTTTTTTTTAATGGATAGCTACTCATGATATGATCTTTCAAAAATGTTGTTGTTGTAAGGATAGCTAAGGAGCAATGCTGTTTAATTAAATGTATTGAAATGCAAAACATGCTTGTATCGTGCCTTCTTTGGTTATGAATGGCCAAAGAATATTGTTGATTACTATTATGTGTTGTGTTTCTGGATGCATTTATCACTGCAAGCTTTCTTTGTGCTCATACAGTCTTTTTGTGTTCCATTTCCTCATTTCAGTTCTGGCTGATTTACTTGAAAAAATTGTTATGCATCGCTCTGTCAGTACATCTGAGTGCTTCTTCGCTGCGACAGATTACAAAGGTTAGTGTGGAAATAGACTCAAATGATGCTAGCTACATTACCTTAATTGTTTTTTGTTTTTTTAAGAATTGTTGTAGGAATTTACTACTTGAGTAGCCAGCTGGTTTGCAAAGCAGTGAACAATAATAGCTCACCTAAATATCTGTGTCCCAAGCTGGTGTGAATACTTTAATCTAACTGCAACTGTTATTTAATGATTAAATACTAATAGCACATAATGTGTTTTAGATCTGCTTAAGCTCTGTGACAAGCCTTTTGCGTAGAATCTGCATCAAAAACAGACATTGTGAGTGAGGAAAAGGACTACACAATTAGGTTATCATTAATAACAATGCAGCTTCTACTACTGCACTCATGTATTTAAAAAAATGATTTAAATAAAATACTTTGACTTTTTTGCAGATGTCCCCAGTCTACAAAATACCACCATTTATTTTAGATTTGACACTCATTAACAAGCAGCCGATAGTTTTGATCACACCACATTAATCTGTAACTAGGACAGCAAAACAGAGAATCTCCTCATAGGCAAACCTAATGCTGGAGCGTCGAGGCTCTGAGGTCCCGAGGGCGTCGAAGCACAAAGGGCGCCTACAGTAGAGCATCGAGGGCGCCGAAGCATCAAGGGTACCAAAGGTATCGGCGGTCAGAGGCTCTGAGGCCCGAGGGTGCGAAGCACCGGGGGGGCGTTAACCGGTGGAGCGCTGAGGCACCAATGCGCTGACGCACCAAGCCAACTTCCAGCAATATTTTCTTAAAAATAAAGCAGGGGAACTCCAGTAAACTCGAGTGAGAGCTCTTTCATACAGACTCAATCACAGCAACTGGACATGTTAGTACCTTACCTTACCGCGGTGAGAAGCAAAAGAGGAAATGAGCTCCGTGGAGTGACTATTTGTTCCCTCGGGAGGAGGCACCGAGGATGTCACTTCCTGGAGGGGCCTGTCGGCAGCTCTGACATAAAATGCTCAGTGAATACCTGACCTGTGTCAGGCATATCCCAAAAGTATTGTTGGTGGTTGTTTTCGAATTGAAAGGGAACTCTTATTCTTAGTAGTGCAGAGGTTTTGTGTTTGTTAGAAAACCATGAACTGTTCTGCAAAATGTGCATCATTTTTTAATTTACAAAAATGTGTTTATTATACATTGTAGATTGTAGAAGGAACAGCGAATTTGATCTTCTGCGTCTCTGTAGTACTATTTTTTGTCATGTGCTTTTCTAGGTCAGGTAAGCAAACTGGTGCAGTGCGTCAGTTGCCATAATACTGTTTCTTCGATCTGTGGCACAACGTGGTCTGCTGCTTGGAATACTACCAATACAGTACTAGAATTAGTAGTCATGTCTGGCAAATAAAAATGCTTCTCAGTTGGTTAAAATCTAAGACATTTCCAGGAACTCCTGACCCAAATACAGAAGAAATGCCATCAGAACATGGGCAGTTCACTCTGCCAGTGATGAACTGAATAAGGCAACCCACCATCACAGAAAAGATGACAGTATCATGTCCTCTACACAAGCAGAAATTTATAGTTGTACAGTAATTTAGGTTGAGCAGAATCGCTCAGCTGAACACCTGATCCACCAAACTCTTTCTTTCCATTCCTTTTGTTGCATATGACTAACGATCATAAAACCACTGACTCGCCATGGCAAATTAGTTCTTGTTTTACTTAGCGTAGAGCACAGGAATATTTTGGCTACAACATAACATACCAAACTTGCTGGTGACCCAATTCCTCAGGTCACAGGTTCCTTTATACAGAAAAGTAATTTCTATAATGATAAATTCTGTCTTACTGCAGTAGAAATCGATGGTGCACACCTGACTGTGCTTATATTAGAAGAAATGATCACCTGCAGAATCCAGTTGAATAACCTAAGAAGACCTCACATAGCTATAAACAGAAATATTGAAATTCAGCCAGCTGTTTCTGTGATATTTTAATTTATTACAGAAAAAAATGTCCTGAAAAATAAACTGACTTAAGAATATTTGCTTTTCCTGCCTGGGGCAAGAGCATGCCAAGGAGGCACTGGTCAATCGTAGCTTAAGATCTGGGCAGCTGTTTCCCACCTGTTCTTGCTGAATTACTGCGGGAATGTTGGGCGCCACCTGCTCCACCTGACCTCTTGGGGGCCCCATGGGGCTGCAAGCACAGATTGCTATCGCCGCCTCTGAGAAGGTGAGCACAGTCGGACGACACATCCCCTGCTGTTAAGCTCTCCCTTTTGGCAGAGCTCATACCGCTAATCAAGAGGGCCACTGCAACCTTGCAAGTAACTTGGCCCACAACAGGGGAAACAAGGCAATCACTTTTTGACCCCCCCTCCCCCCCTCCCCCAGTTCACCTGTTTTTCTTTTTAATATGAAATCCAGTCTTCCTGGGACCATTGGGCAACGGCTTGTGCTGTTTCCCGTTCTTTGGACGCCCTATATAGGGTGCGTGATGTAGACAAGCTAGGCCTGGCCCATTTTCTGCCAGATGAGGCTTCCATTACTCCCTTGGTCCAGGTGCCTAATTTGGAGCTCATATTCAAGGACGCTGCATGCCCTAACAAGCAGTGTCGGGTTTCTGAGGTTATACTCAAAAGAACCTATTCAGCCGGGGCGTTCTCTGCACGGCTAGGGAACTACAATAGCATCCTGGTAGCCTATCAGTTGCATTTGCTGCGGTGCCGCTCTGTGAACCAAAAGGCCCTTACCCCAACAGCTGTATGAGCTGCGCCTGGTGAACAGGAACCTGCTCTGTGTGTCCAAACTCAACAGACAGGCTGTAGGCAGAATCCTAGTGGCGCTGGTAGCTGCCCGCAGGCAACTTTGGTTTTCCCAGGTATGTGTGCCTGACGGTTACAAAGCACCACTGTTGAAAGCCTCGACCACTCCAGGGCATTTGTTTGGTTCCGCGGTGGATGAGAAGCTGCTCTCACCGCGTGCGGGAATCCACTAAGGATGTAGTTTGCCTAATTCCCAAGCGACCACCTCCAGTACGTAAACCAGCGGCAAACTGCCCCCTTAGCCCCAGCAGCCTCAATGACCGACATAGCCGTGGCTGCTCGCCGCGGAGGCTATAATAGGTTCCACCGCCCTGAGCAGAGACAGAAGCTGCAGGCCAAGCCACATGCCAGGGTTCCCACGCATCCTTGAAAGTCTGGAAAATGTTTAACTTCATTTCCAGGCCTGTAAAAGTTGTGGAAAATGGAGAAAAGTCATGTGGGAACCATGCACATGCTAAGCAGCAACCCTAGGATTTTGCTGCCACAGGCCCAGAGTCCCTTCTCAGGCAGCCATCTGGACTATTGGCGTCAGTGCACCACATACATCTGGGTGCTTACTACCATTCATACCAGCTATTCACTGTAATTCAAGCACTGTCCTCCTTACTTTCGGGGCATGACGACAACATCGGTCACAGACCCACAGCGCGCTACAGTGTTGTCTCAGGAGGTAGCAGCTCTTCTGAAAAAATTGGCTATTCGCATTATAGACCCCCTCTAGTTGGAGGAAGGGTTCTATTTCAGGTGCTTCCTTGTGCCAGAGCGGGATGGTGGCCTCAGACCCATCCTCGACCTCAGACAGGTCAACCTGTATCTGAGTCAAAGGAGGTTAAAAATGTTGACAATGCAACAGCTGTTGCAGTCAATCAGGCCAGGTGACTGGTTCACCACAGTGCACCTCAAAGACGCATATTTCCACATCCCCATAAAACCAGAGCACAGGAAGTAAATCCGGTTCGCCTTTCAGGGAACAACAATATACGTGTTCCGTGTCTTGCCATTTGGCCTCTCCCCAGCTCCACGTGCCTTCTCAAAGTGCATGGAAGCTTTCTTGGCCTCACTGAGACTCAAAGGCATCAGAGGTCTCAATTATCTGGACGACTGGCTAATTTGTGCCTAGTCTCCAGCACAGGTAGAGGACCACACGGAACTTATCACCAGCCACCTTCAGTGGTTGGGCCTTAGGGTGAATCATGCAGAGAGTCAGCTTGCGCCTTCCCAGATAGCCTCCTATCTCGGAGTGTGCTTAGATTCCGGGTCTATGCTGGCCACTCTGTCGGACCGCAGCTTAACAAAGCGCTAACGGTAGTAACGTTCCAGAAACTTCTGGGCCTGATGGCAGCAGCTTCCGTACTGCAGTTTCAGTACTGTGATGCGGCCGGAAGCCAGACTGTAGAGATTCAAGTAGATTGTTATCCGTAAGATGTTTCATCAGCTGACTGTCTACAGCCCTTTCGAGAGTTTTGGAGAGAAAAGGGAGATTGGAGATGGGACGGAAATTAGATAAGTCAGCCGGGTCAAGGGAGGGTTTTTTGAGTACCAGCGTAACTCGGGCAAGCTTAAGGGCAGCAAGAACCGAGTTCAGGGACAGGTTGAGAGTGTGCATAATGGAAAGAGCGGAAGCACCGAGACGGACAAGTTTAGTCAGCCAAGGGTCCAGGGGGCATGTGGCAGTAGTTGATTTCAGCAGTGGAGAGAGGAGAGAAAGAGGCGAGGCCAGGAGGGGCATCCGTAGGATAGTCAAGGTGGTCAAGTAGTAAGCTGGGTTTGTTGCAGGAGAGCGTAGAATAGATGTTGTCAATTTTGTTCCAAAAGAAAGAGGAGAAATCATGACAGGTAAGAGAGGAGGATGAACGGGAGATGGATCTGTTGGTGGCTGGATGTTGGATTTGGTCATTTGTCTTAAAGAGAACATTGGGTGCACCGTGTCCCATAGTTATGATTTCAGAGAAGTACTGCACCGTGGCAACGGTGAGTGGACGCCTGTAGCTACTAAGATGGTTGGTCCAGATCTCTCTGTGAACTGTTAATCCAGACAGCCTCCACTTGCACTCAAGCTTGCGGCAGGCAGACTTAAGCAATCAAAGTTCGAAGGTGTACCATGGGCAGTTTCGATTTTTCTTGACAGTTCTGGTTGTAAGTGGGGCAACAGTGTTGATGATATGAGTAAGGGTGGCGTTTTAGTGGGTCACCGCATCGTCAACTGAGGACTTGAGAGTGCCAGTTAGAGGAGTGCCAGTTTGAAGTCGGTCACAAGGGGGGAGGAAGGCAAGTCAACATGAATGTTGAAGTCACCTAGGAGTAGGATTTTGTCAGTAGAAGTGCAGACAAGGGAGAGGAATTCTGAAAACAAGGCAATAAAAGTTATTCTTAGTAGGGGGAGAAGGAGTTGGTAACAGTATGTCCAGCAGGTACTTACCAGTGTTTATTCTGGGAGTGGAGAAAGAGTGAGCCCGCTTTGTCCAGGGGATCCAGACGTTAGGTGTCAAAATAGGAATGAGACCTCTAGTAGCCATTGGGAGGGATTTGGAAAAGGTCCTCTCTCTGACTGCCACAGCTCAGACTGCCCTTGGACAAGTGGCCCTTCAACTGGCTGGAGCTTAGAACAGCTGACGTTCTAGGACACTGTTTGCCAATTTCTCTGTCCTGCAGGTCTAGAGCTGGTCCAGTTTACACGCTATCAAAATTCACTTCAGTCTACCACAGCTCTGAACATTTTAGGAAATGAATTACTTCAACCAGCTGATGTAGTTACCTCAGCAAACAAGCATTCAAAAGCTACTTACCAATCGCTTCCTTCCGACTGCAAACAGCTACAAAACTGTGTGCTAAGCAGGTCAGTCGTTTGAATCAGCAATCACTATTTTGTTCCCTTCAGACTGCAAACAGCAACACAATCCACATACAAGCAGGTCACTAATGGTAGAGTAATAGAAGAATCAGTTCTCTTAAGAGCTCTAGTAATTGAAAAGGTCTTACTGTTTTATTAAAGGCTTGCTGCCACAAATATGACATGCCATTTCCAACTGCACTTTAGATAAACCAGAGATTTATAAAACATCCTTCAGCAAACAAAACAGTTTCACCCTGTCTAACTGCAGGCAGGTCAGACGGACTGCTGTCAGATCAATTAATAGATTTATATGATGTGCCTCAATATGATTTTGCCATTCAATCTATGCAAACCTGGAAAGGTTATCTATAGATAATACCTAAATCCATGGGGCATGGCGCTTTCTTCAGTGTGGCTGGCTTCCATTGTCGTCATCACCCCCCTACAGTTGATTGAAAAAATATTGAATTGTTATGGGATGAATTATAAATTAAGGTTGGGATATATAATACAACATATGTTACATATTTATACAGCACATAGATTAGGGTGTCCTTGGGGATGTATTAACCACAAGTTATCTAGTTAGTTATTTTTATTCAGTTATTATTTATGAAGGTTTTCTGATAGTTTGTATGTATGTTTATTTAAGGAAATGGAACCTCCCCTGCAAACTCTTGCTTTCTGCATTTTAAATGGCCAGCTGAATCAATAATACATATGTGTCAATTCTTCTGTGCTTTCTCTCTGCACTTGCCTAAGCACTTACTGGTCTGGACTCCCAGCACATACACTACAGGGAAAGATGAGGATTTCAAACCTTTAATGCACAATGGTGATTATTTTTAGAAGAGTGTCTAGATGGATTGTGAAACAAACCGAAAGCTGAATCTTTTTTTGTGTTGTTTAGTCTTTTAACCAAATGAGCCATCTAGGGAGTAGCTGTCATAGTCCATTCAGTTCACTTCACTTAACCCTTCCTCTACGGCGCCGCTAGAAATCATTCATATATGACGATGATGTAATGGTGACATTAGACGCTCATTTTAAACTGTTTTAAACAACCATTGGTTGCTTACCAAATGACTGAGGTCTCCAAAGGCCCCAACAACCAATCAGGGACGGTTTTATCTACTTTCAAAACTAAAGTAACGTTAGATAGACAGAAAGCTAGACGAGTGAGTTTTGGGTTTTTTTCTGTCGGGAGATTCGGCGATCACAAGTACAAGCTTACTAGAAATCGTATTAAATCGTCCAAAATAAATTAACAAAATATTAGTTCATGCTCGAAAACCCACAAATGTCACTGAGTTGAAGCAGTTCTGCATGGAGGAGTGGGCCAAAATTCCTCCACGGCACTGTGAGAGACTAATCAATAACTACAGGAAGCGTTTGGTTGCAATTTTGCTGCTAAAGCTGGCGTAACCAGTTATTGAGTCTAAGGGGGTGATTACTTTTTCACACGGGGGCATTGGGTGTTGCATAACTTTCTTTAATAAATAAATGAAAATTTGTTGTGTTATTTGTTCAGTCAGTCCCTTTTATCTAATTAGGTTTTGGTTGAAGATCTATTAACATTCAGTGTCAAAAATATGCAAAAATGCAGAAAATCAGACTGGGGGCAAATACTTTTTCACGGCACTGTGTGTAATATATCTATCTATCTATCTATCTATCTATCTATCTATCTATCTATCTATCTATCTATCTATCTATCTATCTATCTATATATATATATATATATATATATATATATATATACAGACGTTCTCAAATTTGTTGGTACCCCTCCACAAAAAACGAAGAATGCACAATTTTCTCTGAAATAACTTGAAACTGACAAAAGTAATTGGCATCTGCCATTGTTTATTCCATATTTAATAGAAATCAGACTTTGCTTTTGATTTTTTATTCAACATAATATTGTAAATAATAAAACAAATGAAAATGGCATGGACAAAAATGATGGGACCGCTAACCTAATATTTTGTTACACAACCTTTAGAGGCTATCACTGCAATCAAACGTTTTCTGTAGCTCTCAATGAGACTTCTGCATCTGTTAACAGGTAGTTTGGCCCACTCTTCTTGAGCAAACTGCTCCAGCTGTCTCAGGTTTGATGGGTGCCTTCTCCAGACTGCAAGTTTCAGCTCTTTCCATAGATGTTCGATAGGATTCAGATCAGGACTCATAGAAGGCCACTTCAGAATAGTCCAATGTTTTGTTCTTATCCATTCTTGGGTGCTTTTAGCTGTGTGTTTTGGGTCATTATCCTGTTGGAAGACCCATGACCTGCGACTGAGACAGAGCTTTCTGACACTGGGCAGTACGTTTCGCTCCAGCATGCCTTGATAGTCTTGAGATTTCATTGTGCCCTGCACAGATTCAAGGCACCCTGTGCCAGGCGCAGCCTTTATCTTTACCATGCTTGTCTATTATTTTCTTTCTGATCTCCTCAGACAACTCTCTCCTTTGCTTTCTCTGGTCCATGTTCAGTGTGGTGCACACAATGATACCAAACAGCACAGTGACTACTTTTCTCCATTTAAATAGGCTGAATGACTGATTACAAGATTGGAGACATGTGTGATACTAATTAAAGAAACTAATTAGTTTAAAATATCACTATAATCCAATTATTTATTATCTTTTCTAAGGGGTACCAACAAATGTGTCCAGGCCATTTTAGAATATCTTTGTAGAATAAACAATAATTCATCTCTTTTCACAGCTTCTTTGCATTATTCTATGACATACCAAAGGCATGCAAGTATACATGATAAAATAGCTTTTAATTTCATCACTTTTCAGGAAGAATGAAGCATTATTTCAATGAGCTGTAAGGGTACCAACAAATTTGAGCACATCTGTATATATCTATCTATCTATCTATCTATCTATATATATATATATATATATATATATATATATATATATATATATATATATAATATATATATAGTTAATAGCCTGTTGTGTCTGTTGCTCGCTTTGCTTGCCTCCGATCACATTAACTGGATTTTCGCAAGGTCTGTTCCCCCGAAAGTGCCACATCTGTTTAGTAGTTGTCACTCCTTAGAATTGTAAAGTTAACAATTCCTTAACTTCTTTCGGTCTCCTATTACTACCTCATTCCTGACCATCCATTGTATTGGAAAAAAATGAAAGCATGTAACACCGACGATAAAAATACCCAACAGGTCTGGTGTACAGTCACGTGATGTTGACTTTCAATCCACGCCCACTATAGCACTTCAGTGGCGGTATAGCCTTTCACACAGGCAGTTATGACAGTTCAGTGCCATCTCTGAACCATGACAATATGACGGTTCTGTGGCGGTATAGGCAATTCACACAGACCTATAAGACGCTTCAGTGGCGGTTCTGAACCGTCATAACTCCTCTGTGTGAAAGCACCTAATGTGGTTAACACAGAAAACCTGCTCCTTCAACTCTCTGATTTGGTTAAATGTTGTGTCAAGACGTGTGACGTAACACGCTGTCATGGTTCCAGGATTTTTTTTTTTCACCCAAAAACGCGCAAGTGATCTAGTCTGCTAGAAGCGCAATCAGTCCTTCTTGTTAAAGGCACAGTAGCATCTGCAAAACAGGAGGATTGGGTTTTTCAGCTGGGTGGCGACAGCCACTTTGCTGGGCGGCACATCCGTCTGAAAAGGCCTGGGGAGAACCTTGCCCTATTTACTGAAATCTTTAGGGATTCCTTTTTTTTTTTTTTTTTTCAGTCATCTGGATTTATTACAATACGCCAGTACCAAAATAAATAAATCCAGAGCACAGGATATCACAATGAACACGACTCTCCCCGTTTTTATCTGTGCAGTTTAATTACAAAAGGATTGTATTGGGAAGTGTTACGCTTCTTGGTATCTGCAAAGTTTGTAAGCATTTGTTTTGTATTTCAGCACATTAAGCCACGTTAAGCGCTTTTCACATTACGCGCAGTTCACATTAAGCAGGTTATTTTTAGGGCTTAATGTGATTATTATAGTGTGCATGTTAATGAAACTGACGACTAATTATTATTATTATTATATTTCAAGGCACTTACCTAGTTTCTGCTTGAGTGGGATTTATGCAGCTGGCTTTTTTCTGCGATCATTTGGGACAGTAATGACCGAATCCCCCCCCTTGCAGTTGAGATCAGCGCCCCTGGTTGCACGTGTGTCTTGTTTTCATGTACAGTAGCACCGTGCTTGGATGTGCGCTGCTTGTACCGATTTTGAGCAGAAAATTAACTTGTAATGGCCCAAATCTTTTCTTTCCAAGGACAAATCTTAGAAATGTTTGACGAGAGCCACAGACAGGGCCACACTTTGGGAACAACTGGTTTAGAATATGAGGTGCCGGTAGAAATAAGTACATGTTGCACTGCTTGAACTGCAATCATACATTTTCTTTTTTTTTTTTTTTTTTTAGCTGTTGATTCCAGTGTAAAGAACCAGAGTCTTTCTTCTGTTGACAAGCTTGGAATTCAGATATCCGTCAGGTACTTTGTTTTAATATTACTTCTATATTAGTCATGGGTCTGTGCATTTGGTGTATGGCAAGCCAAATGATCAGCTAGAGATATCTTTAAATGAACAGGAAGACCTTTAGGGATATTTTTAAATGATTTAAGATATCTTTAAATGAACAGGGAGTCATTTTGAGATATCTTGAAATGTTTTAGTCCCTTTCACACTAGCATGCTCTACCTGGGTCGCTACCCGGTGTCATGCAGGTCAGGAATGCAATTTCACACTGCAGGGTCAACCTGGGTGACCCTGGAAGCAGCAACGTTCACATGACCACCCTTTCATCTGTTCAGCTTCTCTGGATTGAATCGTCGACCCAAGTGTTGATTAGAGCAAATATTTCTTTATCCCTGAAACCTTCACACAGGCGTGGCTGTTTGTTATTCGTCCACTCATGAATGCCCATTATTATTATTATTTATTTCTTAGCAGACGCCCTTATCCAGGACGACTTACAATTGTTACAATATATCCGGTCAAGAGTCCAGAGCCCTAACCACTACTCCACACTGCATTATGCATTTTGTCTCTCTCGACCCAGGTCAAAACATGTCGACCCACATCCTGAGGTGGGCTGACCCAGGTGCATGGTCCCGACCCAGGTTCATGGTAGCCAGAAGCTGGGTCAGGACCTGGGTAGGAGCACAGGTGTGAAATTGACTTTAGATGTAGTTCTAAATAACAGTTTCTAAATGGCATACCATGCTAGCAAAATCCATATGGTGTACAGAGATCTACATATTATTTAAAGATATCTGTAACTCAATTTGAGATATCCTATTTTATTTTTATATATCTTTAATTGATATTTTACAAATATCTTAAAATAAAATGTTTTACAGATATCTTTAAATATTTAAAAAATGTCTTAAATTGTATTTTAAGATATAGATAATTTGGCTTGCTATAGGGACAAGGGGGTGGTCAATCACAGATATACCTATGTAGATTTTAGTGAAGGGAAAATAGTTTTTTAAATATCTCCCATTATTTTTTAATCCTGGAGGAATGTAGTAATAGCAATGATTTACTTCACTTTTTTTAGTAATGGTGATTATTAAATCATCTTGATCTTCATTCAGTCTGATTTCACATAATATAATGATATCTATTTCTTGCAGGTATGGAAAATATTTAAATTTGCTCAAAGAAGACTCAGAGCAGGATCTGTGTCTGTTGATGAAACACTGTAAGAAATTCCTGGTTCAGCAGCAAGCAAAAGTTAAATCATCTCTTTGTATCCTTCCAACTGATTTGCATGAAACTTAAGGTCTGGTTACCTGCAAAAAGCTACTATTAGCTATTTCTAATGGGAGTTTATTATGTTGGAGCAGTATTAGAGGGGAAATAGAGTTTTATGTTTTCAGAAAGTTACAAGCTTTGTCACGAAATTGATTTTTTTCCCCTTGCAATACCAAACAACCTTGTTTTATTAAAAGTTCTTCTATGCAACTTTATGTTGATCACATGGCTTCTGTGAATACCACACTGTTCAAATCCACTGTTAGAGATCAATGATAAAGTTGACCTTTAAAGGCCAAGAAGGAAAAAAAAAGCAATTAACTTCAGCATAGACTATCTGCTGTCCATAGGTGTATGCTGAGAACAGAAAAACATGTCTTGGCTGACAAGCAGCTGATGTTAACTGTCAAAGTTCCTTGACTGTACTTTACAGGTTGTCTGCAGGGAGGCTATCCTGGCTATGACTGGTTTGCATCTTCTGTATTTCTGATAATGTCTGGAGACAAGGAGAGAGCATTAAAATGTCTGCTGCGATTCTCCAACCTTCTTGTCTCAGCATTCTTGTGGCTGCCCAGGCTACATGCATCAGTAAGTTGTTAAGAAATATATTAAATTGGAATGTTTCTTTGATACCGAATTGAGAATTGAGAACCTGATTAAGATTTGAGGAGTTTAATGTGATTATGTTTTTTTTAGGGACAAGCTTTTCATCTTCACAGTCCTGATGTATTCACTAAACTTTAAACAGTAATTGCATGCACTCCAATCATAAAGAGCTGTCAGTTTTGGAGCAGTCTAAGTTAAATTCCATCCAGGAACTGGTATTTCATAGTGTCACACACAGTCAAAGTGATGAAAGATCTGTGTAGGTATTAGCATAGCAAAAAAGTATTTTTTGGGTAAGAGTTTTGGATAATTTGGAAGGTTTTTCTTTCTGATAGAGCATGGTTTGTGTTGGAAAACTGGGAGATTTTCTTACTATAGTACAAATCCTTCCTTATTAAATGGGAAGATTAATTGTCTGATGCTGAAGTTTTCATACATTTTGATTACTTTTTTATTTGGAAGTTTTTCCTTGAGACAACAGTATAACACAAATCTTAAATGGAAACATTTATTATCTGGTGGTAGTCAGAACTTTCTCCTATCTTTTTTTTTGTTTGTTTTTTTGGAAACTTACAATGAATGTGTTGAAAATAGCATGCTGTTAGATTACCAGTCATGCAGTCTCACTTACTACACAAGCTGTCCTTCATGGTTTCTGTGAGAAGACTGCTAAAATTAGGTGTCTGTGTCAGGTTGGGTTTATATTAACAGCCATCAAATAGAAATGTTTATTTTCAGTCATATATCCCAGAGAGAAAACCATAGAGGTGTTTTACACCTTTTAACAAACAGACATACATGCACTGTTTTATCAGTCTTGGTACACATACAGCTTATTTTATTTATCTACCATACAGGAAAAGTGACCAAATATAAATAAATATGTACATACATTGAATAGACTTGTGTATTTCCAAGGCACGCAGATCTAATGATGCATAATAGCATTGCTCTCGCATCTGTGTCCAGTGGATCACCTGTGGGCTTCAGTGCACAAAACTATGCAAGTATGGTTCCCCATCTCACTTCTTGCAATCAGACTTGAGGAGTCTATTCAAAAGCATTTTTCTTTCTGGAATACTTAATGAGTATAGTAAATCATTATCTAAGCAAAAGCAATAGATAATCATACAGAACACACATAATAGGTTAATAAAAAGTTAAGAAATTAAATATTAGGAAAATGTAGATGACATACACTACCGGTCAAAAGTTTTAGAACACCTCCATTTTTCCAGTTTTTATTGAAATTTACAGTTTAATGTCTCAATGTACTCTGAATTTAAAGCATAGAACACATAAACAATTGGAGATAAAAAAGAAATCATGGAATCGTTTTGTTTAACAAAATTTAATCTAAATTTTTGACTCATCAAAGTAGCCACCTTTTGCAGATATAACAGCCGAACACACTCGTGGCATTCTTTCTACAATGGAAATCAAATATTGTTCGGAAAGTTCTTCCCAACACTGTTACAGAAGTTCCCACAAATGTGTTGCACTTGTAGGTTGCTTTGCTTTCACCCTTCTGTCCAGTTCATCCCAAACCAGCTCGATGGGGTTTAAGTCTGGAGACTGTGCTGGCCATTCCATGATTTGAAGCCTACCGTCTTGTTCTTTTCTTCTAAGGTAGTTCTGACATAGCCTGGAGATATGTTTTGGGTCATTATCTTGCTGTAGGATGAACCCCTGACCAACTAGGCGTATACCAGAGGGTATTGCATGGCGCTGCAAAATGCTGTGGTAGCAGTTTTGGTTCAGGGTGCCACTCACTCTGTGCAAGTCGCCGACTCTGGATCCAGCAAAAGAGCCCCAGACCATCACGCTTCCTCCTCCATGTTTGACAGTTGGTGTCACACACCGAGGAACCATCCTTTCGCCTACTCAACAGCGTACAAAAACCCTGCGTGATGAACCGAAGATTTCAAATTTTGATTCATCGGTCCATAAGACCTTCTTCCAGTCTTCAGTAGTCCACTGGTGGTGCTTCATGGCCCAGGCAAGCCTCTTTTTCTTATTTTGCCATCTTAGCAATGGCTTTCTTACTGCCACTCGACCTGTCAAACCTGCAGCTCGAAGTCTTCTCTTCACAGTTGAAACTGAGACTTGCTTACTTCGACCAGTGTTAAGCTGTGCTTGAAGCTGTTGTCCTGTGAGCCGCCTATCACGCAAGCTGTTGACTCTCAGAAACTTGTCTTCTGATTCTGTTGTGGCTTTGGGTCTGCCAGACCTCTTCCTGTCAGAGTTTCCTCCAGTTTCCAAGTGCCTTTTGATGGTGTAGGAAACTGTACTCACTGACACCTTGGCTTTCTTTGCAATTTCTCTAATGGAAAGACCTACACTTTTAAGGATTATAATGGTCTGTCTGTCTTCTTTTGTTAATTGCCTTTTTCTCGCCATTATGAGAGCAATATAGTACTTCCTGCAGTACAATACTGTCCAAATAATGCTTAAGAGGGTGTAGTAACACAGTCTGTTCCAACACTGCTTTTATACAGACAGAGGGTTTGTAAGTAATCAACAAAAGTTGGGACACCTGTAGGAATTGTTAGCATCAACTTTCAAGGCTTAATTTACTTCCATTGCTGCAGAACAGCTGTAAGTTGTTAACCCATTACTTGTTCCCTGAAAAAGGCCTTTTTGTATAACTCTGAAATGTACATTATTTTTCAGTTTTTGGTAACCTAAACTTTTTTTTTTTTTAACCTCTGGCAGTTTACCGCTTACCTTTGTACCATTTCAGGTTATTCACTGGACTTGAACTGCTTAAATTTCAATAAAAACTGGAAAAATGGGGGTGTTCTACACTACCGGTCAAAAGTTTTAGATTACACTGTAACTTTACCGACCTAGTCTGTATTATATTATAATAATTATTATTTGTTTATTTAGCAGACGCCTTTATCCAAGGCGACTTGCTCAGATTAGGGTGTGTGAACTATGCATCAGCTGCAGAGTCACTTACAACAACATCTCACCCGAAAGACAGAGCACAAGGAGGTTGAGTGAAATTGTCATCAATAAGTACCTCACTTTGCACTATGTGAAATGTCATGCAGAAATTGTTTAAGTTAACCTGGGCTGTTTGTTAATTGTGCTTCTTCCTGTAGGCCAGGCACCTGATTTAAAAAGTCAAACCAATGCCAACTGTTCCTTGTTTCTGGCCATACATGTTAAAGTGCAAATGGAAAGCTACATAAATGATGAATTCTAACAGCAGGGAAGTTCTGTTATCCTCACTGTTTTGCATTATTCTTACTGTCAGATCCACCTTCCTGTAGAGATTGCAGAGTCTGGAATCCACCCAGTTTATTCCTGCACTGCTCATTACATTGAGATGTTGCTGAAGATAGAAGTGCCTCTTGTCTTTTCAGCGTTCCGCATGTCAGGTTTCACCCCCTCACAGGTAATGGCAAGCTCATTTAATCCTCTAATTATTAATGCCCTTTCATAATGCCTTTAGCTGTCACCCACCTGTTTGATGACGTTTATAAATAGAGAGGTGATGTTATTTGAAAACTGAAAGTAAACTAGTCAAATGATGGACGACAACATTTATATATATATATATATATATATATATATATATATATATATATATATATATATATATATATATATATATATATATATATATATATATAAATGTTGCGGGACAGTGATAAGCAGGTAAATAGCTAAATACTACTTGACAAAAAAAGCAAGATAAAATATGTAAAGCTATGACTTTTTTTTCCTTTTATTTGTGTGTGGTTTTCAATCTCTATACTCCTCCTGACAATACAGGAAATCAAAAATTGTTGGATACATCAAGGCATAATAGAAACCTCTGATCAAACATTTAAGTTATTAAATCAATCTGATCAAACATTATAGAGTGTATTACAGATAGTGGCATATGTATTCAGATATTGAAGTATGTATTTTTATATGAAACAACACTGATAGTGAAACATGAATATAGTTTAGCTCTGCAAGATATACAATGAATAGCTTTAGACTGCCAGTGGGATAGAATATTGAAATACATGTTTAATTTAGCAGGCAACATTTTAACTCAGCAGCTGCATGTACCGTACTATAGTGTGTTTCAGACTTTGAACTTGATCTGTTTTTTCTTGTGCTAAGGCAGAGTTAGTAGCTTGTTGCTATGTGAAATATGCAGAAGAATGTAGTTTTAAGAACTGATAGCAGGGTGACCAAAACAGTGCAGAGTTCAAATCCCACCTCAGCCACTGACTCATTGTGTGACCCTGAGCAAGTCACTTAACCTCCTTGTGCTCCGTCTTTCGGGTGAGACGTAATTGTAAGTGACTCTGCAGCTGATGCATAGTTCACACTCCCTAGTCTCTGTAAGTCGCCTTGGATAAAGGTGTCTGCTAAATAAACAAATAATAATAATAATAAATGACTGGCTCCTGTGTGCTGTCCTAATTGCATGTGCTGATTTAATAGAATTACCAAATAATTTAAATAAACAAACTGGTATCATTTCACTTAAAGAAAAGGTTAATCACACAACCTTTAGTATGGTTTCTTGTCTTAAACATATTCTGACTATCCCTTCATTGTTTTGTTACGTGAAAACAAAGTAAAGAAGATGTTTTAACTCTAAGAATAATTTCCCTGTATTTTATAATTGCATCTAATGAATACATTTATATAAATGTATGACAGAATTATTTGGAACATCAGCAAAAGTGGCAGTAATTATGCTAAATTGACAGGCTATTGCACTTTTTTTTTTTTTTTAATGTGACAACAAAATGGCAAACTATTGTTAATGCTTGAATACCATTTTAAATGTGTACTCATAATAAACCATTACTTAGTTTTTTGCATTCAAGACACTTCATCAGTAAATCTCATAAAAAGCTACAATTTTATTTTGATTAAATGCACCTGTCATCTGTAGCTCACACGTTTGTGTAAGCAGACTATTCTTACATGATTAAATACTGTAAAGCCATAAATATTTGAGAGCCTTTTATTATGCATTTTTCACGTATGAAAAAAAAGACAAAAATTCTTGGCACAAGTATCAAATTCTACAACAGGTCGCCAACATTCTGGAGCAAAATAGGTTTTACGGGTACGATTCGCCAAATATTTTGTCTTTACAGTAATTTGTTATGCAAATTGTGCAAGTTAGCAGATATTTCAGACATTGGAAAAGATCTAGTAGGTATTCAGTTGGCAGGTGCTTCCATATCCATTACTGCACTCAGAGCATGATTCATTACTCTTTGGATCATTAGAACAGACTTCACTTCAGATACCAACCCTAACTTCCCTGAAGGAATTGCAGTTGGCAATCATTGAGGAATGACTATGTATCCTTCCAGAACAATTTAAACACCTTGCAGAATCGTCACTGAGTCTGTGCTGAACTATCTGCTCATGATAGTTTTACACTTTATTGACGATATGTTTTTGTCCATTTCTTGTTGGTTGGATAGAATAGAATAGTCAACAACCAGAATCAAAGCATACAGTAGGAGACGGCTTTCTAAGCACACCTGTAAATCACCTTGGATAAAGGCATCTTTGATATTTATTATTATTTATTTATTAGCAGACTTACAATTGTTACAAGATATCACATTATTTTTACATATAATTACCCATTTATACAGTTGGGTTTTTACTGGAGCAATCTGACAAATAAATAAATAAGAAAGAACCGTGGATTTGCTTATGCCTCGGAAACTGACCTCTACCTGTTTGCTCTGCAGATTTGTCAGCAGTGGCTAGCTCAGTGCTTCTGGAACTACTTGGACTGGACAGAGATTTGCCATTACATTGCAACATGCATTATCTTGGGCCCTGACTACCAGATCTACATTTGCATAGCAGTGCTTAAACACCTGCAGCAGGAAATCCTTCAGCACACACAGACTCAGGACCTGCAGGTGTTTTTGAAAGTAAGTGTTTTCTTTGTTGTACAAGCACTATATGGTAGTTGACATTATATTTGCTGCATCTTCGGTTAAAATCCACTTTACAAAACAAAATCTGCAACACTCAGAAAGTGAAAGTTAGTACAGAAGGAACATGCACATGTATCTACATTACTAGACCAATGTTTTATAATATATATAAGACCTACTTGATCTGAAAATTGTATATGGCATCATAAAACGAAAAGGCATGCAAACCAATCTAACAAAAGCCAATGTTTTAAAGGACATACCATATGTGATCAGTACTGGATAGTATTAAATATATATATTTTTGGTAAGGGTACAAACCCTATCGACTGTACATTTTAAAGTAATAAACCATTTTCTCAAATTTAATAAAGAATGTAGCAGTTGTTTGTAAGAGGAACATACAGTAGCGTTAAAATATAATTATTTCTACAATACGTATTGTATTGCGGCAAACATAAAACATACTGATAAACCATAAATTATAACTAACAAAACACATATTACACAATTATTTATTTTTTTGATTGGCTACAACCTGTCTGCCTATACAGAAAAAGCACAGACCACATAGGAGTACGTATATTTTTATCTGTGGAAGTAAGTGTGGCAAAGTGGTTTGCAGTGCGCAGGTGTATGGGTGATGCAGTGCTCAAGACAAGAACAAACAACAAAGTACTGGTGAAATGATGGTTTATTTATACTCCGGAGTCTGATGACAACAGTAAACAATAAAGAGAACAGGCAACACACAGCGATGCGTATTGCTCCGTTAAATCCAGGGGTTCAGTCCCGAAAAAATACACAGTATTTTTAAACACACACTAATACACAAAACATGGTCACAAGTCCAAAGTGAGTGCTGTAGTGCTTGTGGTGCGAATCCAGTTTATTGTGATCAAGGTGCAGTGTTGTCCGGGTTTGTGCTGGCCTGTAGCGACAGCTCCAGATCGTGTTAGCCGTCTAATAAGAACAAATGAGTTTAGACAAACAACAAACAAAACACTCACGATATATTTCACATTCTCCTTCCGGTTCAGCATTTAACCATACAAAGGAACAGATCACCTCGCTACGTCCCCTTGTATACCGTCAATCACGACCCCTTGGTTAACCGCTCCTCCAATCCGCGGCTGCCACATCATTTCCCTTCAGGGTCGATGATTTAGTGTACCGTAGCTCTGCCCCCTTTCTAGATGGCTGACTTCCGCCTAACCCTGGGAATGAATTGTCTGACCGTCCAATTCCCTTTACACAGCGCCCTCACAGGTCTGGAGTGAGATTTATCACCAAGAATCATTCTGTCTGTGTCACAGTAAGTTACCTGTATAGGCTTAAAACTGTTTAAAACTTGGTCAGACATTTTGTCTATGTCCTTATCTTCATGTTCATAGACCTGGATTTGTCAGAGATGATCAAAACAAACGGTAACTGTATCAAATTAAGTTAGTAACTTCCTATAATTTACCTTTAGCATATGTGATGTGAAACACTGTTCAAGAAATGGTAGAAGGGAGCATTTATTAATATTTTGCTCTGTTTTCATGTCAGTTACAATGCTAGTTACTAGTAGCCTCTTCTTAGTGGTAATTCACAGTAATTGTTTATGATCGTGTTCATATGTGAAACAGCCCTAAAAAGATGCCTTTTTTAATACTACTAATAACAATAAAAGCTCTGATCTGTCTGTGGCTTCACATGAGTTTGTTTACGCGTACATTTTCCCCAGGAGACAGCCAAGTGACACTAGCGGCATATTTTGAGCAATTTACAGAGGAGTACTGAATACTACTTTTTTATGAGGAACTTGACAGAACAGAGATGTACTGTAGGTGACCTTGACAGCAGAAAAAGGTATCTCCTAAAAAACTGATTTTTACCCAAAGGAACAGCAAACAACTTTAGAACAAACAGCATGTTATAGTTTAACTTTTTGATATTTAAGAAAAACAAACTTTTACTTTTTATTATGAAACTAACTTCAGTAGAAACATAATGTAGAGCAGTGCAACATTCAAATATATATTGCTATTGTTATTTGTCAGAGAAAAGCTATTGTAATAGGTCTGGTTTATAGTTCTTTCCTTTGTTGTATAAAAAGAATAGTGCAACCTTCTGAGCATAGTATGGAAAAGAAATAGCCTACTCACATTTTCTTGGTTCGTTATGCAGCTATTCTAAGGTCTAAGTAAATGTTGATTTCATTTTTTTGTAGTTTAACATTGGATGCAGTCATCAGGGTCAGAATGTTAGCAAAGTAGACAGGCCTTTTTTTTTTTTTTACCTAAACAGACGGAGGTGGTGACAAAACTGCAATTCTAGCATCACTAGAGTGCTTGAGGGAAAAACATTATTGGTTTTATATGGTACATACAGAATCAATAGTGTTTTCTATTGTTGTAGTTTTCAATTGAAAAATGACTCATTTTAAAGTTCACTTTTGACATCAACAATTCTTTTTTTTCTTATTTATTTAACCAGGAAGAAGCAATCCCCGGTTTCCATGTGAGTAATTACCTGGCATACATGGAACGCTTGGAGCAAACTTACAGATCAATGGTGCTGACAGATATGAGAAATATCAAGCTGAAAATTACATAGGATGAACTCAACATATTCAATACAGTATTTTAAAATGATGATTGCTGCTGCTGCTACTGCTACTGCAAAAAAAATAAAAAAATAAAACTTTTTGAAATTGAATTGTGTTGTATTTAGATTTAAAAAAAGGAAAGTTGTAGGTACTGTGTCAGGAAAAATGCACTCAGAATATTCAATTAATCAATTAAAACCCCTAGTAAAGATTACCAGACGATTGGTTAGTAGAATATAGAAACTGGCCAATGTTAAGGAAGCCATTGTATTTTTCTCAGTATCAATTTAGGTAAAAAATAATGTAAATATTAATAAAGAACTATTACATTATTATTATTTTTTTCAGTTTTATGTTTAGAGTATGAAAAGAACTAGAATGGGGTGGTTATGTTTTTTAAAGCTGAGCTCAGGAGGAACTTTCCTGGCGCATGTATAGTGCACAGGTTGCTGGGAAATAAATATTTTGTCCGATTTGGCTGAGACAACCTTGAGCATTGTAGAAAAAGCTGTCTACAAGGTTTTTAAAATCTTCAAGGGCTTGGCTTGATCATCAGGGCCCGGTTAATTTGGAAAATCTTCTTTTTTTTAATTATTATTATTATATCATTTTGATCCGGATTTCAATTGTGTAACCCATATCCACTTTTAACCAAGATAAAAACTTGCAATTGTGTTTTTCAGAATTTCAAAAAGAGTGGGATTACTTTTATCTAACAAAAATGACTACTGTTAACCAACTGGGAGGGTGGACTGTTAAATTTATTCTAGATAATATACATTTTTAATTTAATATTGATGTGAAACATACACTATGTATGAATTGAGCATATTAAATATATCATTCACACTTTTTTCTTTTAAGTGCAACAGCTTTGTTTTACATTTACAACATGTATGTGGTGGTTCTATTTAAAGGATTTTTTCACACCAACTTCCTCACTGTACATGCAGCAAATAGACAATGGTCTTCATGTGGTTTGCATACAAACTTACAGTAGGCTATATGTACAATATATAGTACATGGATATTTACAAACAACTTCCTTAGAAATTAGAAGACTGTAATTGTGATGTACTACAAGAACATTAAATAAAAAGGATAACAAATATTAGCAATGTGGTATACAAAATGTTATTACAGTATGTGCATTACAAATTGTTGAATATATATATATATATATATATATATATATATATATATATATATATATATATATATATATATATTATATATACATATATATATACATATATATACACATATACATATATACACACATATATATATACATATATATACACACATATACATATATATATATATATATATATATATATATATATATATATATAATATATCTATATATATATATATATATATATATATATATATATATAATTTTTATTTATTTTTTAATACATTTCAATATATAACTTGCCCTCAACCCAGTCCCAGTGAACCAGATATTTCAAAATGTGGAAAGATCACAGAACAAACAAATTAAACAAAAATACAGTGTTGTAACAGAAGCTATCTGGGAGTACTTCCACCGGCAAGTACTACTTTTTTTTGGCCATAGAGAGTCGAAGGGGCAACACTGCTTCCACCCAGCCATTGGGTTTTGAAATCATGCTTCTCCAAACTTCAATTTCCTCATCTGCTGAATCCATCCAGTCCATATTTCTCCCATAGCTTTTACCTGTAATACACAGGTAATTGATTGATTTTTTTCAGTAACATACTGTATATTCCATTTATTTTTAAATAACTTTTTCTGTTTGTTTTCTTTTATGATAAGCAACACACCTGCTTTAACCATTTCATGCAATTTCATCACGTATTAGTGCTGAGACAAATATCTGAATATCTGAACTACATTTTTTTTTACATGTATTCAAAGCCAAAAAATAAAATGTCTGTCTGGCAGAAATTACATCATTGATAGAACGGAAATCACAAGGTGTTATGTTTTGTGCCTCTTCACCACGTTACCAGGAGTCGTGCAACAGCTTTTATATTGGCAACTGGAAAGATTTCAATCAGATGTGTAGGATTTCTATAAAAAAAATAGATCAACAAAATGCTGTGGAATGTAAAATCTGAAAAAAGTGACTCAGTTCTGGTGGTACTACCAATTTGTGGGAACATGTGAAATGGCTGCATATTGTACTTTACAAAGAACCAGATAAAAGCCATAAGACAAAAAATCTAACACAGTCCCACAAGGACGAAACAAGCAGCAAGGTAATCGATTTCCTTGTACAGTGAATGTACAAACCTTTCATCAGCTGTTATGTTACCTTGAACCAGAGTACAAGGTGCCTTGTCGCAAAACATTTATTGAAATGAATAAGGCAGCAAACAGATATATTAAAAAAAGCACTGACATCCAAACAGGAAAACTTGGCTTTTTCTTGCCCTGGCATCAGATACCTTGACAAGTGTTGCAAACGAGTTATACATGTTACTTGCCAGTACATAGATGGTGAGTGGCACGTACAAACTAAACTTCTAGCTACAAAATATATTGCAGAGAGCCACACTACTGTGAATCTACAGCAACACCTAGAGCAGGGGTGTTCAACTTTTTCTTGGGCATGAACCACTTTTAAATTTCAAACTAAGATTCGAGCCACAACAATTGATTTCACTGCGAGGCTTGTACCATACCCATATTATTATTATTATTATTATTTATTTCTTAGCAGACGCCCTTATCCAGGGCGACTTACAATTGTTACAAGGTATCACATTATACATTATTTCACATTATACAGATAACACATTATTTTTACATACAATTACCCATTTATACAGTTGGGTTTTTACTGGAGCAATCTAGGTAAAGTACCTTGCTCAAGGGTACAACAGCAGTGTCCCCCACTGGGGATTGAACCCACAACCCTCCGGTCAAGAGTCCAGAGCCCTAACCACTACGCCACACTGCTGCCATATTTAGCCATATTTAGAACATAAAATAATAACACACACAGCAGGGTAGTTAGTTGCAGTTATGTATTTGTTGTAGTGCTCTAGTTTCATTTTTGAAGGCACCTACTGATCCAATCATTTGTGTGACAGTTTTCCCTTTACCTTGAAGTTCAAGATTAAGATAATTAAATGTGGATGTCAGATCTGTGAGGAAAGCCAAATCAGTCAACCACTGAGGATCACTGAGTTCTTCATACTGTTCACCACTGGATTCCACAAACTGACGTATTTCTGGAAGGAATCTTTTCAACACTTTCCCTTTGCTAAGCCATCGTACCTCTGTGTGAAAGATTAGGCAACTGTAGTGTAGAGGTTTGGAGTTGAAAAAAGGAAGGAAAAAGTACAAACTATTCCTGGAAAGTCTAGACGGCAACAGGAGATTGAACACTTACTTACAGAAAGGAGACAGCTGAGGAAGCAATGGAGAAGAGCAGAACAAAGTCAGAAGGAGGGACTCAATCTGTTACAAAGGATCATAAAAGATAAGACTGCAAAATTGCACAGAGCTGAGCGCCTACGGAAATGCTACAAAAAGAAGGAGCATGCGAGAACTAACTTTTATAAAGATCCATTCAAATTTGTAAAGAAGTTATTCACCAGTGAGAAAAACGGCACAATAAAAGCATCTACGTTTGAGCTGGAGAGAAAACACATACAGATTCAAAAAGGCAGGAGCCTTCAGACATCCCACCTATCAATCCACCAGAATACCAAATGGAGGACTGTGCACCTAAGTGAAAAGAAGTAGAGCAAGCTGTGAAAAAAGCAAGGGCGTCATCATCTCCAGGGCCAAATGGAGTTCCATACAGAGTGTACAAGAGTAATTCACGAATCCTCTGGAAATTGATGAAATTGGCGAGGGAAAAACAGGTTGTGCCGAGCAGATGGAGTCTTTATACCAAAAGAAAAAGATTCTACAAGCTTCAGTCAGTTTCGCCCTATTTCCCCATTAAACGTAGAAGGCAAGATTTTCTTCAGCATTATTGCTCAGAGATTGTCAACTTACCTATTAAAGAGCTGCTTCATTGACACTTTAGTACAAAAAGCAGGCATACCAGGTTTCCCAGGATGCTTAGAACACATCAGTGTGATCTGGCAACAAATTAAATCAGCTAAAAAGGAGAGGAAGGAGCTCCATGTGACATTCCTGAATTTGGCTAATGCATATGGTTCAGTGCCACATGAACTTCTTTGGGCAGCATTTGATTTTTTCAGTGTACCGATGACAATAACAAATTTAGAGAAAGCCTACTTTGGAGATTTGCAATTTAGTTTTTCAACTTCAGAATTCAGCACTACATGGCAATGCCTAGAGGTTGGAATAATAGCAGGATGCACCATTTCTCCTCTGGCTTTTACCATGGCAATGGAAGTAATCATTAGGGCATCAAAATGGGTAGTGGGAGGAAAGTGCTTGGCTTCTGGAATGCAACTACCACCAATTCGAGCATACATGGATGACATGACAACCATGACTACAACAGTAGCCTGTACTAATCGGCTATTGGGCAAATTAACCAATAACATTGAATGGGCACGAATGCAATTCAAGCCCACTAAATCAAGGAGTATCTCTATAATTAAAGGTAAAGTAGTAGATAAAAGGTTCTACATTAATGGTGAGGCAATACCACCAGTGTCTGAGAAGCCACTGAAAAGTCTTGGAAGATGGTACGACGGGGATCTAAAGGACACAGTTTGTGTGGGAGAAGTTAGCCAACAAGCAGTGGAAGGTTTGATGAGCATACACAGCAGCGCTTTACCTGGCAAACTAAAACTTTGGTGCTTTCAGTTTGATCTACTGCCGAGGCTGCTATGGCCACTGACTGTGTATGAGGTTTCTTTGACAACAGTAGAGAAGCTGGAAGCCTTAATCAGTTCATATGTCAGGAAATGGTTGGGAGTTCCACACTGTCTCAGCAGAGTGGGGCTTCATGGTAAAGGAATACTGCAGCTACCAGTCTCCGCTCTAACAGAGGAGTTTAAGTGCGCCAAGGTCCGACTGGAAATTACATTAGTAGAGTCATGCGACAGATGCGTAAGGGAGGCAGCACCTGTATGGAAAACTGGAAGAAAGTGGGCAGCAAAGAAAGCCGTGGAAGATGCAAAGGTTGCCCTTTGAATCGGTGATATCATGTGGCAAGTTCAGCATGGAAGAGGGGGTCTTGGTCTCAGCGTAAAGGCCGTTTCCCAGGGCTAGCAGGGAGAATGGATGAGATGGGAGAGTGGAACAACACAAGATCGGCTGGCAAGACCTATGGACAATGGAACAGAGCAGGATTAGTTTCCTCATCAGATTAACATATGATGTTCTCCAGTCACCACAGAACCTAAACCTCATGTCCGTTGTGTTCATCACCTGCAACATTAAGGCATGTTTTGACAGGATGTAAGGTGGGTCTTAGCCAAGGACGGTTTACTTGGCGCCATGACCAAGTCCTGCGAAGTTTGGCCTTAGCATTGGAAGACAACCGTAACATGACCAATAAGTTGCCACCAGTTCCATCAAAGCATTACACACAAAAGACAATATTCCTCCATCCAGGAGAGCAACCACCAAGAAAAGGTGTTAAAACCAAGCCTCGCCTAGGACAACTGGAAGCTGCTAGAGACTGGAAAATGCAGGCAGATGTTGGTCAATGGCTTTTTTTTCCACCTGAGATTGCCACCACTAACCTTCAACCAGATGTTGTCTTGTGGTCTGAATCAGCATGCCTTGTTCACCTGGTAGAGTTAACAGTGCCATGGGAGGATGCTGTAGTTGGGTCACACAGTGAAGAACTGAAGCAGCCGAGAGGAGTAGCAACTGGCTGTGGTTGAGATGGAAAGGTTCTGGTTGGGGATCTCAAGCACAATAGAAAGAAATAAATGCTGATGTGCGGGTAAGTAAGCTGGGTTGAGTTGAGTGGAGTACGGAGGGGGGTGATGCTGGGATGCCAGAATCACCGTCAAGCCCTCTTGAGGTGTCGTGGGCTAGTCGACGAAACACAGAGGATGGAAGGTGCCCACTTGAAGACCCCAGAGATGTACCCTACTTAGCTCAATCCAGACGGTTGTCATGCTATGCACTGGGTAGACCGCACTGTGGTTGATCCCCGGAGCCAGCATTGCAGCCGTTGTATGTGCTGATGCGTTGGGGAGGCAAAATAAGCTGATCCCTGAAGCCAGCATTACACTTCAGCCATCAACACCAGGCAGAAGGATATCTACATCATCAGATGGAAGAAAACGCAAATGGATGGAGATGCTGATGGGTCACATTAGTTTACTGTAAAGCTACGTCTTAGTTGGTGCTTATCTTGGCGAGAGCCGAGTTCAAATCAGCATGAAGTTTTAACATCTATTCATGTAAAGTTAATTATGTATGAATTCACTTTTAATGTTAGTATATTGACATTGTTATTTGACTGGTTAACCTCTCTTGATATTGAAACTGAAAAGCATATTTTTATAACACAGCCTCATATGTATTTTCTATTTCATTCATAGTTCTTTTGATATATTTAAAAACATCAAATAATAGAATGGTGAATATAATTTTATAAGAAATATGACATTTGTGAAGGACTAAAACCCTATTTGTATGTTTAAATATTGATCACATTATGGAGGTGTCGTCCTGTATATTAAGGAATTAATATTAGTAATATATTTGTATATTACCAACATAGTGGGTGGTGGCCCAGGATATTCAGGTATTAATATTATATCGTCATAAATATACACTACCGTTCTACAGACTGAATGTCGTGAATCCTCAAACCCTGGCTTTGGAACTAGAGTGTGAAAGGTGGCTTCCCAGTCGAATGCATAGAGGTGAGTTTCTCCCTCCATTTTTTAGCCCTAGCTACTTTTTACTGGGGTTCCGTATGGTAACGCACAAGGCAACCTCTCTGCTTAGCCTTGTAGCATTCCAGTTGTTCTGCAATATTGTCCTCGCGACGGCTTTGGTACTCTCACCCATACAGTAATGGTTATATTTCGTACTTGAAAGGGAATACCCTGGTTCCCTGAAATAGAAATGTAACCATTAACCTTCAAGGTTGCTGCGTTCATAATTGAAGCAAGCTTGAAGGAAAAATGACGCTGAGATCTTTGAGCGTAGTCCCTTTATGCCCTCGGAGGTAGGCGGCCATGACTGCGTCACAGGCTCTGCCATACGGTAATGGTTACATTTCTATTTCAGGGAACCAGGGTGATAATAACCTAACATTCTCTTTAGTCTAGATACATGTATGTCAGTCTAGTCTTATGTAAGTTTGCACACACCCCTATCTTTTCAGTACAAAATGCTTTAATTCAAGCTGATAGACCTGTAGTTTTCAGCTACGTTAAGAACTATTGTGTAAAATATTAGAATTTGAAATTATGAAGCAAAATATGAATGTTAAAAAATAAAAATAATAATTTCCAGAACTTTTGAAAACAAATTGTTATAAACTACTTTCTTTCATTTTCAAAATAAGGCTGCTCACTTTCTCATAGGCCTATTTTTTCTCTATAACTACGTGTATGTGTATTGCGTTCAGAGTGGACAGGTGTCAGACGAATGGCGATGGTGTTTTGTGTTGTGACCGGCAAAACATTTAGTGACCCATCACTGTGACAGGCAGCAGTTTTTCCTTGCAAAAACGCTGATTTTGTTAATTATACAACCTCTTTGACACTCCCTAGCCAAGTTGTCTAATTATCTAATCCATTTTAAATACCAGTATACAATATGATTTAAATGACAATGTGCTCTCCAGATAATTCATGCTAATAATATAATGTACATTAAACTGTGTCTTAGAAATCTGTTTTTAGTTAAAATCTCAGTCACCATAAAGGCTTTAAAATAAATCCTGTTCTCAGCTTTGGATATCTTTTACATTTTCTTCAATTTAGATGCGAAAGCGCTTGTTTTAACTTGTCACAGAGAATCTGTCGAGTGTTATTAAAGTATATATGTTATGTATTGAAGCCTATTTTAAATTTAAAACAGCGGGTAATCCAGAGACCTGTCCACTGTAACAATAGATTGGGAGCACAGCAGGACAAAGTACACTGCCATAATAAGAAATTGAAAAAACAAACTATAGCAGGCGCTCTTACCTGTGCCCAGGCTGAGCCGGACCCCTCCGAGGTACTGATTTGTGAAGGTGTCATGGTCCCAGATTGTCAGCTCGCAACAGGCCTCTTTAATCTCGTCGTGTTTAAAGCCATCATACACCATAGTGTGGTTGTAAATGGGGTTCAGGCTTTTCTTGATGACCTGGGTCTTCTGCCTACCCTTCTTACTCGTATCAGGTAAAATGTAACTGTAAATGAAAAAATGATGGAATAAGACAAATAAAAATAGGTAAGTCAATGTAACAGCCTCACATATTGGTGAGCTCAGTTGTTTACTTTGATGCCAGGTCATTTCTGCTGAACACACAAACAAATGCTCCTCAGTTACAAATGCTGCATTTTTCATATGAATGAAACTTTATAACAAGATACAGTACAGAGCCAGACTGAACTGTAGACCTGCATAGGTTTTGTTCAGCAGTTCCAGAGGTTTATTACCATGTCCTGAGGCCCTAGTTAAAAACATTCTAATACATGTGCTTATGTTTCTGGCATTGTCTCTTATTTACATACTGGTATTTTTATTTAACAAACATTAAAGACATTAGAACACACCAGCCAAGATGGTTGGTTATGGACCTCTGTGCTGGCCGTTAACCCCAAATTATGTAATTCCCATATCTATTTCAATCGGTTAACTTCCAAAGAACAGTGGTATTTAAAAAAAAAAAAAGCCATAAAATAGGTTGCACTAGTATTACAGTTATTTAACTTGCTGCACTATGACAATGTAACACCTCTCAATCTGTCCATATTATAAGTTTTCATTTAATGCAAATTTAGCACAAGTCCTTGGTGTTCAACCCTTTTCCTTCCACCTCTCTTATCAAAATGTTGTTCACATCAGCAAAAACATAAATGGAACTGTACACGTTTGTTACCTACATGAAGCAGCACCACATGGGTATTGTGCTGTGTGCAGCATTTCATAAAACATAGGAGTCAGAGCAGTATAACCCTAAAGAGACTGCTATTAAAAAAAGTAAATTGACCTGCATATTGCCTTGGGAGAAAAGTAAGCCACCGAGTTTTTACACATGCTCACAGTCCTTGGATATAAGGCTATGAGATCAATATTCTATTAATCCTACTGGAGCTTAAATCTGTGCAGAAATATCTTGTTCTTACCACTTTACAAATGAGTCAACGCCAGTGAGCTTTAGGCCTTTCAGGTTTCTTGCTTCTTTCAGCCAAACATGGAGTTCCCCAGTGGCTGGTTTGGCACCTGCGCAAACTACATTTTATAAATGAAAACTTCAAACACTTTGAACAGTTCTACAATCATCATTAAGTAACTCAAGAGCTTATGCTTGTTTTTCAACCTAAAAAACCTTAAGATCATAGCAGCAATTCTGCTAAAAATAATAGTACTCATAATACTAATACAAATAGTTAAACAATTACAATTCTATAAAGGTTCTTCTCTCACAATCATGTTTATTTGTATTAATGTAATTGTTTAATCAATACCAGCAGTAAGATGGTATCCAAGAAAGGCATAGCAGAATCTGTATTTTCTCTGGTGTACAACTGAGGAACAGAAATGCACCTCAGACAGAAACTCCTGTCTCATAGGAATTTTGAAAAATCAGGATTTGTATATACCAGCCATGCATTCCAATTACATTAATGAGAAACACACCACAGTTCTCATACTATCAGCATCCCACAATTACCTATTGATCCAGTTGGCACATACTTCAGTGCTACAGTTAATTGTCCTCTGTTGCTGGAGCCTTCTGTAGCATCAGGTTTCTGAGACAATAAAACCTACGCATTAGACATTAACTAATTGCAGCAACACAAATGTGCATCACATTTCTTTTATGCTTCAATAGGAATCGAGTGAGTTTATTATGGTACAGCAAAAATAATGTTTGTTGCCAACTGTACTTCAAGAAATGTAAAATATATGAAATAATCACACCGGGGTGAAATTCTTTGGGTCACCATCTCAACAAAGCACAACAAACTGCATGTCTATAACTGCCTGTGATTTCTCAGGTCATCAAAATTCAACTGGTTGCCAACTTTGAAAAATGATAATTGTTATTGGATTTGTATTAAAAATTGCACATCTCCTACACCTATATTTTTGACAAGTTTTTCTTTAAAAGTGATCATAACTGTAACTAGAGAGACTGAGAGGTTTGAGCCGTAGAGTCTTTCTCGGTGTCAGGCTTACCTTGGGCTGCAAATTGTACCAGCTTAGATCATTAAGCCTCCAGTCCCAGGTACGCAGGTCTATTTGAACTTCTCCAAGGAAAGCATTTCGACCCAGAGAGTCATTGTGCCACACTGAGAGATTCAGAGTCCTGGTCTGAAGTTCCACTTTTGTCATTTTGTACTGAAGCAAAATTTTAAAAAAAGACTTGAATGTGTAAATGTTTAGTTTAAGGTTAGTATTCTGGATTTACTGTAGCTTGATGTCTTATTTTAGTATGATCTCCCTATGAGTTACTATTTTTCAGTGTTACATAATTTGTCTTCGAGTCTGCAAATCACATGACAACCAAAAGGTGACCAATTCCAGTCCTGGGGGGACATTACTAATTTTACAATAATGTTTTAGTAGTAGTAGTAGTAGTAGTAGTAGTAATAATAATAATAATAATAATAATAATAATAATAATAATAATAATAATAATAATAATAATAATAATAATAATAATAATAATAATAACAACTTTAATTTATTATAGCGCCTATCACACCTAGGTGTCTAAAGGCGCTGTACAAAACAATCAAACAGCAATCAGTTAAAAAGTTCTATAAATACATAAATAAATAAAATACATTAAAATAGGTAAATATAAAAATAAAATTGATCATAAAAGTAAAGTATATTATAAAAAACATTGCAGACTGCAGAGTAGAAAGAGTTTATAAGAAAATACAGCAGAAAATAAGTGCATCTTAAGGTTTTTTTTTAATTTTATTTTTATTTGGCTACTGTTGTGGATTCTCTAATAAAGGTTGGTAGTGAGTTCCAAAGAAATTGAGCAACACAACTAAAACTACGCCCTCCGAGCGTAACACGTTTTGGAACCATGCATTTTAACAGTCCAGAGCTAGAGGATCTAAGCTGCCGCCCAGGGATCTGAGGGCTAAGAGGTCCATTATATAACTAGGACCCTGACCGTGCAAAGGAAACACACGACTGGATAGGAAGCCAATGCAAATGCTTAAGGACCGAAGTAATGTGTTCTGTCCCATTGGTACCGGTAAAAACCCTTGCTGCTGCATTTTGCACAATCTGCAATCGATGTAAAGAGCGAGCAGGAAGATTAACAAAAAGAGCATTACAATAATCCAACTGAGAAGTAACAAATGCATGAACGAGAATCTCAGCATCCCGAGGGGGCAGAAAACGACACTCTCTGGTAATCTGGTAATAAAACCCTGTCTTTACCACTGAAGAGATATGTTTTTCAAATAAAGGCTTTGAGTCAAGTTGAACACCTGCAGACTAACAAAGAGGCATCTACCAGGCAATCACCAAAAGAACATGAAAACCCAGCAAAAGAGCAAAGCTGGGTATCAGTTTTACTAGCACTCAATTTTAAAAGAGTATTTGACATCCAGGTTTGAATATCTGCCAGACAAGCAGATTAGACTGCATCAGTGTTTGAATTTATTTTTAAATAGATCTGTGTATCATCTGCATAAGAATGGAACTGAACCCCACGCTTTCGATACCCAGTGAGTGTTAAAAAGAAGAGGACCAAGGACGGAACCCTGTGGGACTCCCATGAACAAGGAGAGTATTTGTAGAATTATGACCAGCATAGGACACGTATTGATA
The DNA here is from genome assembly GCF_902713425.1 of Acipenser ruthenus. Lineage (NCBI taxonomy): Eukaryota > Metazoa > Chordata > Actinopteri > Acipenseriformes > Acipenseridae > Acipenser > Acipenser ruthenus. The sequence goes on along the minus strand of NC_081194.1, from coordinate 54,763,755 downwards.
ACAATCTGATAAATATGAATGGAACCATCAAGAGCCGTCCCCCTTACATTCACCAGATTTTCAAGACGCTTCAGCATAATCCGGTGGTCAATAGTATCAAAGGCGGTAGTAAGATCTAAAAGAAACAATACTGAAAGAGCACCATCATCAGCATTCAGAAGGCGATCATTTACAATCCTAACTATAGCAGTTTCAGTGCTGTGTGCGATTCTAAAACCAGGCTGACATTTTGACAATATATTATTTTGTGAAAGATGTGTGAGTAATTGGTCAGCAACAACTCGTTCAAGCAATTTAGCCAAAAAAGGAAGATTTGATATTGGTCGAAAATTACCCGCCACTGTCGGGTCAAGCAACATTTTTTTTAGAATTGGCTTGCTTTAACAATGGGGCCAAAACCCTGAAAAAGTGACGTGTTAATTATATTAAGAACAGAGGGGGACAGGGGATCTACACAAATGCTATTAAATGGGTCAATAAAGCACACCTTGGGAAGGTGGAAGCAGGATTAATCTTGATTCAAAGAAGGTCAGTACTTCTAATACTAAAACTGAGCCACAATGTTGATCATCCTTGGAAGAGAACCAAAGAGCCAACTTCTCAGCGTTTCGTTCTGTTTAACATACCTTTGTCAAGGGAAAGTGTTTTTGAAAACAAACATTGAGGGTATTTTTAGCTTTTTTGATGCCATGGTAACCACACATTTATTTCTCTTTAAATCTAGTGTCTTTGTTGTGTCATTCACTATGTAGCTAATGATGTAACGATTTGTATATAGTTGCATTTAAAAAACATAATAATAAAAAAAGCATTCAATGGCTGTTCTATCTCATTATTATATTAAGTATAATTACTGTGGACCAAAACATTTCAGATGGCCCAAAAGGGACTGCCCTGTTATTTGTAGTTGAGCCACTGTATATGGTGTACTCTACTGTGCTTTTACACTGAATACAGAGGAATGCATGGTTCACGCTAGCAGCACATTTAGAACCTGAAATTGTATTTACAAAGATAATAATAATACTTGGGGCTTTCTGGTAAATCAACTTATACACAAATGTAAACCAAAATTTTCTTGAATTAATGAAGGTAGTTGATGTAATGCAAATCATCTAATTGTAATGCTAAGTTTATTCTTTGGTTGATCCCCGGAGCCAGCATCGCAGCCGTTGTGTGTGCTGATGCGCCAGGGAGGCAAAATAAGCTGATCCCTGGAGCCAGCATTACACTTCAGCCATTAACACCAGACAGAAGGATATCTACATCATCATATGGAAGGAAACGTAAATGGATGGAGACGCATATGGATCACATTAGTTTACTGTAAAGCTACGTCTTAGTTGGTGCTTATCTTGGCGAGAGCCGAGTTCAAATCAGCATGAAGTTTTAACATCTACTCTCGTGTAATGGAAATCATGAAGATCTGGATACGTCCAGTGACTGCTGTGAATAGTGCAGCTGGCAACAAGGGAAAGACCTTGTGACAGCCTGGAGAGACAGCTGACAGGAGGAAAGAGACCCCATTGGGGCTGGTAAGGGTTAGCTACCCTTGTCGGCAGTATCCAGCTCTGTGTTTACAGGATGCTGGAGACACCCGCCCAAGGCTTCTAAGAAATTAAAGAGAAAAATACCCCTAGAGTCTGCGAGAGCGGGGGCGGAAGATGACTCAACGTTGGACAACACGGTTAACGACTTAGGAACGGAAACGGATATGAGTATGGAGAGTACTTCACAAAAGACTAGTTCAAGATCTGCAGTTAACAAAGACATGGAACTCCAGGTTTGTGTCTGCGGCTGGAGCAAGGCGACAACGGTCAGGGGTTTGAAGATTCATCAAGGGAGAATGAAATGCTTGAGGGAGAAGGGACAAGGGCCTCGCATTGATCAGTACTTCTTACGAAGTCAGTCAAGTCAGTCGAATGAAATCCAGCGACAGGAAGCAAACCACAGTTCGCAGGATATCAGCACCCCTGTCATAGATGTGAGGAGGACTTGCATGGACACAGTTAGTGATGAACCTAATGATCCTTGTGAACCCGGTCAGACAAACCAGCATAAGAGAGAAAAGAACCTCAACGGGCACAAGCCTGGAGTTAAATGGCCAAGAGCTTGTGAGAAAACTGCATGGGACACAGTAAACACAGATCTCTGCGTTGCATTGGAAAGATTAAGTGGAACAGTTGAAAAGAAGCTGGATAAATTTGGGGACATCATCTACGCATATGGAAGTGAGAGGTTTGGAGTTGAAAAAAGGAAGGAAAAAGTACAAACTATTCCTGGAAAGTCTAGACGGCAGCAGGAGATTGAACGCTTAGTTAGAGAAAGGAGACAGCTGAGGAACCAATGGAGAAGAGCAGAACAAAGTCAGAAGGAGGGACTCAATCTCTTACAAAGGGTCATAAAAGATAAGCTTGCAACATTGCGCAGAGCTGAGCGCCTACGGAAACGCTACAAAAAGAAGGAGCGTGCGAGAGCTAACTTTTATAAAGACCCATTCAAATTTGTAAAGAAGTTATTCACCAGTGAGAAGAATGGCACACTAAAAGCATCTAAGGTTGAGCTGGAGAGATATTTGGAGGAAACACATACAGATTCAAAAAGGCAGGAGCCTATGTCAATTCCGTCAGACATCCCACCTATCAATCCACCAGAATACCAAATGGAGGACTGTGCACCTAAGTGGAAAGAAATAGAGCAAGCTGTGAAAAAAGCAAGGGCTTCATCATCTCCAGGGCCTAATGGAGTTCCGTACAGAGTGTACAAGAGTGCTTCAGGAGTTCTACGAATTCTGTGGAAATTGATGAAAGTGGCATGGGAAAAACAGGTTGTACCAAGAGCATGGCGCCGAGCAGGTGGAGTCTTTATACCTAAAGAAAAAGATTCTACAAGCATCAGTCAGTTTCGTCCCATTTCCCTATTAAACGTAGAAGGCAAGATTTTCTTCAGCATTATTGCTCAGAGATTGTCAGCTTACCTATTAAAGAACTGCTTCATTGACACTTCAATACAAAAAGCGGGCATTCCAGGTTTCCCAGGTTGCTTAGAACACATCAATGTGATCTGGCAACAAATTCAATCAGCTAAAAAGGAGAGGAAGGAGCTCCATGTGACATTCCTGGATTTGGCTAATGCATATGGTTCAGTGCCACATGAACTACTTTGGGCAGCATTTGATTTTTTCAGTGTACCGATGACAATAACAAATTTAGTGAAAGCCTATTTTGGAGATTTGCAATTCAGTTTTTCAACTTCAGAATTCAGCACTACATGGCAATGCCTAGAGGTTGGAATAATGGCAGGATGCACCATTTCTCCACTGGCTTTTACCATGGCAATGGAAGTAATCATTAGGGCATCAAAATGGGTAGTAGGAGGAGAGCGCTTGGCTTCTGGAATGCGACTACCACCAATTCGAGCATACATGGATGACATGACAACCATGACTACAACAGTAGCCTGCACTAATCGATTATTGGGCAAATTAACCAATAACATTGAATGGGCACGAATGCAATTCAAGCCCACTAAATCAAGGAGCATCTCTATAATTAAAGGCAAAGTAGTAGATAAAACATTCTTCATTAATGGTGAGGCAATACCAACAGTGTCTGAGAAGCCAGTGAAGAGTCTTGGGAGATGGTACGACGGGGATCTAAAGGACACAGTTCGTGTGGGAGAAGTTAGACAACAAGCAGTGGAAGGGTTGAAGAGCATAGACAGCTGCGCTCTACCAGGTAAACTAAAACTCTGGTGCTTTCAGTTTGGTCTACTGCCGAGGTTGCTGTGGCCACTGACTGTGTACGAGGTTTCTTTGACAACAGTAGAGAAGCTGGAAGCTTTAATCAGTTCATACATCAGGAAATGGTTGGGAGTTCCACGCTGCCTCAGCAGAGTGGGACTTTATGGTAAAGGAATACTGCAGCTACCAGTCTCTGCTCTAACCGAGGAGTTTAAGTGCGCCAAGGTCAGACTGGAAATGACATTAGTAGAGTCACGCGATAAATGCGTAAGGGAGGCAGCACCTGTGTTGAAAACTGGAAGAAAGTGGGCGGCAAAGAAAGCTGTGGAAGATGCAAAGGCTGCCCTTCGAATTGGTGATATCATGGGGCAAGTTCAGCATGGAAGAGGGGGTCTTGGTTTCAGTTCAACTCCTCCTACATGGCACAAGGCGGCCCCAGCTCAAAGAAGGAAGCTGGTAGTCAACGAGGTGCAAAAGCAGGAGGAGAGGATGAGGTGTATAAAGGCCATTTCCCAGGCCAAACAGGGAGAATGGATGAGATGGGAGAGTGTGGAACAACGCAAGATTGGCTGGCAAGACCTATGGTCAATGGAACAGAGCAGGATCAGTTTCCTCATCAGGTCAACATATGATGTTCTCCCATCACCACAGAACCTAAACCTCTGGGTAGGAGAGGATCCCTCATGTCCTTTGTGTTCATCACCTGCAACATTAAGGCACATTTTGACAGGATGTAAGGTGGCTCTTAGCCAAGGACGGTTTACTTGGCGCCATGACCAGGTGCTGCGATGTTTGGCCTTAGCATTGGAAGACAAGCGTAACATGACCAATAAGTTGCCACCTGTTCCATCAAAACATTACACACAAAAGACAACATTCCTCCGCCCAGGAGAGCAACCACCAAGAAAAGGTGTTAAAACCAATCCTCGCCCAGGACAACTGGAAGCTGCTAGAGACTGGAATATGCTGGCAGATGTTGGTCAACGGCTTATTTTTCCACCTGAGATTGCCACCACTAACCTTCGACCAGATATTGTCTTGTGGTCTGGATCAGCACGCCTTGTTCACCTGGTAGAGTTAACAGTGCCATGGGAGGACGCTGTAGATGAGGCGTATGAGAGGAAGAAACTGCGGTATGCTCAACTAGCCACTGAAGCGGAACAGCGAGGATGGAGAGTTCGGGTTTACCCAGTGGAAGTGGGTTGTCGAGGATTTGTGGCACACTCTACAACCCGGTTTCTCAGAGACGTCGGATTCAGTGGCCAAGAGTTGCGTCGCACAGTGAAGAACTTATCTGAAGCAGCAGAGAGGAGCAGCAACTGGCTGTGGTTGAGACGGAAAGATTCTGGCTGGGGACAGGTAAGTAAGCTGGGCTGAGTTGAGTGGGGGACGGAGGGGGGTGATGCTGGGACGCCAGAATCACCGTCGAGCCCTCTTGAGGTGTCGTGGGCTAGTCGACGAAACACTGAGGATGGAAGGTGCCCACTTGAAAACCCCAGAGATGTACCCTACTTAGCTCAATCCAGACGGTTGTCATGCTGATGCGCTGGGGAGGCCGCACTTTGGTTGATCCCCGGAGCCAGCATCGCAGCCGTTGTGTGTGCTGATGCGCCAGGGAGGCAAAATAAGCTGATCCCTGGAGCCAGCATTACACTTCAGCCATTAACACCAGACAGAAGGATATCTACATCATCATATGGAAGGAAACGTAAATGGATGGAGACGCATATGGATCACATTAGTTTACTGTAAAGCTACGTCTTAGTTGGTGCTTATCTTGGCGAGAGCCGAGTTCAAATCAGCATGAAGTTTTAACATCTACTCTCGTGTAATGGAAATCATGAAGATCTGGATACGTCCAGTGACTGCTGTGAATAGTGCAGCTGGCAACAAGGGAAAGACCTTGTGACAGCCTGGAGAGACAGCTGACAGGAGGAAAGAGACCCCATTGGGGCTGGTAAGGGTTAGCTACCCTTGTCGGCAGTATCCAGCTCTGTGTTTACAGGATGCTGGAGACACCCGCCCAAGGCTTCTAAGAAATTAAAGAGAAAAATACCCCTAGAGTCTGCGAGAGCGGGGGCGGAAGATGACTCAACGTTGGACAACACGGTTAACGACTTAGGAACGGAAACGGATATGAGTATGGAGAGTACTTCACAAAAGACTAGTTCAAGATCTGCAGTTAACAAAGACATGGAACTCCAGGTTTGTGTCTGCGGCTGGAGCAAGGCGACAACGGTCAGGGGTTTGAAGATTCATCAAGGGAGAATGAAATGCTTGAGGGAGAAGGGACAAGGGCCTCGCATTGATCAGTACTTCTTACGAAGTCAGTCAAGTCAGTCGAATGAAATCCAGCGACAGGAAGCAAACCACAGTTCGCAGGATATCAGCACCCCTGTCATAGATGTGAGGAGGACTTGCATGGACACAGTTAGTGATGAACCTAATGATCCTTGTGAACCCGGTCAGACAAACCAGCATAAGAGAGAAAAGAACCTCAACGGGCACAAGCCTGGAGTTAAATGGCCAAGAGCTTGTGAGAAAACTGCATGGGACACAGTAAACACAGATCTCTGCGTTGCATTGGAAAGATTAAGTGGAACAGTTGAAAAGAAGCTGGATAAATTTGGGGACATCATCTACGCATATGGAAGTGAGAGGTTTGGAGTTGAAAAAAGGAAGGAAAAAGTACAAACTATTCCTGGAAAGTCTAGACGGCAGCAGGAGATTGAACGCTTAGTTAGAGAAAGGAGACAGCTGAGGAACCAATGGAGAAGAGCAGAACAAAGTCAGAAGGAGGGACTCAATCTCTTACAAAGGGTCATAAAAGATAAGCTTGCAACATTGCGCAGAGCTGAGCGCCTACGGAAACGCTACAAAAAGAAGGAGCGTGCGAGAGCTAACTTTTATAAAGACCCATTCAAATTTGTAAAGAAGTTATTCACCAGTGAGAAGAATGGCACACTAAAAGCATCTAAGGTTGAGCTGGAGAGATATTTGGAGGAAACACATACAGATTCAAAAAGGCAGGAGCCTATGTCAATTCCGTCAGACATCCCACCTATCAATCCACCAGAATACCAAATGGAGGACTGTGCACCTAAGTGGAAAGAAATAGAGCAAGCTGTGAAAAAAGCAAGGGCTTCATCATCTCCAGGGCCTAATGGAGTTCCGTACAGAGTGTACAAGAGTGCTTCAGGAGTTCTACGAATTCTGTGGAAATTGATGAAAGTGGCATGGGAAAAACAGGTTGTACCAAGAGCATGGCGCCGAGCAGGTGGAGTCTTTATACCTAAAGAAAAAGATTCTACAAGCATCAGTCAGTTTCGTCCCATTTCCCTATTAAACGTAGAAGGCAAGATTTTCTTCAGCATTATTGCTCAGAGATTGTCAGCTTACCTATTAAAGAACTGCTTCATTGACACTTCAATACAAAAAGCGGGCATTCCAGGTTTCCCAGGTTGCTTAGAACACATCAATGTGATCTGGCAACAAATTCAATCAGCTAAAAAGGAGAGGAAGGAGCTCCATGTGACATTCCTGGATTTGGCTAATGCATATGGTTCAGTGCCACATGAACTACTTTGGGCAGCATTTGATTTTTTCAGTGTACCGATGACAATAACAAATTTAGTGAAAGCCTATTTTGGAGATTTGCAATTCAGTTTTTCAACTTCAGAATTCAGCACTACATGGCAATGCCTAGAGGTTGGAATAATGGCAGGATGCACCATTTCTCCACTGGCTTTTACCATGGCAATGGAAGTAATCATTAGGGCATCAAAATGGGTAGTAGGAGGAGAGCGCTTGGCTTCTGGAATGCGACTACCACCAATTCGAGCATACATGGATGACATGACAACCATGACTACAACAGTAGCCTGCACTAATCGATTATTGGGCAAATTAACCAATAACATTGAATGGGCACGAATGCAATTCAAGCCCACTAAATCAAGGAGCATCTCTATAATTAAAGGCAAAGTAGTAGATAAAACATTCTTCATTAATGGTGAGGCAATACCAACAGTGTCTGAGAAGCCAGTGAAGAGTCTTGGGAGATGGTACGACGGGGATCTAAAGGACACAGTTCGTGTGGGAGAAGTTAGACAACAAGCAGTGGAAGGGTTGAAGAGCATAGACAGCTGCGCTCTACCAGGTAAACTAAAACTCTGGTGCTTTCAGTTTGGTCTACTGCCGAGGTTGCTGTGGCCACTGACTGTGTACGAGGTTTCTTTGACAACAGTAGAGAAGCTGGAAGCTTTAATCAGTTCATACATCAGGAAATGGTTGGGAGTTCCACGCTGCCTCAGCAGAGTGGGACTTTATGGTAAAGGAATACTGCAGCTACCAGTCTCTGCTCTAACCGAGGAGTTTAAGTGCGCCAAGGTCAGACTGGAAATGACATTAGTAGAGTCACGCGATAAATGCGTAAGGGAGGCAGCACCTGTGTTGAAAACTGGAAGAAAGTGGGCGGCAAAGAAAGCTGTGGAAGATGCAAAGGCTGCCCTTCGAATTGGTGATATCATGGGGCAAGTTCAGCATGGAAGAGGGGGTCTTGGTTTCAGTTCAACTCCTCCTACATGGCACAAGGCGGCCCCAGCTCAAAGAAGGAAGCTGGTAGTCAACGAGGTGCAAAAGCAGGAGGAGAGGATGAGGTGTATAAAGGCCATTTCCCAGGCCAAACAGGGAGAATGGATGAGATGGGAGAGTGTGGAACAACGCAAGATTGGCTGGCAAGACCTATGGTCAATGGAACAGAGCAGGATCAGTTTCCTCATCAGGTCAACATATGATGTTCTCCCATCACCACAGAACCTAAACCTCTGGGTAGGAGAGGATCCCTCATGTCCTTTGTGTTCATCACCTGCAACATTAAGGCACATTTTGACAGGATGTAAGGTGGCTCTTAGCCAAGGACGGTTTACTTGGCGCCATGACCAGGTGCTGCGATGTTTGGCCTTAGCATTGGAAGACAAGCGTAACATGACCAATAAGTTGCCACCTGTTCCATCAAAACATTACACACAAAAGACAACATTCCTCCGCCCAGGAGAGCAACCACCAAGAAAAGGTGTTAAAACCAATCCTCGCCCAGGACAACTGGAAGCTGCTAGAGACTGGAATATGCTGGCAGATGTTGGTCAACGGCTTATTTTTCCACCTGAGATTGCCACCACTAACCTTCGACCAGATATTGTCTTGTGGTCTGGATCAGCACGCCTTGTTCACCTGGTAGAGTTAACAGTGCCATGGGAGGACGCTGTAGATGAGGCGTATGAGAGGAAGAAACTGCGGTATGCTCAACTAGCCACTGAAGCGGAACAGCGAGGATGGAGAGTTCGGGTTTACCCAGTGGAAGTGGGTTGTCGAGGATTTGTGGCACACTCTACAACCCGGTTTCTCAGAGACGTCGGATTCAGTGGCCAAGAGTTGCGTCGCACAGTGAAGAACTTATCTGAAGCAGCAGAGAGGAGCAGCAACTGGCTGTGGTTGAGACGGAAAGATTCTGGCTGGGGACAGGTAAGTAAGCTGGGCTGAGTTGAGTGGGGGACGGAGGGGGGTGATGCTGGGACGCCAGAATCACCGTCGAGCCCTCTTGAGGTGTCGTGGGCTAGTCGACGAAACACTGAGGATGGAAGGTGCCCACTTGAAAACCCCAGAGATGTACCCTACTTAGCTCAATCCAGACGGTTGTCATGCTGATGCGCTGGGGAGGCCGCACTTTGGTTGATCCCCGGAGCCAGCATCGCAGCCGTTGTGTGTGCTGATGCGCCAGGGAGGCAAAATAAGCTGATCCCTGGAGCCAGCATTACACTTCAGCCATTAACACCAGACAGAAGGATATCTACATCATCATATGGAAGGAAACGTAAATGGATGGAGACGCATATGGATCACATTAGTTTACTGTAAAGCTACGTCTTAGTTGGTGCTTATCTTGGCGAGAGCCGAGTTCAAATCAGCATGAAGTTTTAACATCTACTCTCGTGTAATGGAAATCGTATTATTAAAATCACACGTGTACCACAGTAAACATGGTGCTAGCGTACCGTTAGCGGTTCCTTATAGACAGGGTTCACAGTGTTTTTCTTTACTGAAGTCTTCCGCTTGCTAAGACGGGATTTTTCAGGGTACAAATAGGTCTTCACATACCTGTATTGAAAAAGAAATGAAAACAATTATTTCCATGATATTTAGCTGGGTTATTATGATCACTCACTTTGAGAAAAAGGATTACATTCCAGGGAATATTCATAAACTTGGAAATCTTTCATACAAATGGTTTACTCAACAAAGCCCAAACCATAAATGCACTGTGAATACACTAAAGAGCAAACCTCATCTGCTTTTATCCAAGCAATTTGTTTTTCACTTTAAATAAACCAAAAAGACAAAAGTTTAGAATAAATGCCTCAGTGACTGGTTTCTTAGAATTCATTATTCAGTGCTTGGGTGCGCTGTGAGGCACGCAGGCCGAGTGCCTTCAACCACCCAGGAAGTGCAGTAAGAATTGTCTTACTGCACACCCTGGAGTGGGTTATTTCGCTTATAAAATGGCTACTTTTTTATTTTTAATAATTACACAAACTAGCTTTTTTACAGAAAAAAATAGTCCCTGAAGACTTTGATTGTAATATATATTTTGTACTTTTTTTTAATTGCCACAATCATTACATTGAATATTCCCATTTATAGTAAAATTTTCAAGATGAAATAATATGGCATTTGTGAATTGAAAGCAGACTGATTTCCCACATCTGAGAGAGGATTCAATTCGTATTTCGTATTTTGTAATATACTTGTACTTACTAGAACTAAAGTGATTGTATTTTATCTTGCTCTTAATTGTATTAATACTTGTACTGTGATTCTTGAAATGTATTTTTTGTTTATGACTGTAAGTCGCCCTGGATAAGGGCGTCTGCTAAGAAATAAATAATAATAATAATGGCACAGCCAAACACTGCACTACACTGGAACTCGAGGGAGGGGCTTCCGAGTGTTTTTTTTTTTTTTTTTTTTAGAGGAAATGATCCTACTCAGGCTTTGTGGTCTTCAAGAGAAGCTGACAAATAATTTCTGAGGCTGTTTTCACACCGATGGCCGGTAACCAGCATAATTTCCCTAGATTGTAAACCAGCATTAGATGATATGTGTACTAAACGACTTCCGTGTCAGTTTGCGCAGTGCCGCAGGAGAAATTTTAATTTTGTTTTAAATCTGTTTCTGAAATTGGAGGGTAGTGGTGAGATGTATCTGTTGTGTCGAGTTTAAACATTGCATACTTGCTAGTCAGTTTTATAAGGCGATATTTAGTTTAATAAGTAGATTCCACTGTTGCATATACAGTATATTACATGCTGAGTGAGACTTGCGTGGTGATATCTCAGATGGATTTTGAATAGTACTGACAAGGGAGAGTATGTAGGGTCAGCATTACCCTTTTTGATCTTGCTGAGGATGAAATTATAGCTCGATACCAGTGTAGTGTTATTTTCAGGTATGCGGATAAAAGTGGTACTCAGCGCACTACGCTTGCTCACACATCCCTAAACAACTTCCGCTAAGAAAGCAGTGAATTTGTTTACTGATGCAACTTTGCGGTGACTTTGATTGTCTGTTTCCAGTTTAAGTTTGCAAAAAAAAAAAAAGTATAAAATGTACCTCTGTTTGACAATAGGAAAACACATCGCAATTGATTACACCTGAACCAAAATCTCACAGCGTACCACTTTCAATGTGACAGCGTACCACTTTCTAACATTACATGGGTCAAGTTTTGGTAGACGTGCCATATTGTGATGATGTACCACTTTCTAACACTACACCGGCTATTTCATTATGTACAATTGTTTGTATTTGTCGTATGATAAACTTGCTTCATTAAGTTGTCCTTTTCATTATGTATATTTGGTTTTATCCATCATATAGTAATAATAATATAAAGTCAAGACAGTCAACACGGGTCATTTCTGCCTCTCCAAATGACCTACCTATTGTTCAATTGAGGTAGCCCATTTGGAGGGGAGGCGCTATTTTTCAGATTAGTCTGTTAATCTGTGCTACCAGTAGCACATTTTGAGGGGGTGGCACATTTACACATTTAAATGTGGCAGTTTACACCGTGCCTCATTAATTTTGGGCCAGTTGATACAATTGGGATGGGGTCAAATTTATGTCCCTGGCAGATCGCTACTTTACACTCCACCAACTTAGCTCTGAGTCTGTCGATCTTGATACATGTCCCCCAATAGCTCTACCAATGCCATCTGAGTTATAAAGAGCAAACCTTCAGACTTCTGAGAAGCAGTATGTTGGTAAAAACATAATGACCTGTGTACACCAAACGCTACTAGAAGGAATCATTCCCAGGGTGTACCATGGGTGAACAGAGGCTTTCGTATCCAAGACCAAGGGTTACTGCATTAACTGCTAATACAGGCACATTAAGAAGGGATTCAATGTCAAGATCACATTAAACATATTACTGCTTTACAGATGGTACGACTTTATCTCCCAAGTATTGTTTTCCACAAAATAAAAAAAAATTAAAAAAAATGATCCATTATGATGCCAGTAAAGATGCTATGAATTTCAATTATATAAACATGCTGTTATCTTAATCGTACTGTATACAGTTTCTCCGAGGCTCAGAGTTATTACTGGGTTCACTGTTAAATTAAATTAATGCAGCTATCATGAAACATGCCAAGGCAAGCACAAGGGCACTGTATCAAAATTAATCACAACTCCGCAGTATAGATTAAATTATTTATATTTCAAGTACTTTCTTAATGTGTCTTCCTGTTGCTGATGGCTTAATTTATTTTAATTGCTTCTGTTTTTGAAAGGATGTGTGAGGGAAGGGGAAAAGTTGATACAGAATCAATTAGGGTTAATGGTGCTTATCTTTGATAGAGTTCAGGTAAATCCATCAAAAATATAAAATTGGGAGTGGACAAAAACAGAGCATCCCAATGGGCCATAATCTACTGGAATGTTATATCAGATTGAGTGGTTTGTAAACATAAAGTTAAACGGTTGTGTGGAAAAGGTCATTGCTATGTCCAGAAGTTAAAACAATGTGGCAGTGAAACAGTAATGTTCACTGGACACCACCTGTACAGACAAAATCATACTGAATACTACTGTGTCCCAGCTATAAAGACCCTATGTCAAATGTGTGCTCTGTATCACTGACATGGCCAGTAGTTACAGTAAAACAAAGTGGCAGTGAAAGGGTTATTTATTTTACAACACTAGTAATGTAACTTAAGTCAGAAAGAATACAGCTCAGTTATACTATCTCCATAGAGCATAAACTGAAAAAGACCATATTATGTCAAAGGACAGTGTCATGTTCACCACACCCTACAAATATGATATCACTACCTCAGATGGTTTCTGAGATATGAGGCTTTGACACTGCGGTGGTAGTGTTAACTTTTACTAAGCGCAATAATACAGTGCAAGTCATTAACTTTGATGGAATAACAGCCTTATTATGTACAATTTTGGTACACTCCCTCGCGTCATTCTGAACTTCTGTGGTAACAGCATACCTTTATAAAAACTAAATGTAAAAAAAAATGTCAACGCATGCAGTAGGCAACATAACTATTTAGTTTTATTGCTGCTTTAATTCAGCTGTAGCTGCTACTGCCAAAGTTTGGCTAGAAAGTTCAGTGTGGGTTCCTCCACTAGTATAGTTATACTATATATATAGTTCCTCCACTAATTTGTGTATTAATTAATGATGTGCCTGAAGCACACTATCACACGCTTTGGGATGATGCCTGTTATCTGCTCAAATAGTGTGATAGCACCTGGACTGTGCCATCAGCCAGGCTTACATACATACTGGCTGTTCATCCATCAAATTACTAAACTTCTGCTAATCTGTGCACCTGCATGACTTGAGTCTGTTTCAGCCACATGCCCTGGTACAGTTTGAAATGAACTCTGGTTTCAGCTGTTAATCCGTTTCCCTATAGAATTGTTTGATTTCAACATTTATTTTAAAATTCTATATATATATATATTTTTTTTTTTATTATTATTATTTTATTTTTGTATGTAGAGTTTCCTGAATCAAACCCATCCTGTTAGTCATTTATAAATAAATGATGTTGCGCTGGGTTAGGCTGCAGGCACAGAATTCCCAGAATTTAGAACAAGAATCCAAAATAACTAAGCAAACTAAAACAAACAAACAAAAAAAAATGAAACAAAAGTTCTGATGATCTTAGTGCAAATACATGATACTAAACCACACACACAAAAATGACCTTGCTCAGTATCTATTTTCACTCTCAACAGGGAAATTTAAATAGTAATTACAATTCCTGAGGAGAAAAAAAAAATACAGTATACTGGACAAACCCAAACTATTTTGAATCTCAATAGATTTCACTGTTCACCAACCCCCTTCACAATGTGTTATGTTAATTCCAGGAGATTTTGTTCACTAGATATTTACAGTATGATCCCACTTTTTAACATAAAACCTCATCCCGTTCCCATTTGCTCACGGGTCTGTTCGCTGTTTCTTCACATTTGCAATCGCTAGGTCCTGACACTGCTCCACAAGGATAACCAGTTCTCTCTTCACATCGCGGTACAGCAGGGCGAACTCCACTGCTCCCTGGATACAGAGGTTGCCAAAATCCCCAGCATCACTGTACAGACTCATCCAACTACCTCCAAGCTGAAAGAACACAGAAACCGTTTTATAAACGCAACAAAAAATAGCTCTGGAATACGAATAAAATTCAGTATTTGACAACTTGCTCTTATTGTATTACTTGTATTGTAACACTTGAAATGTATTTGCTTACGATTGTAAGTCGCCCTGGATAAGGGCGTCTGCTAAGAAATAAATAATAATAATAATAATAATAATAATAATAACTTCATGTGAGCACAGGAGGCACTGTTTCCAAATGTTGTACTTAAATACAGGGAAATGTCACATTGTAAGCAAAAGTGTAATTACTTACATATCAAAGCTTAAAAACAGGCTTTATATGAAATTTAATAGGACCAAAAAAGTTATCTCCTCCATATAATTCATGACACACATAATGCTGATATATAATTGTAAATTAAATTCCACCCTGAAGTATTATTCAGAAAGTAAAATGGTCCTAGAGTATATGAAGTACTTTGGGGATAACTGATAGTCATTTTTGTAATTTCCTTTTAAAATTGACTGAATTTAAAAAAATGTAATTTTATAAAAATAAACAAATGTATTTCAAAAGTACATCAGGTATAAAATTCTGTCACAAAAACGATATATATATTAAAATATTTCCAGATTTAGTCTTTGCTCCTTTGAAAAACATTCAATATTTAAACACACACAGACACACGCTTTCCACCGATTACTCTTACCCCAGACACAGACCGCAAGTTTGAGGAGTGGATTACTTTCTGAGCTGAAATATCGGATCCAAAGCTGGATACAGAATTGAGATCGTCATCACATTCTAGGTCATTATCCTGAAGATAAAAATAATTGAGAAAACGAATGCATCACAGAAACACATTCAAAAACACTAATTCCGTCAAGTTTATCTCAGTAATAGTGAAAATACACTACAGCTACGTCTATACTAAATGTAAGCTTTCCATTGTCATGAAGGGGTGCAAATTCAAAGGCTTTTATAGAAAATGTGTTAAAGTGAGTGGTTACTGTACCTTTATTTGATGCTCAACACCTCCCAGCTTCGCACTGTATGCAAGGTTTACTACATGTTTTTGATTTTGTGAAATCAACGACTGAAGCAAGTAGCTATACTATTGTTTTCAAGTGCTATAAAAACAAATATGCTAAATCAAAACCTGTGTCTGTACATAACTTAGTGTCAACATATTACCATTAGTCCAAAATGAAAATGACTAATAGGAAGGAAGAAAGAGTCTTTCAGTGTGTATTTATTAAACCCCCCACTGGCACGGTACTGGTGTAAAATAAAAGAAGGACAGGGTCAAGGAATTTTTTTGCTCTGGAATAGCGCTACACTAATAGCGTTCTACCTCTATTTTCATTGTAAATGTAGACAATGACACCACCATTGGGAACTCCTCACATTTAAAAGGAAGACATTTTGAAAGACGAGAATGACATTATTAAAATCATAGGGTATGCCCTACACAAGATATAAAAGGTATTATTTGCAAATGTTTTGGTTCCAAAATACTCCAAGAAAGGTAAGGACAGAATGAAGCATATGGTAGTTTTGTCAATTGATATATTGGTATTGGAATTACCATGAAAAAATAACACCAAAACCTATAGGAGAACAACATGAAAAAAGAGACACCATGATATACACAAACACACACACACACACAAATCATTCAACAAGAGAAGACACACTTTCTGAAAGCACATTTGATACAAATGATTAATTTCCAATTACTAACAGCTAAAAGCTTGGATACTCATGCTTGCATCAGGTTGCACTGGTCACAAAGTGCAGCTTTCACCATTTTCCTAAAATAGATCCGAATTAATTGCAATTTGTATGCAAGGAAGAGCACCATGACCCACACTCATTATTTATGTGCATTGCCAGCTTGTATTGTTCAGCTTAGTGCTGTAGGTGTCTGGCCAAAAGCATTGTAGTACAATGAACCAGGTAAACAAAAATAAATAAACCAGAAAAAAAAAAACATACCTCCAGAATTGCTGGAACTGAAGCAGAACATGTGATTTGTAAAGGGGTAAAACCTTCAGAAGAAACATCTATCACAGCAGGCTGGCTCTGAGATTCTAGAAGATAAATAACATTAGAATGTAGTATAGAACAAGCTGTCATAAAATTCAAGTTGTAGAGTTTTTTGTGTTGTGCATTGTACTATCATATGCAATATAATGACAAATCTAACACAGAGGATACTTGGTATAAAATTAGTTAAGAGAAATTAGTTAAGAAGACTACTGAACATCCACCACCCCTCAAGTCAAAGTAAAGCTGACTGACAAGATAACTGTTTTTAAAATCTGTATTGGTTTAATTCGCTTACTAACAAAGAAAATACTTGTCAACAACACTGTCATTTTGCCCTAATCCAGCCTTTGACTTCACAAGGAAATGTGTTTACAGTATGTCTGCAACAGTTGCAATTCACAAAATACCCACTTCAAATACATTCATTTTGTCAAGAGGTATTTAATTCACCTAGCAACACAGAGAGGCAGGAGATCCAGTATGATCATGGCGCAGTGTTATAGTAACTGTGCAGTCCACAGAATCTGGGATATTAACAACTAATCTTATTTATTTTGCAACAGGGACCAATAGGCCAGGGCATTCTTTGTGTGGCCTATGGATTAAAAAAAGATTGGTTCAGAATGAAACAGGAAACAAACCAAATTGTGGCAATGTTTAATTACTGGTTTAAATATAGCGTTACATGTCTCCACGTGTTGCTACAACTGTTTAAATAATGTACTTGTAATTTTTCTTTTCATTGTTAACATTCTGACAAACTTTTTACACTTATAACTTTAAAGTCCACTCTAGTGCACTGGGGTTTGAGATCTGTCCTCTAAATCACTGCAGGAAGAGCAATTATATATACATTTAAAAAAGTCCTCTGGCTTTTCTGTTCCGTATCATAACATGGATCGTTATTGCTGTGTTACCCGATTGACAATGTGGGTAATAATCCTTACACTATCAGTGTACTGGAGAGGACATTACAGGTACGTTATTTAAACAGTGGTGGGGACGTGTAATGCTATATTTTTTGGAACCCAGCTATTTATTCTTTAAACCCATAAATAGGCTTTCTCCTTTTCAATGTTTATTTTTCCAGAATGCATTAGACTTGAGTTCTTAATTTAAATATGAAACACAAGTTTCAGCATCTTTCCTACTTAATTGGGTTAACTTTAAAGTATATTCATTGCTTCTGATCAGGTGAGTGAGGGAATATTATAAAGCAATTGTGTATCTCAGTTTATTCAAATGGGGGAAGTGGTTTGGAGAGAAAATATGCACATCAATTCTCCTCCACTCCCAAACCTCACCTAATTTACATATTTAGTACTTTAAACTTCACTGAATTCCCCACAGCTCCCCAGTATTGTAAACATTGATCAACTTCGGGGAAGTTAGTACTGGGAAGTTTCAGTACTAATTTGCAGGGAACTTAGTTTGATTGAATTGCCCCCTAAGCTGAATAAATTAAACATTTGTTTAAACCACCAGAGAATCTATTTTACTTTGATGTTAATTGACTGTTGCTTTTTATGTGTTCAGTTAAGACTTGATTAAAGTAATCAATGTTCATGGGGTAGTGTTGAATGTGCTCAATAGAAAAGGTCCAGGTTCATATGTGCATACAATAGATACAGCACAAAAAGAAAAAAAAAATAATGGTGATCCTTCCCCAGTCCCCCACCAAAAATACAAATACATACAACGCAATTGTAAGTTTAGAATTATAAACCTTTGAATAGTCAAATACATGAAAATGGTTTAAATTGAGGTTTGGGGTTGTTCTGGCCCTGATGGTTGTCATATGACCTTTATTTATGTGTTTTTTTATGTGATTAATTTTTTGTAGGAGTCTCGCAACTTCCCGTTATCAACGTTTATTACGGGAAGTTTTCTTAACAGGCAGTTCAGGAAAGTTGTTTATAAAATATTGCTCTTAGGAAAAAAAATATATACAGTACTGTGCAAAAGTTTTAGGCAGGTGTGAAAAAATGCTGTAAAGTAAGAATGCTTTCAAAAATAGACATGTTAATAGTTTATATTTATCAATTAACAAAATGCAAAGTGAGTGAACAGAAGAAAAATCTACATCAAATCAATATTTGGTGTGACCACCCTTTGCCTTCAAAACAGCATCAATTCTTCCTGAGCAACATCCGAAGAATCCGACCCTTCCTCACCAACTATGCTACCCAGCTCCTGGTCCAGGCCCTGGTACTCTCCCGCCTAGACTACTGCAACTCCCTCCTGGCTGGCCTCCCTGCGTCCGCCACCCGTCCGCTCCAGCTCATCCAGAACTCTGCTGCCCGCCTGGTGTTCTCTCTGCCTCGCTTCGCCCACGCTACTCCACTACTCCGCTCGCTCCACTGGCTCCCGATCACCGCTCGCATCCAGTTCAAGACTCTTATACTAGCCTACAGATGCCTTGACCAGACTGCACCCAGCTACCTCTAGACCCTCATCTCTCCCTACACCCCCACTCGACCTCTCCGCTCCGCCTGCACTAGAAGACTAGCTCTACCTCCGCTACGCTCCCCTGCCTCCAGAGCCCGCTCCTTCTCCACCCTTGCTCCGCAGTGGTGGAATGACCTTCCTACAGATGTCAGGACTGCCCAGTCCCTGACCACATTCCGGCGCCTCCTCAAGACTCACCTCTTCAAAGAGCACCTGTAGAACTCCTCTGTTTGTATCCTGGGACACTATCACCTATTTTGCTCTTATCTGCCCCCTATTTTACTGCATTTAATCCTGTACTTCAGAATACTGTAATCTGCCAAGTGTTTAACCTGTAGTACTTTGTATTTAATCACATCCTGATGTAACTATCACTATTTAATCATATCCTGATGTAACTATCACTATTATCTGCTGTATTATTGAATTGTGGTTTGTCACACTTGTACTTTGCTTGAACAAAAGTTATTGTATTTCTTGCTCTTATTGTATTACTTGTATTGTAACACTTGAAATGTATTTGCTTACGATTGTAAGTCGCCCTGGATAAGGGTGTCTGCTAAGAAATAAATAATAATAATAATAATAATAGGTACACTTGCACACAGTTTTTGAAGGAACTCGGCAGGTAGGTTGGCCCAAACATCTTGGAGAACTAACCACAGTTCTTCTTAGGCAGCCTCAGTTGCTTCTCTCTCTTCATGTAATCCCAGACAGACTCAATGATGTTGAGATCAGGGCTCTGTGGGGGCCATACCATCACTTCCAGGACTCCTTGTTCTTTACGCTGAAGATAGTTCTTAATGACTTTCGCTGTATGTTTGGGGTCGTTGTCATGCTGCAGAATAAATTTGGGGCCAATCAGATGCCTCCCTGATGGTATTGCATGATGGATAAGTATCTGCCTGTATTTCTCAGCATTGAGGAGACCATTAATTCTGACCAAATCCCCAACTCCATTTGCAGAAATGCAGCCCCAAACTTGCAAGGAACCTCCACCATGCTTCACTGTTGCCTGCAGACACTCATTCGTGTACCGCTCTCCAGCCCTTCGGCGAACAAACTGCCTTCTGCTACAGCCAAATATTTCAAATTTTGACTCATCAGTCCAGAGCACCTGCTGCCATTTGTCTGCACCCCAGTTCCTGTGTTTTCGTGCATAGTTGAATCGCTTGGCCTTGTTTCCACGTCGGAGGTATGGCTTTTTGGCCGCAAGTCTTCCATGAAGGCCACTTCTGACCAGACTTCTCCGGACAGTAGATGGGTGTACCAGGGTCCCACTGTTTTCTGCCAATTCTGAGCTGATGGCACTGCTGGACATCTTCCGATTGCAAAGGGAAGTAAGCATGATGTGTCTTTCATCTGCTGCAGTAAGTTTCCTTGGCCGACCACTGCGTCTACGGTCCTCAACGTTGCCCGTTTCTTTGTGCTTCTTCAAAAGAGTTTGGACAGCACATCTGGAAACCCCTGTCTGCCTTGAAATTTCTGCCTGGGAGAGACCTTGCTGATGCAGTATAACTACCTTGTGTCTTGTTGCTGTGCTCAGTCTTGCCATGGTGTATGACTTTTGACAGTAAACTGTCTTCAGCAACCTCACCTTGTTAGCCGAGTTTGGATGTTCCTCACCCAGTTTTATTCCTCCTACACAGCTGTTTCTGTTTCAGTTAATGATTGTGTTTCAACCTACATATTGAATTGACGATCATTAGCACCTGTTTGGTATAATTGTTTAATCATACACCTGACTATATGCCTACAAAATCCCTGACTTTGTGCAAGTGTACCTAGAAGAATTGATGCTGTTTTAAAGGCAAAGGGTGGTCACACCAAATATGGATTTGATTTAGATTTTTCTTCTGTTCACTCACTTTGCATTTAGTTAATTGATAAATATAATCTATTAACATGTCTATTTTTGAAAGCATTCTTACTTTACAGCATTTTTTCACACCTGCCTAAAACTTTTGCACAGTACTGTATATATATTCTAAAATGTTTAACCAGAAATCATATTGTCTTACCAGCAGAACTCCTTTGAAAGTGGTATAAATGAGATATGTATTTATAAATAAATAAAAAGCTAGTGTCTTTTCCTTTAAGTAGACTGTGTAACTGCACATATAATGTGATGGTGTTAATACTACAATAATCACATAAAAAAAATGCCATTATCAAGTTTTGAAAATAATTGTATATCTGTCTGTGAGGGTTTGGCACAAGCGATTGGGCAAAAAGGCAGGAAATCAGAGCTGTTGAAATAGTGATGCTACTAAGCATTTTTATTCAACAAAAATAAAGGAAAACCAATTACTTTTCAACAAATACTAACAATATACAGTCAAACTTGTGGCTGCTTTTAGCAGCAAACCCACTGAAGCGCCTTCTTAAGTCCCAGCCTCTACAGGACTGAACATGCAGGCTTGTTGCAGTCTTTTATACACCTGCATCATGAAGCCAAATTCAATAATTAATTGATTAGACCACCAGTCAAGGTCTGCAGCTTCCCCATTCCATCCACATTCTCACATGGAATTGAAGCATTTTAACTCAAGATTAACCCTTTCCTGGGTCCAGTTAATATACACACATTTTAACTGAAAATAATATGAAACATTTATCACAAAAAATAAACAAATCTAAAAAAATAAATATAATACTGTTGTTGATGTAGCTTTATACTGCAGAATGCGAGTGAAGGAAAGCAAGTACCTGTACAAAATAAATCCCAGAAATAAACACTATTTTCACCCCAGCACACTGTCTTGATAATGATGCTAGGTGATCCAATTATGTCAACGGAATGAATGATCAGTCACGTAAACAAAGTAGACACCAACTTTAAAAAATGGGATGTCCATGTAAAAACCTGTTAAACCTGTTATCGTAAACCCGCTTACCAACTTTTCCAAATATGCCATAGTCTGTGATTCAAGACAGCAGGTTTTGTTTTTCAAACAACAACATGGGCATTCAGGTCTCCTTAATCCTGCTGGCAGAAGGCATTCAGAACAGTGTGAAACTGATCTTAAAAATGATTCAGGTTAAGCAAATGTGGCACTAACTCTAACCGAAGAGCTCTCCTGACCCTCTGTGTCAATTGGACTCAGCAGGAGGAGGTCACTTTAATGCAAGTGTTATGTCTAGGAAATTGATCACTGTTTCCAAGGGCTTTCAAGAGACTGCACTATAAAGAATAACAAAACAATAAAATAAACATAGAAAACCAAACTAAGCTATCATATTTTACAATAGAATATTGTGTTCAGTTCTGGTCATATGAGGACAGGCTTAAATAATTAAATCTATTCAGTCTTGAACAAAGAAGACTACATGGCGATCTGATTCAAGTATTCACAATTCTAAAAGGTATTGACAATGTTGACCTAAAGGACTTTTTCGACCTGAAAAAAGAAACAAGGACCAGGGGTCACAAATGGAGATTAGATAAAGGGGCATTCAGAACAGAAAATAGGAGGCACTTTTTTACACAGAGAATTGTGAGGGTCTGGAGCCAGTAATGTTGTTGAAGCTGACATCCTGGGATCCTTCAAGAAGCTGCTTGATGAGATTCTGGGATCAATAAGCTACTAACAACCAAACGAGCAAGATGGGCCGAATGGCCTCCTCTCATTTGTAAACTTTCTTATGTTGTAATGTTCTTAAAATATTTACAAATATTCTATATATAGTGGCAGAAAAAGGGGGAGGAAAGGTGTAGTCCTGGAGGATAATGGGACTACATTCCCCAGAATGTCATGGGGTTGCTATTAGCCAGGATGGGAAACACCTGGTTCTAAAAGTTAATACAACTGCCTGTGTTCAAGCAGGCAGGTGTATATACAGCAGGTCAGAAAAGCTAGATGAATGTCTGTATTAAGGCTAAGGCCTGGGGAAAGACCTGTGCGGGAAACTTGAGAAGGTACTGTGTTTAAATGTTTATGTGTGTAAGTGTTGGGGTTTTTGGTCACTGAAAAGGCATACCTGTCTGGTATTAGTTAAGATCTTGGGAAAAGTTTAGTTGGAAGAATTAGACTTTTGTTTTGTTTTTGCATAAGAATAAATACACAGGCACTGCCCTGTTTGAAATCTATCTGTTTACACAAGAAGACAGAGTGAAAACTCTAACGTGGCTAGACAAGCCCCATGGTTTGCCTATATATATATATATATATATATATATATATATATATATATATATAATTTATTATTTGTTTATTTAGCAGACGCCTTTATCCAAGGCGACTTGCAGAGACTAGGGTGTGTGAACTAGGCATCAGCTGCAAAGTCACTTACAACTACGCACAAGGAGGTTAAGTGATTTTGCTCAGGGTCACACAATGTGTCAGTGGCTGTGGTGGGATTTGAACCGGGGACCTTCTGGTTACAAGCCCTTTTCTTTAACCACTGGACCACACAGCCTCCTGGACGCACGCACGCACGCACGCACGCACGCACGCACGCACATAAATAGAACCTTGGTGTATCCAAACTTGTATTTCTCCGTGGTGAGTGATCTCTCAGTTCAGTGAAACAAATTACTCAAGTCCACCAAGGTAAAAAGAAACAAACTCAATTTCAAAACCTACTTGCAGTAATTGATGGCCATCTAAAACAAAAAGCTTTTGATGGATCTATAAAATTGAACCATCCAATTTTCTCTAGTCCAGAGCAAGGACTATTTCATTGTTGAAGTCAAGTACGGTTTATTGGTTTATTGGTAGATCTAAAAATCAGATTGCTAAGGTGTCATCTATGAATTTTGTGACCTGCTTAGGAGGGTATTTTTTTTCTACTAGTAGCAACAGGGTGACTAGTTGTTAATATGTATGACCTCTATGTAAATAAGTATCCTTTGCAGTCTCTCAGTACTGTTGGATAAGAGATGGTCCAGTACTAAAATATCTTATTTTACTTTTGTCTGGTGCAACACCCGCCCCTCTTGTAAATTAGAACACACAGACATGTTATTTTGTTTGCTGACATTCCACTCATTTCCACAGAAAAGCTGCAGCAATTCATTTAAATAGTATGGTAATCTGAGCATTAGTGAAGCGACAGAACAGCAATAAGGAGAATGTATCACAGAAACCTTCCAGATCGTTAATTGAAGTTCTGGGGCAGACCTAGAATTGCAATTAATTACTCAAGGTCTATGTGATATACTGTGCTTTGTGTGACTAGTTTTATTAATATGGCAGCCTGGGACTTTTTTTCTTTTTTTAAAGGAACGGTTACAAAATTGTTCAAACTTTCTGTTTCACTCGCGATTCCTTAAGGCAAAATTATTTTCCTTCTCAGATTCACCAGCAACTATGTATGTATGTGTATATATATATAATTTGGTAACAGATTCAGGGTAAACACGACGAGTCCCTATATGGAACGCAGACAACCGACAGTCATTTAAAATTAAGTGAACGTATTACTTCATCATTCATTTAATTGCTGAAGCAAGAATCTGATGAAAGTCAGTACATGGGAATTACCCTTAAAAATCAAGGGTAATATTATGATTAGATGCTTTGCATCCATCCAAAGCCCCTTTCACACTGGCATGCTCTACCTAGGACCCGGTGTCATGCGGGTCGGGTACGTGATTTCACACTGCTTGTGATAAAGCAGGGTTCACCTGGGTGACAGACTCAAGTGCATGATGTGCGTATCAATGCTCCGGAAGCAGCTTGTTACTGACACTTCCATCCAAGCTTCTCTGGATTGAACCGTATGCCCAAATGTTGGATTAGAGCAAATGTTTCTACATCCCTGCTGCAGTCTGGCTCATGCTGTGTCTCAATCAACAAAAATATGGTTAAACAGAATAAACAGAAATGTTCCTTGTGGAAGTGAAATCTTCACGCAGGCGTGGACGTTTGTTTTGCATCCGAACGGCCGTCAAGCATTTTGTCTCACTCAACCCGGGTCAAAGCGTGTCAACCCACATACTGAGGTGGGCCGTTTTGGGCCCAGATAAATACTCATGGGTGACGTTGAGGGGTTCCCCCTGTGTTTGTATTAACTTTGAAATGAGCAGCTGAGGCGATTTATCCCCTGAAATACCCAGGTACTTATTCAGTTTTAGTTACATTTGTGCATATTAGCGAATAAGAAACTGGAATGCAAATAAGAAGCTGGGATGCGAATAAGAAGCTGACTGAATACAAAGCCAACTTCAGTATCGTATTAATGCGGTAATAAGTATGCTTTTAAATAAAATGCCCAGACTATCCACCTAATATAAACATGGTATTTGAGTACAATTATAAACAGTTGTTTTTAGTTTTAAGTAGGATTTATATTTGAGTGCTTAAAGTTGTGGATGAAAATACAATACCTTCCTTAAACTAAGTTAGCTTTCATTTCTCTTCAGGGACCGTCTTCAGTTTAATACAGTATTCAGTATTTCCTTGCATATGCGCTACTTGCTGTACCATTTTGTTTTAGCACTGTGCCTTTTTTTAGTGCATATTTATGATTTTTGAATGTTTTGATATTATGCTTGTTGCAATATTGACTTTAACAATTAAACATTACTTAGCCCACTTTAGTACTTATGAAATATATAAATAAATAAATAGGATGGCCATTTTATTTATTTATTTATTTAATTACTTTTTATATTTTTATTTCTAAAGTATAGTTTTACACATTTGGGGCTACCCTGGAAAATCATTCAAACTAGGCTCACTTTGATATGTAGGGGTTGTGAGCTCTGGTATTTGTTCTTATTCAGGTCGGCTTTGGGTAAAAAATAAGATTTCGGCTTCCTAAAAATTAGGACTCACCTGCACTTTTTCATTTAACCTTGTAAAGTTTACATTTGTTTAAGTAAATTTAAATCATTTAATTAATAAGTTTAGCATGTTAGTTATACATCTTGACTTAACACCTTCACAGAAAATAGACTTCAGCCTACTTCCTCAAAAATCCACCTCTAGCGAGCAATACTGCAAGACCAAACCACACCCTGACCTTTTGACTGATAAAAATACACTGTCTAGATGGCCGTTACTGAGTATAAGTTTGTTTGTCAGAGAAAATGGTTAGTTAGAAAAAGCCCCGAGCTCTGGCCTCATTTATAAATACTTGAGGTGTTGCTGCTTCGCTGAAAAGGTGTTAAAAGAAAAGACAACTATAATTCATCTTTTTTTAATAAAAACTGGTGCTAGTGACCAGAAAGCATAGGTTTATTTTTAATTATAGGAAATGCAGTATGCAAATATACTTTATGATAAAAAACTATTTAGCAGCAAGCAAGCAAGCTCTTCTCTTCAGGTCAAGAGGGACCCCATCTTTTTCTGTTCCCCTCTTCTCCCTCAAACAGCAAGGCTGGTCCCAGACATCCAGTATCTTGCATCACAGGTATGGTGATCTCTCTCTGGTTGGCACCTGTAATGTACTGAACTCCCTTAGTAAGCTCCCTACACTGCAGACATACCGTGCTTCCCATGGCTCCCCAGTCTACTGGCTGTTTACACTTAAGGCAGTTTGCTCTTATTATTTCCTTTCCATTGAAATTAACCATTGGCTGTCCTGAACTAACCTCAGTATAAACACAACATCTTCCAGGGGAGCAAACTGTACAAACTCTCTTTTTAAAAGGCCCCTGTCTTAGCTGGCATTTGTCACAACGACAGTCTGGATGTCTGGGAGAAGCTTGTTTATTCTTGGAATTTCTCACTCTCAAACCAAACCTTGTGGAATCCCCTGCAGGACAGTTCTGGAAAGTCCCGTTCTTATCCATCTCAGTCTGCTCACATCAATACACTAATCTGGCCACTCCATGGGCCATTTTAATGTCTCTAATATAATATGGACTTGCCTCTGTATCTGCCACTTTCCACTCCTCTGTGCTTTAGTCACAGTCAGTGGGTATTTGCAACAACAGATTAGACAAGGCGCCTACCTGAACACCAGTATTTATTTTATGTATTCTCCACATCGTGCCAGGCTCAAGGGTTTTGATTAATTCCGTGACAGTACGATACTATAAGTATAACCAGTGCTGTTGGATAGCTACCGACTGCATACCCGTTAACATTGTAGCTTTGGTGTATTTCAATAGCCACATTTATTTTTAAACAATATTTTTTACAATTACAGTAACATTAGTTGCACAGAAAAAAACAACAAATCATTTTTTTCTACACTAATAATATTTAATAAAATAATCTGAACAGTGTCAAATACTGTAACCTGGCCAAAACAACAGAAAACACATTCAATTATTACAATAGCTTCAGTAATAAAACAAACTTAAACGAGGATGCAGTAATTGTATTGATTAAATATGCGATTAAAATCAAGATTAACTGAGATTCATTGTTTTAATCTCAAGATTAATCGAGATTAATTTTTTTAATCGCTTGACAGCCTTAGTTGGAACCCATTGTATCCTGTTGTCTCCAAACTTCCAAACATGATGAATGCCATAATTCCAACAGAGACCAGTGTTTTATATTAGAAACATAAACATAATAAATCTGCAGAATGCATGTTTTTTGGAGCAGGTAAAATCATGGTTATGTTGGTTGATTTAAAATAAGAGTATTCAAATCATTGAATCTAATATACATAAAATTACATTTTCAAATAGAGGCATAATACGGCAAATTTTCTAGTTATTCATATTATCACTGCATTAGCTTTATCCATCCCAATTCCAACACTTTTGACCTAGCAGATGATTCAAATATGGGCCTCATTTATGAAAGGGTGCTAAATGTTATGGCGCGCGATAATCTCAATTACTGTGCACGTTATGAGTTCCGTATTTACTATTGCAATTTTATTCATTATCGCACAAAATAGTGGGCGTATTACAGTGCACACTCATTGTGCCACACTATGGTAATCAGAATGAATCTGTGATTTGTATGGTAATGCATGATAATTTAAATGAGCATCCAGCTCTCAGAATAATGAGATGAGCTGTATTCACAAGGTATTTACTAAAGGACGTTAATTTTAGTGCGCGCATTAAAGTGATCATTTATTAGTGCGTATGGGAACCAGGCTTTAACCACTGATAGGCGCGCTATTTTTCTGGCCTGAAAACTAGTGATGTGCAGTTCGATTCTTTTTACTGAGTCAGTTTGTTTCATTCATTCAGTTTAGTGAATCAATTCAACAGATTTGTTCGTTTGATTCACTGATTCACTAACGTGAAATATATACATCTTGCTGAATTACTGGCTATGAAAATTTGTTTGAACGAACCTCAGTATAATAGATATAATTCCTGGTGCGTTTCAACAGGGCATTTGCCTGCTGTAAACACCGGGAACACGTGGGTTAGACCTGGCACTGCATGACTCCCATCTGTAAGCGGCTCTAGATCAGATCTGATCTCCTCATATAAGTAGGGCCTGGAAAATGAACGGTATTTTTCTTTAAAGAAAATCACGAATTGCAAAAAAACAAACACATTTCACCGAGTATCACAAAACTGCCATTTAATTTAAAAAAAAAAAAAAAAAAAAAAAAAAACTCTTTTTCTGTTTACATTATATTCTACTGATGTAAGTTGCCTATGTGTTATCATTGATAGTTCATCAAGAACATCACCCAAAAGCTTTTTAACCACTCTTTAAAATATTCATTGTAACACTGGAACTCCGAGTCACTATTGAATCTTTAGAAATTTAACAAACTATTGCTGGAAGCAAGAGTTCTTTTAAAATGGTCTGTGTTAGCTGCAAAAAAAGTAATAAGCAGACAAAATTGATTTTTTAAAAACAACCTTGAATGACATATTCAGCAACATTTTCAAGTTTTGTAAACCTTTAAACTTTATTATTATTTATTTATTTAGCAGACACCTTTATCCAAGGCGACTTACAGAGACTAGGGTGTGTGAACTATGCATCAGCTGCAGAGTCACTTACAATTATGTCTCACCCGAAAGACGGAGCACAAGGAGGTTAAGTGACTTGCTCAGGGCCACACAATGAGTCAGTGGCTGAGGTGGGATTTGAACCGGAGACCTTCTGGTTACAAGCCCTTTTCTTTACCCACTGGACCACACAGCCACAGTTGACACATTAATTAAAATGATCGTGTAATTCCCATAGCCTGTTTTGCTGTCTAATCCCAAAATATTAAACACGGGAGAAACCCTGAAATGACAAAACGGAAAATTGTGTTCTTCTGTACACAGTGTACATTTCTAGTAGTATGTAGAAATAATTTTGTATGCAGTTTTAAAATTTTTCCGAGAATTTTTCGGAGTTTATTTTACATATATTAAAATAGGGATAAAATCGGTACAAAATAGTTTTTAATTGAAACATCGGTAAAAATCTGGGGGGAAAAAATCTCTGAAAAAAAAACACTTTTCATGTGGAGTATGACGAGTAGCAGTTATGGTTCTGATTAATAATGTCCCTGGCATGTATGATCTGTGCAAGTCGAAACCACATTTTCCCAAGTTAGCTTGTACTTTGCGAATGTTTGGGCAATCGCTGTGCTAACGGAAATAGTATCTAAAGGTATGAACATGACATCAGCACAAAACAAGCCAGGTTTATTTCAAAACTAACTGAAAACCCTGCTTTACTAACTGAGATGGCACCTAGCAAGAATTTGGGAGCAAGTGATGTGGCAGGAGCACTGGCAATCTCACATGACTGACAACACCCTAGAACCCCCAATGGTGTTGTTTTTAAGCCCTACATTGCAGGAACAAGAGATTCTAGCAAGTAGACCTTCAAGTTCCAGTTCCTCAAGAGATGCTGATACATGGTCTCCCTCAATGGCAGTGTTGATGGATTTAGAGACCCATGCCCCATTAGACAGAGCAAAGCAAGACTTTGTTTTTCGTACAAGTGGGCCAAGTGATCAGGCAGAAGCACTTGAGATTTTACAGGACTATGACAGTACCCAAAAGACCCTAGATGCTAGTTTTCCAGAACAGGAAATTGTAGCAAGGGGTCCCTCATCCAGGTCACCAAATGAAGCTCAGACACTATCCCCTCAGTCACCATCTTTTCCAGCGACCAGTGATTTAGAGTCTTTAATCCAAATAGATATGGCAAAGCAAGATGCTTTCCCATCAAGAGGGACTAATAATCAGTCAGAAGCACAGTAGATTTTACAGGATTCTGACAGCACACAACAGTTTCTTCCACTCTTGACTTAGTCCCAGGTTTCAAAAACAAGACAGGCATGTGAAGACACCCTCATCCAGGTCCTCAAGGGAAACTGAGACTCTTTTCCCATTCCTGGATGTGGTGGAAGATTCAGAGAAACTAAACCCAGGAGAACATGGCCCGGGAGCTATATAGATATATTATTAACAAAATATTTTGGAATCTCTACAGAAGACCCTTATAACAAATATGGACATAACAGCCTAGAGAAGGAGGAACAGGAATTGCTGCTAAGAAAGGACAATTTCTTTGGTTACAGTCCCAGTTCTAGCCTAATAAACTGCCTCAAGAAGGTGTCTCCAAGAAAAGTCGCCCAGTCACTGGCGTTGACAGTTGATACCACAACTCCAGCATCTTTGGAAAAGTCCATGGAACAAGATGGTATTGAGCCAAATCAAAAACCAAGACAAGCTCATGGCCTGAGAGATGCTTTATCTTCAGAATCTTTGGGATTCTCAACAGAAGAGCAATGTTACACTGATGCGGATGACAGGCGGAAGAGGAATTGCTGCCAAGGAACATGTGTCAGATTATACTCCCAGTTCTCATGGTGAGGACAACCTACTAAACAGCCTGTGGCAAAGTGGTTTGCAGGTTTGCGCAGGTGCAGAGGTGATGTGATTACGAAACAGAATACAGACAACAAAGTTCACAATCCAAACAGACATTTATTTTGTAATCCCAGTCTGGCGACTGCAAAGAATAATCCCAGGCAATACACAGCCATGTGTATTGCACTGTTCCAAACAACGGGTTACAGTCCCGAAATAATAAACACAGTATAGTACACATAAAGACACACACACGATTACAAGTCCAGGGTGAGTGCTAACGTGCAAGTGATGAAATACAATTTATTCATGCACAGTGGTGAAGTGTTGTCCAGGTTGGTGCTGGACTTAAGCGACAGCTCCCAGTACGTGTTAGCCATCTAATAAGAACAAACGAGTACAATTAGACACGACAAAACAAACAAACACTAAACACTCACGGTTACTTTTTTACTCTCCTTCATGGGTTCTCTCGCAACCATAACAAAGGAACAGATTGTTTAGCCATGCCCCCTTGGTTAGCGAGTGCAACCGTTTCTCCTCCAATCCTCGGTTGCCACATTGCTTCCCATCTGGGGCGATGACTTGGTATACTGTGGCACTGCCCCATTTCTAGATGGCCAACTTCTATCTTTCCCTGGAATGAATTGTCAGACCATCCAGTCCGGGGCACTCTGTTCCCTTTACACAGTGCCCTCACAGGTCAGGAACGGGATTTATAACCAAGTTTCATTCTTTCTCTGTCACACAGCCTTACTGAGGGGTCTCCAAGAAAAGGAGCTATTTCTTCCTCACTGGTGGGGTGGTGATGACAACATCTGTTTGGTTAGTAAGAAAGTTAACATGGAAATAAATTTGTAGCAAATATTATTCATGACAATGTGGCCAACAGAAAAACTTAATGCATCTTTTTTCTCCTAACCTTTAAACTTTCAGTTTATGGATTCTGTTGATGGGCGTGAGCATGTTATGGTTGTTATACAGTTTCTGTTGTTTCTGCATAAGCAGTGAAAAAAGGTAAATGTATGTTCACTACAATACTACACCCTTACTAGGACAATATCTGCAAAACAAGCAGTTCTTGTCACAAGGTTAAGCCTCAGGCTCTTGAAAAGCAACAGTACTTTGAACTTTCATTATTATTCAAGAATCCTCTAGGGGTTTCTGTTAAAATCTTTTTGTTTTATAATAACATTGTAGACTCCATTGGAATCTCAAAATGTTAATCCTCCATTTCATCCACCTCAGTGTAAAGCCTTTACCAGACTGCAGCCGCCGATAATACTTACCAGACATCTGTTTTACTATACAATTTAATTTTAAAGATGTGCTGAAAATAGTCTTCCAGGGGTATATTTGTTCTTGCTGAAAAGGTTGGAAATTATTGACACTGATTTCACCACAGAGAGAAGGATTTTGTGGTGGGATAAAAAGATTATCTGTTCAGAGCTGATAAAAATTCAAAGGTCATGGTATCTCTACTTGAAAAAAAAATCTCTTCAAATACCAGAAAAAAATGCATTTATAGCAAATGGGTTTAGCTGAAATGTTCTCCTTTCAAGAAAAAAACCTCAAAACAGACAACAGGATTCCTTTATTCTGCATTTCCTCTTGTGATTTTATAACCTTTCTGGGTTGTGAAAACTTCCAGAAAGCTGCTGAAGTTGTCTGTAGCCAGGTTGAGATTTAAAGAGTAGGAAGCTATAACGTGTTTCATCTACCAGATGTCTATGAGCTTTGATTTGGATACATGTGCAGCAGATTTCCCCCACTGACTAATGTAGAAAAGCACAGTATTGCAAAATGCTTTCTGTTTTATCCCCTGTGAATGTGTGGGTTGCAGTGCGTAGTGAAAGGGTGATGCAGGTGCTCCAGACAAGGACAAACACAGAGTTCACGGTTCAAGTTCTTTGTTTAATTTCCTTGACCGGGTTTAAATATTAAAGCTGGCTCTACCCAGCAATGGGTATTGCCAGAGCCAAAACAAGGGGTTGCAGTCCCAAAATAATAATTACAAAATCACAGATACAACACAAACACAGACACGTCTCCGGACAGTGAGTGCTCTTAGTGCAGGTGTGGTGCTGGAAACAATGATGCTGGTTAAGTGCAGGTGCGGTGAAGTCCGGTTGAATCGCTGGCCAAAGGCTGCAGCTCCCAGATCCGTGCTTAATCAGTCTGGCAAAGACAAAACATTTAACTCATGTTCTGAATAGTCCTCGTTTCCTCCCATCAACCACAACAAAAGGAACCGATTACGGCATCACGTTCCCCTAAAGTACCCTCAGCCCCGCCCCCTCCGATAGCTAGTTCAATCATGTCTCCTCCAATTCATGAATGAAACTTTGCTTACCATACTAGGGCGATGACTCCTGGTACCGTGACACCGTCCCTTTCCTGAATGGCCGGCTTCCGACTGCCCCGGAATGAACTGCTGAAACATTCAGTACGGGGCGGGCAATTCCTGCTGTACAGTGCTCTCACAGGTCGAGAGGGAGATTGTTGATTCAGATTCATTTGCTCTCTGTCCCATCCCCCCATTTGGTTTATGTGAATAAAAAATTCTGATTATGTTTGTAAAATATTGATGTGAAATGTACAGTGCTGGGGACATGCTGTAATCACTGCAGTTCATTATCTAGAACATACAAGGAAGAGAGTAGTAATGGAAGGAGTCTTTATATTCCATGGATGGAAATAACACAACATATACATAACAGTTTCACCCTTTCCAGGTTTTATTAGGAACTTGATTAGCCACAGTTTATAGATAACAAGACCAGATATAGTCTTACTGAACTCATAGTAAAGCCAGGAATGCATCACACTGCTATGCAATGGGAGTCTCATTTCCATCCCTGTATTCACTACGAATCAATAAGGACACCTGTATTTTTCCCTGATTGCTATTAAAACATAGTGTAAGAGGTTTGATTTCTTCTTAAAAATAATTAATCTTCTTCAGGTAAAGTTATCAAAATAGTTTATTCAGGAATCAAAATGCAAGCAGGAAAAAAGCAAATCAAAGTTGATGGTGTTCTGAGCTGGCGTCAGTGTAGATGTTATTTACTCCTGAGCCAAGCTGAGCTTTCATGGCATCAGAGATGTTGTTTTTTTCTGAGCTGGGCATGGCACAGAGATGTTAGTTTCTGAGCCGTCATCAGTGTAGACGTTAGTTTCTGAGCTGAGCTGACCCGACCTGACCAAAGAAATTACTTCGTACAGCACAGACATACAGCTAGCTTACGTAATTTCCTTGACCAAATTTGGTCTTATTTCCCTAGCATGATGCATGGTGTGAGACAAGCATATTTGCGTTTCTTCTTCACTTTACCAATGTCAGCAAAAGAAGAAGTTACATTTAAGAACAATGCTATGAGTTTTGCTCAATTCTCAGAGGCAGCAAAGCGCTATACCCACGCATCACAAGGTCGAACAACAAGACTGGTGATTACAAACAGCTGATGTGCACCAGCTATGTACCACTTAATTTTAAGACTTCATTAACCCTGCGTTGATTCAGAGCTTACATTAAACGCAGGAAAATCACACAATGTTTACAGACAGTTTCAATGATTTCTTTACCATTTAAATGGGAAGCATAAGTAACAGTAGTATAATGGAAAAGGAACACAGGCTGATGAAACAATAAGGGCTTGTGCAATTTAACTGGAACAATGTGTACACTGCCCCACACAAGGTGCCTGTTTATCAGAAAAAGCCAATTGTATAGTGTATTATTATGTGTTCTGTGACACTTATCTAAAGTTATAGGGCAGCAGTGTGGAGTAGTGGTTAGGGTTCTGGACTCTTGACCAGAGGGTTGTGGGTTCAATCCATGGTGGGGGACACTGCTGCTGCACCCTTGAGCAAGGTACTTTACCTAGATTGCTCCAGTAAAAACACAACTGTATAAATGGGTAATTGTATGTAAAAATAATGTGTAAAAAATAATGTAATTGTATGTAAAATTAATGTGATATCTTGTAACAATTGTAAGTCGCCCAGGATAAGGGCGTCTGCTAAGAAATAAATAATATAGCATGTCACTTTTAACAAAAGTAAATGGTTTTAGAACCAGTTTCAGTTGGTTTGATTATGGTTTGTATATCGGCTCCAAACAACTTATTAAGCAGAAACAATTTATGGGAAAACAAAAGTTTTATCATCTTTCCCAAGGCCACAGCTGCACTCTGAGTTATGAAAAGCCAGTTGCTCCCTACATGGGTGTATGTCATTCCACATGCTAAGCTAAAGAGCTACAAGATCAGGGAAATCCTTACAATAGGCTACTTAAAACAATAACCCTATTTAACTGGGTAATCAGCCTTCTCATTTCCAGCCGGCGGCCAGCTAAATTGCTGTCTACTTTTCCGGATGAGTTTTTACAGTGCTATGTTCCATTTTTTTATTTTCTTCCAGTAAAATAGTGGCAATTTCCACAATTCATTATGTATGTAAGTCGAGTAAAACATTTGTTCTCTGAGGGCATTTCGTTTCTGGGCTTATGTTTCCATGGACACCATGAATCGCGATGGACCAATCTATTTCGAGCTTACAAGCGATGTTGGTGATGAAGTCTGAACGATAAAGCGGTTATCAAATCAATCATCGATTTACACTTTTTTACCCCCAAGAAAACACAGGACAGTGGAGGTGAGTAATGCCACACATTGTTGTTATTGATAATTTGTATTGCAAACTTTCAGTAGATATAAACTTATGTGTTGACTCTTCTTTTTGAGTGCCATCTCTCATTGCCATCAAATTTTTTTCCATTGGCACAGGAGGCCATATATAATTCCTTTTTGGTTGCATATCTTCCTTTACCAGTTCCACTATAATGCTGAATGTTGCCCTGGTGATGTGAAAGGACTCTAACCACTGCAGATCTGTGAAAGAGTGATGCAGCACAACCTATCCCCACCAGCAAGATGGGCGAGTATGTGTCCAAACCGTCCTTTCGCTAGCCATTGGCATTAGATAACAAAACATAAGGATTTGCTGGAAAAGGATGTTTGGAGGTTCAAGCTCCCGAAACAAAGGGAAAACATCCACTGTTCCCAGTCCAGACAGCCTTGGGAGCATACATGGAAGATGTCTGGCACAGAGCTTTAGAATCCTACCTCTCTGCCGGTTTTCAGCCATGGTGATCTGCAATACCTGTGTTGGTCAGTTTCATTTTAGACCTCCCAGTTAATTTTTAATGAATGAGTCGTAAGATAAATTAGTTGAAAACGGATTCAATACTAAGGACATGCCAATGACATTTAAAAAAACAATTTGGGCAAGAGCAGTAAAACACATTATTAACCAACCAGGCACAAGGTATTTTGCTTTATTACAGCAGCTTAGATTCACTCGTTGCACATGGAAACCACATTTTCACAAAATTGCTATAGTAACCTTCAAAAACAGCACAAGTACTTTACGCATAGCTAATTTACATATCAACCCCCACCTTTCCCGTTCATTAGCATCACATCGGATGAAAAGCCTGGTTTACCTGAGTAAAACAAATTGAGCTAATGGAAACCCAAAAAAGACATTTTTCTCGAGCAAATGTCTCAAGCTAAAAAAAACATGCATGGAAACTCCACCATTGTTTGTTTTTGTGCCTGAAATATAATTTCTCCCGTTCATTGGTGTCTGGTTCTGTCTTTCTTTCCCCACTTTTTTCTCTGTGTAATACATTATTGCAAAACCAGAGTTTGCTTAAATATGTTTGCTTAAAAATGTGCACGTTCATCGCCATTTCATGTGTAAATGTACTGTGTGCTAAGACAAGTTTGTGTACCATAAAGTACCATACAGACTGAACTTGTTGATAGTTTCAGTTTTCACAAGGAATTTGTTCCACAGTTTCCACAATTTGTTGAAAAAATGAATCGGCTGTACATGTCCTCAGAAAGGTTTTTTCAACCCCCATACTCCCTGCCTTCTACTTATTTACTTTTAAATGAAAATGAAAGACTGGTAATGTAGTCACATGGACCTGCCACAGTATAGTGGGAAATGCCAAATTCAGCTCTGTTTGAACCACTGAAGGTGGCTGTACTTTAGCTGTAACTGCAGTGAGTCAGCAGTGCCTCATTTGCAATTCCAAAATTATAAATACTTTTGATCTTTAAATGTATGTTGTTTTTTTTTAATTATATGCAAAAAGAATATTTCACATACAGCAGATGCAAAGCAGCTTGACAGACATTTTGTCAAATTTTGAACCATTTGACAGCCGATTTAGCTCTAAAGTCTCTAAACAAATGGAAGTGAGCTACACTATGAGTTTTCTTTTTTAAGGCAGCAGATGTTGATGCTCTCGTTTATCTCTTCTGCTTTCACTGTCGTCAACAGAGAGGCTTTATCTGGAGGCTGAAGCTTTGCTGCTAAATATGTTTTCTTAAACTGTGATGGTCATAGCTAAGGCTGGATTTTGTCACGGAAATTTGTACTAAAAATCACGGAGCAGTCACGGTTAATATGTTCGAAATCACATGGTGTGTGACGTCACGGATGGAAATTCAATGTTTTTTCAAATGTTTTTTTTAAATACAATATACCTACATAAAAATAAAATTAGTCTGTATATAAGTAGGAAAAAAGGAAAATGAATCTATTTTTTTAATTTGTTGTGATTTTCACAACATCAGGTTCAAGTTTTAATCCTGTAAATTGGTAAGCTTCACAGCGTATGCAACTATAAACACAAATGTTTGTTTTTCATAACATTTGGTGGGTTTTCTACACAGGACAGGAAACAAAAACTGTAGGTTTTACATACCTTTAAAAAATAATGTTTGAAATCCAAAAAGAATGTCTCTTTGTGTGCATCTGTTGCTTCTGATGTGGCACAGTTTGCAGTTATTTTAAATGTTTTGTCTGTTTGTTTGTTTACGTATTATTCTGATACAACATGTACATTGAGAGGTTTGATGCCTTTATACTATACGATACAATACAATACAAATTTATTTTGATATAGTGCCCTTCACGCCATGGCATCCCAGAGCGCAGTACAAAGTTAAAAGCATTGAGCGCCCGTCATCCCGAAGTACATTATTGTATGCAGAAAATGATCTTTCTGCATCAACACTATTTACTGGTACTGTCAAGCACTTTACACAGCAATTACAGCAAGAGTTGGGAATCTCATTTCCATGTTTTTCCTGAACTGGTAAACGTTGTCGCATTTCATTTCACAAACAATTTCGTAGCAAGCACAGTATTGAGGCTGTGTTACACAGTTGTCTTCAAACAGTGGAATAGCATCAAACACTTTTCTCACTAGTTTTGGTGAAGTTCAATGTTCTTTTCTAAAATCACAGACACTAACAAAAATCACGGAATATGTGACCACTGTGACTTAGCCTTATACCTCGTTTCCATGGACAGCCAACTCGAGTCGACTTGAGTGCGCTCGAACTGGTCTGAATTCTCCCAGAACTTGAGTTGATGGACAACTTGAGTTGGTGAAAAAGGAGGCGTTTCCATGGTTTTCTGAGTTACCCGAGTTATCACGTGAGTTGGGCAGGAAATACTTGCGAGTTAAAGGTCAAGATGTGCATTTGCTGCAGATGGTATTGCAGTCAAATGATCAATGATTTGAAAGAGAAATCCATCTAGATATTCTTTCGCATTTGTTTCATGTAGTACATATACCTCTGGCAGAGTGGTATGCAGAACAGGGAAAGAAGCGCCGGACAAGGGAAATAATGTGTCAGATGTCAAAGTGTTTCAACACTATCTGCTTGAATCTCTGCAGTCTGGCTTCTGGTCTCATCACAGTTCTGAAACTGCTCTGCTCTGGATTGTAAATGATCTCCTGCTCAATGCTGATGCTGGTGCTCCCGCTGTCCTTGTCCTCCTTGACCTAACTACTGCTTTTGACACCATAGAGCATAGCATTCTTCTTGACCCCCTTCAGAAGTATGCTGGGATCTCTGGAACCTGTCTCTTCTGGCTGTCCTCTTACCTATCTGGACACATGCAGTCTGTTTTCTATAATGGAAGCAGTGCTGACGCAACCCTGGTCACTTGCAATGCCCCTCAAGGGTCAGTTCTTGGGCCTCTTCTCTTCAATATCTACATGCTTCCCATGGGCCACCTCATCCTCCAGCATAGCCTCATGTTTGGAATTGATCTGATGCGATCAGAAACCCAGAGGCAGTGTAAACTGCACCTGTTACTGTAGTAGGATTGATTTTTTTTTGTGTTTTTTTTTTTTTTTTTTTTTTGCAAGAGTTTAATTAAGTAACAGCCAAATGCGTTTCATTTTTCTTTGTAACCGTGCTAAGTGAAAAACGGCAATTCAAAAAACGTCAAAATCCCCCAAAGTAGCAAATCCACCGACTTTAATACCAGCCAAAATGTCCTATTATATGGTACGTTCTTGCCCCCTGCAACATTTTTTATTGAAATTTAGTGATGTAATTTCCTCCCAGCCCAAATTCAAACTTTAGAATTCAGGCCAGCCCGAGGAGTGAAATCAGACCAGAATTTGCGTGCCTGCCCGAATTGGGAGCCAACTCGAGTAATTTAAAAACATGGAAACAGAGGTGTGGGGGGGCAACTCGAGCACGTACCAGGTTATGCGGTTCATGGAAACGTGGTACTAGTCATAGCATGTGTTGGTTGCAGTCTTTGAAATATACAATACATAATGCATGTAGATGATTAGCGGCAACAAACCCCACTTTAAAAACCCACACCTGCTTGAAAATATTTTTCTTTTTTGTGTCTTGTGTATCATTATTATTATTATTTGTTTATTTAGCAGGCGCCTTTATCCAAGGCAACTTACAGAGACTAGGGTGTGTAAACTATGCATCAGCTACAGAGTCACTTACAACTACGTCTCACCCAAAAGACAGAGCATAAGGAGGTTAAGTGACTTGTTCAGGGTCACACAATGAGTCAGTGGCTGAGGTGGGATTTAATCCGGGGACCTCCTGGTTACAAGCCCGTTTCTTTAACCACTGGACCACACAGCCTCTTGACAAGATGATAATCGTTATCCAGTGATTATCATACAGGTCTTTAAAGATTTAACATTATCATAGGTAATTCAAAATGTGCCTAATGTTAGTAAAAACGTTTGAAATGCCTTACTTTTCCTTTATTTATCAAAGCAGGAAAAAAAGCTTACATTGTATACAGTGTTGTGTGTAGGGTCCTAATCGCAAAGTTTAGTCTTTTTTGATGACTAAAATAAACAGTTTAGACCTGTTTTGTGAATAACCAACTGTATTTTTTATTATCTTTCATTAGTTGAAACTTTGAATGCAGACTGTAACCTTTTAACACCTGTCTATACCAGTAAATGAAGGGGATCTGCTCTTGTGTGCAGTGCAATATTTGGAGGACCATGTCCAATCACCACTCACGCCGAAATGATTTCCAAAGACATTTTTTTAATTAAAATGTAATTGATTCTTAAAGACTGCATAATTATTGATGAACATACTCTGAAAGGGAGCACAGTCCAGATGGTAACCTTTGTAATACAATGGAAAAAATATATGAGCTTCTGTAGAGCAGTTGGAAATGTACTTTAATACCGCTAATAGCATTATCTATAATTTAGTTCTGTTGTGAAGAAAAATATTTCAAACTCATGCTGCAAATGGCAATGTCTTCATGGAAACCCGTTCATACAACATACCTAAATCAATCCTTTTTAAAACTTATTTACTAGCTTAGATGCTAGCTGTAGCTTACAACTGTACATCCATGGGACACGGTAAACCCAATATTCTCTTTAAAACCATTTAAATCCTGCATCCAGCCGCTGATAAATCCATCTTCCGTTCATCCTCCTCTCTCACCTCTTTCTTTCAGAACAAAATTGACACCATCTATTCTACGCTCTCCTGCCCCACACCCAGTATAGTACTCGACCACCTTGACTCCCCTCCGTTTGCCCCTCCTGCTCTCTCCTTCTCTCCTCTCTCCATTACTGATATCTCCAGCATATTGCTGAAATCAACTACTGCCACGTGCCCCTTGGACCCCTGGCCGACAAATCTTGTCCGTTTCTGTGCCTCTGATCTTGCTCCGTCCATTATGCTCACTTTCAACCTATCCCTGGTCTCAGGCTTGGTTCCTGCTGCCCTCAAGATTGCCTGAGTAACAGCGGTGCTCAAAAAACCCTCCCTCGACTGTAATTTCCGTCCTATATCCAATCTTCCTTTTCTCTCCAAAACTCTTGAAAGGGTTGTAGCCAGCCAGCTGATGAAACATCTCACAGATAACAATCTGCTTGAATCTCTGCAGTCTGGCTTCTGGTCTCATCACAGTTCTGAAACTGCTCTGCTCTGGATTGTAAATGATCTCCTGCTCAATGCTGATGCTGGTGCTCCCGCTGTCCTTGTCCTCCTTGACCTAACTACTGCTTTTGACACCATAGAGCATAGCATTCTTCTTGACCCCCTTCAGAAGTATACTGGGATCTCTGGAACCTGTCTCTTCTGGCTGTCCTCTTACCTATCTGGACACATGCAGTCTGTTTTCTATAATGGAAGCAGTGCTGACGCAACCCTGGTCACTTGCAATGCCCCTCAAGGGTCAGTTCTTGGGCCTCTTCTCTTCAATATCTACATGCTTCCCATGGGCCACCTCATCCTCCAGCATAGCCTCATGTTTCACTCCTATGCAGTTTACACTGAGCTCTACCTAAAATTAGGCCTCATTGTCTGCTAGTTCTCTTCATCTCAACACTAACAAATCTAAACTTCTTCTAGTGGGATCGAAAACTCAACTCAAGAATCTCAATATTGCTGCCTTGAACCTCAGAAACTGTCTGCTGCTGCCTTCCCCCACTGTACGAAGCCTTGGTGTACTTCTGGATAGTAACCTCTCCTTTGATGCCCAAATCTCCTCTGTATTCAAATCCTCCTTCTACCACCTCCAAAACATCTCAAAAGTCTGTCCCTACCTTTCCCTCCTTGATGCAGAGATACTCTGTCATGCATTCATCTCTCTCTCTCGACTCGACTACTGCAACTCTCTCTATGATGGTCTTCCGTCACACGCCATAAACTGATTGCAGCTGGTTCAAAATGCTTGCTCTTAATTGTATTGTGATTCTTGAAATGTATTTTTGTTTACGACTGTAAGTCGCCCTGAATAAGGGTGTCTGCTAAGAAAATAAATAAATAATAATACCAGGATCCTTATCATATGTAAAAAACATGATCACATTACCCCCTGTCTTGCCCAGCTGCACTGGCTACCTGTAAAATACCAGGATTACTTTCAAAATGATCCTGCTTGCCTACAAGGCCTTTCATCACACAGGTCCAGAATATCTCTCCAACCTGCTGACCGCTATGTCCCTGCATGCAAGCTGAGGTCCTTTGACTCTGGCTAGCTTGTCATACCCAAGCAAAAGTGCACCACACTCAGAGAGCACTGTTTTAGCTTCATGGCCCTGACTCTCTGGAACTTGATTGATTGATTGATGTAACATTGGGTTTTACAGCCCTCAGAGAGAGTTTGTATTTTTGCTGCTACTCTGCACCTCAGTCACAAATTTTCATTATAAAATTGTGTGACTGAATTAAGACACTGAAAGGGAGCCCTCTTGAGATGTACAGCCTTCTCGGCGCATTTTTACTGTTGTCATTAGCAGAGAGATACGTGATGTTTTCACAGCCTTAAAGGTATTATTTATGATTTAATTTAAAGCCTATTTAGTACCAATAAGCTTAACCTGTTTAAATTGTTTAATTAATTAAAACAGTTCTGTAATGTATGTATCCTTTTTCAGTCGAATGTTGCTGATCAGTAACTGGTTTAATAAATAACAAGCTTAATGAGAGGGCGGGCTTTTTCATTTGTTATGAAAGAAAATCTTTTGTTTCTCTGTATTTTGGGATGGTATCTTAAGATGCATAAAAGCTGTTTAGATAATGCACATGTAGTACATTACAAACAGGAAAAGTATAATGAAGTATTAGCTATCCATTACATTGATACACTGTTGTTGGTACATATCACAAGCAGGATAAAGTACATAATTTGTAATGTGGCACATTAAAGTGTATGTAAAGTGTTTCTTGTACTGAAGTCTATGGGGGGAATTATCTCCTAGAATTTGCCTTTGGCACTTGCTTATTTTACACAAGAGTGAAATAAGTCAACAGCACTGCTTTTATTGTTTTAAAAATGTATATGATTCACAACAAAATGAAACTAGCAAAGTATTCCTGATAAATTTCAAATGCTAAGTTGGATTTTATGAACATTCTGAACAACTCAAAGAATGTGTCAACCTGGATATCTTTTTCTGAATTTTAAGAATGATTTTGCCTTTGTCTCGATAAGCAAATGTATAATTTGTAGGTATATAGCCAGTATACACACATTAAGTGTTCATGCATATGATTCATCATATTTACATAAAACCCATCAAACCAATCCCTATGGGGGCCTGTGTTCTGCAGCTAATTGATGTTCAATCAGGCTTGTCTTCCTTAGTTTGCACATTTGTTATATATAGTATATATGTATTTAATGTATTATGCATTGTTCCTCACTATCTTGTAAAGCACTTTGTGATGGTGGTCCACTATGAAAGCGCTATATAAAATAAATATTGATTTCAATTCAATTCAAACCTTTATTTAACCAGGTAAAGACATTGAGAACAAGTTCTCATTTAAAATGCCGACCTGGCCAAGAGGCAACATAAATACAACAGACAA
The DNA here is from genome assembly GCF_902713425.1 of Acipenser ruthenus. Classification (NCBI taxonomy): domain Eukaryota; kingdom Metazoa; phylum Chordata; class Actinopteri; order Acipenseriformes; family Acipenseridae; genus Acipenser; species Acipenser ruthenus. The sequence continues at coordinate 54,720,420 of NC_081194.1, read as the reverse complement.
CAATACATAGACTGTTAGAGACATTACAACAATATGAAATCAATAAAATAAACTAAAAAAAACCTAATAAAATCATTGTCTGCTCTGACAAGCACATGAAACAGGGAACAAAGCTTCAAGTCTAGAAAAGAAAGCACCCTCTGAGATAAAACCAGGGAGTTTAAGCCTTGATTGTAACTCATTCCAATCGTGAGCAGCTGCATATTGGAATGAGTTACACCCAACAGCAGTAAAAACACGAGGGACAATTGAACTAATTAAATTGCTGAATCGAAGGTTGTAATAGGAGACCGATATAGTCAAAAATTCGCTTAAATAGAGGGGTGATTTCCCGATTAGGGTTTTGTAAATGAGTTTGTACCAATGACATAGCCGACATGTTTGAAGTGAGGGCCAGCCAACCACAGTGTAGAGATCACAGTGATGAGAGCGGTAGGGAGCACCAGTGACAAATCTTATTGCAGAATGATATAAAGCATCAAGCTTCCTAAGGACAACATTAGAAGCAGCTTTATAAATGACATCTCCATAATCTAAAATGGGTAGTACAGACATCTGTACCAATAAATACTTAGCTGGCCGTGTGAAGCATGATTTATTTTGGTAAAGAAAGCCGAGTCTAGTTCGAACTCTCGATTGTAGTTTAACGATATGTGATTTAAACGTAAGTGCACTGTCTAGCCAAATACCCAGATATTTATAAACTTCCACTTGCTCAAGGTCAACTTTACAAAAGGTACCAATTTTGCAGCCTTATGCAAGAACTGCAGGATTGGTAACATTTGAACGTCCCCTATTAAATAACATACATTTAGTTTTATTAACATTAAGCAATAAACGTAGATCACAAAAAGATTTTTGAATCTGATTGAAACTTGTTTGCAAGTCTGATAGCACTGAAGATAGAGTAGGGCCAATTGAATATAAAATAGTGTCATTGATTGATTATTAGTAAGAAAATACCATAGCAGGTTAACTATTTCAAAACCAAAGCCAATTGCTTTAAATTCCTTTTAATGCCAACATTTTGCCTACAACATTTCATATACATTGTAAAGAAATGTATCTAGGAAAACTGCAAATTAGCAGTGCTAGAGGTTATTGTTCTAAAAATAGATCCATTGCATGACACACAGAAGGGCCAAAGATTCATTGTGAGGGATTAATCCTCTAGAGTTCATATCCTTGGTGCTTGCTCCAGTACTATAAGTAAGAGTATTATTCTCCTCATTAGTTATGTGCATCTGAAACAAATCGTTTACTGCAAAGCATACTGAAGCCTGATGGCAACCCATGAGAATTGCTGTATTTGGCCACAGTTTGGTAAAAACTGTCAGATGCAGGTTGAAAGACATGATGTATGAAGATGGAATTACAGGAGTGTGGTGTTTGCAATAGGTCTGGTGCGGAGTTGCTGTCTTTATTTTTCTCTATTTCACATAGAGTACTGGTAACAACCTTCCACAACCTGGATCTTTAATCTCCTCCTACCACACCATAAGCTCTCGTGGATACATTGTTACAGCCTGCATGCAAGGAGCATGACAATCATATTTAAGGCCAGCACTGTAATACCAGATTTAATAAATAACTTAACTAACTCTAAACAGCTTGAAAACCTAGGAGCAATGCTGATGCTGTTACTGAACAATCCAGTGGAAAAGGGTGTTGGTGTTCAGGAATCTTTGTCTTCACCCAGGATATATCTTGTGTTTTAAATCTGTTTTCAGCAAGCAAACAGCTTTCCGTTGGTATCAAAAATTACATTAACAAAGAAATGGAAGTTTCCTTGTATGGAATGAACTTGGGCATACTGGAGCACTCAATAGAAATGCTGTTGTCCATTTTAGATTTCTCATCATTTATTTATTTTTTTTTGCCACTTGAGCTTTTGAGGGGAGCAGAACCATAGTGACAAGTCTCAGCTGTGACTCATGATTACTTATTATATTTTCCTGGGTCACTTCAAGAATTCTGAATGTCAACTGTTGTTAAATCACTATGAACCATGCTGAACACCACAAGCTTGCTGTGAGGTGATATTTGCTGTATGATGGAAGGTTTAATTGAAATCTAGAAACCAGTGGTATTTTGACCTTTTCTACCCTTTGAAAGGTGTTGTATGGAAGGCAGTGTTTCAGACATGCAAGGGAATAATTATCTTCCATCTTAAAATTACTTTACATGTATTGTGCGTGTGCCTCTATTGTATGTGTAGGACCTTCACAACGTATGGTCTGTGAGTAAATCCCATGTGCTCAATTACATAGCCCCAAAATAATGCATCTACCACACTTCCAAACCACTAATCTTACACTCCACAATATAACACAGCATACTGTTCTGGCAAATAGTATCTGTTCTTCCTAACAAGGTTTTTGTTGTTATGTATCTATCAATTCTGAAGATTATACGAAAAAATTGCTAATATGTACTGTAATCACCTGTGCCTAAGATATCCTTGTTGCTTATATAGTAGGCTAGACATTGACATTAATAGTCATATACATAAAGCTGAGGCTCTTTCTGAAGTTGTGCGAAGATACTAAACAATATACTGAAGAAAGATGTACTATTACAATAAGGCCAGTGACTTTAGCTTAATAGAAATGTCTGAGAAAAAGAAGTTAACTGCAGTCGTTTACTTGATTACTGGTTGTAACAGGGCGAGCAGCCCTGTACAGGGTTTGTTTATTTTAGAACGAGGTTTCCCCCTCTGCCCCTGTGTTATTTTGTATTTGATTATTATTATTATTATTATTATTATTATTATTATTATTATTATGATTTAGTGTTTTAATATGACGGCAAGAGCCATGCACCGTATGTTTGCTATTGTTTTGTTTATGTATAAATATAGCGGCGTTGCCGCATTGGGTGTTTTCTTTTATTATTTTGGTTGGTAGCGTGGATGGGAAACCCCATCCACAGTAGTTTAAAAACTTGTGCAGATTGTGGCCGAGGGGTAATAGAATAATTGCTAGCTAGTTAAACCCCTCGGCCACGGTATAAAAAGCCTGCAGCTCTCCAGCTCGGGGTGGGTGTTAGAGAGGAGAGCGTGAACAATGAGAGAAAACAAAACTAAACTTAGAGACATAGGAACAGTGAAGGCAATCTGCCCAGCCTGACCTGTGTTTTATATTATTTCATGTTCAAGATTTATTTTTATTTTGCTCTGTGAGCAAGTGTTTTTGTGTTTAAATATTTTATTTATTTTTTGTATTTAAATAAAACGGCAGCCAGCCGCGTCTTTCTTTTCAAACTGCAGTGCCTGGTGTCAGTTTATTTACGTCCCTGCTTCTGCTGTCACGTCACCGCCTCAGCCAGCCTGCCACACTGGTACAGTCTTGAATTTGGTTCTGCCTTGCCCTTATTGTCAGGGGTCCTGGATTGTGGACTGCATCTGCAGTAAGTAGTGAGGTCTTATTTATGCAGCAAATATGTTTTGTGTTTGTGTCCTTTGGATGGCAAAAGTATTGTTTTGCTCCCTGTACTGTTCCTGTTTTGGATGTTTAGTCACCAAAAATGTGGGTTCAAATGATGCCTCCGGAGTAAATGTGTCAGTCTAGATCTAGGGGTATGAGACATTTTGTGCAGCTTGTTTCCATGAAGCAACATTTTTTATTGTATTGGTAAAATGATTCAGTACCATCAGCCAATCGGCTTCCAGCTTTAGTGGGCTCCTATCAGATGGTAGATGCCAGTTGCTATGTCAAGCATCAGCTGTGAATCAAATTTAAAATCAATCCGCACAAATGACAGCTTTTTCGTTTTGACTTGCTCTTTTTGAATTTTCCTATCCACTGAATCACTGTCAGTGCTGTGCCTCAAAACCAGCCAGTCGATACTTTGCCACTACAAAAGCAATCAGTCCTGTACATTTGTGAGAAAATAAAACAAAGCAACAAACTTTACTAACAAACTAATGACTTAAATAACTGCAATGTAATTTAGTTTCTTTGGTTGTGGCAAGTTAAGAAGCTTTGTTATCCAACATTAACTTTAAATGGTGGTTTATTTTAGTTAGACATTCTAATGGTTTTCATTTTGGGAACGGTTTACAATGTTATTCCAGACGTGCAACATTTACCAAAATTCTGTTTATCATATTGTGCTTGTCAGTGGGCAACTTTAGTTGTTCAGTGTTGGTGCTCCTGGTCACCCTTTGCAAAGACATATCCTCTATAAAGCATTAATTAGAATTCAAAACACAATCATTCTGACAATATATCAAAGCAGAGCCAAAAGTTTAGTTTATTATCACGATTGGTTTGTGCTTGCTGTTTTCTGGCATTCAAATGATATTGCATCTGAGATCGTTCATGTTGCTGCATATCTACTATGGTATAAAGTGACTAGTCCACCTCATACACTTGAGAGCAGGATTTCTGCTGGTGTCTGCATGAATGACCCCTCCCTGAGGACAGACAACAAAACAAACGAAGAGGCCCTCAAGTTGTTTGATGCTCTTCTGAAAACATCTTGTACGCTGTTCAGTTCATCCATGCTGATGGATTTTGCTGGAGGAGTGCAGCAGATCATTAAAAATCCTCACGTTAGAGTAGCCTTTTAAATGCATCAACATGAACGTAGGAACCAGCAGGAAGAAAAAGGGGATGCTGTCTGGACTCTACATTTTTCACATTGAAAACAACAGGGTCTATTCAACTGATCTTAACAGTGACAGGGTCTAATCAACTTATCTTAACAGTGACAGTCTATTCAACTGATCTTAATAGTGACATTGTCAATTCAACTGATCTTAATAGTGATGGGGTCTATTCAACTGATCTTAATAATGACAGGGTCTATTCAACTGATCTTAATAGTGACAGGGCCTACTCAATTGATCTTAATGCCTCCACTCATTAGATAATCAATATTTGGGTCATTTTGTGTCTGTTCTGAAAAATAAACATCTAATGATGGATAACACTTTAAGGAAAGTTTTGTAACTCACCTCTCTAAACTGCAGTAAAGTGTTCAGTAAAGTGAGTGTGAATTGTGTGAACTGTCGCTAAATTAATTGAATTGTTTTACTTAGTTGTTACCAAAAGCACATACATGCCTGCGACGATTGTTTCCATCAACAAGACCTATGCAGTAGCTGATTGGCTTTCTCAGTCTCTGACGGGGCGGGACTGTGTGAAGCAAGAAATATTAAACAAATGCATTATAATTATATTTACTTAGAGTAGTATGTGCATTCTGCTTAAACATGTTAAATATTTTGTAGTGTGAATTTAAACATTTAGGTAAGCTTATTCTTATTTGTTTATTTAGCAGACGCCTTTATCCAAGGCGACTTACAGAGACTAGGGTGTCTGAACTATGCATCAGCTGCAGAGTCACTTACAACTACGTCTCACCCGAAAGACAGAGCACAAGGAGGTTAAATGACTTGCTCAGGGTCACACAATGAGTCAGTGGCTGAGGTGGGATTTGAACCGGGGATCTCCTGGTTACAAGCCCTTTTCTTTAACCACTGGACCACACAGCCTCCTGATAGCTAGCAGACACATTGTAACCACATACTGCATGGGCAGGGGGGTTGTGGTGACATGAAAGGTGGCTAGGCAACTGAAAAATTGGACATAAAAACTTTAAATCAAACGATACTAAAGTGTTCTTCTTCCGACCTCTGATCCTCAACTGAGCTTGTGAGAATTTGAAGCCAGCCTCTGTAGCGTAATACTGATTTGAGGTTTTCCCAAAAGAATAAAGCAGATGCATGTGTAAGAGAATGTAATTAATGTTTATTCAGTCTACAGCAGGGCAGATGTCTAAAGGATCAATTCAGAATGTTTAAATTTCTATTTCTGTTCTTTTCGATTTAAAAAAAAAAAAAATCTCATAAATAAATGTCTTCTCGCCCGGATATCTCCAATTTGTACCACAATGAAATGCGTCCAGGGCCGGTGCTAGGCAACTTGCCGCCCAAGGCAAAGCCTAGCATGGCACCCTTATATCAGTCAGGGAATGATTATTTTTAAAATCAACAGGTTTTTTTTTTATTCAGCTTGTATTGTGCAATCTCTCTGTGTGCTCGTATATAACCTGGTTTCTGTTTTGAAAAATTGTATGGACTATGTACAGATTTTAAATTGGGTTTCCCACAGCATATGGGATTGTTTCAAAACTTCAATTACATCATAATTTAAACTGTAATATGAAACAAAATGTACTGGTTGAAAATAAAGGTTTTGGCAATAGCATTAACGTTCCTTTGATATTGCAAATTAGCTTTTTCTTGCTAATCTACAGAAGAACACCACAGGGAAATAGCCAACCATTCTACAACGGTAGGTTGTTGGGCAGAAGGCAGATACTAATGTTAGAATAAGCTAGATAGAGCTTTTTAACTTACAGAGCACACCATCATAATTTAAAATTAATTTGTGCCGTTAAATGACCTAACGCGCTGGGACACAATAGTTAATCTAAGGTGAAAACAGGACTATTTACATGACAAAAAGAACACACTCCCAGTGTACTGTGCATTTTGAAAATACAAACTTGTACAAAAACTTAGCAGAGAGGGCACCACAGACGTCACACCAACGACTACCTTCCTCAATACTGTCAGTCTAATTACAGACAGCACTGTAATTAAACTAGCTAGAATATTTGCACAAGTCCCAATGCATACCTTTTTTTCTTAAGTGTAAGCACGTATTTTGAAACATGAAGGATGCAAACACTGTCTGTATGTGCAGCAAACACACAAAAACGAAATACAGTACTTCACAAGTTTACCAACATACTCAGTTGTTATTGAGATAAACGAATACCCCTACACACCGGTCTGTTAAATGCATTGGTGATGAGAGTCTGTAAACCTGAACTGTCTCAGCCTGTCCCAGTGTTATGCCAAATAGACCCCATTCACACTTGCGATTTAAGGCAGCCCAGGGCCGCCTTTTCTCATATGTGAACGCTCCAAAAAAGAAAAGGCCCAGAGCTGGCCTAGATTTAGCCCACCATTTCGATGTGGCCCAGGGCCTGCAATCCAGAACCAGGGCCAGTCTTTACATATATGAACGCAAAGCAGACTTAGGGATGCCTTTTCGTATCACATGACTGATTTGGTTACGTCGCTCAGTACTCCCATGAAAAGTAAATAGAAAGGTAAATGCTCTGATAAGAACATAAGAAAGTTTACAAACAAGAGGAGGCCATTTGGCCCATCTTGCTCGTTTGGTTGTTAGTATCTTATTGATCCCAAAACCTCCCCAGTAATGTTGTTGAAGCTGACACCCTGGGATCCTTCAAGAAGCTGCTTGATGAGATTCTGGGATCAATAAGCTACTAACAACCAAACGAGCAAGACGGGCCGAACGGCCTCCTCTCATTTGTAAACTTTCTTATGTTTTCTTATTTTTTCTTAAACACCTGGGTAAAATCATGCTCGGCCATGCTACCTGACAGCGTTCTGGGAAATATAGTTCTGTTATGTCGCATCACGACTACATTTTCTTTTCACTGAGGATGCAGGCTGTGCAGTAACTGCAAACCAGCATATTTGCCATTGACTACTTTACCCAACATTCTGTTACAACACACACAGTGTATATAATAAAAAATGAGAACATGGATCGGAGATTTCCTTTAACCAGATAATATGAGGGCTTAAATCTCTGATAATGGACCTTGAATGTTATCTTTCATACTACGTTTAATCACTGTTTCAAATCAATCTGCCCGAAAATACGTAAATACAGTATTCATGTATTGTACCTTTTTGTCTGCCTGTTGAAAGAAAATCTCTGTTAATGTACACACCCTCTGAATGTTGTCTATCAATGTAGACTAGTCTGCTTTCTTGCTGTCCTACCTATCTATTTAAATTTAGTATAGACAATTAATTAAGTAATAAATAAATAAATAGAAAAGTGTTTGCTGTCAGAGGCAACACAGTAACCACACTAACAACTAGTCTACAGTTTGAATGACGAGTTGAAGAAATCAAAACAACTAGCTGTGGTCTGATTACTTTTAGCAACTTTATTGCATCATATCACAGTAACAACACAGACACGGCGCTCTCTTCTCTAAAGCCAGGAAGGAGGCTTTGACTTTATGAACAGACACTTAAAAAGTTACTGAACAAACAGCATGATAAGGATTAACACATACAGATATTTTTAATTATTTTTTGTATCCCTCATAAGAGGGCTTTATTGTCTGTTAAGGCCCTTCTTGTTATGTTAAATGCCCTTGAGTGCTTTTAATGACACAAGGCAGGCCTTACAGACAGTAAAGCCCTCTTCGGGTTCTATTGCTTAAATACAATTTAAAAAAACACCCAACGTCATTTCAGCAGAAGCCACACATGCATCAAACACTAAGACAGCTGTTTAAACTGCTAGTGAAATGAAGGTCTGGCCCTAGCAAACCGGCACAATTAAAGGTTTAAAGACCTGTCAGTGTAAATCCTGGATTGTTTCCCTCAGCCACTGTCCATCATTTGTTGTTCACATGGTGTCTGACCGTTTTAATCCAGGTCAGTCAGTAAAAGACTTTAAACCAATCAATTTTAGTACAGTTGAATGGTTAGAACCTGGGGGAAATTATATCCATGCACTTTCTCTTTTTCTTTATTTTTAAAAGTAAAGAGAGACCAAAAGTGAAATTCTTAACCTGATATTTCAACCGTATTATCATCTGCTGGTGATGCAATTCCCTGCCAAGGTGATATACTGTAGTGGAGGTGGCTGCACGTATGTATATCACAACTCACATTTCTTCCATACCAGTACATCGGGAGAACAATTTATCCAATGGTCATGAAGCTTGGTATTAACCTTTAACACAAGTTATTGATAATAACTTATTTTCCGAGGATGTAGGGAGTATTCTGTACAGACTTCTGTCTGTATGTCACACATTTTTGCATACATCTAGAGCCACATTCTCACTTGTATTATGGCGGGAGGATTTTAACTCCCTCCCTGCCAACCCTATATATAGTGTGACAGGGCAGAGGCCTTGCACACTGGGCAATGTGTTTTGTGGCTGGCTTACACAGCCACAGGTATAATTGGTAAATGGTCTAATTGTTTTATTAATTAGAAACACCTGCAATCAGTTAAGGCAGGTATTTAAGCAGGGCTGAAACAACAGGCTAACCAAGGGGGCATGACTGACGGTACAAAAAGGAACGTAGCTAGGTGATCTGTTCCTTTTGTTATAGTTAAGATCGAACCGAGAAAGGAGAACTGTAAAATACCTGTGAGTGTTTTGTTTGTTTGTTGTGACTAATTCTACTCGTTTGTTCTTGTTAGACGGCTAACATGATCCAGTGCTGTTGCTTAAGGCCAGGACCAAACCCGGACGACACTTCACAACTGTGCACGAGTAAACTGTATTTCACCAGTAACACTTTAGCACTCACTCTGGACGTGATCGTGTGTGTGTGTCTGTGTGTTCTACTGTGTTTATTCTTTCGAACTGTGTTTATTCTTTCGGGACTGTAACCCGTTGTTTCAGTTTGGATTGTGAACTTTGTTGTCTGTCTTCTATTTCGTAATCACATCACCTCTACACCTGCGCACTTCAAACCACTTTGCCACAATGACACAGGCAGCCACAGTGAGAGCTCCCCCACGCAGTAGCATGTGTATGCATGTAACTACTTGGCTGGAAAGTAGTTACATGAAATGGTCTTGTTTGGCATGAGAGGGCTGATTAACTTTTCTGAGAGTGCCTGCCAACAAAGGTACTAATTAGTGCCAGCTCCAGCCTATTGAAGAGACAGCAGGACTCTTTGAAATTATGCAGCCAAAAAGCAATCTGAGGATGGAATTACTTTTTGTATCTAGTTGCCAATTTAAAACACCCAACCCTTAGAAGCACATTATAAAAAAAGAAAAGCAATTACTCTGAAAGTTGAAATGCATATAATTTTTCACAGCAAACATTCCTTCAAACCAATATAAGTGTTCTTTTCCCATTTACATTTCTATATGCAAAATAGTACAAATGTATCAATTTAAATGTGGAAGACTGTAATCATTAAAAGCAGATAAGAGCAAATAAGAGCTCATCACAAAAGGATAATCAAAAAGATATTAAATACGACTGCAATCAATCATAGCCTGCCACCTCATAACATATACGGTACATAAAACTATTTGAATGCCTGTAATTAAATAATCATTTGGACAATTGCCTTCCACACATTATTGTGCTTATTTTCCTCACTGCCTGCTCTCAGCCTCACAGGAGAATTTAAATGCAAATTTAATGAAGGGAAGGTGGGGCTCTTGTGCCATGTAAATGCATTTTACATACACTATACAATAGTACATAAATCGCAAAGGTGAAGTAGAGATAAAAAATGTCTGCCAAACCTGAATCTAATGTCAAGCAATGTTGTTGCTTGTTGAAGAAAATATAATTGGCAAACTAAGAAATTTCTGGTACAGCCTGTTTTGTTAATTGAATCCAAATATATTTCTTCACTTTTATTTTTGTACTTCCACAAGGGTTTGTATTAGAAAGACTTTATTAATCCTTCAAAACTACATTACTGACAAAGGTGGCATTGCATAAATTGTTTGACAAAAGGAAGACACATTGAACTTAGGATAGGCTTATCAGTTGCAGGTCCCTTTTATACTTGCCTGGGCTCCAGGATGGTTTTATATTGTCTATGTTTACAAATGGTTCAACTATTCCTTGTCCATTTCCTGCTTAAGAAGGTATGGCCTTTAACAATAACATTTTTTTTCCTTCTGACTGGCTACAGCCTGAGGGTTATGCAGAAAAAAGCATGCAGGAGTACACATTAACTGTATAATATATTGTAAATTAATTTACCTTATTTAACCTTACCTACGATACATTTGTTTGCTTCTAGTATTCTACTGCATGAGTCTAGTTGACTGATCTTATTTAATTTTATATACAGCATCATCCTATATGAAATTATTATTTTATTATTTGTTTATTTAGCAGACGCCTTTATCCAAGGCGACTTACAGAGAGTAGGGTGTGTGAACTATGCATCAGCTGCAGAGTCACTTACAATTACGTCTCACCCGAAAGACGGAGCACAAGGAGGTTAAGTGACTTGCTCAGGGTCACACAATGAGTCAGTGGCTGAGGTGGGATTTGAACCGGGGACCTCCTGGTTACAAGCCCTTTTCTTTAACCACTGAACCACACAGCCTCCTTATTAAATATACAACAAAAAGACAGGAGACTGGTTTTCTCTAAAGTAAGACATCAAAACAGTAACCAGTAACTACACAAAGAGTAACATGAGAGCTTTACTGAAAGAAACCCACTGGAGCCCAATGGGTCCAATTACAACAAGAACAAACTGTCAGGAAACACCTCTGAATCTCTGCATGTAACAGACTAGTCTTTCATCAGAGCTGCTGGCAGTTTCTTACCATTAGCCAGATCCATAGCCAGCCCATCAAACACATTTTCATTCTTTGTCTGTAAAGATAAAAAAAATCAATAAAAAACGTGATGTAAATGCAAAAAAAAAGTTGTGGCCAAATCAGTGAGTTAACCTATCTAGTATGAAGAAAGGTTATCAACCTGTGTCAGCAGAGATGAGGAATGTTTCTGGGCCACTGAAGAATAACTGGAATGACAAAAAAGAGAATGGATTACCAGTTTATCATAAAAGCTTTCAAAAGATGCAAACATTGCTGGAATTGAAAAAAAATATAGACATCCACATTCGCTATAACATTCCCGTAACATGTAAGCCTGACTGTGCAAATTAGAAACCACAGTCTACCAACCGAAGTGTAGATTATGGGCGGAAAATAGTTGCTAACATATAAAAAAAATGATGATAGGCGCCCACAGCCATAACCCACTGTAGGTCATATTGCCTTCTTTAACAGTTACAGACATATAGGTAATCTAAGTAATTACTTTAAAACTACAAATTCAGAGACTGTCTAGTCTTCTGACAAAAGGTCCTTAAATCAAGGTAATTTACAGGATCCACCCAGATACAACGGCCTCTGTACTGACTGACACTGAACTTTCTCCAGTGTCAAGTGTGTTATTCTCTCAGTGAAAAGAGAGACCATGGTTGACTAATTCAAAGATAACGCTAATTCAAAGGTGACTTATTGCAGTACAAATCATGCATGACGAATGCAATCGTTGCCTGTCAGTCATCTTCACACAAACTGCAACCAGGCAACGGGCGTGAGGAGCAATCTACGCTAGATAGTTTGTTCAAGAGAAAAGACATGTAATTGCTGTATTCAGCATGTAAGTGTACATTCTTTTCTTCATCATTTATTTACTGTTTTCTTTTAAACATACCTGTAGCAGGGCGATTGACCTGCACAGGGGGAAATTAGTGTTGGTGTAATGTGTATATGTGGAAATGGGTTTGTTTTGTGTGCTGTATTTCAAATCTCAAGCACCTTTCTACCATTAGTAGAGGTACATTGTGTCAACTTAAAAACATACACAAATAAATATCCATGGGGAATTGTAAATGTCCAGCAGAAGTAGTGTTAATGAAAAATGTTGCGTCCTAGACGTAAAATAAATCCATTGGATGGAAAAATATTTTGTCTTGCATTCACGGGATATACAGAATGGGAAAGGGACGCAGACATGCATATTTGTGGCAATCTATTACACTCAGCAATGACCATAAAATACTTACTTGTTTTAAAAAAAAAACTGTTCTGTAATATAACATTGATTAAGGAACACTCCAGTCCTCTAGGTGGCAGTAATCAGCAAGCCTCATATTTGGGACAGCAATATTAAGGATATTTACTTTTAGACCCTATCCACACTTCATAACAAATCTCGAGAACCATACTCAAAAACGTTTTAATTAATCCAGCTCAAAGCGTCCACACTAAAGTACCGTTTCATGTTTAGTCAGGCGTAATGCGTACACACACTATTAAAAAAGTTCTGTTTCAGTTCCTAGCAGCACAATGAACAGTGGAAATTAATACGATAGTATCCCACCATGCACTGTATTTAATTTTAAAATAATGTGTTATGCCTCATGTTAACAGAGGTCTATATTACTAAGAAATAAAACAAGTGTTCTGGAAAAAGTAAATGCGAACACACACACACACACACAGAAGTAGGGTTTGAAGTTTTCAGGTTTTATTTTTAATCAGGTGATGTCCATTTAAACAAATTTAGCTGATTCTGTTTCATAATTAAACTCAAAAAAAGCTGTGAATTACATTCATATCTTTCCTGAGCCTAATACTGGTCCCTTTAATTTGATTTCAAACAAAGCTGACAAGTTACGTGAATTGTTCATCCCCGATCCTACTTTTAACTCACATTTCATTTTTGCAGTCTCCTAATTAAACATTGTGCTTTTGTTATTTTCCCCACTAGTTTAACAGGGATGTCCTGACACATTTTTATAAGCATAATACCTAGTGCGGAGTGTACACTAATTGCAAGTCAGCTGTCAATGCAGTCAGCATCTTCAGGGGATTCTCATGTCACCCATCTGTATATATCAGTCACTACAAGTATACTACAGTGACCGAAGCAGTTGCAAGCAGTAGTAATGCAGAAAAACACAAACGAAAAATATGTTTTTATAATTCTGAATAGGAGACGAAGTACTCATGGCTTGTGAAAGAGCTGCTGAGCAAAAAAAACAAACAAAAAAAAACATACAAGCAGATGTACAGATTTTCAAGAATCTTTGCTTGCAATACACAGACACGCCGATGCTGTTGCTGTTATCGGAATGCAGAAACATGAAAATACACATCTATGAAGGCAACAAACAGTGCTTAGAATCCTGTCTCGTTGTCATGCGAACGGTCTGGTATATAACTGTTGGTATATAACAAAGAAAAAAGTGTGTCTGGGTTCATATGTCTAGCTATACACAGACACAGATTGTTTAAACTACTATACGGCATAGTTTAAATGTTCATAAAAATATACCAAAATGCACATCCCTGGAGTTTATTAGCCTTTGTGTTAACAATAGTTTAGTATTTGATGGATGGAATGCATGAACAGAAAAGCTAGCGTGACTTCTGTGTCCAGTGAGTACCACCATCACCGCATTGAACGGATTGGGGGAATAATGCACACGTGTGATGAGCAGTGGTAGCATTCTTCAACGTGGGCAAGAAAAGTACTTAATGATGTACACCTTATTTGTTCCACATTTAAGAGCAGACAAAATATTCAAAAACATTTCTGCCCCAAGCATACATTTACATGTACTTTTGTCTAAACAATGTGCTTTGTTTTATGAAAGGCAATTTATAAAAGATAACTTGCTTTTCTGTAAATAAAGATAACAGTATTGACTAGAAATGGTATACAATTTAATGGTACAGTCCAGCTTAAATGCTATTGGGTTTTCCCCATCTACTTAATATGACTTTGCTAGAACCAAGATGACTACACACAGACATCTCTCCCTGAAGACAAATGTATTTTTCAGCCTTATTCTTGTACCAGTAAAAGAAGCAAAGTTCTCTTCTGGTTTCTTCCAAGGACAAACATTGAATATTCTTATAACAGCCGCCCACTCACCCCAGGAAAGAGGTATATACTCTTCAAATAATCTCTAACCAAATGTCATAATCGATTTAATCATGTTTTAGATCATTCAGACCAGAAAGCGATCACAGCACAAATATTTAAAACATCATACCACCACTCCCCCTCGCACTGATGGCCATGATTCTCTATTAGAAGCAGAATCCTCAAACCAAACAAGGAAGTATTTCAAATTACTAAAACATGGATGAACACTTAACTGCCCACCTCCCTGTATGCATAGCATTTTATAAAACTGTACACTGCTCAATTTAAAGCAACAGTATTACACATGACAGCAAGACCAAATACAGTATTACTGAGCATATCAAATGGAATATGAGAACCTGGTCCCCCTCCATTAGGTTCATATCCATTTCTTATTACAAATGCATTAATTCCTACATGTTTGTCCTTGAAATACTGCAGGATGCTTTGCGTAAAAAAATAAAATGTGTCTTTTCAACTGTATCAATATTAATTTTGGTTAAATAATTCCCAAAGAGTGCAAGCAAGTCAACCAAGTAAAGTCTGATCTTAATTTAAACCCACCATTATCCCCTTTGAATACTTGAATAATATTCTTGCATAATATTTGCAATCCGAGCAGAATTTTATTTGAAATACATTGGTAGATTAGATGTAATGGGCTTGGCTCTTCTTAATATTTACTCCCAGTTGCAAAGCTTTATCAATTAAATATTGCAGAGTGGATGGGCAATATTAATAGTAATACAGTGGTTTTAGGAGAATGAGATCAAGCTCATCTACAGGCTGCAGCAACCCCCACCCCAAAACCCTTTTAATGCCAATGAAACTCCCCGGGCTCAAAGAATAACATTTATCTTACTCACAAGAAGTATTTTTGTCAGTATATGGAAAACTACAAAGAGGTATGTAATTCTATATGTTAACATGTTGGGGGCGTGTTGAATTGTGAGGTTGATGCAAATTTAGTGTAAAGTAAACAGCGATTAGCTTTCTACTGTCCTCAACTAGGGGGCGTGTGTGTGAGTTCTGTGGTGTCCTTCATACATATTGAGAGCTATAACCCTGCAATTATTTAGTTTTGAGAGCATAATCTGCAAACACATGTGGTATCTGCTTCTCCCCTGGCTGGAATTCGTGTTGCTGTTTGAATCGGCATTGAAATAGGTAAGTGGATTGTAGTTTATTTGTTATAATTGTTGCTTGCTTAGGTAAGCAGCCTGCACTTAAATAATAACATTAAAAAAAGGAATTAAGTGATCCAAACTGTGTTGGTGGTGTGTTGAATTGTGAGGTTGATACAAATTTAGTGTTAAGTATATGGCTCCAGACCAACAAGATACCATAAATTGGCAATCAGTTTCTTAGAACGCCAGACATTCTAAGTGCCAGCCAGTATAAGGGCCACACATCCAAGGGCAGTCTGAACTGTGGCAGTCCGAGCGAGGGCAGGTGGAGCGAGAACCTTTTCCAAATCCCTCCCAATGGCTACTAGAGGCCTCATTCCTACCTTGACACCTAACGTCTGGATCCCCTGGACAAAGCAGGCTCACTCGTTCTCCACTCCCAGAATGAACACTGGTAAGTACCTGCAGCACATACCTGTACTAACTCCTTCTCTCCCTACACTTCCTACTACAAACTTGAAAATCTCTTTTTTCAACTGTCGCTCTCTGACTAACAAATCTCTGCTTTTCAGCGAACTTGTAACCGATACCAATTTTGATATTCTCTGTCTGATATCACCCTAGCTACCCCGAAGGGCTAATCCCTCTTTGACAAACCTCGCCTCACTGGCCGGGGGCGGGGGGGTGGGGGGCCTCCTTTTATTGCAAATTCTGTGCTTGCTTCCTCAGTTCTGTCTTTGCCTGCCTTTTCTTCATTTGAGCATCTCGCCATCAAGCTCCTCTCTCCCATGTCCTTCACCTTTGTTATCTACCATCCACCTAAGAGCAACTTTTATTGCCGAGTTTTCAGAATTCCTCTCCCTCGTCTGCACTTCTACTGACAAACTCCTACTCCTAGGTGACTTCAACATTCTTGCCTTTCCCCCCCCCCCAGTGACTGACTTTAACACGATTCTAGACTGTCTTGGACTTTATCAATCTGTCAACGTCCCCACTAACACCGGAGGACACACCCTGGATCTGCTCATCACCAGGGGCCTTGATGTCTCCAATCTCTTCGTCTCAGATATATATCTCTCTGACCATTTCTTAATCACTGCTAATATTAATCTCCCTGCTCCTTCCTCTGCTACTGATATTGTTGTCTCCTTCCATCCCAAGTATCTGCTGAATCCTCTGAAACTCTCAGAATGTGTCTCTGCATCCCCTCTAACTGGTACTCTCCCGTCCTCAATTGATGATGCAGTGACCCTCTACAATGCCACCCTTACACATATCATCGACACTGCTGCCCCGCTTATAACCAGAACCATCAAGAAAGATGGAAACTGCGTCAGACCAGAGCCAGGAAATAAACAACAGAGAGGTGTGGTTTGGTGGAGCTGAGCGAATGGTTTCGCTCAGCATTTAATAAACAGAACACAAAATAAAAAGGTTGTAAACATACAAAAACATAGGGCACGGCACTGGTAGCCAAAATAAAGAGACAAACAAAACGGACAGACACTAACAAACAGGGACGAACAAACACGGTGAGAAACACTTATTATTCTTGTTGTTGTTATTATTATTATTTTTACCTCCTCTCTCTCCCGTTCTTTCGCCCTGAACACCCAACCCCGAGTGAATGAAAATGTGTCTATATATACTGTTGTGTTGGGATTCAATTACTAATTAATTATTCACTTGAATCCCAGCACGTGAATGAATTACGTGCAACCCCGTGCTCACATACTACATACTTTAAATGCACGTGAAGTGATTTGTGCCATCCTCGTGCCTAAATACAATTATACAATTTAAATACTCGTGCTGCACACACCCATTTATATCCTGTGCAGCCATCTCTATACACCAACATTTAACACACCACACGCAACATACAACATATAACAGAAAATACACAGAGGGGCGGGCACTTTGTCACACCATGGTACACCCTCGAACTTCGATTGCTTAAGTCTGCCTGCCGCAAGCTTGAGTACAAGTGGAGGTCGTCTGGATTAACGGTTCACAGAGAGATCTGGACCGACCATCCGGCGGGTTACAGACGTGCGCTTGCCGCGGCCAGGGTGAAATCCTTCTCTGAAATCATAACTATGGGACACGGTAAACCCAATGTTCTTTTTAAGACCATTGACCAAATCCTACATCTATCCACGGACAGATCCTACTCCTGTCCATCCTCCTCTCTTACCTGTCATGATTTCTCCTCTTTCTCTCATAACAAAATCGACAATATCTATTCTAGGCTCTCCCACCACAAACCCAGTTTACTACTTGACTACCTTGACGCGCCTATGGTTGCCCCTCCTGCCCTCTCCTCCTTCTCTCCTCTCTCCATTACTGATGTTTCCGGCTTTCTGTTGAAATCAACTACTGCCACATGCCCCCTGGACCTCTGGCCGACTAACCTTGTCTGTCTCGGTGCTTCTGCTCTTGCTCCTTCCATTATACACACTGTCAACCTGTCCCTGGACTCTGGCTCGGTTCCTGCTGCCCTTAAGCTTGCCCGAGTTACGCCGGTAGTCAATAACATTCCCTTGATCCGGCTGACTTATCTAATTTCCGTCCCATCTCCAATCTCCCTTTTCTCTCAAAAACTCTCAAAAGGGCTGTAGCCAGTCAGCTGATGAAACATCTCACAGACAACAATCTGCCTGAATCTCTAGTCTGGTTTCCGGCCGCATCACAGTACTGAAACTGCTCTGCCCAGTCACTTGTAGTGTCCCCCAAGGATCTATTCTTGGGCCCCTTCTCTTCAATAGCTACATGCTTCCTTTGGGTCACCTCATCTGCCAACATAGCCTCATGTTTCACTCCTGTGCTGATGACACCCATCTCTACTTAAAACTCGACCCTGGAAGCCCCTCTGCCATGGTCCGGCTCTCGGCTTGCATTCAAGACATTGAAGCCTGGATGTCTGCCAATTTTCTTCAGCTGAACACTAGCAAATCTGAATTCCTTCTAGTACGATCTAAAACTCAACTTAAGAATCTAAATATAGCTGCCTTGAACCTCAGAAACTGTCTGCTGCTGCCTTCCCCCACAGTACGATGCCTTGGTGTACTTCTTGACAGCAACCTCTCCTTTGATGCCCACATCTCAAATGTGGTCAAATCTTCCTTCTACCATCTTCGAAACATCTCCAAAGCCCATCCCTACCTTTCCGTCCCAGATGCGGAGATACTTTATCATGCATTTGTCTCCTCTCGACTCGACTACTGCAACTCTCTATATGGTGGTCTCCCGGCACGCACCATAAATCGACGCAGCTAGTTCAGTATGTCGCTGCCAGAATCCTTACTAGATGTAAAAAACGTGATCACATTACCCCCCGTCTTGCCCAGCTGCACTCGCTACCTGTAAAGTTCAGGATTATTTTCAATACTCTCCTGCTCACCTACAATGCTCTTCATCACACCTCAACTTGCTAACCCGCTATGTCCCTGCCCGCAAGCTGAGGTCCTCTGACTCTGGCTTGCTTGTTATCCCCAAGCAAAAGTGCACCACACTTGGAGAACGCTTGTTTAGCTTCATGGCTCCGACTTCATGGCTCTCTCCCAGCTTTGGTGCGTGATGCTCCCACCTCACTTGCTTTAAATGCTTTTTAAACCTAATATCTGTTATTAGCAGCTGTGCTGCTGCTACTATTTCATGTATTATGCATTTCTCTGTATTTAAAGTATTATAGATTTTCTTGTTGTTACTGCATCTTGTAAAGTGCTTTGTGATGGCGATCCACTATGAAAGGCGCTATATAAAATAAAGATTGATTGATTGATAATTCAGCAGGTTTCATTCGATTTTATGAAGAACATTTTGTGTCACTATTTGTTAATTCTATAGGGTGATGCAAAACATTTGGCCATAGCTGTACTGCAGTACAACATCTGTCAAATAACTGTATATATTTATTTTAGTATTACAACAGTTACCAACTTTGATTGTTCATAGTTATGAATGAATCAACTTGTCTCATTAATTAGAAAGTGCGAATTTATGAAAATTTCAATGTCTTCAATGAAAAAGCACAATTCCAACATTTTAAAATCCTTTAAATTTCTATAGATGTCTGTGACAGAAAGACAATGATTCTTGGTGGTATATCGCCCTCCCGACCTGTGAGGGCGCTAAGTAATGGGAGTACCCTGGGGTTAAAAGGTCATTTAGAAAGGGGGCGGAGCTAAGGTGCATTAACTCATCGACCCGGAAAGGAAATGATGTGGCAGCCGCGGATTGGAGGAGCGGCTGCAATCATTTAAGGACGGACTAGTGTTATGAAATATATCATGAGTGTTTTGTTTGTTTTGTCTTGTCTGAAAATACTGTTTGTTATTGTTTAAACGGCTAACACGATCCAGAGCTGTCGCCAAAAGCCAGCACCAACCCGGACAACATCACTGCACTTTGTTTCATTAAGGACTGTATATTCACTACGAGCACTCGAGCACTCACTGTGGACTTGTGTTTGTGTTTGTGTTACGTGTGGGTGAACAAGAACGGCACTGTTTATTATTTGGGAACCAACTGTGGATTTAAACAGAGCAATACATGCTGCTGTATTGCCTGTTAACACTGTTTATTATTTACTGTTGTTACGCCATCAGGCAATTGGATTACAAACCATTAAACAACATTGCACATGGATTATAATTGTCTGTCTGTTCATCGATCACCTGCACACTGTTAACCACTTTGCCACAATGTCACAATCATACAAATAGATATGGCAATACATTAATGTGAAATGCAGAATTATTGCTAGAAATATGTAAAAGAGATTGTCAATGAGCTGCACAAAGTATGTTCTACCAGCAACGCAAAAAAAACCAACAACTATTCAATAAAGGCAAAATTACTGGACATTTTCTGAAGGGAATAATATGGTGTTCTTGTGCATTGTACAAAGTTGTTGCCATTCAAAACCACGTGGTGTGCTTTACAGCCTTTCGGCCAAAATTGCTCCTGTATGCACCTCAATAATTAAGCCTCAGGAGACTAAAAGCAAAGTACGCTGGTGCAGAAAATCAATATTAAGAGAATACTTGAACCCTGTTTGCACAACAAAAAGGAATTTAACACATTAACCTTGTTATTGTAACTTAATTTTCCAAACAAAGAGCAACTCTTCTAAATGCTCCCATTTTCAGTATCCCTTTCATCTGAAGCAGTGAAACCAGAGATGTCTCAGCACTACTGTTCTTACCTCACAGACTGTGGGTTTATTGTCTGCAAAAGTGGGGTTCTTGCAGGCTCTCTGATAATCTGGAATCTCCTTCTCTCTTCAAGATTGGTGACAAAATTGCCTTGGGTGACACCACCTGTAATGGAAATGTAAAGTTTGTAAAGAGACGGTTTGTTATTATTTATTTCTTAGCAGACGCCCTATCCAGGGCGACTTACAATTGTTACAAGATATCACATTATTTTTTACATACAATTACATTATTATTATTTTTTTTACACATTAGTTTTACATACAATTACCCATTTATACAGTTGGGTTTTTACTGGAGCAGTCTAGGTAAAGTACCTTGCTCAATTGTACAGCAGCAGTGTCCCCCACCTGGGATTGAACTCACAACCCTCCGGTCAAGAGTCCAGAGCCCTAACCACTACTCCACACTGCTACTGTTTGTATAATAATATGGTCAAAAATTAAACAGAATACAGTTGTGGATACAATTGTGTTCCAGCTATAAAGACTACATTGATACGGCCAGAGGTTAAAGCAATATGACAGTGAACAGGTTAATTTTTACTGGGCACCACTAGTAATACACTGGTAAGACAGCTTTGTACCAAACATCAAGATACAAATGTACTGTGGATCTTTGCAGCTGTTACTTCAGTGTTCACGTGACCTCAGTATGGCAGCCTGAAAATACGAGGGGACTACCTACCTTGCAAAAAACTGCCACAAAAGGCACAAAAGGGTTAATCCTCTTGTGGGGGAAGGGCGTTATTATCAGAATTGAGTTATTCTTGTTCCTGAAAAAATTCACAAATGTGAAATCTGCAAATAGAATCCTGCTTGATGATATGTTATTGTGTATATGCTTACTGTTTTAAATACAGAAATCGATATGCTCACAACAATATTAACATTTCCACTCTACAGAAATTCATTCTAGGTGGCAAGATGATTCTTTTTTTTTTATAACTGATGTCTGATTTATAGTGTATCAGAATTTTTTGATAGTGATTCATTTATATAACTTAGGTGTTCCCAGTATTTGATTTAAAATGTTGTTATATAAAAAAATAAATAAAAATAAATAAAAGCGGCGCTCTGCTGTGCAGGGTCAGACAGGTATGCTGCCAGGGGGCCAGTTTCATTATACAGTGACGCTTAATTCCATTCCATATGCCTGCTTTCTCTAAATGTCACAAAGCCAATTCTTTAAGAACAATTCAAACAATAATGGAAGGAGCAAGAGCAAACAACTTTTTCCCTGAGACCAGGGGCAGCGTAACCATACAGGCAGAACAAGCGGCTGCCTAGGGCGGCAAATTGAAGGGGGTGGCAAAAATGATACATAATTACATTTTATACCTCACATTTCTTTAGTTGTAAAATGTTCAACGTCTTAGATCACTGTTTCTTGTTCTGCAAAACATATTGCTGATGTTACGGAACCATATCATGAGCAGTGATGTAGTCCTAAATCTGGGAGTGTGGGAACGCTGGGGGAGCGGGGTGTTCATGCCGGCGCGGTGTCACGCGAAATCTGGTCTCTCCTGGGAACAGGCTCATAGTTGTTGAGCCTGTTGCTAAGCAAAGGACGCATTGAAGTTCCTTGCGTATTCAAATGGGACGGGGCATTATTGGATTTCACTTAATTACCCTGACAATGATTCTTATAAAAGGATGTTGCTAATACAGGATAATCAAAACGTTTTACCGATTCTATATCTCTGAAATTCTCAGGTGACTGTCCTGGAAATCGTTAGAGTTGCTTTTGACAACAAATCTCACCAAGTCAGCCCTTAAAGTCACTAGATTTGGCGAGAAATCTGCTAAATTGGCAACACTGCTTGAAGGCGCAGAAAAAAATATTTGATTTCCGCACAGCTTATTATTGCATTGACACAACAAGGAAGAGAGATCGCTTCATCAGTACCCAGGCACTGAAATTAGAGCGGTTGTGTGCCATTTAAGTATTTTCATAACACATCGGTAAAGATTCTTTAATTCTTTAAAGTTAAATCTTAAGTCAAGATCTGCCTATAGAAAAAAGTACTGGAGGACTTGCTGGGCACAATTATATGATCACTAAGCTACATGTTAGATACTAGTTTTATAGTAGTTAAGGAACCAAATATGGTACTGTACAAATACGATGTGTTTAAAGTAACCTGCATATCCTGTATCAATTGTTATTTATAACTCTAAGCTCATGCATTGTGGTATATAGTTTTGTTATATATATATATAATTTTAAAAAACAGTGAAAAGGGAGGGCGGCAAAAATCCTTGTGCCGGCCCTGCCTGGGACATTCAATTTCGTCACTCGTTCACTATTTTTATTTTTGATATTTTTGTGCATTCAACAAAATGTGTGATGTGGTGTAGGTGGCCATAATTATATATGTTTACACAAATTTTTATTTTTGACAACTGCTCTTTGTTCACCGGGATGAACCTGTGCACCAATTTTTAGCAAATAGGAATTCTCCGCAAATCTCTCAGCCTCTTTCCTTCAGGGGGAGTATAGGATGCTCCTCTGCCTAATATTTTTGTTCACCAGGATGAACACGTTGCATAGATAATAATAATAATAATAATAATAATAATAATAATAATAATAATAATAATAATAATAATAATATATTTATTTATTTTTATATAGCGGACCACCATCACAAAGTGCTTTATTTTTTAATTATTTGTTTTTTAGCAGGCGGCACTATAATGCTCCAAAGGATGAGGCTGTGCTCCAACAATTTTTATCCTACTTTTTATTTTTTATGAACCATTGTTTGGGTTCAATGTTTTTTGGAAATCTGTAAGATTTTGTATTATAATAAAGGTGTTTTTTTAACGCAAGATTGTCCTGACTGAAAACCCCAAAACTTCAAGCCCCATTAGTTATGGATGATGCTAAATATTTTACTGCAGTTATTGTATATAGTAGTACTGCATGAAGTATGTATGAATAGCAACACAGAGAGAATGTGGAGCTGATCAGAATGATTTGCCATCTTTCTGGACTGTGTGGGATTAATACCTTGGGAGTTTTCAGGAACAAATAGGGATGGTCGGAGTTTAACATTTTATCCTCTCATTGATTGGGACTGAACGCACCTCTAAATCTAAACCAATTCAAATCGACTCCTCCAAATATCAAAATGTAATTAGCATGAAGTACATACCGGGATTTCTTTTCCTCTTAAATGAAGATCTGACAACATCAATCACACTGTAGTTCTCGCCATAGCGTCGACATTTCATCTCATCAAACCATTCCCCAGTCATGATCTTCAGTTTTCTCGGATCAAAGTTCAACAGCTTTAATTGCCTGTCACACAAAAGGGAGAAACAATGAGTTAATGACAAAAAGAGTGAGATGCTGGTGGCACAGCGAGCTGATAGACAGATCTGTTTGTGATTTCACTGAAGAAGAATTATTCACCCTTTTAGTAACAATTAAAATGTCAGTATTTTCTACAATTGGAAACTGAAAATGTTACATAATAATAATAATAATAATAATAATAATAATAATAATAATAATAATAATAATAATAATAATAATTGGCCAAGGAAATCCATCCGTTTTTGGAGGGACAGTAACCTCAAGTTAGATACTTTTAGAAGGCCATGACCAAAGGCACCCAACACACTTCCCCAAGGATGATGTTACAGTATCCATCTTAATTAATCCATAATGTTGGGGCATTATATTCCAACAAACTATTCAGCCAACTGTACAAGTGTTCTTTTATTATGAGAAGGACATGAATGAAGCACAGGCTCACAGAATGTGTGGTCAGACTGATTTACCAGACATATTTGTATAGCAGGCAGTTAGATTGTATGGTAATTACACTTAAATAACTTAAATAAACTGCAATGTAATTATATTCCATATTTTAATACACTACTATGAAAAGGAAATTACGACAGAACAATATCAAAGAAATATGGAATACCAAAATCCATAATCAGAGCAATAATCAATAAGTACTACTGAACAAATTCAACTGAAACACTGAAAAATGGATGTTAAAAGAAAATTACAGGTACAGCAGGCAGGAGCTGAAAAAAATATATCAAGATTAACAGCCACGGACAAATTATTATCCCCAGTGGCAGAGAGAGAGAGAGAGAGAGAGAGAGAGAGAGAGAGAGAGAGAGACTTATCCAACTGTGATGAAAAAAAGCTGATCTTCTATTGGTTACAAAGAAACCCAGAAATCACAGACTAATCTTTTAAATGCAGCAATCTAGTAAAGTTTAAAAAAGAAAAAAAACACCATAGTCGCTAAGGTATTAGAGGATTAGAAAACATTGTAGGGTTCAAAGGTGCGATTGTTAGCCAGGTATTCAAAGGTAGTTTTCATCAGGTGGCATTCAAGCACTGTATGTTTTATTTTTTGTCTTCTGTTAACAGAAAACGTTTGACAATGTGTGATGAATACTATAGAGCCCCGTGTTTTTTACAAATACGAAATAGCACAAAATAAAAAGAAATGCAACACATAAAACAAAATAAAACAAAATACAAATACAAAATGAAATAAAATGAAAAGCCATTATAAAGCAAACGAGAATGACATTTTTAATTTTAAATACTTGTAATCGCAGTTGTCAAGACTCAGCCGTTACCATAGACACGGTCTGACGGGAAACGGAAGCTCTGACTAGCGCTTGCGCAGATGTACGGTTTGGAGCATATCGTTTGGGAATTAAAATTGTGATGGAAGAGAAGAGATGTTTGTTTCTAAAATGCCTAAACCGTGCATAACAGTTATACAATGGTGCAAAGAATTGTCTTCTCTTGCCCAACTGTTTAATCCACTGGAGATAGCCACTCAGGAATCAGTGGATAGAAATATGTTGTAGGAATGTATTATGAATGTGCCACTGTGAAACTAAGTGACAGTGTGAAAAATGGAGTTAAGAATAATTTTGACACCTCCATAGATACTACTGCCATGCTGTTTGGGCTCAAGTGCCAGAATGCCAGCTTATCCAATACTGTGATTTCTTGTCTCATGTACCCTTGTGGTTTCCGTGACTGTGAACGTTGTTTTTTTCTCAAAGTTAATGCTGAAATTGTACAACATTCTGATATAAGCCATTTTTTGTGTTTGTTGATTTAATATCCTTCATGCTGATTTAATTTCCACTGTGCAGTAATAAAAGTATTTTTGTATTTTTATTTTATCTTATTGCATTCTTATAGAGGGCATGGGCAGTATTTACTGTAAATAGGCAGCTAAAAATAGTGGGGGACTTCACGTACATTACCGTTACTGTCGCTAATGAGAAATTAAAGTAACTACATTTTTCTATGCTAGGTCTGTTTATACCAAAATAATACTCTACTCTATACTTTACTATATCGTGGATATTGTCACGGCTTTGAACCCTGATTGACCAATCAGCATACATAATTCTAACAATCCATTTTATAAATCTATTTGAGTTATTTTATTAATTTGTCTCTGTAATAACACTAAATAAAACAGCATTTTTTGTGTGGATAAAACAAAATAAAACGAAATTTGTGAAAAATAAAATAAAAAATTATATAAAAAATAATAATTTCACTGGGCTTTAACTATAAATTCACACATTAAATGTCACTCACATGCAAAATTCGATTTTAAAATATGCACTGAATACCTTGTGTACAAGACAGTGTAAGAGAAGTGCTATGGTAGAATGTGTTTGAACAAAACATACAAAATATATACGCTAACACTAATAATTTTAATTTCGAAAACTGAGCGCCGTCCATCCCTCCCCCCTCCAGTTCGTGTTATCCAGAGGCAAACCTTTAATTTCTTCATTCACCATCTTGACAGCAAAGCATTGTATAGCATAAGCTGTATTGAAAGAAATGTCTAGAAACCCCTCTGCTGTTTGGAATTCTTTTGTTAAATGCCCAGATGACCAAAAAAAAAAAAAAAAAAGCTGAATGCAAACTGTGCAAGCGACTGTTGATGTATAGCCTAATGGAGGCACAACCAATCTCTGGGGTCACTTGACAAGCGTAATATTATTAATATTTTTAGTAGTAGTAAAATGTGACGGATAACCTGCTTGGAACGGTGACTGTTAAATAAAGCTTTGTTTTGCTTAAGTCCGCTGCTGCAATGCAAGCTTACAAATTTATATATTGCAAGCAGCATCAATTACGTGTAAATAAACAATGTGTATTTTTATTGAAATTATAAAACATGATTACTGTTCTGCACAACGTATTTTTAAACTACATTGAATGTTGTATTCCATTTATATGGATTACCTGTAAAATAATAGGATTTTCAATAAAATATAAACAAGTAGCTATGGTGACGTCACCAGTAGATTATGCAATTGAGTACCATCAAAGCTTCAACCCTTCCTTCGCTAATGTGTTCCGAACCTTCGAAGGTCAAAGATTTACCGTTCGTTGCAGCCCTAAAAAATTGTATTTTGTAATTTATAAAATTATTTCTCAGTCTACTATATGGTCAAGTGTGTACCTGATTGGGGCAAAAAAAAAAAAGTGAAGTTTACTGTTTATAAGCATTTCAAGACAAACTTTCCCTGGCAAAAAATGTAATGACTTTTTTTCTTTCAATTGTAGTGTTGCTAACCTCGTTTGTCATTTACCATATTTACATATTTTTTTTAGATGTAAATGCTATATTCATTTAAGTTTTTACTAGATTTGAACAGAAATAATATTAATTATTGGACATGCACAATCCATCGATTTTATAATGATAGAAATGAAATGCTTATATGAGAGATTATCTACACAATATTTTATAGACATCTCATGACAATGTATTTATCTATTAATTTATGTATGTATTTATTTTTCAGTGAGAGTAGTGCAGGGAAAGAATGTCGCCCTCACCAGGATCACCCTGCTGCAGCCATGTTCAAGTTAGCCATCATGGGACAAGATATTATATGAGAGAAAAATCGCTCATTTACAAAAGGGTGCTAAACTTTGTGGTGCGCGAAAATTGCATTTACTGTGCATGTTAATAATCTCCATATTTACTGTTGCAATTTTCTTCATTATCACATGCGATACTTAGCATATTATGGCACGCACTTAATTTAGTGTTTCACACTATGGTAATCAAAATTAATATATGATTTTTATTGTAATGCATGCTGATGTATTTAAATGAGCATCCAGCTCTCAGAATAATGAGATGAGCTGTTTTCACAAGGTATTTACTAAAGGATGTTAATTTTAGTGCGCGCATTAAAGTGATCATTTATTATTGTGTATGGGAACCAGGCTTTTACCACTGATAGGCGCCCTATTTTTCTGGCCCTGTTAATCACTAACTGATTGATTGTGTTCACTGCTAAATTAAACCAAAATCCTACAAGTTATATTCTACTTTTTTGTGTGTGTTTTGTGCGATGGGGAGGGGGCAAGTAGATTTTTAAGAAGGACAAGTGGATTTTTATAGCATTTTGTCAACCTGTCAAGTTTCTCTGCATTTTTTTCATAAAATTGCACACTCCTGGTGTTACAAGAAACAACCCTAAAGTAATTTACTGCCTGTTTGCCACTTTGTGGCTTGGAACTTGGTTTCAGGAGACTAAAGCCCCTTTCCCACTGGCAGCTTTACATCAAAGTGTGATTTATTTAGTAAAGCAGGACATAGTCAATGTAGTGGAAATTAATATTGGTCAGTACAGGACAGTAAAAAAAAATAAATAATAATAATAATTTTATCAAGCTCAGAAGACATTACAATCAGCTTTATGCCCTGCTGACGTTACAGTATTATCTGGTACAGTATCCTTTCCCTCATTGAGAGGTCAACATCCAAGACAAATACCAATTTTACTGCACAGTGCTTTAAATATATATTTTTTTTAAAAATTTAAATACTAATATTCTGAGTCAGGGCAGTTTTATGTACAATAATTATTCTGCTGTTTTGACGGCAAAGGGTGGTCATACCAAATATTGATTTGATGTAGATTTTTCTTCTGTTCACTCACTTTGCATTTTGTTAATTGATAAATATAAACTATTAACATGTCTATTTTTGAAAGCATTCTTACTTTACAGCATTTTTTCACACCTGCCTAAAACTTATGCACAGTACTGTATATATATATATATATATATATATATATATATATATATATATATATATATATAAATATATATATATATATATATATAAATATATATATATTTAAACATACTCGTGGATAATTGGCAAGTTTTTAATATCAGTATACTGTAGGTTGTTTGGATTAAAAATGTTAGTAGCCATCATCGTATGCCATGTCTTTTATAAAACACCTAGCTGGACAATTTGTGTGTGTTTCCTCATGTGCAATAAGATTTATTTTAAAAAGTGGCAAGATACGTAATCCTCAAGCTTATTAATATACTTAAGGGTCATATATCTAGGCTCACTCAAGCCTTCTCAAGGCACTGGAGATTTAGACATTCACTGAAGCTCACTGGACATCATTTATGAGATGCTTGCACTCCTGATGTTGCACTCCTGATGTTGCACTGCAGTTCACTGTGCATTCTTGCAGAGCATTTTTTTTTTTTACTCTATTACCTTTCTCCATTTTTTGGAATACCCAATCTAAGTGTGTCAATTCACCACTGCTTCCCCCCTTACAGTACCGTCAAGCACTAAAGACAAACAGGCACCCATAGGAAAATGCTTATTAAAATCAGCTCCTATTCTCTATGTTTCATCATGTTACAAAGAAAATATAACACTACACTGGTTTTCCTTAATCTTATCAAACTGATCTGTGATGTGACTGTTGCCCTATCAAAGTCAGGTAAATACCATTAGTTCTGCAGTGGTTAACCTGTGTTAAAAAAAAAACAAAAAAACCTTGGGCTGTGCTTCACTTGCACAGCCTGTCTCCTGAGGTTTCTAATCTCCTTTGAATGGCAGAGTGCACATGGCCAATCCCAAACCTCATTACGAACATACACTAATCTGGTTTACAAGGTTGCACACTTATTGACTTGCGTGAATGAAAACTCTATTCATTTTATTTTCATTGGAGGAGCAGAATTCCTATGTAATAAACCCAAATGTTCACTGGCAGAAATAATTAGCAAGTAGCCTAATCTATAAAACATTGCAGGCAAACCAAATGTAGATCAGCAGAAGCTTGAAGGACTTGACTTTCAATTTAAAACACTGTGGCTTTGAATCCCTAGAGAAATGGGCAATAATCAGATTTATACCCTTCTGCCATGTTCTAAATACAATGAATTCCTTTACAGATGGCAAAGCTTGAGTCTTTAAAAGCTTTTAGGATTAGGGTGCTGTCCAGTACAATTTGTTTTCTTTTTTAATTACTGAATACAATGCAGAATAGACTTATAGGCAAGTCCTGACTGCTTTGTCTATGCAAGTGTGCTTAAATAACACATTTCAGGGAGATTATTCCTATTCCTAGATTGTATTACTTTTAATACACTGTAGCATAATTTTAACACATCTGTATTATCAGGACTTTAGTGAGATCTAGCCAAATATTGTGTTATTGGTAGTTGGACCTTGGAATACTAAGGGACCTTGTTAAATGATCCAGACAACAGTACATCTGCCACTGTGTAAATCAATTGAATAATTTAACAGATCCTATGTATCTGCATATGGGTGGCAGGAACATCAACATTAATGTGGTTTGTGAGTGCCTCTTTGACTTAAGAATTAATTACTGTACATTACAGATTAATAAGGTTGAGGTTATATTGCAGGAGTGCGGTGCTGCAATAAACATGGACATACACCGAAACCTTTGAAGAAAAAACAAACATGGGTCAGTCTAAAGAACAAGACCACCACAGGGGTGTGCAATTCGTATCACCCGACAACAAGTTTTGCCGTTATACTTTGCCTGTCGGACAAGTAGTTTTTATTTATTTATTTGTCCTATGTTTGTTCTGTTGCTGGAAAGACACTCCGGGTATATTTCTAGAGAGCCACGCAAGTTTCTGAAAACTAAATTGCTGAAGTCTTGCACCTACACACAAACATTTTAAAAAGTGTTTACATCCCACCCCTATCATTTCTGATTGGCTAGCTGTCGGAAAAGCTGATCTTCTATTGGTTACAAAGAAACCCAGAAACGGCTCCAGCAATGCACAGACTAATCTTTTAAATGTAAGGTATTATTTATGTTTTTTGGAAATTAGCAAATAAGTGATGCTGCTTTCTTAATGCATGAACCTGACATTTAAATGCACCAATCTAGTAAAGTTACAAAAAAAAAAAAAAAAAAAAATGCCATAGTCACTAAGGTATTTGCGGATTAGAAAAAATCGTGTTAATTTATAAAATTATTTTAGTCAACTTTGTGGTCAAGCGTGAAGTTTACTGTTTAGAAGCATTTCAAGACAAACTTTCCCTGGCAAAAAATGTAATGATTTTTTTTTTCTTTCGATTTTAGTGTTGCTAACCTAGTTTGCTAGTTACCATATTTACATATTTTTATTAGATTTAAATGATATATATATATATATATATATATATATATATATATATATATATATATATATATATATATATATATTTACTAGATTTGAACAGAAGCAATATTAGTTCACGGGGCGACAGCAGGGGCTACGTAGAGAGTTTCGGCC
The DNA here is from genome assembly GCF_902713425.1 of Acipenser ruthenus. Lineage (NCBI taxonomy): Eukaryota > Metazoa > Chordata > Actinopteri > Acipenseriformes > Acipenseridae > Acipenser > Acipenser ruthenus. Next base: position 54,688,937 of record NC_081194.1, on the reverse strand, counting down.
ATTTCCACTTAACGGCCGTATATTCAAAGCTGAGGAAAAAAGGGCCTCGTCGTGGTGGAGCCTTGCTGGGAAGAGGCGCTGCCTCCAAGGCTGGTTGTTCCAGCAACCCCCAGATACCTTGAAAACACATAACAGATGTCCAGCTCGCTGTGCATGTCGACAGAAAGAGGAAAGAATGGTAAGGTGTTAGGTTAGTTTGGGACTCGATCGCTGAGAGCGATGAGCAGGTAATTCGATTAAGGGAATTAGAGTAGTCTCAACCTGGTGAGACGAAGTAGAATGCTTAGTTCCACCGATACACAGTATGGCCGGGGGTCCCATCTGACTCACGGGGTGAGGACCTCCTTCAATAGAGGCTCGCGGGTGTAGAGTCCAACCTGAGGTCGGAAGTGAGTGTCACTACCCCCCAAAAGATGGACCTCCGGTTCCCTGCAGAATCCCACACCGATGGGACAAACAAAGATGTGCCGCGCATCAAGTATACTAGAATGAAAAACATACAAGACAAACAGTGGGAGTCAGGTACTAGGCTAATATCGCTGGGACAAATACCAAGGGAAGGGAAGCTGGAGACTGGTGGAACTGATGGAAAATGTGGCACATCTCAGGAATTCAAAGAAGGCGGTAAGGCATAGGGTTTCCATCAGTAGATCTTCGAAAGGGGAAAAACAACCTTTCCGGAGGCTCAGAATCAGTGAGAGGAGAAGGTCTGATGATATAGGTAACTGAGATGTGGAAACAGAGGCTGAAGTTTTTGCTATCCCTCTAAGCATCAACTGGATTTCTGGGATTGATAATAGGGTCGGAGATGGTACAGATATGAGGTGATAATGGTATTGGTTGCTGGTGCAAGGTTTAGGGAGTCTCTTCCGTGGGCTATAAAAGCCAGAATCCAGTCCTGGTTAAACGGAATGGGTTGAATTTGATTTTGGGTGCAGAAGGTTGAGAAGGTAGACCATGCTGTGGAGTATGAAGACCTTGTAGATGTTGCCAAGGCAGCTGCCATGTAGCACAGAGCGGATTGAAGCAGGTTGGAGATTGTTGTATTTATTTGAATATCAGGTCCTGGAATCGAGGGATTTGAAGAGGTTGTGCGGCTGCTGCGGGAGCTAGTTGACGTAATCTGGGAATCTGGAGAGGAGAAAGAGCATCGGCTGCGTTATTGTGAATGCCTGGCAGGTAACAGGCTTGAATAATGAAATTGTTTGAAACGGAGAGCCAAATGAGCCAGCAGAGTAACTGATGATAAATTCTGCTCTTGCTCCCTCCATTATGCACACTCTCAACCTGTCCCTGGACTCTGGCTCGGTTCCTGGTGCCCTTAAGCTTGCCAAGTTACGCCGGTAGTCATAAACCTTCCCTTGATCCGGCTGACTTATCCAATTTCCGTCCCATCTCCAATCTCCCTTTTCTCTCAAAAACACTCAAAAGGGCTGTAGCCAGTCAGCTGATGAAACATCTCACAGACAACAATCTGCTTGAATCTCTACAGTCTGGTTTCCGGCCGCATCACAGTACTGAAACTGCTCTGCTCCGGGTTGTGAATGATCTCCTGCTCAATGCTGATGCTGGTGCTCCCTCTGTGCTTGTCCTCTTTGACCTAACAGCCGCTTTTGACACCATAGATCATGGCATTCTTCTTGACCGCCTTCAAAAGTATGCTGGAATCTCTGGAACCTGTCTCTCCTGGATGTTCTCTTACCTATCCGGACGCATGCAGTCTGTTTTCTATGTTGGATGCAGTTGTGTTGCAAACCCAGTCAGTTGTGGTTTCCCCCAAGGATCTGTTCTTGGGCCCTTTCTCTTCAATATCTACATGCTTCCCTTTTCTCGGCTTGCATTCAAGACATTGAGGCCTGGATGTCTGCCAATTTTCTTCAGCTGAACACTAGCAAATCTGAACTCCTTCTTGTACGATCTAAAACTCAACTTAAGAATCTAAATATAACTGCCCTGAACCTCGGAAACTGTCTGCTGCTGCCTTCCCCCACAGTACGATGCCTTGGTGTACTTCTTGACAGCAACCTCTCATTTGATGCCCACATCTCCTCCATGGTCAAATCTTCCTTCTACCATCTTCGAAACATCTCCAAAGTCCATCCCTACCTTTCCGTCCCAGATGCAGAGATACTTTGTCATGCATTTGTCTCCTCTCGACTCGACTTCTGCAACTCTCTATATGGTGGTCTCCCGGCACGCACCATAAATCGACGCAGCTAGTTCAGTATGTCGCTTCCAGAATCCTTACCAGATGTAAAAAACGTGATCACATCACCCCCTGTCTTGCCCAGCTGCACTGGCTACCTGTAAAGTTCAGGATTATTTTCTAAACTCTCCTGCTCAGCTACAATGCCCTTCATCACACAGGTCCTGAGTACCTCCTCAACCTGCTGACCCGCTACGTCCCTGCCCGCAAGCTGAGGTCCACCGACTCTGGCCTGCTTGTTATCCCCAAGCAAAAGTGCACCACACTTGGAGAATGCTCGTTTAGCTTCATGGCTCTGACTCTTTGGAACTCTCTCCTAGCTTTGGTGCGTGATGCTCCCACGGTTGCTCGCTTTAAATCAACTCTCAAGGCCCACCTGTCCTCTCTTGCTTTCCATGCTCTTTAAGCTTGATATCTGCTATTAGCTGCTGTATTGCTGCTACTATTTAACGTATTATGCTACTATCATGTATTATGTACTTTCCACTGTATTTAATGTATTGCGCATTGTTCTTTTTTTGTTTATTTTTTTACTGTATAGCATGTATTACGCATTTCTCTGTATTTAAAGTATTATGGATTTTCTTGTTGTTACTGCATATTATAAAGTGCTTTGTGACGGCGATCCACTATGAAAGGCGCTATATAAAATAAATATTGATTGAAAGATTCACTATTACTATTATTAATTCCACACCTAAACATACAGCAAAACAATGATAATAAAAGATTAACAATTTTTTCCAAACTTTAAACAATACATTCATGCATACAGTCAAATATACAAATGCAAAATATTGGTCTGGGCTGGCTTGAGTGCTTTAGGACCTCTGTCCTTGGCGAGTCCAGTTCAGTATAACACACCATAGCCTGAAATTCAAAAGACAGAACTGTGACATACTGTATATGACCAATAAGAAAGTTCTGAGTCACGCACAATCCATTTTCTCTTCTAACCCAAAATCTGCAGTGTTTTTACAGCCTTGAAAGATGGATTCTGCATTAGGAAAATGTATCAGTTCAATGTCCTAGCTCACTGAGCAATCCAATCTCTTTTTTTTTTAATCCTACAATCCAATCTCACCATGCCCTGAAACCTTTTTCCTGGACCTATAGTTCTTTAAATGTACCCTCTTGTAATTTACATTTTCAATTCCAAATATTTCTTCACACGGTAAACAAATAACTGTAGAGGTGCAAATAAAGACAGAAAAAATCCCTTTAAGACACAATGCTGTATCATCCTGCTATCTGGACTGTATCTTAAATTTAAAAATACAAATTTGAGCTCAGTACTCAGTATAGGATATCAAATACATTGGGGACCTACCTCTGTGGGCAGACAAGTAATCATGCCAAATTTACTGAGTGCAACTCAAAAGTGTTTGCTGAAAGATTAAAATAATGAAATGCTCGAGAAAGAGTGCAAAGAGGAGCGACCAGAATTATCCCGGGTTTAGACAGGCTAAAAGAATCAAATCTATTCAGTCTTGAACAAAGTAGACTACGCGGCGATCTGATTCAAGCATTTAAAATTCTAAAAGGTATTGACAATGTCGACCCAAGGGACTTTTTCAACCTGAAAAAAGAAACAAGGACCAGAGGTCACAAATGGAAATTAGATAAAGGGGCATTCAGAATAGAAAATAGGAGGCACTTTTTTACACAGAGAATTGTGAGAGGTTGGAACCAACATTGATCGTTCTTACTCTACAGGAGGACATTTTGAATTAAAGAAACATACAAATCATATTAACTACTGGTACATTTTCCAGACTCCAAAATACTAAACCCATTTTATGTGTGCATCATTAATTTTAGTTAGTTTTACAATGGCTTTTTTTCTGGAATTTGGAGCCTCCAGTATACCGTGGTCCTGGCAAACCTTTGAGGTTTCTAAATTTCTCATTTTAAAAAAAAGTTTTGGATTCTCCCACTCACTGAGGTGTCACTGTTCTAAGCACAGTTCTCACAACTTATTTTCTCCATTTCTGAGAAAATAGATACAAAACTAGACCTATTAAAATCTGCAGAGCTTTAATGATTGCTACAAGCTCTTTCACTACTTTAAGAGTCTGAGAAAACTTGAAAGAAGACCAGCTAGGAAATAGTGGGTCTATACAGTGTAACTTTTCTCAAGAAGCAAACACCCACTGGCCCTCCAACTTGCACTTCTCCACGTTCTGCAGAAACTAATTAATCTCCTAGCAACTTTATAACCCAGGGCTACCCAGAAAATAAAAAAAGGGATTGAAGAATAAGGGCAGCCTTATCATTTCACAAAAATAGAATGTTACCTTATTATGAAGGACTTTTTAGACTACAGTATCTTATGCATTACTTATCATGAGTAAAATGATTACTTGTAACGTTATAGACTTTCTCTGTCTTCTTAATGAACACCGTTCACAAATCGTACCATAAATTAAATGTTAGGTTATTGCTGAAATACATAATTAACTTTTATTTTCCAATAAACTGTTCAACAGTGTTGCTACAGTTCAGTATTACTTCATATTCTGTACATTTCATCCAAACAATCATTAACTTTTGTGGATTAAGCTGTAACAAGAATTACCACCTTATATTCTGTGTACATTACTGCTTATGTTTGTTTTGTATAATTACTGTATATATTGTATGTATTCACAAAGACAGTAGTGGCAACCTAAGCATCCAATTTTATGTAGTACTTTTTTCTCTCACAAACACGCACACCACTCAAATTAGTGCAAACCTCTTCACTGTTACAATACTTTGAGTTGGGTTTGGCAATTTGAGGCAAAGTTACTACAAACAGGACTTAATGACACATCAAAAATAACCATAGCCTCCTAGATGTGTCTTGATAAAACGCTACTCACTGTCCAAGACCACAATTTGTCACAAAATAAATGGGGAAGGGGGCTGAAAAACTCATACCAGAGTAAAATTTTTTGGTTGTGGAGCTTCATAACTACAGGCCAAAATGCGATCTCTACTGGCCCAGGGCCAATGTCGAACCCTGAATCACAGTAAACATCAAAAGGGGTGCTGCATGGAAATAGAGTAGTTCTTTATCTCCACTAATCATATGCATCTGTTACTTTGACATCATATACCGTGTATTTGGTATAGGCTGCTGCAATGTTCAAGTCCTCGATTTGATTGATTATTCAATTAGTACAACATGTAACTCATATAGTTCAAATTATCACATCTGATCAATCTTTTGATATGGCATCTTCCTACTTTGAAATATCGAAAAATGTAATGAATGAACAGAAAATGCTCAAACACTTTTTCATCTGCATTTATTTTGCATTATTTTGAGTTATTTTCTGCTGTAATTTACTTGTACTTATTTATCACTTCAGACTTAAATGTTATGAAAAGCCCCATCTCCCACTCTTCATGGTATGGAGAAGTGCCAAATAAAGCTGCAGTATGACACGATTAAATGAATTGTCATCCCCAAACTCCCAGAAAGTTAAATAAAAAAAATGATTCTAGATATATAAAAAAACACAATCTCTTCTCCTTATAACTTTCTTCATAATAAGAACAACAAAAACAAAACAATCTGTATATCGGTAACAGTGAAACTCAGTGGGGTAGGTTTGCATGCTTTGAAGTCTGCTGTGTATCAGTTAGCATCTGTTCATGTTTCTTTTTGTGAATTTCAGCCCACTGAGAAATAGCAACTTATGGAAAGTAAATACTTACATCTGTTTATCGGTTACTGCTTGCAATTCTGTTGAGGGGCTCCAGCCTCAGATAAAATTAAAATGTACCCACCACTAATGAGCTATAATCATGCTGCAATCTGAATTATGTTCATATAAAAAGGAATGTTGCTGCCTCTCTTCTTTTTCTATGGACAGAAGCAACTAACAAGGCAAAGTCATTTGTACTTTCAGCAATGCAGAAGTCTGTGGCAGAAGTTGATACAGTACGCCATTTACCTCAGCACAGGATTTCCTTCATCTTAAGTGAAAGCAGGTACCTAGTAAAATGCTTTTATCAGACAGCAAGAAATACTTCATACCACATTGAAACTACTGTATCACTAAACGGAACAAGTCAATGCCTTCAGTGGCCCAGGATCCCTGCATTCACTCTGTTTTGACTACAGTATTCCCTTTTCCAGGAGGGTTTCCAATGCATGTAAACATTGCACTTTAATATATTTAAATGGAAGGAAATATAGACCTAAAGACTGTAACCAGTCACAACAATGTAAAAGGGGAGAAAGACATTTTAGTACTGCAATGGAACACTTTCTTTTCAGAAAAAATAAAGTAGACATTCCAGTTTTGTTGTGAGCTTATCCACAATGGCAGCATGCAATAAAACCTTGAATGGATTATACAGCGTGTCATCTTTTTTTATCCTCGGCATCACTGTTTCAAGGCAATACCATAACAACACAGTTAAATACATATTCCAATTGCATTGGAACTCATGACATTGTATCTACTGTCGAATCCGCTCAGTGGATTAAAGTATATTCACTCTGTTCTAATGAGTTGGTGACCACTATCCATTAACTGCAGAAAGAATCAGCAGGATGCCTTGTCCCCAGCACACTGCCCCCATTCCACAAATCTGACTAAAGCCATTTTCTCATTTCCAGAGCTGAATTGCATGTCAACTTATTTTACATAAGGAGGAGGTACAGTACTGGTATTTAAAACGTCACAACAACACTGTAACAGGGCAAGCAGCCCTGTACATTGTTTTGTTTATTTTATTTTAGAGCGGGGTCCCCCTCCGCCCCTGTGTTATTTTGTATTTGTTTATTATAATTTTGTATTGTATTTAGGACAATACAAAACGTGTTCTGGCAGAGGCGAGATTGGTGCTCGTCCTCTGCCAGGAATAATTAAACTCGTGCAGAAGGTGGCCATCTCCCGAATTAATTAAGTGATTAATTTTGTTGCTAATCGGGAGATGGTCACCTGAATATAAAAAGCCTGCAGCTCTCCAGCTCGGGGTGGGAGTTTAGAGGAGGAACGAGAGCGGAGAGAACGTGAGAAAACAATATCGTAAACATTTAAGTATACTATTACAGGAACAGTGACAGCGACTGCCCAGCCTGACCTGTACAGTTTATTTATATATTGTGTTTACCCTTTTAGTTTCCTATGTGAGCACGTTTTCTTTTTGTAAAAATATTTGATTTATTTTTGTTATTAATAAAAACGGCAGCCAGCCGATTCTTTCTTTGAACTGCAGTACTTCCCTGGTGTCAGTTTTTTCCCTTCCTGCTTCTGCTGTGACGTCACCGCTTAGTCACCCTGCCACAAACACTTACCCTCACCAACAACTGGGATACAAAATACGATACATGCTGACAATATCAGCGATCAGTAAAACAAACATTATCTGTGAAAAATATCAGTTGTTTTAATGATTCATTAGCTGTAACAGCGACTAAATATTAAATTAAAACCTACAGCCTAAAAGTACAGGTGCATGTCGGCAAACGTCGTCACCTCAGTGGTAATTTTTTGTGTTACCCACAGAACCTGACACCTCTTAACAAGTATGACTCAGCAACATCGCCGAACCGCGGTAAATTCAAAATTGTAAATTTAAAAATAAATAGTGTTTTCTATTGGTAGGCTACAGTATTTTGCAAGACAACTTAAAACTATCTATACCCCAGTCTTTAATAAACAAAATATATTGGACCTACTCTGTGGAGGAAGTAGGCTACTCTACAACAAAGTTAATCAGTACGTAATATCATAATACAAAAATAAGATATTATTACCTTACACGCCCGTTTTCCAGGTTTCTGAGTTGTGCATCTCTGTTTAAAACTTGCATGACAGCATTTTCCTCTTCCACCGACAGGAAGCTTAGGTCCAAGTTTTTTACTGTATCTGTTTCTTTCATTGTGTAAAGCTTTTTGGAGAGATCCAAATGACAAACCAAGTTCTACAGTACCTAAGAGCTGCCGACAAGTACGTGCTTTTTGTATTTAATCTACTTTGGGAAATTGTAGTTCAAGAACGTTTTAAAACGGAACACTAATCCAAATAGATTTCCAATGGTAATGAGGTTTTGGGACCAACTGCGGCAAAATTCCAGTGTTCAGGGTTTTTCCGAATCCTGGTCCATTTGAGCTGCACACACACCCCCCTGGAGAAATAATAAATAAATAAATACATTTTAAAAACTGCATTGCGACTATTAAAAATAATAAGTGACATTTTGCATACTTTTGTTATGCTAAACTGTCAACTTGAGAAATTAAAGTGACACCAAAGCGTTCTTGTTTTAAAAGTACGTTTACAGGTTATAATCTAATAATATAATATAATATATTATAATCTGTGTGTGCGTGTGTGTGAATATGTACACCACAGTATAAATAGATAACTTTTTTTAATGAAGAAAATAAAAACGGAAAGTGAAAATAAACTGATTACACAAACGTGTTTGTATCTAATGTAGTTTTATGTTTAAACATTGATCACATAACTGAGAAGGAAGAAGAAAACAGTTTGTGAAAATTACTTTACATTAAAACATTACACGTAGGCCCTGCCTCAGCTCACTTTGTTTTAAACTTAAAAAGTGGCATAGGTAATTCATATTTATATTAGATCCCAGAAACAATCATTAAGTTGTGTAACCTGCTCCAACAAAGTGTATTTCATATTTTTGTTTTACTGCTTTCTTCTTACTAACAGGGCCAAGTTCAGTCCTGTGGACTTTAGTTTGATGTTTATTATTTTGATGCACAAATCCTCTCACACGGCTTGTCTGTGTAAAGCCGTCCAGTTTGCCAAATTGCTAATTAAATTTGTAATCAATGCCAATCTTCGCTGGCAAAAATAAATAAATAAATGTTAAAGAAACTCCTTACGTTTCAAGATAACACATTATTGCACCAATTAAACTGTTGTGGTAACTCTAACTGTCAGTGTCTCCAAGCAACATACTCCCAAAAGACCAAAATGAGTATTATTTCTTGTCATTCCTACTACTTGTCTGTTTTAGATTATATTTGTTTAAATATTAGGCCTAATGTAATGAGTACCAACATTTGTACTGGTTTTGTTATTATTGATATAGATTTTACTGACATGATCTGTTAAAATATCAATACAAGCCCACATCGGTGCACTATACAGATAAAACTCAAGAGACACTCGATTAGGAGCATGGTGTGTATCTTTGTTATTATCAGCAAGCATTTATTTGTCTTGTTGTGCTGTATCCAGTTTAAATTGACTTGATGTTCACCAACTGAAATGTCATATAACATCAAGAAAGGGTTAATGTAGATGACATCTCAAAGATTTTAAAAGAAAATAAATGCACAAAAGTAACAACACACATGGCTAAGAACCTGTCAGATCTTTCAGAAACTTATAAACAGTGTTCCTAAAAGTCAACATATAAAATAAAGCAGTATTGTGTTTTCCCTACTCAATCAGCCAGTTTGCATACTGAGTGACTGCAGAATAAGAGCTATTAAGGATACTGACAGTGCTATTATAGATTGAAGACAGTTTTGCCAGGAAGTACAAGAAGCAGTCATGCATTGAATCAGTAGTCTATGGAGTGTAGATTTACACTTTTTAGAGATCTCCCTTTGACTTTTACAACATTGTTACAACTAAGTGTTGCTCACCTGTATTACTGCAAATTTCAATGCAATTTATTAAAAACAGTCAAATCAGACACATTTTGGACAAGAATAAAACAATTGTAAAATAACAATTAACACTTAAAGCATTTCTGTCTTCATAAAACCCCAGGTTTCACCATCCATCTGTTTACTGTTATAGCTCCTATGACGAAGTGGAGAAACAAACCAGACTATCAGTCCCAGCGTTATATACAACAACATAAAACCTTGATTAGAGCTGAAATTAAGACATTCTGAAAAGTCTTATTTGAATTAATTCAGTCTGTATTTTATTAATACTGACTGAATATATTGAGGGAAAATAGAAACTTCCACTACTTTTTATTTATTTATTTATTTATTTATTTATTTATTTATTTATTTATTTATTTTAAAATGTAATCCCTGATCTGTATTCTGGAATATATAAACACTGCATCACATGTTTTGTACCACAGCAGGTACACAGAAGATGTGAAAGACTTTGATAATAAGCTGGTTGTAGGTGCTTAGTTGGCAGATGCTTCCATAGTTATAACTGTAAAAATGAATGATGTTTCATAAGGAACAGCCAACGTTGGAAACTAAAGCAAGCAATCTGATTGGTTACTGAGCACGGTTTTTAAAAAAAAAAAAAAATATATATATATATATATATATATATATATATATATATATTAATTCTCTAGAAATTCCCTGCAGAGCATGAAACATTTACATCACACAACATTTACATCACAAAACATTTTGCTTACATAGCAATTACAGTATATAGAGCACAAGGCATTTCCTTGGAATTAATGACATGCAGGGGATATAGCAATTCACCCAGCCGGTCAATAATCCCTAGGAAACGCTCTATACTTCAACTGCTATTGCTTAAATTTTATCAGCATACAACATTCTAGGCATATTCATCAGGGGTTAACATACATAAAGAAAAACCATAGGAGAGAAATAAGCCCAGGGGGATTTCTTTATATTACAGCCGTAGCTGAGTTTTGCTTTTTCAGTTATCGCCTCCTGTTCTCGGTCTTGAAAGTAATTTGTCAACCAATTTATAACAAGACAGGGGCAAAATTTTGTAACTTGGTTATTACAATTATGTTATCTACAGAGTCACATAGCTTAAGAAGATCTGCACTGATAAACCCTTATAGTGTAATATGTATAACAGGGCATGTAATTTAAGTTACTGTTAGACATTAGTAATCAATATGTTTGAATTATGCAAAGGTCTAACACCAGAGTGCGGAGTTATCCGTAGTTAAGAATAGTTGCTCATACTTTTGTTATCTTATTTTTTTTTTTTCTTTTTTTTTTTTGCCTTAGTATGTAAAACATGTACAACATGTACAAATCTTCTGCTTACTGCACTGCAATTGGAACAAATTTAGTCTAGTCTATAGGGGGAAAAAAATTCTATTTGTGGATTTTCTAGTTCTTTAAGGTCTGCTCGAACTATTCTACAGCTATGCTGTATTCTAAATGTCTGTTTGTTTTTTTTACATAAAGCAGAGTGCACAGAAGGCTGCACTATGGAGGAATTCACTTTAGTAAGCATTCACCTAGGAATCATAACTTAGTGTTAAATTGAACATATGGGTGGTACACTGCTGCTTTAAGTCATGGCTTATCATTAGCCTGTTTCTGTTTCTCGGGAATCTGGTCATTAAAAAAAAAATTAAATATGGTTATTAAAAAACAAACAAACAAACAAACAAACAAACAAACAAGGGCATACATCCTATAACACAACAAGAGAACTTGTCTCAAATGAGCTGTAGCTTTAGGATACTTTGGGACATTAATACCATTTTAAAATCGTACAAAGAGGATAGCTGGAGGCAGAACCTTGATTCGCATATAACAGGTCGTATAACAACTCATCAGTGATAGTACCATGTAGCTCTAAAGAAAGAACGCCCGGAATTACAAAGCACAGTCCAGTGTCATTACTGGTCAGTAGTTGCATACCAATACCTGATCAGTTAACAAGAGCTCTTGTCTGTTATTATTATTATTATTATTATTATTATTAGTATTAGTATTAGTATTATTATTATTATAGGATTTTTTTTGCAATTGCTCTGATTTCACAAATTTAGTTCATTTAAATGTACACTGTCCCTGGGCTGAGACCCTGACCATGTAATGAATGTCTGTATTTTGTTTCTTTTTAGTTTTGATTTCCATTACACGAGAGTAGATGTTAAAACTTCATGCTGATTTGACGTAGCTTTACAGTAAACTAATGTGATCATATGTGTCTCCATCCATTTACGTTTCCTTCCATATGATGATGTAGATATCCTTCTGTCTGGTGTTAATGGCTGAAGTGTAATGCTGGCTCCGGGGATCAGCTTATTTTGCCTCCCTGGCGCATCAGCACACACAACGGCTGCGATGCTGGCTCCGGGGATCAACCACAGTGCGGCCTCCCCAGCGCATCAGCATGACAACCGTCTGGATTGAGCTAAGTAGGGTACATCTCTGGAGTCTTCAAGTGGGCACCTTCCATCCTCAGTGTTTCGTCGACTAGCCCACAACACCTCAAGAGGGCTCGACGGTGATTCTGGCGTACCCAGCATCACCCCCCTCCGTCCCCCACTCAACTCAGCCCAGCTTACTTACCTGTACATCAGTGTTTCTTTCTTTCTATTGTGCTTGAGATCCCCAGCCAGAATCTTTCCGTCTCAACCACAGCCAGTTGCTGCTCCTCTCTGCTGCTTCAGATAAGTTCTTCACTGTGCGACGCAACTCTTGGCCACTGAATCCGACGTCTCTGAGAAACCGGGTTGTAGAGTGTGCCACAAATCCTCGACAACCCACTTCCACTGGGTAAACCCGGACTCTCCATCCTCGCTGTTCCGCTTCAGTGGCTAGTTGAGCATACCGCAGTTTCTTCCTCTCATACGCCTCATCTACAGCATCCTCCCATGGCACTGTTAACTCTATCAGGTGAACAAGGCGTGCCGATCCAGACCACAAGACAATATCTGGTCGAAGGTTAGTGGTTGCAATTTCAGGTAGAAAAATAAGCCGTTGACCAACATCTGCCAGTATTTTCCAGTCTCTAGCAGCTTCCAGTTGTCCTGGGCGAGGACTGGTTTTAACACCTTTTCTTGGTGGTTGCTCTCCTGGGTGGAGGAATGTTGTCTTTTGTGTGTAATGTTTTGATGGAACAGGTGGCAACTTATTGGTCATGTTACGCTTGTCTTCCAGTGCTAAGGCCAAACATCGCAGCACCTGGTCATGGCGCCAAGTAAACCATCCTTGGCTAAGAGCCACCTTACATCCTGTCAAAATGTGCCTTAATGTTGCAGGTGATGAACACAAAGGACATGAGGGATCCTCTCCTACCCAGAGGTTTAGGTTCTGTGGTGATGGGAGAACATCATATGTTGACCTGATGAGGAAACTGATCCTGCTCTGTTCCATTGACCATAGGTCTTGCCAGCCAATCTTGCGTTGTTCCACACTCTCCCATCTCATCCATTCTCCCTACTTGGCCTGGGAAATAGCCTTTATACACCTCATCCTCTCCTCCTGCTTTTGCACCTCGTTGACTACCAGCTTCCTCCTTTGAGCTGGGGCTGCCTTGTGCCATGTAGGAGGAGCTGAACTGAGACCAAGACCCCCTCTTCCATGCTGAACTTGCCCCATGATATCACCAATTCGAAGGGCAGCCTTTGCATCTTCCACAGCTTTCTTTGCCGCCCACTTTCTTCCAGTTTTCAACACAGGTGCTGCCTCCCTTAGGCATTTGTCCCATGACTCTACTAATGTCATTTCCAGTCTGACCTTGGCACACTTAAACTCCTCGGTTAGAGCGGAGACTGGTAGCTGCAGTATTCCTTTACCATAAAGTCCCACTCTGCTGAGGCAGCGTGGAACTCCCAACCATTTCCTGATGTATGAACTGATTAAAGCTTCCAGCTTCTCTACTGTTGTCAAAGAAACCTTGTACACAGTCAGTGGTCACAGCAACCTCGGCAGTAGACCAAACTGAAAGCACCAAAGTTTTAGATTGCCTTGTAGAGCGCAGCTGTCTATGCTCTTCAACCCTTCCACTGCTTGTTGTCTAACTTCTCCCACACGAACTGTGTCCTTTAGATCCCCGTGGTACCATCTCCCAAGGCTCTTCACTGGCTTCTCAGACACTGTTGGTATTGCCTCACCATTAATGAAGAATGTTTTATCTACTACTTTGCCTTTAATTATAGAGATGCTCCTTGATTTAGTGGGCTTGAATTGCATTAGTGCCCATTCAATGTTATTGGTTAATTTGCCCAATAACCGATTAGTGCAGGCTACTGTTGTAGTCATGGTTGTCATGTCATCCATGTATGCTCGAATTGGTGGTAGTCGCATTCCAGAAGCCAAGCGCTCTCCTCCTACTACCCATTTTGATGCCCTAATGATTACTTCCATTGCCACAGTAAAAGCCAGTGGAGAAATGGTGCATCCTGCCATTATTCCAACTTCTAGGCATTGCCATGTAGTGCTGAATTCTGAAGTTGAAAAACTAAATTGCAAATCTCCAAAGTAGGCTTTCACTAAATTTGTTATTGTCATCGGTACACTGAAAAAATCAAATGCTGCCCAAAGAAGTTCATGTGGCACTGAACCATATGCATTAGCCAAATCCAGGAATGTCACAGGGAGCTCCTTCGTATCCTTTTTAGCTGATTGAATTTGTTGCCAGATCACATTGATGTGTTCTAAGCATCCTGGGAAACCTGGAATGCCCGCTTTTTATATTGAAGTGTCAATGAAGCAGTTCTTTAATAGGTAAGTTGACAATCTCTGAGCAGTAATGCTGAAGAAAATCTTGCCTTCTACGTTTAATAGGGAAATAGGACGAAACTGACTGATGCTTGTAGAATCTTTTTCTTTAGGTATAAAGACTCCACCTGCTCGGCGCCATGCTCTTGGTACAACCTGTTTTTCCCATGCCACTTTCATCAATTTCTACAGAATTCGTAGAACTCCTGAAGCACTCTTGTACACTCTGTACGGAACTCCATTAGGCCCTGGAGATGATGACTCCCTTGCTTTTTTCACAGCTTGCTCTACTTCTTTCCACTTAGGTGCACAGTCCTCCATTTGGTATTCTGGTGGATTGATATGTGGGATGTCTGAAGGAATTGACATAGGCGCCTGCCTTTTTGAATCTGTATGTGTTTCCTCCAAATATCTCTCCAGCTCAACCTTAGATGCTTTTAGTGTGCCATTCTTCTCACTGGTGAATAACTTCTTTACAAATTTGAATGGGTCTTTATAAAAGTTAGCTCTCGCACGCTCCTTCTTTTTAGAGCGTTTCCGTAGGCGCTTAGCTCTGCGCAATGTTGCAAGCTTATCTTTTATGACCCTTTGTAAGAGTCCCTCCTTCTGACTTTGTTCTGCTCTTCTCCATTGCTTCCTCAGCTGTCTCCTTTCTCTAAGCGTTCAGTCTCCTGCTGCCGTCTAGACTTTCCAGGAATAGTTTGTACTTTTTCCTTCCTTTTTTCAACTCCAAACCTCTCACTTCCATATGCGTAGATGATGTCCCCAAATTTATCCAGCTTCTTTTCAACTGTTCCACTTAATCTTTCCAATGCAAAGCAGAGATCTGTGTTTACTGTGTCCCATGCAATTTTCTCACAAGCTCTTGGCCACTTAACTCCAGGCTTGTGCCCGTTGAGGTTCTTTTCTCTCTTATGGTGGTTTGTCTGACCGGGTTCACAAGGATCATTAGGTTCATCACTAACTGTGTCTATGCAAGTCCTGCTCACGTCTATGACAGGGGTGCTTATATCCTGCAAACTGTGGTTTGCTTCCTGTCACTGGATTTCATTCGAATGACTTGACTGACTTCGTAAGAAGTACTGATCAATGCGAGGTCCTTGTCCCTTCTCCCTCAAGCATTTCATTCTCCCTTGATGAATCTTCAAACCCCTGACCGTTGTCGCCTTGCTCCAGCCGCAGACACAAACCTGGAGTTCCATGTCTTTGCTATAATAAATTGTTTCATTTGAAAAGTAATATAATAAGACAGGTGTGGAATGTGTCCAAGTGTTAATTGATTTATTGATTATCAATTAGCTCTGGCCACATGCTTCCCATGCTTTGTTTTGCGTTTCTTGTGTTTCTTTAGTTTCCACTTGTTTGTATGTCCTTCGACTCTAGGTAAAGCCTTATCCACACTGGACGCGACCAACGCAAGAGCCGAGAGCGAATAATTTAGAAGTCACTGCAGTCAAATGGGAGTATCCACACCAAAAGCTAGCGACGTCGCTTTGAAAAAAATTTGTGTCGCTAAAAAATAGAATCGGTTGTTTTTGTTTTTTTTTCCATCGCGACTGGAATGAAACTGACCAATCAGAAGCAAGGCCTCTCAAAACCCCAGCCCCTCACAGACAATTTCCGCCTGGGAGGCTGTGCCCTTAAATAAATCACAATATCTTCCAAAGTATAGACAGCACAGGCATGGTTACAGGCATACTCAGTACCACACTGGAAGGAGATATCCAGAAAAAATACATAAAAAAACAACAAACGCTTTTCATTTTTTTATGTTCTATAGTCATTTTTTCAACTTGTAGCATATGAAAAGAGCCAGATTTTTTTCCAGTGCTTCACCAACATGTCTAATATACTGGGTAAAAATTTGGAACTGTTTGAACAAAGGGATCAAATTCTACAGGAGTTTTTACAAAGCTAAGCCCAAGGGTCCCCAAACCTCTCCAAAAATAAACATTGTGTAAATCTTTATGTCAATTGATATACTAAGTTCTAAAAGGGATGTTATCTTCTGGCACCTCACAGGCTAGCCATTGCATTTGCCTTTGAAAGGTTTTTTTTTTTTTTTTTTTTTTTTCCCTTCTCATTCAAGAGGTGGGCGTGTTTGTTTGCACATCAATTACTCTGTGATGTATTGGGTTACAAACACAGTAAAGGCATGAATGGAAAGCTTGTGACCTCCCCTACAACGTGATCAGGGAGATTTCATCGTCATGAAGGTTGTAAGACCACAGCAGCAAAACGCAAGCTAGTCGATTGCTTTTGTTTTGAATGCATGGGGGTACTAGACACATTGCGAATGGGATATCTCAGCGGTGAAATGACGGATTCGAAAAATTCCTTCGCTATTTGACGGTAGGAAAACAACGATTTTGATATCGAGTCAGCTTTTTTCTCTTTTGCTTTTGTAATAATATTAAAAATGAGTTATGAAATATAATATTTACGTGCAGTTCCGTGTTCCGCCGGCGGGACAAGAGGGGCGTAAAAGGACAAGAGGGGCGTAACACCCTTGACACGTCAAACACACACCTCAAAACACATCACGCCTCAAAACAAGTTAATCATGGACAACGAAAAGTTAATTTATGAGGTGCAGCAGTATCCATTATTATATTATTGCAAATTGAACGACTACAAAGACATCCAGAAGAAAGACAATGCCTGGGCGGCTTGCAGGTGGTGCATTTAGCAGCACAAGACATTTTCTTTCTGATTATGCAAGTTGCATAAAAATAGGTTTATTAATAAGGAAAAATAAACCAGACCATACACGCAGTCTACATATCCAGTATTTAAATGAAAAATGTACACTTTTGCTGGCTTTTAAAAATGACACAAAAAAGGTCCCGTATTTACACAACTTGAACATGTGACCTAATTTTAAGCTATGGCTTTTTTCTTTGTTTGTTTGTTTGTTTGTTTGTATGTTTTTTATGATAAATAGCATTTTGTTTACTAAATTGTTCTCTGGCACAAATCTGTGACAAGAAGTAAGTCTTTACATACGCATAAAGTGAAGTTCTGTGGAGATTCACCAAACAAACTAAAATATTATCAAGGTAATATTGTAGTATACGTTGTAAAACAAAGCCAAGCTCATACATAGTTTTGAAAATTATGAGCCATTCATAAAGCATTTTCTGTCAAGTTCACCGGACTGTTTCAAAAGGAAAAACTAAATAAAAGTAAATAATAATACAAGGTAAGTGGTAGTCTGTGCATAATAACACGGATTAGAAGAAGAAGAAGAAGAAGAAGAAGAAGAAGAAGGATGACGGTGATTATGTAATGCATAACAACAACGTAAGAAGAAGAAGAATAATGTTGCATTTTTATGATTCAAGGAGGGGTGAGGATTGACTCGAGGAGGGGTGATGACTGACGCGAGGAGGGGTGAGGATTGACTCGAGGAGGGGTGATGACTGACTCGAGGAGGGGTGACGACTGATGATGTCCTGAAATAGACACCGTACTAGTCTTTTGGATCGTTGCCAAGTGTTGTCTGTTATGGATTGACATTTGACGACTTTGCTTGCATTGCTCGCATCGCTCTGTCCAGTGTGGATGCAGCTTAATACCAGTGATAATACCCTAGTGCTGGCTACTTGCAACAGCACCTGCAAAATAATGTAATATAACCTGGACACCTGTGTTGCATTTCAACAACAATTCCTCTGTCTCTCACAGTAGATTCCTACACCCCTATTGCATATACATTTAGAAGATCTACAGCACTAGCATGTGTTCAAAATGTGCCAAAAGCCATGAAACCCAGCATTTCTAAGCTTTCACATCCTTCTACAAATTGAGATGTCTGTCAGGAAAACACTCATACACAGAAAGGTCATTCTCCTGTAAATAAAACAAAAAAGAGCTGCAACACAATATGCCAAAGCCATCTGTGTGCATTTGCAGTGAAGGCTATAAAGGAATTGGCACACAAAGTGGATTGAGATTAAAAGACTCGAAAGATTCAAAACATAAAGTACATTACAAAACATAGTGTTCCCTTCTTTTGTGAGAATACAGCTCTACAGTACATGAACTTTAAAGACTGCTTAGCTGAACCACTTTATGTTTTTGTGATGATATGCTGAAGCTGTCAATCCAGATTTTCTTTTTTCAAAAAATGTCCATGTTGAAAAACAAAACAAAAACGTAAGTGCTAAGGAGACCTTGAATTATACAGTATAGTTGTTTAGTTATATTTTTGCAAATGACCTGCAATATAAATGTTGCATAAATTAGATGTTCTTGCTATAGTTTTTCTTTTTTTTTTTGCTCTTTTATTTATTCTGAGAAGCAATCACAATCACACAGTCAAGCGAGCTTTCCTTGTGGGCATGGTTTAGCAGAGGACCTCCACTTTTAATTTTGTATTACTTTCACATTGCTTGAGAGACAGTTATAGAAGGGTTCTAGAACTGTGCTCGGGTATGGTTAGTTGGTACTAAATTGAGATCTCTCTCTCTCTCTTTCTCTCTCTCTCTCTCTCTCTCTCTCTCTCTCTCTATATATATATATATATATATATATATTGTGAGAAAGTGTAGTCCTGGGGGAAAAAGGACTACGTCTCCCAGAAGGTCACAGGCTTCATTTGTTTAATTGTTTAATTTCATTTGGTAAATTGTTTGATTAGTAATGATCCCTTGCACCTGGCTATCATTGTAAATTAGGGCCAGGTGCAGGATATTTAAAGAAAGCAGCCAGTCTGTTTGGGGCTGCTGTGTGGAGAGCCCATTTGACGGTGTGCACAAGTGTATGAAAAGGAGCTGTATTAAACCTGTGTGGTTTGTTTTGTTTGAACGTTTTGTTTTGTGTTACAGGTAAACAGCTTAGCTGTCCTGTTTTATAGTTAGGTTCCTGTGTTGTGTTTAGTTAGTGCTCAAGAAAAGAGCTAGGTGTTTGTTTTGTTTATTTTGTTTTTGTTATTATTAAAATAGCGCAAAAGTGCTTTAAAACCTTCAAATTCTGTGTCCTGGGTCTATTTTTAAAGGGGCAAAGAACCTGAGAGGTGCAAGCTTGGTTACTATATATATATATATATATATATATATATATATATATATATATAAAGTATGTGTACACAGGCACCTCAATTATATTCCCATCGCAGGGAATATGTATCCCCAGTGACAGGTAATAAGTATGATTACGAGGCCTTAAAATAATTAATAACGTTGTAAAACACAAAGTTTAAGGGATATATAGCTTAGAGTAAGGAGCGGCGTTCCGAAAAATATAACGTTATACGTCCCCACATGTTGCTACAACTATTTAAATAACGTACCTGTCATTTTTCTTTTCATTGTTAACATTCTGACAACCTTTTACACTTATAACTTTAAAGTCTGTTTCAAAGCTCTTTTCAAAATGGCCGCTCTAGTGCACTGGGGTTTGAGATCTGTCCTCTAAATACACTGCATCAAAAGAAACTTATCACTTATATTTGAGCATCAAAAGAAACTTATCACTTATATTTGGATACAATTCACTAAATGTGATCGAAAAATGACAAACTCTGTTTTAGAGCAGGTGCAGTGACTTTTGCTGATTAACAATTGACATTTTACTGTCTGAAGTTATGGGGATATGGGGGATACTGTGAAATTCACAGGCTAGTAGTGTGTGTGGCCACCGCTGGAAGCAATACAAGCAGTACATCTGCGACGCATGCTTTGCACCAGGTTTCGGATGTTGTCTTGTCGAATCCTGGCCCATTGTGGCAGCCAATCCAGAACGGACATCTCACCCTGCTGGAAGGTTCCAGAATGGAAATCCCCCAGCCCAGGTGCCTCAGTGTGGGGATTGGAACACTCTGGATGAAAGGGGGCGGGGCCCCAACCTGACTGCGGGTAACCTCGCTGGATGGAAAAGTACAGGCTGAGTTCTCCCATTCACTTCAGTGCGCTGACTACGCTCCAACCCGCGGGGTGCGCTCTTCCGGGTTGTTAACAAGCAGCGACCGGCCCCGCCCATCTCACCAGCCCACCTCGGGACTCGACGTTACAATATATATATATATATATATATATATATATATATATATATTGCATTAGTTCCATTACTTATTCGAGCACTAGGTGGTTTCAATAAATACTTTCTGATTTAAACATAGGCCTACTATGTGATAGTTCGGGTTACTCAGTCTATTTAAAACAGTAGGTAGGTGTTTATTCTTTAAATAGTCGAATAATCCCCTAGACCATTTTGCTACCTATTTTCCCTGCAGGTGGCAAATCCTCACTACTGCCTTATAAAGTTAACTTCTATCCCTGATATTATATATTTTTGTTGCGACTTTCTGTTATGTGTAATGTAATAAACGAGGAGCTTCGTTTTACAACGCCATTTCCACATTTGTTTTATTTGAAGTGTTAAAGTTAAATTTCAGTTTGTGTTAGCTTGTTCAGCTACAAAAAGGCAAAAAGTAAACCTCATGTTATTACTTCATGAAAACGTGTCTATGGCCGCTGTTTGTTTACTGTGAAGAAACAACAATGGCAAGGAATGAAAATATAAGTGAAGTAAATGCGGTGTCAATTTTATGTACTATTTATGTCGGGAATAAACAAAACAACATGTGACTTGAACCGTTATTTGGCATCCTTTGTTTTGTAGTTAATTCACTGGGGTAAAGTAAGTCCTACACAACGTATTCTTTACTCCTGGGATATTTTTCTATTTTAACATGTTACATATTGTGAGGTCTTGCTGTAAAATAAAGGCACACACACACACACACACACAGGGGCCACAACCACACCGCCTGCCCCTGCTGCTATGCTGTCTCTGCTTGCATTCAGAACAATATAATAGCTTTCTAACTGTCTATATCATTTAATTGTGTAAATACAACTCTGTTTTACAGTTTATGTTGGAATTCAATATACAGGTGTATATATTCACATTGTGTAAGATGTGTTTTTTCTTTCTGATTAATGCGTTGCCTATTTTAATTTTAAGAGCTTGTGAAAGGCATGAGACCAGTGCCTTTAAACACGATGCAATCAAGTCTAACAGTTTAGGTATGGAAATGAGACCAATTTACTTATGTTGCAGAATTCTTGGTATTTCAACCCTTCTCTCTCTTTCTCTTCCTATTTTGGTAATGAATGTCAGGTATATTGAACTAGGTGGGGTGTATAACTTGACATAACAATTTGTCTTTTTAAAAACAGTAAAAGAAAAATTAAAAAAGATTGCAAGATTTATTAAAAAGGTAAAAACATGAGACTATTCACAAAGCTTGAACACATAATTTATTGAGAGATGTTGCTCAGATGTGGAGAGTAAATAGATGTCTGCACAAATATAAACATTATATAAATATATTGAATTAGCGAGTTTAGGAAGGAAAATATATTTTAAATATATGTTCAAGTTATGAAATACCATAAATATTGAACACATGTCGTCATGAAGCCATGTATTTAAAATGTATGACTCATATCCACATAAGTAATAAAATGTATGCAAAATGAATGCAATGCAAAAAAAAAATCCCAGAATCACTGGATAAAGCAGTACCCTTTAGTGGTATGGCAAGCCAAATTATCATTTAGAGATATCTCTAATTAATTTATAGATATCTCTAAATATTTGAAGATATCTCTAAATCATTTCCAGATATCTAAAATGCATTTTTAGATATCTTTAAATCATTTTAAGATATCTCTAAATGTTTTTGAGATATCTTTAAATACTTTTCAGATATCTTTAAATCATTTAGAGATATCTCTAAATAACATCCTGTTCATTTAAAGATATCTGCAAATCATTTGAAGATATCTTCAAATAACTTCCTGTTCATTTAGAGATATCTCTAAATCATTTGAAGATATCTTCAAATGAACAGGAAGCCATTTCAAGATATCTCAAAATGACTTCCTGTGAAAATGCTCTATGGTTTCAATGGACTTCCTGTCCATTTAAAGATATCTTCAAATGAACAGGAAGTTATTTAGAGATATCTCTAAATGTTTTAGAGATATCTCTAAATGAACAGGATGTTATTTGAAGATATCTTCAAATGATTTAGAGATATCTTTAAATGAACAGGAAGTTATTTGAAGATATCTTCAAATGATTTAGAGATATCTTTAAATAATATGTGGATTTGGCTAGCATGGTGCGCCAAACTGTCATTTAGAGATATCTTAAAATGAGGGTTTTAAAGATATCTGTAAATCATTTGAAGATATCTTCAAATAACATCCTGTTCATTTAAAGATATCTGCAAATCATTTGAAGATATCTTCAAATAGCTTCCTGTTCATTTCGAGATATCTCTAAATCATTTGAAGATATCTTCAAATGAACAGGAAGTTATTTCAAGATATCTCGAAATGACTTCCTGTGAAAATGTTTTCAATGGACTTCCTGTCCATTTAAAGATATCTTCAAATGAACAGGAAGATATTTAGAGATATCTCTAAATGATTTAGAGATATCTCTAAATGAACAGGAAGTTATTTGAAGATATCTTAAAATGATTTCGAGATATCTTTAAATGAACAGGAAGTTATTTCGAGATATCTTTAAATGATTTAGAGATATCTTTAAAACCCTCATTTTAAGATATCTCTAAATGACAGTTTGGCGTGCCATGCTAGCACAATCCATATGGTTTCCATAGTATTTAAAGATATCTGTAAATCAATTTGAGATATCTTTATTTCATTTTTAGATATCTCAAATTGATTTACAGATATCTTTAAATTAATTTTAGATATCTTAAAAACTGCACAATTAAAGATATCTGGAATTCAATTAGAGATATCTTGAAATGTTTTACAGATATCTCTAAATATTTCAAGATATCTTAAAATGCAATTAGAGATATCTCTAAATGATAATTTGGCTTGCCATATAGTGGACAATTTGACCATTCTTGCAGACTTCTTTTCTCCTGTCCTCAGTGTTACCACAGTATCATCCCCAGTTGGTACATCACTTTTAGTTCATTGCAGTTGACCCATTATTTATTTTTTAGAATCCATTAAGAATTGGCTAGGTTTAAATGAATGTAGTTGTAATTACCTGGTTTGGTCATCCTAGTCAGGTGGGTTTCCTAGTTAAACACTACTGAAGTATGGTACTTTAATAATACTAGCTAGTTTACAACACTCTTTTTAAGACCCAACTAAAGAGAAAGAGACTAAGGCCTTCAAGGAGAAGTGCACTTGTCGTTAGTTTGTCAACTGGGATTCACCTGACAAGCATTAGCAGTAATGCTTCAGGCAAAATTTAGCTTTCATGAATATCTTATTTCTCTTTTTAAAGCCTTCCTCAGAAGATGTGTCCTGAATATGACATTCAATACATGTACAGCTATGGCCAAAAAGTTTCGAATCACCTAGAATATTAGGATTGTGACATAATTAAAAAAAAAAAAAAACTTTATGAACATAATTTAGACCTTCTATTTAACATCATGTAATCAAAGAAACTACAAAATGATTTTGCAAAAGTCTACAGGAAGCCATAATAGTAGTACAATATTTCATGTTAAATTTCAAAATGTCACATTTTTTCAATTTGAAGTATATGAAGTATATGAAAAACTACAAAGCAGTATGTAATGCAATATGTTAACGTAACATTATTTAGCAGGTTTCATTCGACTTTATGAAGCAAAATGTGTTAATTCTATAGGGTGATTCAAAACATTTGGCCATAGCTGTAGATTCATCCAAGTTAGATTCATCCAAGTTGAAACAGCTATAATTATGACCTTACTTCCAGATCACGTTTTATAGAAACAGACTGGATACTGAAATTACATGCATCCCAAACCCCCTTATTTAGGGAAAAGACAAATCTATTAGCTCATATTCTCTACTATTTTACTTAACTGTGCTGATAATAAACAAACAAACAAATAAATAAATCATTTGACGGCGCAATATTATGAACTATCCACACAGCACGAATTACCACAGCTCTATCTGGAAAAGTTTTTTTTTTCTTTTAAATTATTATTATTACCGCATTAGCAACAACGGGGTGTCTGAGCAACAATACTGAAACAAATACAATCATGAGCACGCCCTCTACAGAGATTGCAATAAACAGATTCCCACACACACCAAATTACTGTAAAGTAACGAATGTACATATAATGCTTACTTTCAACTGACTATTAAATACTAAATATAAAAAACAGATGCTCGTGTAAACAATCCGACAAGGCGGCCCTACAAAGGGGTTTCCAAACAGCAGAAGCAACTACATATTTATTATTATTATTATTATTATTATTATTATTATTATTATTATTATTATTATTATTATTATTATTATTATTGTTGTGCTTTGCTTTGCTTTACTTTAATTTGATTTGATTAATGATTTCTCATAGATTTTTTTTTATTTTTTATTTAAGCGATAGTGCCTGTTGATGGCTATATGGATAGTTGACCGTGACGGGAGTTATGCGTCTTGAGCTGAAGGCGAGTTTGCTACCGAAAGTCAAGGTCAACTATCACACGGTATAGCCATCATCGAGAGGGCACTATCTCTATTAGAAAATAATTTTACCATTGTTTTCTTTAAAAAAATAAATAAAAAATACTTAAAACCTAAATTTACTTTGAACTTATACTGATTCCTCAGGTACCTTTCCGCTGACTAAAGATGTTCTAAGAAAATAGTCCCAAACATTTTTTTTAATAAAAAAAGGATGACATACATATAAAGAGAAAAACAATGCATTTTTAATTAGTTTTAAACCACTATTTATAATCTGGACATTGCCTAAGGAATGAATGGAGCAAATACTGGACAGTCCGTGTACAATGGAGTCTGATCTACCAATACAATCTCTCATTAAATACCACTCTAAAATGCCTCCTAACTCACCATGTTTCTACTTTCAGCCAAAACCTCTCTCTCTTGAATCTACATATGAATGGAGCAATATTACAGCAAGTCAAAAAGAAAAAGCCGGCACTTGTGCGGATTGATTTTAAATTTGATTCACAGTTGGTGCTGAGACATTCCAGCGGGCATCTACCGCTAGAACTGGAAGCTGACGGTACTGAATCAATTAGAATCTGAAAATGGAGGGGGGTGGGGTGGGGGCACTGGACCTAAACTGGACGGGCCAGACCCCCTAAGGCCCGCCCGTAACACCGGGCCTGCGTTAAAGTTATGTGTACAAAAGTATGTATGTTCAATGAAAGTGTTATTCATATCAACTACATTTTTTTCAAATTAAAATGTGTTTGTGACACATAAATAAAATACATTTAATTTATTTTTAAGTTTGCAATATAAACCCTGTGTCGGAATCGAACCCAAGATATGGGTCCAATGCAGCTTGCAATGCAGACACCCTAGCTTTCACACCACAAAGTTTGTACTTCCATTTCACAGCATTTTCAAGTAGTAAAGCAGTAAAGTTACAGTCTTTAACAAGTAGCGAGACGAACACGATTTTGTAAATAATGATTATGTATTATCCCGATTGTATTGAAAGGTTTCATCTGATTTTAATAAATCATTTTAATATAAATGAAATAGATGTCACAATAAGTGCGTTCCCTAGTATATTTCCATGTTGACAAAACAAGTTAATTGGCATTAAAACTCGGATGTCCTGTAATATACATATGCGTGGATAAAACTCTCTGGCGTCTGCAAAAAAATACGTCGGGAGACAAAGAAAGAGAAGGACATTTTTACCTTACTTTGGCGACTTATTTCTCTTTATGACAGGTATTGACTTTTTTCTACATTTCACCTAAGAGTGCTGGGAACTACAAATTAAAAGTGAAATGGTGCTTTTGGCCGATTTACTTTTGCTGTGCCAATACCCTGAAAACATGTAAACTATCCTTGCTGTATAGAGTCACAGTTCTCACTCTTCGCTGATAACTTGGTGCGAGGAACTACCATTCCTCTCAATATTACAACTGAATGTGTACGGTTGAAAAACATTTTTCGGATTGTATATAATAGTGAAAGATTGGAGACCTCTTCTCAGTCAGCATAATTACCAATTTTACATTTTCTTAGGTGAACACTTGTGGTTCATCGGTATGCCACAAGCCAATCAATTTAATCAAAGATCTTGTAAATCTCATTCATGGATTTCCATAATTAGTTCATTGTACAAACTGTAAGTAGTATTCAGAAATACAATTTCCATGTTGTTGTATTTTAACAATATAACACATTTTCAGAATAGGCCCCAGGCTTCAGATTTTCGACTCATGCCAACTTATAATTAATAGAGTTATAACTTGAACAATAGATAAATTATCGTGGCTCTCAAAAGTATTCACCCCCCTTGGACTTTTCCACATTTTATCGTGTTACAACATGGAATCAAAATTGATTTAATTAGGAGTTTGCCACTGATCAACCCAAAAAAAGTCCATAATGTCAAAGTGAAAAATAAAATCTACAAATTGTTCTAAATTATAAATATAAAACAGAAAATAATTGATTGCATAAGTATTCACCCCTTTGCTATGACACACCTAAATAAGCTCTGGTGCAAGCAATTGTCTTTAGAAGTCACATAATTAGTTGAATGGAGTCCACCTGTGTGCAATTAAGGTGTTTCACATGATTTCAGGTTACATACACCTGTCTCTGGGAGGTCCCACAGTTGGTTAGTACATTTCCTAACAAAAACTACATCATGAAGACGAAGGGACATTCAAAGCAAATCCGGAATAAGATTCTTCAAAAGCACCAATCAGGGGTAGGATATAAGAACATTTCCAAGGCATTGAATATCCCCCGGAGCACAGTAAAGTCCATTATTAAGAAATGGAGAGAATATGGCACAACTGTGAATCTGTCTAGAACAGGCCGTCCTCAAAAACTGAGTATCCAGGCGAGAAGGGCACTAGTCAGGGAGGCCACCAAGAGGCCTATGGCAACTCTAAAGGAGTTACAGTCTTCCATGGCTGAGCTGGGAGACACTGTGCATATGGCAACAATAGCCCAGGTGCTTCACAAAACTGGCCTTTATGGGAGAGTGGCAAAAATAAAGCCATTGTTGAAAAAAACTCACATCAAATCTCGGCTAGTTTGCCAGAAGGCATGTGGGAAACTCTGAGACCAAGTGGAAGAAGATTCTATGGTCTGATGAGACCAAAATAAAGCTTTTTGGCCTCAACGCTAAGCGCTATGTTTGGCGTAAGCCTAACACCGCACATCATCCTGAGAACACCAT
The DNA here is from genome assembly GCF_902713425.1 of Acipenser ruthenus. Taxonomy (NCBI): domain Eukaryota; kingdom Metazoa; phylum Chordata; class Actinopteri; order Acipenseriformes; family Acipenseridae; genus Acipenser; species Acipenser ruthenus. Next base: position 54,661,121 of record NC_081194.1, on the reverse strand, counting down.
CCCTACCGTGAAACATGGTGGTGGCAGCATCATGCTATGGGGATGCTTCTCTGCATCAGGGCCTGGAAAGCTTGTGAAGATAGAGGGCAAAATGGATACAGCAAAGTACAGAGAAATCCTGGAGGAAAACCTGCTGAAGTCTGCAAGAGACCTGGGACTTGGGAGAAGATTCATATTCCAGCAGGACAATGACCCCAAACATACAGCCAAAGCCATACTGGAGTGGCTTAAAAACAAAAAGGTCAATGTCCTGGAGTGGCCCAGTCAAAGCCTGGACCTCAATCCAATTGAGAATATGTGAAAAGAGTTGAAAATTGCTGTTCACCAAAGGTCCCCATCCAACTTGACGGAGCTTGAGCAATTTTGCAAAGAAGAATGGGCAAAAATTGCAGTGTCCAGATGTGCAAAGCTGATAGAGACTTATCCAAATAGACTCATGGCTGTAATTGCTGCCAAAGGTGCCTCTACCAAATATTGACTCAAGGGGGTGAATACATATGCAATCAATTATTTTCTGTTTTGTATTTGTAATTAATTTAGAACAATTTGTAGATTTTATTTTTCACTTTGACATTATGGACTTTTTTGTGTTGATCAGGGGCAAAAACTCCTAATTAAATCCATTTTGATTCCATGTTGTAACACAATAAAATGTGGAAAAGTTCAAGGGGGATGAATATCTTTGAGAGCCACTGTAGTTAGATTTACAGATGACACTAACATAAGTGCCTATTTATGGTGTTAATGGATGATAAAGGGTTTCATATTATGAGTGGTTGCATATAATATTTAACTATACTGTACTAAGAATGTCATTTGCAAATCCACACTGGAAAACAAAGGCAGGAAATAAACTGATGTGCATAAAGTAAGGTGCGTGCCTCAGGCCCGTACTTTGCTCAATAGCTAAGACCTGTCTGGAAACCCAAGCACAGTAAACATACACCTGCTCACACACCACTGTTTTGTTCAGGCTCAGTGTGACTGCTCTACTGTAGTAGTTGGAAGCTGATCCAACTCAGATGGCCTGTCTTGAGGACAGAATGCTTTGTGAAAACAAAACAGAATAAAGCACAATCATTATTCAGACAGTCAACCAAATCTGAGCTAAATATAAAGCAGCACATTGCACTGTGTCATTCGTATACCGTATATGTCTTAATTATATATTAGAGACAGAAAGAAAATCCTCATATTATAATCACTCCGTCAATTATGATTATTAGCATTATTACCAACTTCACAAGCACTGGTGTTTGCCTAATAGAGAAACAGATGTAGGAAATCACATTTTGACAACTAGCAGCCAAACCCAAATGCTGGTGCCAAAAAGCTATAAATTGAAAGAGACGTGCCTTGTGGGTGGTGATAACTGTGGCTATCACATTCAGCGAAGCAGGAGCTGTGAACGCATGCTCTGTGTAATCGTTCAAATCATAACTGAACAGAGCTTCTAAGAGCGAGAGGAGGTGGGATCAATGTGGAGCTTGTTAGATTTACTAAATGCATACACCAGGGCTCAGCCCACGACCTGCTTGCTCAGATAATAATGGAAGCCGAGAGCAAGCTGGCAAAACTATTATGCAACAGGGTTTGAACTGGCAGTATGAGTTCGGATCAATCAATCAATCAATCAATCAATCAATAGATCGATCATTCAATCTTTATTTTATACAGCGCCTTTCATTGTGGACCACCATCACAAAGTGCTTTACAAGATGCAGTAACAACAAGAAAATCCATAATACTTTAAACACAGAGAAATGCATAATATATGCTATACAGTAAAAAAAAAAAAAAAAAAGCATAATACATTAAATACAGTGGAAAGTGCATACTACATGATAGTAGCAGCAACACAGCAACAGCTAATAGCAGATATCGGGCTTAAAGAACATGGAAAGCAAGAGAGAACAGGTGGGTCTTGAGAGTTGATTTAAAGCGAGCGACGGTGGGAGCGTCACGCACCAAAGCTGGGAGAGTTTCAAATACCCAGATACACTTAAAGGGAACAGTGGAGGAAAGGCTAACTTTCAGAGCATTTTTTCATTAGAGATGGCCAACTAATGGACAAAGAAAAAATACACAGAAAAAATGACAAAGGTGAGCCACAAAATAGACACGTTCTGGATGTAGTAGTGTGTGTGTTTTTTTTTTTTTTTAACTTGTATATAGGTCATTTTGGTAATTTTATGTTTTGTTTGCTTTGTATTTCAACCCTCCGTATTTTGATATACAGTACGTTTGTACAGTTACAGTTTCCATTAGTAAATTGTTATGTTGGTTAATTCATTTAGCTTTAGCTGCATAAACGTTTTGGGGGAAATACAATTCTAATACCATAACTGTAAAAAAACAACGTAAATGCCTTGAACTGAATGTATGAAAGCAATAAATGCTTTGAACGTAATGCACTGTGGTGTTTTCAGCGTGAGAGTGTTTTGAAAGTACGTAGGGGAGTGTTTTGAACGTAGGAGTAGAGTGTTATGAACGTGACCTGAGTGTTTTGAACATACTGTACTTGAAAACACTCCCCCTATACTGCAGCAAACGGGGTGGATTTCAAAACGTTAGAGGGGAATGGCAAAAAATGGCACTTTTGCATATAAAAAAAAAAAATTAAAACATATTTTCTACTATTCTATTTACATTTGTAAACAGTTTATGTGGCGTTCGGGAAGTTGTCCTGCCAAAACTTTGAGAAAAACATTATGCATTCTAATATATGCACAAATGCTCAGTTTTCCTAAAAGTTAAATCTATGTATACAGCTGAACTTATCAGAATTTTAATTTGTTATTCTAAGTTGTCTTCACCAGAAAACCAATTTCTAATTCATTCAGATATCAGTTTTCATTTCTGAGGCATTAGTTTTGGGAAAACTTTATCTCATGTAAACACTGAATATTTAAAAGAAAATGCATAACAAGAGAATTACCTTGTTCTGTTTGTATATTGTCTTGATGAGTTTCCATTACGATTTCGGCACTAATCGGGCTGCATATCTATCCAGTATTTTTTGATGCCAGCATCACCAGCCCGCAACAGGCAGCAATGCAGGAAGGTATATTATTATAAATGTGCAGGTTGCTGTTTTGTGACTGGCAAAAGGATTTTTTTTTAATGTATGTATTTTTATGTTTTATTTATTTATACAGGATATTAACCCATTGAGGCCGAGGCCTCAGTTTACAAGAGGGTCCTGTCATACACAGACACACTCATACATAAAACATGACAATTAATATATGTGTGGTCCAGCCTTAGACAGTAACAACAAATAAACAAAGGGCAGTAATACAGCGTTTTTTTTTATTTATTTTTTTTAATGTGGACTAAAAGAAAAACAATGCCAGGAGTTTTAAGCAAATCCCTAATACACTCTTTATAACCAAAAATGAGAGGTTATCAAATTCCATTCTTAAACCATGTGAAAAAGTGTTCCAGGTATTTGGGAGTTGATAAGAAAAAGCCAATTCTCCTAATCCTTGGGACTACCAAACCAGCAGAATCATGAGATTGCAAACTAGAGCCAATATTGACCTTTTTGACCAAAGTATTAAGATAATCGGGAACCATACCTTTAATAACTTTAAACACGAAGCAATACCAGTGATAAAGCCTTCAATAAAATGGCAGCATGAACTATATATTACATCCAATTTTTGCAAAGACTGCTTGGAAGCAAACTGATAGATTAAATCACCATAGTCCAAAACAGGTAGAATACTAAATCACAAACTTTAATCTGCTAGCCTGAGAGAAAAAAACAAAACAAAACAAAACAAAAAAAACTTTGTATTCCTAAAAAGGAAACCTAGTTTAGGTCCTAATTTTGAAAGCAGTTTATCAATGTGATAATTAAATGTGCGATGCTCAGCGATCCATATACCTAAATATTTATAGGAGGAAACTTTCTTATGTGATTCACCATACAAAGTAGTAATAGCCCAGGTCTGATTACTAATTTTCTTCCTGTCAGAACAAATTAACATGGTTTGAGTCTTAGTAGCATTTAGCAGTATCTCGGAGTAGTTGTTTTTGCACAATATCAAATGCACTCTGCAGATCTCTCTGAACAGCCTGTATGGAATACCCAGTTTTATATAGAACAGTGTCATCCACATATAGATGTATAACCCAAGTTACATCCCAAATCATTTATATACAAAGTAAATAGCATTGGTCCAAGTACTGAACCCTGAGGAACCCCTTTGCAGAGATAAAAAGGTTGAAATATTTCCATCAGCACTTATTGCTTGTGTTTCATTTAAGTAGTCCTTGAACCAATCCACAACCCTGTCACTAATTCCCAGTCCACCTAATTTTCTACAGAGAACAGTATGATCAACTGAATCAAAAGCCTTGGATAAATCTAGTAATAAAGCACCAGCATATTTCCCATCATCCAAAGGGATTGATATATTATTGATAACTTTAAGAACAGCAGTATGGTTACTATGTTTTGACCGAAATCCAGAGATATTATTCTGTGTTTAAAAAAGAAACTATTTAATTGCTCACTTACTAACCTCTCAAATATTTTAGCAATAACTGGTAGGACAGATATAGGTCTATAATTAAGATCTGAGTATTCACCTCCTGTAACCCTATGCCGCCTACGGGGAATGACCATATTTGGGCGTGAATTTATGACAACTTTGTGTTAGCGCTTGTAGTTTGGTAACCATAATTCAAAACACAATATATTAACAGAAAGGCATAAGGTAGACCTTTCCAATGATATAATATGTTTGGTTGTGGGATGTGTTATATTTTTTCACATATAAGCCACGCCTCTCCAGAGATATAAAAAATTGTATAATAATAATAAATAATATTTGTAAAACATACAAATGTACTATTTTTTCTAAATGATGTAGAACAAAATTTAGATTGTACAAGGATTTCAAATCAGAAATCAAAATTGAAATTGCTTGTATAGTTGCAGAGCTATACAGGGTTTTGTAATGCGTGTATTTTACAAAAAAAGAGCTGAAATGGCGAATACAGATCAGCTGTGAAATGAAACTGGAAACGTAAAATTATCTTGTTTTATGATAAAATAAAATTATTTATGTGTATAGAGGTAGCTATATATATCACACAAGATGTTGAGTATGTTTTTTTTATTATTATTATTATTTAAAAAGAAAAAAAACTTGCGAATACATTATGCTACTGTATTGGTAAAAAAAAAAAAAGACAAAACAAATGACAAAAAAATGTACTACCAATAAAAAATATCTAAAAATTATGCCGTCTCAACTGCTTACGCCATCGTTACTACTTTCAGCTTAAGCCTGACTTAAGTAAATTCCACGCCAAGTGCACCAAAGCAAAATCACCCGTGGCGTGTAACAACCACATTACGACCGAGGCGCAGCAGAGAAGGGAAATTGCCATAGTTTCACGTGTTGGTCTTGGCATTCTATAAGTAAAAATGTCAAGAAAAAAAACAAAAAACTGTACAGATCACAAAATACGCACACTGCTGTATCTACATAAAGAGAACAAGGAAATTCTTAATTCGAAGCTTAACACAGCAGTAATATTTAGTAAGTAAGCAGCTTTCCTTTGGTTCTTATATTGCAGGTCATCCCGTATTTCATCTATAAGATGAAGGAGGTTCTGTCTTGGTAACCAATAGCGCTGATGAAGCTCAAGATCATCAAACATATCCAATGGATAAAGTCTGTCCCGTATGATTCTTCTGCGACGCATTGCACGGCGGTACTGTAAGGCCCTGTCCACACTATGCCTTTAAACCGTATTAGTTGCATTTAAGATGGCTTAAAAGTGCTAAATACGGTTTGCGTCCACACTACGCAGCATTTAATACCGTACTCGAGAACCGGACTCGAGACCACCTCAGGAGGTAGTCTCTAGTCCGGTTCTAATTAGATCGCATCAGGTAGTGCGGCTTATCAGAAGTGTGGATGCTGTAATACCAAACTACATTTTTTGTGTCTCCTCCAATATCCCAAAATGCTTTGTGCTATGTTTGGCGAAATACTCAGAGCAGGCACCCGAAGGACTTGCTATCAGTGTACACTCCGCACTAGGTATTCATTTTTATGCTTCAAAAAATCTGTCAGGACATCTCTGTTAAACTAGTGGGGAAGATATTTGCCTGTCTACACCAGCCTTACACCTACCCCGTAGCGGGGGTACAGTTACGACTGGAGTAAGTCTTATGTCTCCTTGGTGCACTCCGATGCGTGCAACTCGTTTACATTAGTTCCGCCTCCGTTCGGAGAAACATTTTCAAAACGGGACATAAAATAAAAACATACATAATTAAAATAACAGTAAATAAATAAATAAAAGGGGGGTCTCAGATGTCTTGTACAGTAACTAAGTTTTTTTTATCTCAATCGCCATCTCCTGCCCTGCACGCAATCATGTTTTATTTTTTCCTAATTCTTAGCTTTCGGATGAGTTATAGATCAGTACTTTAGGGCATGTAGAAGGGGAGATACAGACGTTTGAAATGTAATAACTACAGTCATTAAATGTAACCTGATGAGGGAGAGCTGATGATATCGTAGTACATTCTACGTTTTTCACAAGTTTCCAGAATTTACATGGGTCATTCATATTATCAGTAGTCTCAGGAAATAATGAGATTTAGTTTTCTTGATTAAATTTGTACACTTATTTCTCAAAGTACAAAACTGTTGCCAATCATGTTCAGATTTTGTTTTCCGTGCTCTAACCCAGCATTGGTCCAGAACTTCTAATGAGTCTTTTGTTTCACTAGTGAACCAGGGACAATTATATTTTTTACTCATAATTTTTTTAATGGAGCATGATTATTGATAACTGTACTAAATTCATTTAAATGTCATCAGAAGCAGCATAAGAGAGCCACCTTGTTCGTCAGAGCCATTGTCAGTGTAGGCCGGAGTATCAAGTAACGTTACTGGTCACTCACGAAGAGGCTAGTGATGCGGCAGCGCTGACAGTGACACAGTGATACAAGGCCCTGTAAATGCCTAGCGTGTGAAAGAGAAGCTATAAAGACAGAATGTTTCTGTGACACTTAAAAAAAGTATACACCTTTCAAATAACACATATTAAAAAAAAAATGTATCATCACATTCTTTAAATATACATATTCTCTATGGAAGCTATTAATCCTACATTTATATTAAATAAAGTATCCGATTATCAGTAACCATGCAGTTACACTCCATCCAGCACACACATTGTATATAATTCCTGCATACTGTATTGAACAGCCTTAATATTAAATGCATCACTTGTAATAATTTTACATTAATTTGTAGACAACATATCAATAATCCTTGTTCTCATTAGGCATCAATCATTTCAATTATGACAACAAAACTTTCCCTCTACATCACATTCTTTGTCAAATAATTGTGATTTGCAGAGAGTGGATGCCATAAATTCCTTTATCAAACAAAACACACAAATCTTAGAGAACAATGGAACACAAAATACATTCAAATTCTAATTAAGTAATGATTGCCAAAGTGCTGGTCCATTCATGAGGGGATTGAAAATGGTTTCTGCTGAAGAATTTATACACCACATATAAAGTTTAAAGTTTATTTATTTATATAGCACCTTTCACACAAAGTGTCTCAAAGTGCTTTACAATACAATAAAAAAAATACAGAATTAAACACAATTTTTACAGCAAAATTGTTAATATTAATAAAAAGTAAGCAGCAACTCAAAACAGAAATACAGTGAACAAGTTTAAAATAATAATAGATTGATACATAAAATCAGGATTCAAAAACTAATAAAAAAAATGAGTTTTTACCTCTACTTAAAAACATTAAGTGACTCTGCTTCTCTGATGTCAGATGGCAATCTATTCCACAATCTTGTTGCGTTATAGCTAAAAGCTCTTTCATTTTTTCTCTTGGTCTTAATCTTTGGAACAAGCAAAAGACCAGAGTCGGCTGACCTTAGAGCATGGACAGGTGCATATGGGCACAGGAACTCTTTTAGATAGCCAGACCATGGAGCGCCTTGTAAGTCAGCAGCAAGACCTACGTAGACCTACATTATTATTATTATTATTATTATTATTATTATTATTATTATTATTATTATTATTATTTATTTCTTAGCAGACGCCCTTATCCAGGGCGACTTACAATCGTAAGCAAATACATTTCAAGTGTTACAATACAAGTAATACAATAAGAGCAAGAAATACAATAACTTTTGTTCAAGTGTGACAAACCACAATTCAATAATACAGCAGGTAATAGTGATAGTTACATCAGGATATGATTAAATAGTGATAGTTACATCAGGATATGATTAAATACAAAATACTACAGGTTAAACACTTGGCAGATTACAGTATTCTGAAGTACAGGATTAAATGCAGTAAAATAGGGGGCAGATAAGAGCAAAATAAAGCACATTTAAATGAAGGGTGATAGTGTCCCAGGATACAAACAGAGGAGTTCTACAGGTGCTGTTTGAAGAGGTTAGTCTTAAGGAGGTGCCGGAATGTGGTCAGGGACTGGGCAGTCCTGACATCTGTAGGAAGGTCATTCCACCACTGCGGAGCAAGGGTGGAGAAGGAGCGGGCTCTGGAGGCAGGGGAGCGTAGCGGAGGTAGAGCCAGTCTTCTAGTGCAGGCGGAGCGGAGAGGTCGAGTGGGGGTGTAGGGAGAGATGAGGGTCTGGAGGTAGCTGGGTGCAGTCTGGTCAAGGCATCTGTAGGCTAGTACAAGAGTCTTGAACTGGATGCGAGCGGTGATCGGGAGCCAGTGGAGCGAGCGGAGTAGTGGAGTAGCGTGGGCGAAGCGAGGCAGAGAGAACACTAGGCGGGCAGCAGAGTTCTGGATGAGCTGGAGTGGACGGGTGGCGGACGCAGGGAGGCCACCCAGGAGGGAGTTGCAGTAGTCTAGGCGGGAGAGTACCAGGGCCTGGACCAGGAGCTGGGTAGCATAGTTGGTGAGGAAGGGTCGGATTCTTCGGATGTTGCTCAGGAAGAATCGGCAAGTGCGTGCCAGAGTGGAGATGTGCTGGGAATAAGAGAGGCAGGGGTCCAGGGTGACTCCAAGGTTCTTAGCGGAGGAAGAGGGAGAGAGTGTGGTAGATTCCAGAGGAACAGAGATAGAGAGATCAGAGGAGGGGGAGGAGGAGGGAAAGAAAAGGAGGTCAGATTTAGAGAGGTTGAGTTTGAGGTGATGCGAGTGCATCCAGGAGGAAATAGCAGACAGACAGATAGAGATACGGGAGGAGGTGGAGTCAGAGGTGGGGAAGGAGAGGAAAATCTGAGCATCATCAGCATAGAAATGGTATGAGAAACTATAGGATGCGATGAGGGGGCCCAGGGAGCGGGTGTAGAGAGAGAACAGGAGAGGACCCAAGACTGACCCTTGGGGGACTCCAGTTAAGAGAGGGTGAGGTGTGGAGGTTGCTCCACGCCAGGTTACCTGGTAAGTGCGGTTGGAGAGGTAGGAGGAGAACCAGGCCAGAGCAGTGCCAGAGATCCCCAGGTCAGCAAGAGATGATAGTAGAATAGAGTGATCAACAGTGTCAAAGGCAGCAGAGAGGTCGAGGAGAATTAGGACAGAGGAGAGAGAGGGAGCTCGGGCACACTTAAGTGAGTTGGTGACATTTATACTGCCTTCAAATACTGTTTATCTCCAAGTATTTAATGTGGCAACCATTGTTGACAATCATTCAGCTGGAGGAAAGCAGCCAATCAGAAATCTGCAAAAATTGATATATTGTAGAAAGAACGTTTTTTCGTTGTTAAACCCAAATGGAAAGCAATGGAATAAAGGCTCTATTTGTCGTGGTCCTGTTCCTTCAAGTCTAATGATGTAATTAAACAGATGCGTGGGTGTACATTAATAACTGATTTAAGGATAGTGATAAGTAGCTGACTTGAGTTGAGTGTGCTCTGTAAAAGGTGTCCAGCTTTTTTGGCTTGGTCCTGTTCACATCGGACACATGGAACGTGTCTAAATCAAAATTCCACCTTTAGTTAATCTACCGCATGATACAGTATGTAACCTGTAAGCTTCAAGTTTAAATGTGGGAGATGTTTTCATAAGTACAGAGTGTATGACTAATATGTGTTTTTGTAAAAAAAAAATTGTTACATTTTGAAGTGATGATTATTGTCTCTCCCTTTGAAGTACGCTCTCTGTGAGTGGATGCTCATTATAGAATGAGCATCCACTTTGTCCATGTGTGAACGGGAGAGAATGAATCTAAACTGTAAATCTACCTCCTGACCAGGAAGGGCGCTAAGTATGGTTGGTGGTACGCCTTCACAGGAATGGGCCGACTCAATGGTAGGACAGAACCAAAAGTCGGTCATCTTGGTGAAAGGGTGTAGCTGTAAGAATGCTGAAAAGCTCTACTGGGATCAGCTGTGGAGCACGGTGTTTGAATTGAGCGTGAGCCTGTATCACAGGGAGGAGTTTAGCAGTACAAAAGGGACAGATCTACGCGAGTACGGCCCCTTACACGGATACAGTAAAGACGCCAGAGTGTTGGAGTTGTTTTTGTACTTTGTGAGCAGACGGAGACAGATTCGGGAGCTGAAGTTTTGGAGCCAACACTACCACCTGGAGTACCTGCACTGCCACATCACCACAACCCTGGGGCTGAACTGTGTTTATTGTGGATTGTTTATTTTGGGGACCTTTTGTTTGCGACTGCAAGCCCACTGTTAATCCCTAATACCATTGCTGATTGTACGTATACCTGGACATTGGATCCTTACCCACATCACTCACATCCTGATACTCTGGGTTTTTTAATACATTTTTTAACTTAATACAGTGAAACTAGAACACCCTAGGGCACTTTTTTTTCTGTGCAGCTCTTAGTCTAGTTATAAAGCTGTTGATACCATTTAATTTCTGTTTCATTCTACTATGAGTGTTAGAATTCAAGTAATTTGCAAAATACTTTTCATTTAAACATGCGGGAAGGCTATACAAAAGCTTACTAAATAAACAAACCTTGTTTCTCCCAACATTAAATGTTATGTGATGCAATGGAGGATGTACTTTGGAGTTTGGTGGATGATACATTTTTTATGCTGTTGCAGATGGTATTTTTAGGGAGAGAGTCTCAGACACAGAAAGCTGCAAGTTAAATGTGCTAATGCGCTCTTTATTTACAAAAATAACAGACAAAACACACTTCACAAATGGCACAAGGGCCAAAACAACAGGTTCTACAAAAGCTCACAAATGTAAACAACTGATGGGACAGCACAGCACAGAACACGCAACACAGACCTCCGCCTCTCTCACCAACATCAATTCTCTAATTCTCACTAATACCTGTGAACACCTGTTTTCTACACCTGTGGCTCCAGCCACATTCTCACATGTTTCAGAAACATACACTGACAAGGCGTCCACACTGCCACATAGCTCTCCGCTTGTATGCAGCGCACATGGCCACTATCGCCCCCCCCCCCAAAACACCAACCCCCTTCCCTCATGTCCATTTTCCCCTCATGGATTCTTGTGGGCGGGTTGGTGAACGGGGCTGTGGTGGAGGTGGTCTCTTCACCTCTTTCCCCCTCTCTTTTGCCGGACACAGAAATCGGCAAGTTAAATACACTAATGCACTTTTTATTTACAAAACACAGACAAAACACTGGACAAAACACACATCACAAAACAAATGGCAGAAGGGCCAAAGCAAAAGGTTCACAAAAACTCACGAATGTAAACAAAGACAGCACAACGCAGAACACGCATCACGGACCGCCACCTCTATCACAACATTAATTCTATAATTCTCACTAACACCTGTGAACACCTATTTTATACACCTGTGGTGCCTAATTAATCATGTAATCATTTATTCAATTGTCTGCTCCAGCCACATTCCCACGTGTTTTGACAGGGAGAAATTGAACCCCCTCCTTGACAACCCAATATTCCCCACACCGACACACATTGGCAGGGCTGCCACCTTGCCACATTGCCACAGATGCCCACACTAAGGGTGACGTCAAGAGCGCTTAGTTGTCATCCATTGCAATTATCAATTCTATTTTTGCATTAATAAGGTATTATTTTTTACACATTGTCGAACACTTGCCTCTGAAACGTTTGTGTAATACTGTATATGTATTCTGTACACATTTGTTGTTGAAACATGTTTTACGTACCCCACTTTAATACAGTAATGGCTCAGAGCAGTGAGCAGCACACGGCAACAGTAGCCTGCTTTCATCTAACAAGGGTGTTGAATACTTATATATAAAATATTGCACCCATCTGAAAACCAGTAATGTTTTGAGTAACTGAAGCCAGGAAAAACAACGTCTTCAAGTCACTAACATTGTGGAAAAGAAATGAATGTATTTTTATTGAAGGGAACTGGAATTAAAACTGGCAATATCCTGACACAAGCAATAATTAGAGAACAAAATGTTCTGTTATTGTCTACTTTGTGTTCCTGGATTGCCTCTGGAACAACTCTGCCTCATTATTTCCAATGAAGTTTGACAGGATTAGGGTTAAATAGGTTCGAAACAAAGTTAAACTGGCAAGGAAGAGATCATTGATTTGAACTGTATTAAACATTAATAGCCTGATAATATTACATTATAATGCAGATTTATAGCTTAAAATTACAAAATCGTATTCAGTAAACAGAATAAATATTTTGTGTTTTCATTTTTAAACCATTTCTTTGCATACAGCATGTACATAACCTATCCCTAATTTAACCATAGCTAATTGTTAAAGGGTGCAATAAAGTACTAAATACCTTGATGAAAGTTAAGACAATCAAAACTTACTAAGGAATGTTATTTACTGGAAGAGTACAGAAGGTAGGTTTTCTTAATATGGTAAATAAATACACTATATATTAATAACATTTCAATCCAAAGATGGGTAACCTTGGCATTTTCAATCTAGCTCTTTATAACTCTAACCACCAAAAAATCACACTGATGTAAAGAAGTAAGGAAAAAACTTAAATACCTATTTTTCACTAAAGTCAGGGTGTACTTACAAGCCTTGAAAACACATTTCTATGACATTTCTGGTTTCCCCAACGTGTTGGGAGCAATAGACTACACACATGCCACTAACCCCTCCAGCTCATACTGAGCATCTGTATAGGAATAGGAAACACATCCATTCTATTAATGTGCAGGTGGTTTGTAATTGTGCAAAATTTAGCACTGCACCACTGACTAACTTAAATAAAAACGGACAGTGTACATTTGACTTATAGGCTAATAATACGAATTAGTGGTATAATGTAAAATGTGTTTCTGGTCCCCTTAAATCCGTATTAATGAGAATTAGCTGTCCTCCTGTAAGTATCATAACTTGTCAATGTGGCACCATGATCTATTTTGTGTTAATTGTCTAAGCTACTAAGTAGGCCAAGTTTATTAATAATAATAATAATAATAATAATAATAATAATAATAATAATAATAATAATAATAATAATAATAATAATAATAAAATGCTAACCTGACGCCTCTACTGTACGATTATGAAAAGCTTTTTGATAGAAACACATATTTTATTTGGGGGTGAAGGTGGGGGCCCCACTGTAGAACCTAATGGGATTAAACTGCCTTTAATTATTTATTGAAAAAAATATCGCACGACTCTCGCAATGCTAAAGATCTCGCTAAGATGACGCAACAAATATTTAAATTAGTATATTGCGGCTCTCTTCTTTAACATATTTTCTCTAAGTACAGACGACAAAATGTATACCTTATGAATTATTGCAACAGAAATGCAAATTGTGGTATTTTTGCGCTGCGACTGGCTCATCTTAGTACATCTACCCCTCACTGTTTGTATTGGACATGTAGTTCCTTCTGTCAGTGTATAGAAAACATAACATTTAGAATACATAAGTTATATCATTGTTGTATTCACCTAAACTTTACTTATTATAATAAGTGACCTGAGCCAATGAATAAAGACCTACCCTTGTATACTGTGGTGAGACCAACTGGTGATGGCCAGAGAACAGCTTTTGACAGATAACAGAGGTCTATATTAAAACAAGTCTGCTTTTGTGCAAGTGCATGAGGCAACGAGAAAGCTCTTGCATGGCACAAACAATCAGAGGAGAGTCATGGGAAAGCGCCGTACATACTTAAAAGTATATGATACATATGGTAAATATGATACAGTTCCACATTAAATGCAAACTTAAAAATAGGCTCAGTAAGAAATATAGAGATGTATGTGTTCACAATTTTAGGCTGATTTGGAGGCATGGTGTCTTAGTGATTTTAAGTCATATAAAAAACAGTGTATGAACGTAGTAACTACTAATTAATTACAATTTTAATTTCTATAAAGTAAAAATGAATTAATGGTACAGCAATTCATATTAAACACCACCATGAACTCATCACAAACAGAATTCAGGAGAAAATAATGTAGAATGTCTTTGAAACTGAAGAGAGGCTTCATTATTTTATTCCCTGGATAAATTATGAAATGCATTTTCTAAATAAAGTATACACCCCCTTTCAAGAACAGCATTCTTTATTCTTTGAGTTAAATCATAATGCATCTACACAGTGCCCTTAATACATTTCATATTACTATAACATTTTTGTAATAGTACTGACAACATACCTTCAGTTGCCCTCAGAATACTCACTTCTTTGACTTCCTGCTTCTGCAGTTAAAAAGCAGAGGCACAGTTCTGCATATGATGAGTCACATACTTTTAAAAGTTCCATTTGAAATGTTTTGCTCATTCTGAGAGAGCCACATCACTTGCATATGATTCAGAGCTAATGTTCATGCCTGCTAATCTCCTGGGTGTTTCAACATTTTAAAGAATTGGACACACCTACATCTCCTGTAAGAACAAGTCCATATGTTCTCGGAACAGAGTGTAAAAATGAAGCAATTAACTTCAAACTGCAGCATTGTAGATGAGATGAACATGTCTTACTTGTATAGATCATTTTCTTTTGTATGAAGTAAATAAACCCAAAAGCTTCACTGAGCCCTTCAATCAGCTTTTTTTACTCCACATGCATATTATAAATCATATAATATATTATCAGTATGTCAGCTATTTGCTCTTCCCTGAAGTGCTTACAAAAAGAACCACATCCATTTCCTCATCACGTTTTATCAACCTGTTTATCAGATTATAATGTCCTTATTTTATTTTTGCTGATTATACAAAGAAACATGCAATGTTGTTCTGAGAGAGCGACTCTCTGCAATTTAAATTGCTTCATGCATCAAGAAACAAGGGCATTCATTCATGTTCACAGTCTGGAAATAGTTTACCGTACTGTGATTTCTGAGAAATACTTAATTCAATCTGTCCAGTGCTTTGCATGTACACTTTCTCCTTTACCGGTTAGAGAGAGCTATTTATACCCATCTCCTTTATTATTGTAATTCAGGTCAAAACTGAAGTTGAATCTTCTGAAGTGGCTGTTTGTAGATTTAAATTGCAGCTGGATTTCAGAACTCTAACAGGAGTATTTAACCTGCTCCATTTTATTTTTAGACATTTAATTGGAAACAACTGACTATACTAGTAAAAACAAGTGACAAAACATATTGTTTCAAATGAAATCTGAGCAAGTTAGAGCTGAGTTAATTGGAAAGCAAATCTGCACTGTGTCATAACTGGACCTCCATAATCCAGTAATTTGAAATATTCAGCCTTGAACAAGAAAAAAATTAAGCAAATACATTAGAACTGACAAAAACAAAAAACTCAATAGTGCAAAAATAATGCATCCTGAATTCGAGAACAGCTTCTTGTAGTCATGACCAGGTGAAAAGGAGAGTTTTTTGCTCCACAGAGAAAATAGTGTAAAAACAGAATGTTCCTGCCTGGCCAGTACAGTCTGTGCAAAACCCCTTTATCTTCATGAAGATATCAATGAAACCCCTTTATCTTCATGAAGATATCAATGAAACCCCTTTATCTTCATGAAGATATCAATGAAAACCCCTTTATCTTCATGAAGATATCAATGAAAACCCCTTTATCTTCATGAAGATATCAATGAAAACCCCTTTATCTTCATGAAGATATCAATGAAAACCCTTTATCTTCATGAAGATATCAATGAAAACCCCTTTATCTTCATGAAGATATCAATGAAAACCCCTTTATCTTCATGAAGATATCAATGAAAACCCCATTATCTTCATGAAGATATCAATGAAAACCCCTTTATCTTCATGAAGATATCAATGAAAACCCCTTTATCTTCATGAAGATATCAATGAAACCCCTTTATCTTCATGAAGATATAAATGAAACCCCTTTATCTTCATGAAGATATAAATGAAAACCCCTTTATCTTCATGAAGATATCAATGAAACCCCTTTATCTTCATGAAGATATCAATGAAACCCCTTTATCTTCATGAAGATATCAATGAAAACCCCTTTATCTTCATGAAGATATCAATGAAAACCCCTTTATCTTCTTGAAGATATAAATGAAACCCCTTTATCTTCATGAAGATATCAATGAAACCCCTTTATCTTCATGAAGATATAAATGAAACCCCTTTATCTTCATGAAGATATCAATGAAAACCCCTTTATCTTCATGAAGATATCAATGAAAACCCCTTTATCTTCATGAAGATATCAATGAAAACCCCTTTATCTTCATGAAGATATCAATGAAACCCCTTTATCTTCATGAAGATATCAATGAAACCCCTTTATCTTCATGAAGATATCAATGAAAACCCCTTTATCTTCATGAAGATATCAATGAAACCCCTTTATCTTCATGAAGATATCAATGAAACCCCTTTATCTTCATGAAGATATCAATGAAAACCCCTTTATCTTCATGAAGATATCAATGAAAACCCCTTTATCTTCATGAAGATATCAATGAAAACCCCTTTATCTTCATGAAGATATCAATGAAACCCCTTTATCTTCATGAAGATATCAATGAAAACCCCTTTATCTTCATGAAGATATCAATGAAAACCCCATTATCTTCATGAAGATATCAATGAAACCCCTTTATCTTCATGAAGATATCAATGAAAACCCCTTTATCTTCATGAAGATATCAATGAAACCCCTTTATCTTCTTGAAGATATAAATGAAACCCCTTTATCTTCATGAAGATATCAATGAAAACCCCTTTATCTTCATGAAGATATAAATGAAACCCCTTTATCTTCATGAAGATATCAATGAAAACCCCTTTATCTTCATGAAGATATCAATGAAACCCCTTTATCTTCATGAAGATATCAATGAAAACCCCTTTATCTTCATGAAGATATCAATGAAAACCCCTTTATCTTCATGAAGATATCAATGAAACCCCTTTATCTTCATGAAGATATCAATGAAAACCCCTTTATCTTCATGAAGATATCAATGAAACCCCTTTATCTTCATGAAGATATAAATGAAACCCCTTTATCTTCATGAAGATATCAATGAAAACCCCTTTATCTTCATGAAGATATCAATGAAAACCCCTTTATCTTCATGAAGATATCAATGAAACCCCTTTATCTTCATGAAGATATCAATGAAAACCCCTTTATCTTCATGAAGATATCAATGAAAACCCCTTTATCTTCATGAAGATATCAATGAAACCCCTTTATCTTCATGAAGATATCAATGAAAACCCCTTTATCTTCATGAAGATATCAATGAAACCCCTTTATCTTCATGAAGATATAAATGAAACCCCTTTATCTTCATGAAGATATCAATGAAAACCCCATTATCTTCATGAAGATATCAATGAAAACCCCATTATCTTCATGAAAATATCATTTGATCAATAAGAGCACTTAAGCAGTTTTGGTCTAATTGTAAAAGACAATATTAAGACAACAAGTAATTGATGATAAAGACGGTTTCCATTTTGTTTTATATTAATTAGGCCAAGCACAGGCAGATTTCATATTAACAAATAATTAATAGAGATGATGGACTGACCTTTACCAGATGCTCATTTTGGAGAGGGAATAGGAATACTGTATATATATGAATATGAATGGCTTTCTAGGTTTGGCCCTATGGCACCTCAGTTCTAGTTTAAATAACAAACTGTGGCAAAATCAGCACAGCCTACGGAAATACAATCTACAATCCCATTGCTGTGTATTCAGAATCAGGGAGGTCATGTAATGTGTGTTGTGCTGGGTGCCATTGGGTGCATTACCACCTTGGAGCCTAACCCCATCAAATGTCTATGTTAATGGTGCATTTTGTGTCTATATACAGGGCTGGTGTTGTAACACGGAAAAGAGAAATAACAGCAATTATTATTCAGATGCACAAGAAAAGATGAACAGTTATTTTTTTGGTTAATGCAGTTTTGTTCAAACAGTAGCACAAAAAAGTACTGTAGATAACATGTGAAGATAATAATTTCTTGTTTAAGAATCTGAGGAACAGTTTCCAATAAATATTCTTAAACCCGTCAGCTGTCACT
Organism: Acipenser ruthenus; assembly: GCF_902713425.1. Lineage (NCBI taxonomy): Eukaryota > Metazoa > Chordata > Actinopteri > Acipenseriformes > Acipenseridae > Acipenser > Acipenser ruthenus. Next base: position 54,642,673 of record NC_081194.1, on the reverse strand, counting down.
AATAAAAAAGTCTATAATCAAAACCATAGTATACAGACGTGCTCAAATTTGTTGGTACCCTTACAGCTCATTGAAATAATGCTTCATTCCTCCATGTCTCCAATCTTGTAATCAGTCATTCAGCCTATTTAAATGGAGAAAAGTAGTCACTGTGCTGTTTGGTATCATTGGGTGCACCACACTGAACATGGACCAGAGAAAGCAAAGGACAGAGTTGTCTGAGGAGACCAGAAAGAAAATAATAGACAAGCATGGTAAAGGTAAAGGCTACAAAAGCATATCCATGCAGCTTGATGTTCCTGAGACAACAGTTGCAAATATTATTAAGAAGTTTAAGGTCCATGGAACTGTAGCCAACCTCCCTGGGCGCGGCCGCAAGAGGAAAATCGACCCCAGATTGAACAGAAGGATAGTGTGAATGGTAGAAAAAGAACCAAGGATAACTGCCAAAGAGATACAAGCTGAACTCCAAGGTGAAGGTACGTCAGTTTCTGATCGCACCATCCGTCGCTTTTTGAGCGAAAGTGGGCTCCATGGAAGAAGACCCAGGAGGACTCCACTTTTGACAGAAAAACATAAAAAAAGCCAGACTGGAATTTGCTAAAATGCATATTGACAAGCCACAATCCTTCTGGGAGAATGTCCTTTGGACAGATGAGTCAAAACTGGAGCTTTTTGGCAAGTCACATCAGCTCTATGTTCACAGATGAAAAAATGAAGTTTTCAAAGAAAAGAACACCATACCTACAGTGAAACATGGAGGAGGCTCGGTTATGTTTTGGGGCTGCTTTGCTGCGCCTGGCACAGGGTGCCTTGAATCTGTGCAGGGCACAATGAAATCTCAAGACTATCAAGGCATTCTGGAGCGAAACGTACTGCCCAGTGTCAGAAAGCTCTGTCTCAGTCGCAGGTCATGGGTCCTCCAACAGGATAATGACCCAAAACACACAGCTAAAAGCACCCAAGAATGGATAAGAACAAAACATTGGACTATTCTGAAGTGGCCTTCTATGAGTCCTGATCTGAATCCTACCGAACATCTATGGAAAGAGCTGAAACTTGCAGTCTGGAGAAGGCACCCATCAAACCTGAGATAGCTGGAGCAGTTTGCTCAGGAAGAGTGGGCCAGACTACCTGTTAACAGGTGCAGAAGTCTCATTGAGAGCTACAGAAAACGTTTGATTGCAGTGATTGCCTCTAAAGGTTGTGCAACAAAATATTAGGTTAGCGGTCCCATCATTTTTGTCCATGCCATTTTCATTTGTTTTCTTATTTACAATAGTATGTTGAATAAAAAATCAAAAGCAAAGTCTGATTTCTATTAAATATGGAATAAACAATGGTGGATGCCAATTACTTTTGTCAGTTTCAAGTTATTTCAGAGAAAATTGTGCATTCTTCGTTTTTTGTGGAGGGGTACCAACAAATTTGAGCACGTCTGTATGTACAGTAATATGTTTTTTTATTATTTTTAATATAACCTTTAATTGGTTAACCAATTTGGTGTTAGTACTATGGAAAGCTCAGCATAGCCTAGATATACATACAATCAATAATTATTTCTAATCAAAGTTTTATGACAGTTGGATCCTGAGTAATCCAAATATAGGTAAAAGTTGCACACAGACAAATGCATCTCTGTCTGCTGTAATATACGTCTTGCAGGGAGATCAGACTTGGGACAAATATAGTTGTATTTGACATTTTATTTGTAAACGCCAACTATTTCAAATTGTTGAAATATTTAAATATATATGTTGTATAAATAATTTTTGTTTTTAAATATTCAAATATTACTTGCACAGTCAAATATATATTTTTTTTTTGGCAGAAAACAAATACTATTTGAAAATATTTAAATAAATGTAAGTTATTAATACTTGGCTAATAATTGTACTTGGCTTGATTCATGCGTCCTTCACAAAGACAAATCTGCCCGATTCCAGTCTTGCTGAAGCACCCCCAGATGAGTCCAATTTTCAGCTTTGCCCAACACCTGGTCCTCTAATGGTTAGACGGAGACCTGGAGAGGCCTACAAGCCACAGTGTCTCGCACCCACTGTGAAATGTGGTGGAGGATCGGTGATGATCTGGGGGTGCTTCAGCAAGGCTGGAATCGGGCAGCTTTGGCATGAATCAAGCCAAGTACAAGGTTGTCCTGGAAGAAAACTTGCTTCCTTCTGCTCTGACAATGTTCCCCAACTCTGAGGATTGGTTTTTCCAGCAGGACAATGCTCCATGCCACACAGCCAGGTCAATCAAGGTGTGGATGGAGGACCACTAGATCAAGACCCTGTCATGGCCAGCCCAATCTCCAGACCTGAACCCCATTGAAAACCTCTGGAATGTGATCAAGAGGAAGATGAATGGTCACAAGCCATCAAACAAAGCCGAGCTGCTTGAATTTTTGCGCCAGGAGTGGCATAAAGTCACCCAACATCAATGTGAAAGACTGGTGGAGAGTATGCCAAGACGTATGAAAGCTGTGCTTGAAAATCAGGGTTATTCCACCAAATATTGATTCCTGAACTCTTCCTAAGTTAAAACATTGGTATTGTGTTGTTTAAAAATGAATATGAACTTATTTTCTTTGCATTATTCGAGGTCTGACAACACTGCATCTTTTTTGTTATTTTGACCAGTTATCATTTTCTGCAAATAAATGCTCTAAATGACAATATTTTTATTTGGAATTTGGGAGAAATGTTGTCAGTAGTTTATAGAATAAAACAAAAATGTTCATTTTACCCAAACACATACCTATAAATAGTAAAACCAGAGAAACTGATAATTTTGCAGTGGTCTCTTAATTTTTTCCAGAGCTGTATATATATATATATATATATATATATATATATATATATATATATATATATATATATATATACCAAGTCTTGCAATTACCACATGGTGGTTGAGGAGGGTTTCTAACAAGGAAAATGCTAAAACATGTTCAATTCAAAAACTTCAAAACAGGCCATTAAACCATTGGTTAATAATATTTCATTGTTTTCAAATATTTATCCACTGAAATAAAACATTCAAATATTTCAATTAATTGATCAAATTAAATCTAATTGAAATAGAGCCGTTTCCAAAAGATAATTGAGTGGTTAACAAGGACAAGGCTTAACCTGCTTAGAATGCAGGATAATAATTAGGCTGCTGTATGTTACAGTTACATATTTATGAAGAGTTTAAAGTATTTCAATGTATTTCAACTACTTTACTCATATTTAAATGTTTTAAATTAATAATTGCTTTCCACAAACCATATTTAAATATCTTCAAATAATAGTTACTTCCTGCAATCTGTATTTTAATTACTTTCAATTACTTACAATTTGTATTTAATTATTTTCAAATAATAGTCACTTTCTGCGATGTTTTTTAATTAGTTTCAAATAATAGTTACTTTTCAAAAACCATATTTATAACTATATTTATCCCAGGTCTGAGGGAGATTATCAATATTTCATAACTACAATTTGATGAAAGTCGATTTAGCCTTTTTGTAGCAATTCTAATTAATCAGTAATCTGTTATTTTTTTATTATAGTATGCACTGCATTTCAAAATAATTCAGTTGTCTTGCAATCATGAGCAAAACCAACAAGTTGCCACATTCAGACATTTTGTACAGCAGGTCGAGGGCAAGGTCCCCAACAAATTCACTAAGGGTTGTTATACCTGCCATTTATAATGTTCCAGCTGAACAAGCAATAATAGTATGAATTACAAATGCATTGAAAGAAAAATATCACCAAATGAATACCAATGTCCTGTATATTACAGGTTCCCACAATGTAACACTAAAATCCTTGGGTCTATTCAATTGATCTAAGCACTGTCAGATTTAAATACCACCGTCATTAAATCATTATAACGTTACTGAACCTTCCCTTTTGTTTTACACATTTGCACAGATATAAATACACCAACTTTCACTATTGCATTTTTTTTTCATAATCTTGGTACACAAAGGCCTTACTTTAATAGATCTGATACTGTCAATTGAATGCCTCCTTGTGTGCAACTGGTAGGCATTTTTTTTGTTAAGATTGCACAGCCTAGCACCACATTAACCAATGTACCTAAAATCCATTACAACAGCCTAGCCAGCTTGATTGAGCACCCCTACTGGTGGCATGCAAAGGGAATGACTTGCGGATAGTGCCAATGCAGTGATTAATTTCGTAAACCTAATTGCAGGCACACAGACACGTTGCTTGAATGTGTTTACTTTTTATTTTATTCAGGCTGTAACACAGACAAATATTCTGAGCGGATCCTTGACTACTTTTTGCTGTAATACCAGTGTAAACATTTTAAATGATGTGGAAATGAATTCTAAACACATAACAACAGTCCATTAAATATAAAGTCTGATTTTATGAGCGGTTCACCGTTTTTATGAGTGCACTTCTATCTCATGATGTACATAAAAATGTCAGATGTTACAAACTTTAGAGTTTGCATATGATATATCTGCTGTTAGAAGTGCAGCACATGGATTTGTGGATTTGTGAGTCCAAGCTTATATTTTAAAATGAATGTACACTTTTATTTATATATTTGCATATTATACTAGTCTTATACTCCTTGCACTTTTGCTTAAATTGAACTAATTGTTATGTATCCTTACTGCTCTGCGCTATAGACTACAAAGATTATGCATTTGAATGCTTATTTAATTTGAAATGTATGAAAATCAACCACATTTACAGTCATTCATTGTCCAGCTATAAATATGCACAGGTTACTGTTAGGGCTCTTATTAAGATATATTTTTTTTGTAAACTAATATTCTTGTATATTTTGGCATAGAGTGTAATGATTTTCTGAAAATTAAATATTGTTATGCATTGCTCAAGTGTGATGTGTTTTTTCTTCAAAGTACTTTTGTACATGATTTTTTGGATATGCCATGCAATCCCTGCAGTGCTTTTAAAATACACACTATCTACCCAACTACCTAGTTGATGGTTAAAGTACAAATAAGAATTGTCATAAAACTGGATTCTGACAATTTTGTTATTGAGGATATAATAATCTGTTGACATAAGGGTGTGTTTCTCTACCACTATCTATGCAAATAATTACCCTTCAAATAAATGGGTCAATCAGATTACTAGAGATCACATGCAATGTGTTTTTATGGCTTTAAAAAATGTGGAAAGTCACTATTGTCCAATGAAATATGAACAAATAAGGACCAACTAAATCTCTTAATCTGGTGGCACTCATCTAACCAAAATGTACAGTACTGTTACTAACTAAGCTTTTATCTCCTGAAAACCTTAGCCCTGATGATAAATTATTACATGTGTAAACCCTTGCAGGAGTAGTAAAGGCTTTTCTGACTGATCAGCCAATTCATAGCTTAAATGGTATTTCCTATGAAAAAATGATTTCCTTGGGATTTTATTTTAAAAGGATGACTAACTGTATTTAGCTCAGAAAGCTGAACAATTCAATCTCGTCTACATTTTGGATTAATTGCTGATAGACTGAAGCACTGCCGTAAGCAATGTTGGGGGAGTTACTGTGCTGTTACAGTTACAAGTTACTTAAAAAAGTTACAGTTACAAACAGTTACTTCTCAGGCACAGTTTACGTTTTACAGAGATATTTTTTCTGTTTGGTCAGGCTGCAGCTTGAAATATTCTTTGAAGATCCAGCTATCAAACCTTTTCTAGCAAGATGATATTAGAAGCATGTTCATGTGACTTGTAAGTTTTAGCTTGCACTGTTGAAACTCTTTTTGATTTCCATGGTATGCAGCAGCCGTAGTCCTTTTTTCATGTAACTAAAATGAACTAAGTACCACATGTAATAACCTGTCTGAAAAAGGAACCATTACAGCTACAAGTTATTAAAAAATGTAATTAGATTACAGGAATCGGTTACATGTAATGCAATACTCCCCAAAACTGTCTGTAAGCATGGACGTCACCAGCCCCCTTCTCTCCAGACTGTTGATAAATGAACAACAACAGATGTAATACATAAATGGCAACCATTTCAGCAAAATATTAAGATTGCTAGCTTGCTATTAGTATACGCTTTAAACACACAGAAACATTACTATGTTACTGCTGCTGCTTTGAAATTGAAGTTGACTACCAGTTTCTGAGGTCGACTGTCCTCTTTGAGGAAGGGTTTGGGAAACAGTTAGACAGCCTCTGGGGCAATCGTCGGTTATTTAAAGTATAAGAAATGGTTTATTCATAAAAGGTTAACCATACAGTACAATATACCTTGATGAGGATACATTTGGCTGGCTCTGTTTTGGAGCAGTGGTCGATGGAAAGTAGTTGTGTACTTTCTGACCTAAATGTCTTAGATCATTAAAAACTGGAGGGTCATTATATATATATATATATATATATATATATAATATATATATATATATATTATTATTAGTTTATTTAGCAGACGCCTTTATCCAAGGCGACTTACAGAGACTAGGGTGTGTGAACTATGCATCAGCATGCAGAGTCACTTACAATTACGTCTCATCTGAAAGACGAAGCAAAAGGAGGTTAAGTGACTTGCTCAGAGTCACACAATGAGTCAGTGGCTGAGGTGGGATTTGAACCAGGGACCTTCTGGTTACAAGCCTGTTTCTTCAACCACTGGACCACACAGCCTCCTGATAGATAGTAGACACATTGTAACCACATACTGCATGGGCAGGGGGGTTGTGGTGACATGAAAGGTGGCTAGGCAACTGAAAAATTGGACATAAAAATACATGGATGAAGGCTATATTTGCATCCTGAGCCATTCGGAAAAAAAGGCAAAATACCCCAGTAGTGACATCAAAGTGATAATTCCTCTAGAGGAAAATATACTTGAACTTTGACCCATTCGATCACTTTCAATATAAACACAAAATGTCTCGTTTTCAATCACTCGACAACACCTGCAGTACAGAAATGTTCATTAATGATCAACAAAATGAGAATATGTAAAAAAAAAAAAGATTTAAAGCTGGTACATTTGTATCTCAGAGAAACTGGAGAGGAACAGGAAATTAAAACAATCACTCAAATAAAGTTGAAGCACTAACGGATAACGACATAGAACATCTATACAGCACTGAAACACTATGAAACCCAACTGTACTGCTGAACCTTGTCTTCTTTAATATTAGCATCACATGGGTATCCATGTATTATAAAAAAAAAATAATAGATGGGCCTCTTCAGTGAGTTACAGGAAAATAATTCCATCTTGGGTTTCTGTGACAGTTTATAAACGACTCGACCTTCGGTGTCGTAATTTATGACGTCACAGAAACCCTAGATGGAATTGTTTTTCTGTAACTCACTGAAGCCCATCTATTATATATATATATATATATATATATATGTGTGTGTGTGTGTGTGTGTGTATAAAATGTATATTTGTGTTTAGGCACGGGGATTGCAGAATCACTTCATGTGCAGATTAAAGTGTGTATTAGTATCTGGGCACAGGGATTTCACAAATTAGTTCACGTGCCAGGATTCAAGTGAATGATTAATTAGCAATATATATTAATTAGCTGTATATATAGAGACATGAATCACTCACTCGTGTTTTGGGTGTTCGGTGAGGAGAGAATGAGAGTTGGGAGGTACAGAAAGCATCACAATTGCTATTGGTGCTGACTTTAAATCAGCACGTTGATCGTTTTTGGTTTGTCGCACCGTGTTTGTTTAGTTTTGGCCAAAGTGTCGTTTATTTTGGTGTCTCGGTGTTTATTATTATTATTATTTTTAAAACTGACATACTGCCCAATAATTTTTTTTTACTGGCCGGAAATTACCACCATCTTTTATGAATATAAAATGGAAGATTGTGAATAACGGGAGACACTCTGCACTTGATGTCAATTGATCAATATTGAATGACCACTACAGAGAAATGTTGGAAGAACAAAGGGAAGTAAGAAAGCTTTTGGAAAACTTACCAACATGGGAACTATGTGTCTGTTTGAAGAAAAAATAAATACATCCTCCCACCAAGCAACCAAAAGGATGGATTAGATTGTAAATAGCTTATATGTGTGTATGCTGGTGGGTATAATAAAAATAGTAGAGATCAATCTAGCAAAAAAAAAATTGTTTACTGTATAAATAAAAAGTTATGAATGTTGAATCCAAAAAGCAGTAAAGCACTACAGCTAGACAAGGAATAACATAATTTGAACTTTATGAAACTAGCAAAAAGAATACAAAAACAACAAGTTTTTATAGTTATTGCTAGTTTTATTATTCAAAGCTGTTTCATGCCCTTCAGAAAAATGGGAGTGAACTCTGAATGTTGTTGCTAATTATGGCACTTAAACTTTCCACCGTAATAATAGGTCTGAAACCAGGAGAGGCAATAGAGATGGTACAGAAATGAAATATAGAAATGTGGTCAGTGGTCAAATTAATGTCCTATTTATTCCTTCTGGGTTGCAGGTTGGGTGAATTCCTGCTGACAAGTAAATACATTTTCAGAAATAAGACATTTTCTTATATCCAGAATATGCAGGAGGTTTGTAATGACAGAAAACAAGAAAAATGGCTTGGTTTATATGCACTTTAGAAACACTAAATTCTTGACGTGATTTAGCACGGCCATATCACGTACATTCCTCACACTAAAACTAGGGCGTGGTTAAAAAGGGTGTGAAAATCACCTTCTAATGCTAAAAAGATGCATGAACTGACTAAACTATTATTATTTATTTTTATTTTTTTACATGGCAACAAGTTTGAACCACACCATATCTTCGAGACTTCAGCAGTGAAGTTTCCGTTTGTGATGTAACCTCACACAACTTTATACTAGAATTAAAGACCGTCCCAAGCCATTCTTTATTAACAATTGAGATCTGCTGAAAGTTTAGCAAATAATAGTACAAAGCACTCTCTTATGGATTGTTGGTTTTTTTGGGGTATTTGGGTAACGCTATGTCTATGTCTAGGTTTTTGTTTTGTTTCCCATGCTTTGTTTTTTGGTGGCCAAATGAGGCAGGCTGCACTTGAGGTGCTTCAGCACAACCTAAAATCTTCCTGTAAACCCAGTTTTAGAAAGCGGCATGATATCAGTAGTCGTGCAAAGCCAAACTGGAACACTGACAGAAACATTTAAATATATCCTCCTACATTTTAATATTAATTAGGCTATTTGGATTTTGAAGGAGAATTTCTCTCCCTAAAGAAAACTACCCAAATGTAAACCCAAATTGCCCGTAAGAACTACCAAAACAGTGTGACAAAAAGGTTACTTAGTTAGTTTTGCATGTAACCCAAGCTAATGAGAACCAAAAAACTAATTTTATTCATTGCAATCCTGGTTAATAAGCAGATATTATTCTTCCCTGCTATCTCCAGGCTTCATAATTTGCTACCTGATTGGCTAATCAATGATCCCTGATCACTGATAGTGATAATCAATATGAGCAGCAAGAAAAACTATCATCAGAAGGTATGTAGATTTTCACTTTTAATATTAAGTATACAGAGATTACATACACTGTTGTCAACAATTCATTGTCATCATACAGGCCATATTAGACAACATGCTTAGTAACATAGTTTTGTTTTATTTTTATGAGGCTTAAGATTGCAACATAGTTCATTCAAAGTCAAGGCACACTTTGGAATAAATGTGTGAAACACTGAGGACAAAGGCATTATGGGAAATATATTGTTAACACCACGTCCCTCCCACCTGCCCTACACACCACTTACTCCACACTATTAATGTGAGTGAACATTAATAGAAATTATTAGTTTGGTATTTTAACTATTTAATCTTATTTAATATATTTTTTATATATAATTTTCAAACAAGCTAGTTTGGTCCATTTCCAGAGCCTCCACTTGACATCTCTTGGTCCTGAAATAAGACGTGACATCACAATTTTTTTGAAAGCATAAACAACTTCTAATAAGGTGAAATGATTCTGTAAAAATAACGCTGTGTTTAATGTATATACGGATCTCAGCAACGTCTGAAATCACATGCGTTAGAGTATGTTCCCCTTTGAAAGATAATGCATGCACATTCTGAATGTAAAACAAGCAGCATATGGAGCTGGACATATCTTGCTCTTAATTGTATTACTTGTACTGTGATTCTTGAAATGTGTTTTTGTTTACGACTGTAAGTCGCCCTGGAAAAGGGCGTCTGCTAAGAAATAAATAATAATAATAATAATAATAATAATAATAATAATAATAATAATAATCTAGGAGCTTGTGAGAGGTGTTTGGGGTATAATATATACAGCATGGTTTACTTTGCTTATAAACTAACAGAACCTAAATTATAAATAGAGTTTAGATCCCCAATAGTCCTGTCACAATTACTAATTTATTTTGAATGGTTTATTAATATATCTTTTCTGGATCTATTATTGATAAAGGGGTCAGTTACTGTACTGACAACCAATGTCATTTACACTTAACTCAAAGAAAAGGTTTACTGTAGGTTGAGTATGATCCGGTCTCAATTACATAATTTACATTTTCATCTGGTTTTAACAACATGGCATATCAGTAATAAACATTCACATTCATATCTGATAACTGGCATTTGTATGCAACTCTCAAATAAATAAAACAAATTGTCATGAGAAGAAATGAACAGTTCCTTCCTGCAATTAAGTTGTTTCTTCTGTATACTGTACATTTATTCTCCCATGACTGAAAACCCTTTTACATATTCTGCGTATAAGAACCTTGTCCTCTTTTTAATTGAAACTTCACATGCAATTTTAAGTTTTACATATACTGTTATATGCAAATTAAATGAATGTTAAAATAAGGCATTTTTAATACAAACCTAAACAGGAGTTTCATACAAAAAAGCTAAACATTTAAATAAACTTATTTACTACATGAATTTTACATGTTGAAAAAATAAAAAAAATCCTGAAATGACAATCATAAAATGAGAAATCCACTGTGAGTGCAACAACATGATTGTCAGTTGGTTCGGGCCATAGATCACATCCAAAAATAAGCCTGTACCTATTGTATGATATGCCATCTGAAAACCAGTGATTGCAACTTCCTCAGTGGCATTCTGTTTAGGCTTTCCTTGCAGTCACAATGTGTTAAGTAGCAGTTTTGCGGAGGCTGTAAAGACAGCAATGGACATATTTATATGATACTGGACTAAACAAATCCCGGAATGCAGTAACAGTAAGCCAGCTTCATCCTAGTAAACTCACATTCTATGGAGATTGAAGTTCAAGCAGCACAGATGCTCTTTCACTGCATGTTTGCACTCGCTTGCTTACTCTTTAACTCCATCACACCTGAATTAATGTAAATGGTGGTCTGTATTCAGAAATTTGATTAGCACAGCTGCTTGTGAACTAAAACAAAGTGCAATAATAGTACTACTGCTATAACTACTATTACTCATAACAACACACACTCCATTATACAGTACATAGTAGGTGAGACCTAGAAATTCCACCTTGGGGTTGTTTGGCAAGTTTAGTAGAAGTGAAATCGTATTAGCTAGTAGATATGGGAAATCTTGCTTGGAAATACTAAAAGAGAACAGTTAAAATTAATTGACAAAGCCGTATGTAATTCAATATGCTAACGTAACATTATTCAGCATGTTTCATTTGATAATGTTTCAATAAAATCTAATTTACTTTAAAATGACTTGACCTGCCTCTATCGATAGATGGAATGCTATGAAAAATATGTAAAGCTAAGAAGCCTACTAGCTTTCTGCGCATGGCAGTGATGAATATACTTGTAATGAACCCTCTGGTTCCTCAATTAATGTTGCAAAAACACCACTAGCGATTTTTGCTGCCACCACCTTTTTTAAACCGAAGGGTCTGGTTGTGGGCCAAGAACAAATATAACACACTACTCAAAAGGATCATTAAACATAAAGTGAGAAAAGATTGTCAACCCCTCCACCCCCCCACCCCCCCACCTCTGGGTAGATACAGTTATTATTTACGCTAAAATGGAATGAGAGATATAAGAAAACATTGCTAAAGTTATTCAAGGGGGAAAATAAACAATCAGTCAAGACTCTACTTATCTTGATCAGTAGATCTACAAGTCCAGCACAGGCTGCTGTCTTGTGTATTTTCTCTTCCCTCTGGCACAGCTATAGTCCGCCTTGCTAATAATCTGTGCACAGGGCGATTTTCGTCAGTCTCAGGCACCACAGTCCTTTCATTAATCACCTAATGTCCAGCACCTGTGGCTCGCTCATTTTCTTTCCACGGGGAGGGGTGCACCTCCTAATTGCTACATTACTACCCCCCCCCCCCCTTACAATAGGACACATCCCTGTGTCTTTTATCCGTAGTGGCGGTCCCTAAGCCACCTAGGTTGGCGCCTCTCACGCTCCAGCCAGGGAGGGTGGGGTCAGCAGGTATTCCCTCTTCAATAGGTACAGCCGATTGGCCCCTATCCAAAACCGGGGCTTCCCCAGTCACCGTCCTGGGGGCTTCTCCGGGTAGAGTTTTTCTCAGTTGGGCCTCCATTCTGTGTTGCTGTACCCCCTCAGTCCCTCAACTAAGCAATTTGGACAGTTTTCAAAACAATTTTTGCCTTATTTTTAAAAATACACCCTTTATTGTTATTATGAAAAATGGAAACATATTATTTCTATGGTAGCATTATATAAGTATAAATAACTTTTTTTTTTGTTTGTTTTACTATTGCAGCATTATAGCAACAGTGCAACAAGAAGATATTTTTTGTGCTATAGATTTCAAAGCAGATGCCTTTCAAACTCTCATCAATGCTAATGTCTTTATCTATATGCATCAGAAAACTTACGTTTCAAATTTTCAATCACGTCATATGCAGGGTGATTGATGTGGTAAACGTACTTTCTTTTTTTTAAATTTAGTAGTCGCCAATTGTTTTTTTTTTATCATTTTTTTAGAATAGCCAATTATTTTTAGGCTCAGCTCACCACCTACCACCACCTGCACTGACTCGGGAGCGGCAAAGACAAACACACACTGTCCTCCGAAGCGTGTGCCGTCAGCTGACCACTTCTTTTCACACTGCAGACTCACCATGCAGCCACCTCAGAGCTACAGCGTCAGAGGACAACGCAGCTCTGGGCAGCTTACAGGCAAGCTCGCAGCAGTCCCTGCCGAGGACACCCTGGCAGGGACTACTGCCATCTGCCAGCTAAAAACAAAACTGCATACTGCTGCATACATGATGGTAAACTAGTGACAAAACTAGCGGGGTTAATCGATGTAGAAAGTGCCGATGCACAAGGTGTGCATGAGGCCATTATCAAAGCCCTAGAAGAAATTAAATTAAATGAAGAACAATGGTTAGAGAAAATAGTGGGATTGAATATGGATGGTGCTGCTGTAAACATGGGAAAAAACTCTGGTGTTGCAGCACGAATGGCAGAAGACATTCCTTATCTCATACGCATTCATTGCGTAGTGCATAATATTGAATTGGCTGTTGCAGATGTTGTTAAATCTAGCTACTTGGAAGGAAAGTTTGTGGATACAGTCAAAGGCATTTTAAAACTAGATCAGTATTCTCCAAAACTTTGGCGGCAGTTGAAGGAGATAAGTCAGTTTTTAGAATTGTCTGTGGTGCAAACGGGCACATCGAAACAAATTAGGTGGTTAGTTAGCCAACGGCGAGCAGTACTGGCCGTGCTGAAAAACATTGTACAGATTGATGCGCACCTTGAAAACATTTCAGCAGACAGGAGGCATGACAAATCACCCAAAGCTGAGGGCTATTTAAATGAAATCAGAAGTGTGTGTTTCATGAAAACTTTGCATAACTGGCTGACATTTTGGAAATACTAACGGCGGTGTCAAAGAAGTTTCGATCTGATGACTGCTGCATAACGGAGGTCTGTCGCATGTTGGAAGAGGCTTGTGTATGACTAGAAGGGCTCTGACACCAACCTGGTCTTTATCTGCAGGCACTTTCTAGTGGCTGTGCTGAGAAAACCTTTAAGGGCATAAGGCTGTCTGGAAATTCAAATGATCAAGAAAAAGAACTGGAAGTTCTTCTGAATGAAACCATTAGCTGCATTGGAAAACATTTTCAAGTTTTACTGCAGAAACCACTGTCAGACTTCAATGTCTTTGACTTTACTCTATGGCCTGTAACGAATGCAGAAGCTCTTGCAACATTTGGAAATAACAACATTTCAGAATTAGACGCTTTGAGTCAATTTTATGTAATGAAGAAAAAGACTGTGCCCAGAGTGAGTGGATTGCTCTAAAACTAACTGTAAATAAAATTAAGGAGACACCTGCAGTATGCTTGCTGTATAAGGATACCTGCTCAAAACCAAGCCAGACAACATTAAAAATGTTCTTCTGTTAGTTGAAATGATGCTGGCTCTATCTCCAAGTGCATCTGCATGTGAAAGAGGGTTTAGTGCAATGAACAGATTGAAAACCCCACTACGCTCATGAGAATCAGCACAGATAGACCTCATCCTGCTGATTCAGCCAGATGCTGCTGTGGAACATTGGATGTTTGAGACTCTTGGCACACAGCTGGACATGCAGTTAAGAAGTCATCTGTCACTGAGGAAACCCCAGAGGCTGAAACCTGCTCACTTTAAGGTAGGGTAAAGCTTATTTTTAGTTTCAGACTTTGGGCATGTACATTTTTGTATTGGGCATGTAAAAGTTGGAGCTGCTTGCCTGACCGGGCATGTTAAAATTTCTGAATTTTCTACCCCCTATGTTCCTGTTTTGCTTGTTTAGTTTTCAATAGATGTTAGTTATGTGAAATAAACCCTGGTTATAAATATACTAGTGTGTATAAGGCTAGTACATTGTCCATTTAGTGTAGGCTAATGTGTTACGCTTACAACATTGCATCAGACTTTGCTATTGTTAGTGTTAGCCCTTTTTTTGTAGACATCCTCTACATTTCAGTGCAAATAATTTTGCCATAGTGATTCTAGGTCTCTTTCCTTCCCAGAGAAAATCTTTTATCAATTGGTTAAAATGCTTAAATGTTGAGAGGGGTATAGTTATTGGAAATATAGTTAAATTGTGGGGCAACAGCCATTTTAATAATATTTGTTTTTCCCCATAGGGTAAGTTTAATTGCTTTCCATTTATCCAAATCATTTTTAATTTTTTGTAGTAATGGAGCAATATTAATATTCATGATTTCATTAAGATCCGGGAAAAGTAAGATGCCCAGATATTTCATGCCCTTTGGAATCCATTTAAATTTGTGTGGCGTTACTGTATTTGACGGGCATAGTTTAGAAATTGGAACAGCTTCTGATTTATGCTAGTTGATTCTATATACAGATAATCTTGAAAAAAGATTAAACTGTATCCAAAAGTGGTGGTACAGAAGCAACTGGATCATCGATCAGCAGCAGGATGTCATCTGCATAAAGAAGCAACTTGTGCTCCTTTCCACCTCCCTGAATTCCTTTAATTTGTGAGTTTGCTCTGATTGCAGCAGCCAAGGGTTCTAAAACAACAGTGAAAAACAATGGGGAAAGGGGGCAACCCTGCCTAGTGCCCCTTCATAGTTTACAAAAAGGACAACAGCTCTTGGGCCACAATAAAGTACTTTTATCCATTCCAAACCAAAACCAAACTTAGACTGGGCAGTTGTGAAGAATTTCCACTCAACTCTGTCAAATGCTTTTTCAGCATCTAAAGACAGTGCAGCGATTTGGGTAGATTTGGGCTGATGCTTCCACATGAGGTGCAGCAGCCTTCTAAGATTGTCAGCGGATACTCTATTTTTAACAAAGCCAACCTGATCTGTATGTATATTGCTTGGAAGAATTGTTTCTAACCTCAAAGCGAGAACCTTAGCCAGTATTTTGCAGTCCACGTTAATGAGGCTGATAGGCCTATAGCTAGCACAGTCTGTGGGATCTTTGTTCTTTTTAAGAATCATTGATATTGAAGCTTCATTATATGTGTCGGGTAAAAGTTCAGTTTCTAGAGCTTCTGCATACACCTGTGTTAGGATAGGGGCAAGAATATCAATGTTTTTCTTATAATACTCTGTAGGAAATCCATCTAGGCCAGGTTATTTTCCAGGTTTCATAGAATTAATAGCATTCCTCACTTCTAACCCCAGTAATTGGGGTTTCCAGAACTTCTGTTTGTTCGGGAGATAACATGGGAAGTGGAATCTTTTTAAAAAAAAGCATCCAGTTCTGTTGTGCTTGGGTTAGTATCAGATGTGTATAAATTTTCAAAAAAGTTTTTAAAAGCCTGATTAATATCTATTGTATTAGCGAGCAATCTATTGTTACATTTTTTAATGGCCGGTATAACATAACTTGAATTTTGCTGTTTAAGTTGTCTTGCTAGGAGTTTGCTTGTTTTTTCTCCCCTTTCATAAAAATTTGTTTTCAGCCAAAATAAAGCATATTCTGCTTTTTTATTAAACATTTCCTGAAGCTGGAGTTTCAGGCACCAAATTTGTTTATACATTGTGTCTGTGTAATGCTTAGGAAGCGTCTTTTCCATCTTCTGAATTTGGGATTCCAATTTACCTATTCTGTCCCTGTCTTGCCTTTTTTTCTCTGAGGTAATAGCTATTATCTTGCCTCTTATATAGGCTTTAGAGGCCTCCCAGATGGTAGCCAATTCGTCTGTGGACCCAATGTTGATATAAAAAAAAAACTTAAGGTCCTCTGCAAGAGCTTTATTATATGACTCTTCTTGAAATAGCGTGGTATTTAGTCTCCATTTATTTTTTTGGACTATATCTACATGCAAAACAAAACACAGGTCTACTGGAGCGTGATCTGTCAAAGCGATAGGACCTATCTCTCACTTTATCACAGAGTCAATCATATCATTAGCTAATAAGAAATAATCGATCCTGGAATGAGATTTGTGGTGGTGTGAGTAAAAGGTGTATTCTCTTTCTTGAGGATTAACTAATCGCCAGATATCTACCAAGCCCAAATCTTTTGCTAATATATGAAATCGCAGCCTTATCTCTTGGGGATGTGTTTATATGATATGTTGTTTTTATCAAGCATGCTGTCCTGTACCTGATTAAAATCGTCTGCCAGTACTGTCCATCCATCTTGGATATTTCCAATCATTTTATTCACATTATGAAGAAAATCTGGGTCTTCATTATTTGGTGCATACATTAATTTTCTTCCCATTAATCAAAGCTTCCACACAGATAATATGTCCTATCTTATCTCTATACTGTTTTAGCAAAACAAAATGTAATTTTTTTATGTACTAATTACCAACCCATTTGTTTGCTGTTCAGTGAGCTGTAGAATATTTGTCCTACCCAGTCCCTTTTTAATTTGAGTATTTCATTATCCACTAAATGAGAGGAATACAATATCTAGTTGTTTTGTTTTCAGGTAAGATAAAACTTTTTTCCTTTTAATGGGGTTGTTACAGCCTAAAAAGTATTGAAATATATATTTGTTGATAAATAAGTGGACAAATAATTCCTTGATGTTAAATGCAAAGATGTAAAGTACCGCACAAATTAATTTTTGGGGGGTTCTCCAACACTGCACCTTGGTGGAGGGGGTGGCATTTTATGTGGTATAAAACCACATTAGGAAAGGCACGTCCTTTGTTAAAGATGGATTCAGCACAAAGCTCGCTCTTATATAACACATGTTAAAAACAATAGCAAAACATATAAATAAAATACAAAATGGCCATAATACCATGCCACAATATACCAAACAAAACTAATACTATTCATTCAATTGTAAATGGCACAAAACAATAAAAAAAAACAATAAATACTTCACAAAATAATACCACTGTTCACTTAAAGACAGCAACCACAGTATATTCTAGAATAAACAGTTGTAGGTTAGTTTTCTTTGTTAAAATAATCAGGCAGTCTTCTTCAGACCAGGTTTAATTAAAATAGTTTTATTCAGGAACAAACATCAAAAAGTAGTATAGATACAACAGTAATGGTACTGCAAGTAAGCAACGAGCAACGAAATACCTGTTACAAGCATTGATAATATAGTAGGAAACCCCTACCTTCACCAGTGAACAAAGTTGTTCCCTTTTCATAAGAGGTGTGTTAGCAGGCGTTTCGTGATGCGGTACCAAAAGTATGAAACATATTAAAAACATTTTGGCTATCATAAAGTTGGTATCTTAGTTAGTGTTTATGCAGTTGTACTCAAAAGTTTACCCAAATGGAAATTTATAATTTCTAGAAATTTCTTGAAAACAGAATTTTAGGAAAAATCTTTTATAGCCAGTTTTGCTTTTGTGGATGTGGAAAAATAGTTACAAGAAATAGCAATTTGTTTGAACACTCCAAAAATGCTAATTCAAAAGTATTCATACCCTTTGATGCTATGATATTATTGTCTACAAGGTGCTAGAAATTAATATGATAATGCAGAACCTAATTCTAGAAAAGTATAGAAAATGCTGGATTATAGGTGAATATTCTTAGAGAGTATAAAAGGGTTAGGCATAGGATGATTGCTGTCATTACCATGTCATTAATATGGGAAAAAGTAAAGAGCTATTTGAAGACCTTAGGCAGAAAATTATTTATTGTCATAAAGCTGGAGAAGGATACAAGAAGATTTCCAAGCATTTGAGTATCCCAATTGCAGCTATAGTTTCTATTATCAAGAAGTACAAAACTCATGGTACTGTCCCAATGTTCCCTCGGTCTGGAAGAAAGAAGGTTCTTTCACCAAGAACAAGTAGAAGAATTGTGAGGAAGGTTAATAACAATCCAAGATTGACTGCCAAAGATATTAAAAGTGAATTGGCTGCAAGTGGGACTGGGGTTTCCATTTCATAGATCAGCTATTGCATGATGAAGGTCTCAATGGTCGCAGGCCAAGGAAAAAGGCAAATGTCACAAGGACAATCACTTAAAGTTTGCAAAACGGCATTTGAATGATGGATATGAGTTCTGGTCAAAGGTTTTGTGGAGTGATGAAACAAAAATCGAGCTATTTGGTCACGCTGATAGTCGTTACGTTTGGAGAAAGTCTGGTGAGGCGTACAAAGAATAGAACACCATACCCACTGTCAAGCATGGAGGTGGTAATATCCTTCTATCGGGCTGTTTTTCCTCTAATGGCACAGGAAATTTAGTTGCAATACATGGTAAAATGGATTCCATAGCATACCAAAAGATATTGGCCAATCACCTGAAACCCTCCGCTACAAAATTTGGTTTAAAGCTCAACTGGATGTTCCAATACAACAACGATTAAAAGCACACATCAAAATCTACTTCAGAATGGTTAAAGAAGAATAAAATCAAGGTTCTGGAAAGGCCTAGTCAAAGTCCCAATCTAAATCAGATTGAGTTCTTTCATATAATTTGAAAATCAGAATTTGAATGAACTGGAACAAGTTTGCGTTGAAGAATAGTCAAAAATCACACCAAAAGAATCGTGCCAAAAGCTCATTAGCAAATATCCTAATCATTTAAAAGGGGTTATTATTGCAAAAGGTGCCTCAACTAGCTTTTAATTTCATTTTCTTGTCAGGGTATGAATGCTTATTGCCTATATTTTTCTTAGCTTTTACAGCTACAAAGTTGATCTTTAAAAGCAGAAGCAAACATTTGATACAAAGTTTTTTACTCTTCAAAGTATGATTTTTTTTATAACTTGGGCCACTGTGATTTTTGCAAAAAAAAAAAAATGCTGAAATAAATAATTGTAGACATTTTTCTTTTTTTCCTCATCCACAAAAGCAAAACTTTTAGATTTTTCCTATAATTCTTTGTTTTCGAGAAATTTCTAGAAATTATAATTTTCCATTGGGATATGTAAACTTTTCACGACAACTGTATATAGATAGATAGATAGATAGATAGATAGATAGATAGATAGATAGATAGATAGATAGATAGTTTTACTGTATACTATATTTTGCCTTCAGTTTTCATATCCCACGTAACATTAATAAACATTGAAGTATTCCATACTGAACATAGTTAGCTGTGCACTGCAGATCATATTTTTCTCCCTCATTAGTGGATGCCAGCTTTTTGGTTTGTAACTGACTGGTACATCCCTGAAAGGCTTGCTTTTAAAAAGTATTGGCACATCCGTCTGTTGTTTTTGTGAAAAGGTAATTATGTAATTGATGTCAATTTTGTGTCAAAACACACCACAGTAAAATACACATCTCCTATTAAAAAAATCAAGACACAACTAGAATGAAACAGATATATAGCAGGTCATCTAAATTGGGCCGTTTCTGAGTAATAAAAAATGTCAGTGCTATTTTCTCTAATGTTGTTTTTTCACACTGGAAAGCCAGGTGTACAGTACCGGTATATGAGAAACAAAATCCCATAATGGCCCAGGGGGTACAGTGTTATGAAAAATACACAGGTGAAATACTGACTATAACCCTCAAGCTTTAAACATAAGCCGATGTAACTCAACCTATAGTAAAGAGTCTCAACAAACAGCATTACTGGTGAAAAATACAAAGTAATAATAAAGCCAATAATATCAACACTACGGAAGCATGCATTTATCCAAACGGCCTGTTCCTCTCCTACAGAACCGTCTTTGAAGCTCCTTCAGATTTCCAAAGCATTTTCGAAATACGGTGCATGTAAAAAAAAAGACCACATAGGTGTATATAAAGTACTTTTTTGTATCATCAATGCATGGACTACACAACTAATCCGTTTTCAAAGGGATTGCTACAACAAAGGAAATAGTTGTTTATTTGTCAAAAACTATATATATATATATATATATATATATATATATATATATATATATATATATATATATATATATATATATATATATATATATATATGCATGCCCTCAATAAACCACTGTATTATACGGCAATATAAAAATGTGGATTTTCCAGGAGTGGCAGATAATCTGTTTGTGGATAATTGAATTGCAGCGGTATATGATATTTATGAACATTTTGACAAATGAAATCATTGAGAAAGCACTCTGAAATGACCCCAGGCAGAGAATATAAAAGCTCTTTAATGATACACAGAGAAACAGAACGCTGTTTTTGTATGCTTGTGCCTTTAATTATTAATGCATAACTTGAAAATACTCTTTATTGCATGTATTTTTCTTAGCTTTTACAGCTACAAAGTTGATCTTAAAAAGCAGAAGCAAACATTTGATACCAAGTTTTTTACTCTTCAAAGTATTGGAAGAACTCGACAGCAATGTATTTGGATTAACTGCAATATTCAATTAACCATGGTGTTCTTGTATCGGTTAAATAAAACATTATAAGCTAATTAAGTTGCAGAAACATTTCTGAATTTCGAGTCATCTTAGTGGCATTTTATAAATAGTTTAGTCTTCTGTGCACACTGCTTTTTCTGTTTTATTATTATTATTATTATTATTATTATTATTATTATTATTATTATTATTATTAATTTCTTAGCAGACCTACATTATAAGTTTGTTTACATTCCCCAAAAGTAGTTGTAGCTTTAAGGACAATATATTCACCCCCCTTTTACCACCTGCTTGCTATTAACTTTCTATAATCCCAAAATCCAGTCACTTCATGCAGCAGTAGAAGGTTATAAATGCCATATTCAAGCTCTGTTGTTGTTGGATAACATGGAAAGAATTTTGAATGCAATATAAGATACACGTGTTTGCAGGTTTGTAGACTTTGTTAGTTTTAAAAGGAGATTGTCAGAGGAGGTATAGTAACTGGTAAATGCAAGATTGAAAGATTTCATTTAATTGCACTGACGACGACCGTCTGACGGCTGGAATGAACACAATCACACATTGCTGGAGGAACCAATGCGCTCAAGAGATAACATAGGCTAAGCACAAAGATTAAAGAGCCACACCAAGATAACACCATCTTAGGCAGTGTGAGCCAGAACCAGTTTTCTTTACGACACGGACACGAGACCCTCCACAAGGTGCCCGGGGTGATTGAACCCATAAAGAGAAGGAAGGAGAGGGGCTGAGGCCAGTGGCTACTTAATCAAGGTGCCCTCAGCTCAGCTCACTTCTTTCTTTCATTCAGACTGGTATTAGAGACTTGTCGATCGAGGATTCCGGGAGGATCAAACCTACACTATTGCATTAGATTATTTTGTTCTGTTCTGTTTTGTTTTGAACTTAAGTTTTACTCCATGCTTTCGCATATGAAAGTGTGATCTGTACTGTTTTTGTTTTGAGCATTCTCTTTTTGTTTCTGGAATTAAACTGCATATATATATATATATATATATATATATATATATATATATATATATATATATATATATATATATATATATATATATAGTGAACCGGCTGGCACCACTCACGGCTCGTTGCCCCTTTAAAAATAGACCCAGGACACCAGAAATGGATTTTCACGCGCTGACGTGCTATTTTTAATTAACAAACAAATCAAAAACACAAAATAAACACCTAGCTCTATACGAGCACTAACTAGACACACAGGAACCTAACTAACACAGGACAGCTAGGCTGTTTACCTGTAACACAAAAAAGCTTCAAACAAACCACACAGGTTTACACTGCACACACACTTTTCTGTCGACTGCTTGGAAGCAGAGCACCTCTTCTGCCTCCTTCTACTCAGCAGCCTAGAGCAAACTAACTGCTTCTGTTTTATACCCTGCACCTGGCTCTAATTTAATGGTGCAGGTGCAGGGGATAATTCAACAATAAAACAATTAACAAATTAAATGAAACAATAAAACAAAACAAACAAATGTGCATTCATGCAGGTAGGATTAACCCCCTCCCTGCTGTGTTACACATATATATATATATATATATATATATATATATATATATATATATATATATATATATATATATACACACAGTGCCTTGCATGAGTATTCACCCCCCTTGGACTTTTCCACATTGTGTAGTGTTACAACCTGGAATTAAAATTGATTTAATTAGGATTTTTTGTCACTGATTTACACATAGTAGTCCATAATGTCGAAGTGGGGAAAAAAATCTACATATTTTTCAAAATTATTTACAAATAAAAAACTGAAAAGTCTTGATTGCATAAGTATTCACTCCCTTTGCCGTGACACCCCTAAATAAGCTCTGGTGCAACCAATTGCCTTCAGAAGTCACATAATTAGTTGAATGGAGTCCACCTATGTGCAATTAAGGTGTCACATGATCTCAGATTAAATACACCTGTTTCTGGAAGGCCCCAGATTTTGTTAGAGAGCATATCTAAACAAACAGCATCATGAAGACCAAGGAGCTATCAAAACAAGTCCAGGATAAAGTTCTGGAGAAGCACCAATCAGGGTTGGCTTATAAAAAAATATCCCAAACTTTGAACATCCCCGGAGCACCGTTAAATCCATTACTAAAAAATGGAAAGAATATGGCACAACCGCGACTCTACCTAGAGAAGGCCGTCCACCAAAACTCAGTGACCAGGTAAGGAGGGCATTAGTCAGAGAAGCAACCAAGAGGCCAATGGTAACTCTGAAGGAGCTGGAGAGATCCACAGCTGAGATGGGAGAAACCGTCCATGGGACAACTATAACCAAGACGCTCCACAAAGCTGGGCTTTATGGAAGAGTGGCAAGAAGAACGCCATTGCTGAAAAAACCCATATCAAATTCCGTTTGGATTTTGCCAAAAGGCATGTGGGAGACACAGCAAACATATGGAAAAAGGTTCTCTGGTCTGATGAGACCAAAATTGAACTTTTTGGCCTTAGCGCAAAACGCTACATGTAGCGCAAAGCCAACACTGCTCATCACCCTGAGAACACCATCACATTCATTGGCAGGTACTGGGAAACTGGTCAGGATTGAGGGCAAGATGGATGGAGCCAAATACAGAGAAATTCTAGAGGAAACCCTGTTTCAGTCTGCAAGAGACCTGGGACTGGGGTGGAGGTTCACCTTCCAGCAGGACAATGACCCTAAATACACAGCCAAAGCTACACTGGAGTGGTTTAAAAACAAAAACCTGAATGTCTTAGAATGGCCCAGTCAAAGCCCAGACCTCAATCCGATTGAGAATCTGTGGCAAGACTTGAAAATTGCTGTTCACCAACAGTCCCCATCCAACTTGACAGAGCTTGAGCAATTTTGCCAAGAAGAGTGGGCAAAAATTGCAGGATCCAGATGTGCAAAGCTGGTAGAGACTCACCCAAAAAGACTCACAGCTGTAATTGCTGCCAAATGTGCTTCTACCAAGTATTGACTCAGGGGGGTGAATACTTATGCAACCAACAAATGTCTTTTTTTTTTGTTTAATTAACTTTTGTGTCACAATAAAAAAAAAAATTTGCACCTTCAAAGTGTTAAGTATGTTGTGTAAATCAAATCATAAAAAATCCCAATTAAATCCATTTTAATTCCAGGTTGTAACACTACACAATGTGGAAAAGTCCAAGGGGGGTGAATACTTATGCAAGGCACTGTATATATATATATATATATATATATATATATATATATATATATATATATATATATATATATATATATATATATATATAAATTATAAACTAATATCTGTAGATTATGTGCATTCCTTTGCATTACTACTCATTACTTTTAAAAGCTACTTCAGTTGTGGAGTAGGAAGCAATTATTTGAAAAGGGGAAAGCCTTTTTATTCAAATGATCTTACTGTAAGCATTTTACAGGTAACATCATGTAATTGTTTTCAACAGGGGATTATATACTAAGTCTTTTTAAATATGTAAGAAAAAACTATATTTTTATAGTTAAAGGATGTCAGTTTAGGTGATTGAATAGCACCCTTGTATGGGTGCTGCTTGGAATGGTTGATGGGTGGCAATGGGTAGATCTGGGAGGGAGTTTATTGATATGTAATACAGAAAACACTGGCAATCTATTTAAATGTTAAATATCTCGCCTCAAAGTCTTAACTACATTATGCTTTTGCCTCATGGCAAATTCAGTAATGATGGAGTATATAGTCTTCAGCATATTGAGTGCTAATATCTATTGCTGCTCTGGTAAAGAGGGTGGATAATAATGTCTTCTCCCCCACAGCCACAGATTTGTCATCCTTCACGAATCAATAATAGCAGAAGGGGTTCCATTCCATTAATAGGCAGGTAATTACTAGCATAGCCTCATACATTTGTTCCCCTAGTTGAAGACAACTGCAGTTATTTAATAGGTGCTCTTTTATTCTTTTCCATGTTTGGGTTAGTTCGTCACTTTCAGGACCTTTTCACACTGTCTTCCTATAAAAGGAACAGCACTCAGAACCACAGGTATGTTTAGTAACAGAGCAGTCCTGTATATTTATACAAAAACAAAATAAACAAAACAAAACCCAACTCATTCAAAGAGTGCTTACTAAACTTTTTCCCTCAAGTTCTAACTACAACTGGACGGCTAAGTCACTTACCAGTAACCACATCCCTTTCCAGTTCTGAACCACAAAGGTCTCTTCTCAGGCCTTAGCCTTAACACAGACAGCCTCTCCATGTGCTGCCCCGTTTATATACATCTGCCTAAATTACTAGCATGTGTTGCTAATTAAATCAATAAAACAATTAACCAAATAAACCTGTGGCTGTGCACATCAGCCACAAAGCCCACATTTTCACATGTGTTTGGCAGGGATAGGAATTAACATCATCCCTGCCAACTACATCAACACATAAATTACAGGCAGGGGTTAGACCTGCTTCATCCAGAGGTGGGACAGGGAGTACGTAAAGCCAGTGATTCGTCATCATCATGATCACCTAAGGCAGTGTTTTGAAGAGAGCCAACCACATTCAGCGGACCTGGAGGAATGGGGATCGAAAACAAGGTAATTTGAAGGTGATTACAAAATAATGGCCCTGTGCTTCTGGAACTACCATGTCCTAGTCTTGATGAAATTCAGGAAACACTGCAAAAATTTGCAAGAGCCCTAACAGGTTGAATTTGTAGGTCATAGCAGGAAAGAGGGGGAAGGAAGTTATATAAGTGTTTTGTTGTTATAGGTAGTGAGGCTTCCTAATGAAGTTAAATAGTTAAATAGTTATAGTAATTGTTAGACAATCTCTGAGATACCCTGCAAAGGGTCATGACCTGTGACACTGAGCTAACAAAAAAAGGCATAGAGTTTGTTCTGGATAGTGATAAGCGTCATTGTAAAATGGCATCGCAACTCTGATTGGGTTTTTTTATACTTTATTATATCATACTGTGGCAAAGTGGCTGAGTGGAAACAGGTGCAGGGGTGATGCAGTTCAGTAATGAAGCAGACAG
The DNA here is from genome assembly GCF_902713425.1 of Acipenser ruthenus. Taxonomy (NCBI): domain Eukaryota; kingdom Metazoa; phylum Chordata; class Actinopteri; order Acipenseriformes; family Acipenseridae; genus Acipenser; species Acipenser ruthenus. The sequence continues at coordinate 54,616,454 of NC_081194.1, read as the reverse complement.
AGAGATTTGTAATCCTGTTTGGAAAGGCTTTTATATTTGATCCAGGTCTGCTAACCAGAAACAATGTGTACTGCATGGGTTAGACAATAACGGGCTTGTAGACCCAAAGAATAAACAATAAGTATCCGCCCCACAATAATACCAACACGGTCACCAGTCCTGGGTGCATGCAGTAGTGCTCGTGGTGGGTGATACAGTTTGTTTTGTGACAGTAGTGCAGTGGTGTTCCGGCTTAGTGCTGGCCCTTGGCGACAGCTCCGGAATCATGTTAGCCGTCTAATAAGTTACAAGACAAGACAATACAATTACAAACAAACAAACAAAACACAACACTCATGATACTGTTCTCAATACATGAGGTCTCTCACAGTCCTTCTCGGTTCAAAACACAAACCAAAGTGAAGGAACAGATTGCGATTCTCTGCCCCCTTTTATGCCGTCACACATGACCCCTTGGTAAACGAGTGTAATCGCCTCTCCAATCTGCGGCTGCCACGTCGTTTCCCTTCCGGGTCAGTGCGTTATTGCAACGGAGTCCCTCCCCCTTTCTAGCTGGCCGACTTCCCTTGAACCCTGGGAAAGAACTGTCAGGCCAGCCCGTCCAGGGAACTCTGTTCTCGCTGCCTAGCACTCTCACAGGTCGGGAGGGAGATTTAAAACCAAGAATCATTGTATTTCTGTCACCCATACCAATACAGTTTATCATTTAACTTTTTCACAGATTCACAGGGTAACACAGGGCTCATCTGAGAATTACTGAGAGGTGACACACACCAAAAAGCATCTTCCCTAAAAGCTAACCATGACATATATCCCTATAATCTGATACTCTCAAAAAGCTTTGCTATAATGTTAATATCAAGGGTCATCACAATTTAAGAAGCAAATTTCAAGATATACAGAGCCCAAAAGTGTAACATATGGAAGGATGAAAGAACAGACAGACCCCCCCACCCACCATATGTCCTGTATCTGATATTGTCAATAACTGATTTACGATGCCTTGACCAGACTGCACCCAGGTACCTCCAGACCCTCATCTCTCCCTACACCTCCACTCTCTGCTTCTCTTGCACTAGAAGACTAGCTGTACCTCCTCTACACTCCCCTGCCTCCTGAGCCCGCTCCTTCTCCACCCTCGCCCCGCAGTGGTGGAATGACCTTCCTACAGATGTCAGGACTGCCCAGTCCCTGACCACCTTCCGGCGCCTGCTCAAGACTCACCTCTTCAGACAGCACCTGTAGAAATCCTCTTTTCCCTCTGGACACTTCATCACCCTTCCTTAATGCGCTTCACTTGCTCTTATCTGCTCCCTATTTTACTGCATTTAATCCTGTACTTTAGAGTACTGGAATCTGTCACAAGTGTTATTTAATCTGTAGTATTTTGTATTTAATTTTATCCTGATGTAACTATCACTGACACTGTTATCTGCTCCGTCATTGAATCGTATTTTGTTATACTTGTACTTGCTAGAACCGAAGTCATTGTATTTTATCTTGCTTTTAATTATATTAATACTTGTACTGTGATTCTTGAAATGTATTTTTGTTTACGACTGTAAGTTGCCCTGGATAAGGGCGTCTTCTAAGAAATAAATAAATAAATAAATAAATAAATAAATAAATAATATGTAAAGCTCAAAAATGGCCTCTGAGAAACTGTAGGCTCTGTAGGAAAAAGTAGAGCAGCTCAATTCAAATTCAAATGTTATTCTAATTTTATTAACAATATTATTAATTAATGGGCATCATTTTATGTAACTCAACTGAGTTCTAAAGTTAAGTAAACAGTTCATGATTCACAGTCAACCAAAGGAGGCCAGAACAGTACTAGCCGAGCGCAAAGCTGGAATATATGGTTGATGTGTTTCCAGTATATAATTGGTACTTTCCGAGATAGGATATGCCAATGTTTAATTCAACCCATGAGTCTCTCCACATTAATCCTTGCTCTGGCTATTGACATTGACTCTACAAGGTCCTGTACACACATGTGTCATTTAGAAAATGTGGCATCACTAGCCTTATCTGGTGATGAACTTCTCAACCTGTAAATCCACTGCCTGTGACTGAGAGCGAATGAATTTCCCTCCCGACCGGCGAGGGCGCTGTATAACAGGAACAGTGTGCCCCGGGGCTGAGAGGTTATTCTAATTCCCTGACATAACACTTTTACACACACAGCTTACCGAGCAAAATAAAAGTTTAAACAATGTTGTATCTTGGGTTCCTCGTAGTGTAATTCCCCACAATAAAGACACTCTATCCAGGGTAACCCAAACAGAGCAACTATTTATTATATGGTCTATAACATAGCCATGCTGGTGATTATTCCTCTTAATTGCACAATACTGTTAGTCCTCATGTTATTAACCATGTTGCTACGAATACTTCTGGGAGTCTGCCCTCGTGCTTCAGTTCTCTTTTTCGGAAGTGACGTCCTTGCCAGCCGACGTCACTACAAACAAAAATAAATCTTGAACACAATAAACTCCCTCCACCTTAAACAAGTACTGTGCTGGTGCTTCCAGCACGTGTAGCAGTTGTTTTAGTTTTATTTTACTTTCTCCTCCGCTCTCGTTCACGTTCCACCTCCTTGAACATCCCACCCCAATCAGCAAATGCTGCAGGTTGTTATACATGTGACCATCTCCAGATCAAATTGGTCACATTCTGCATGAGTTTTTAATATCTGCGTGGTCGACAGCCACTCTGTTAATTAATTCGCTGCCGACCGCACATTGTCACGAGATGGCTGACAGAGCTGCTACCATCGCCTCTGCCAGACCACATCCAAACCAAACAATAACAAAGAAAATCACTAATTTTAAAGAAACACAAAATGCATTCAGATCATACCACACCAACAACACCTGTTCCCAAACAATATATTTCCTTTTTTAAATCAGAATACACTATTTACAATATAATTTACACACAATACATTTATTTACAAGCAGGGCTTTGCCGTGCCGCACTAACTATGTGCAGAGCTATGTTCTACTGTGCCACATAGGGTTATTTAAAAATGTAATCTGTTTTTATGGTAGGGTGACCAGATAGTAAGTGTGAAAAATCGGGACATTCAGTTGGTGATGGGAGGAAAGAAACCTTGTGAACTAGTGCATAATGCAAGCGATGCAAACTACATATCTTTCTTTTGTAGACAGGCTTTTTTTAATTCCTTCACCTTCCTGTGTGCATTGCACTGAGGCAAAATCAAAAACTTAGAGAAATATAATTTTAAAAAAATATTCCTCCAAAGCGGTTAACGTTCTTGTTTACTATTCAGATGACAACAATGTTTTAATCAGCCTATTAGTGCGTCTGTACTGGGTTTTCTGTGAACTGCTATACTGTGCGTAGCAGGTGGGACAAAGTCAGTGCTGCATTGTTTTGATTTAGGTTGCTAAAATCTAATTTTCAGCATTAGACATAAAATACCAAAAATGGATGACAAAGCAAAACAGGCAAAGTATATTTTGGCTGAGGATTGTGTCAAGACATTTTCCAAATAAACTGTACATGCAGATGGAAGGAATTGTTTTGCACATCTTATAATGTGTGTAAATAGTGCATTGGGGAATGTAAGGTTGGCAGGGATGGGGTTAAATCCAAGAATCACAGGTGTGGCTATTCCCCAATTAGGTAACTGAGAGCGAAGAAACTAGAAATATTTCCCCTTAGGCTGGGCAGTAGCCTTCACCAAACAAAGGACTTCACCTCTTTTTATAGATGTGGCCATTCCACAATTAGCACTCAATTACAAACCAATCAACAATATTTATCTGTATTGCTCAAGTACATGTACCAACCTATAAAAAGAAAAAGGTGTGCCTACCAACTTTATTAAATCTCTGAAGCCACACTGCTATTCAAATCACTTTCTGAGTCATTACCTCAAGCACCAAATCAAGTGCGTTGCTAATTTCCAACTGGGCAACTGTCTGCCTGTGTGTAGTGACCTCCCAATATTGTTAGCGAAAGGCTTTATTATTCATCTTTTCTTGTACTACCATTTTTTTATTTCTATACAAATCTATAAAAATGTAATATTTTTCAGATTCTTAAGTTGCAGAGTTTCAATGCTACACCTCTTGCTAACGACCCCTATATTACATTTTCAAGAAGAAATAAATACCATTTCTCCTCCATAAAAATCCATAACCATATCTCCTTGTGATGGGATACTCCCCGCCCATGTGCATATTTTGCATTTGTTTTATATTATTGTAAGTTATTTATGTTAAATATGACGGTGCTTTGATTTATTGTCCACCATTGTTTGTTATTTTGTATTTTTAAATACTGTGTGGGAATGCGTGACTGACGGCTAGTAATTATTGAATTAGCTGGCAGTCACGCATAATTATTAGACTCGTGCAGACTATGGCTGAGGGGTTAACAAGATAATTAATAGCCAGTTAATCCCTCAGCCATAATATAAAAGACTTGTAGTTTTGGCTGCACAGGTGGAGTGTCTAGGAGTAGGGAACGGGAGCGAGGCGGTAAAGAAATACTGAAAAGAAACAATTGCTATGCGTGCTGGCTTAAAACCAGTATGATACTTGTGAGAAGTATTAGTTGTCTGTTTGTTTGGCCCATGTGACCTTTTGTTTTGTAAAGGCTGTGTTTTGTTAAATCTTTTTTATTTAAAAAATAAATAAACGCACAGCAGCGCACATTCATACCCCAGTACTGCCTGTTTGTGGTTTCATTTCCCTGGTCTGACGTCATCCACCAGCCATCGCTGTCACACTCCTCCATATAATAATACCATTGTCTAACAGTGATTTGAATCCTTGCCTGAATCCTTGTAGCTTCTGCAGAAAACATGTGGTTTATTTTTTTTCATAGAAGAGTTAAACGTGGCTCATAAATTGTACATACATATTTAAAATGCTTACACACTGGCTCTTGTCAAGACTGACATTTTGACTTCCCCACTTTGCTGATAATGACACTTTAGAAAGATGGTATGTAAGAGAGAATTGTGGAGGTGAGTAATGTCTTTTTTTAATCTGTCAAATATAAAAAGTTCAGGTACCGATAGAGGGCAATTTTCCTTCCCCTTCTTGCAACGTGTATTAAAGGGTAAAAAACTTCAGTCTGAGTGATAATAGTTATATATTACAGTAATAGGCAGTTATATTGATCGATCACTGCATGTCGCAATGTAAAAAACAAAAGCAATACATTAATTGAATAGTGCAGTCTTTCAGTTAACGAAGCTCCACTCTCATTGGAGATCTGTTTGTTCTATGTGGTATTTTGTATTGATGTATTTGTTACATCCACCATAATTAGGGTGTTTAAAAAGTCGCCTGGATGTGAGGACTGAAACAGAGAATTGTGAACAATGTGATTCTAACTAGCAAAAATAATACATTAATTAAGATAACTCTGATGTTTCAGTAAATTCATAAAAAATGGCTGATCTCCTGTATATTGAAATTTAAAGTGAAATATCTGCAAGGTTGCCAAAATAGCACAGTCTGTACCTATTAGGCACAAACAAGTACTGTAGGTTAAAGGTTTGGTCAGATTCCAAATGCAGTCAACATGAGTGCTCCAAAATCTCAGAGGAGATCTCAAGGGTACTCTTACACATAATATGAGGGAAGGCTTTTGCTGGGTAGCAGCCATCTCATACCACTCTGAATGATTTCATTTCTCAGGATTACTTTCAGACCTCAGAATGTTTCGAGAGAACTTTTACTGTAATTGGCCTGAACATCAAGGTCATACGCACACAGAGCTCTCTCAGCAAGATTGAATTAAGACACACACAAGACAGGGCCTTTTTACAGTTTTGTGATATTTTTAAGTCACACATCCATATCTTTTGTTTATTTTAAATACATTTTCAATGAAGCATAAAAATAGCTACTGGAAAGCAGAAGTAACTAAGCTTGTTCACAGTTATTCACCTTAAAGATCATTGTCTGTCCTACAAAATTCAACGACTGAACCGCCTAATATGTTTTGCAAATCGACATCTGTCTTTGGTCTTGCTGGGGCACATTTTCAACCTGTTTAATGAAAAACATGTTCATTTTACAAACACTAGAAACAAGCAATGAATAAAAGGAATTCAAACACTCAATTGCTTGTTTCAAGGTTTCTTTTCATTAACATGGCATATAAGGAAAAGGGAGTGAAGTAAAGTGGTTGATTAGAGCAATGTATACACTGTTGGATTGAGGCACCCATGGATTTTATTAGAGCATTTTACAGCACTGGGGCATCCCCCAGAATTTCCCCTGGATAATCACAGATGGGTAGTTGATACAATAAAACTACCTGTGGGTTATTCCGGCAGTGTATAAGTCAAATCCTGGTAGCAAAATGTTGTTGAAGCTTGATTGGTTTACTTCCAGGGCCAGTAATTACTTGGTTTAAGGAGTAGTTGTTTCTTTTAGGGGCTTGTTTATTGTGTTTATGCAATTATGCAAAGTCTGTGGGGGGGGGGGGATTGGGGGTCATTTTGTGTCGCCATATAATGAGAAGGTGATTGCAAGTGATTCCTGTTTAAGCTAAGTGCTCAAGGCAATCCGCTGTATTCATGTAGCCTGTCAATAAAGTGCCTGTGTTAGCAACTTTGACTGAGCCAATAACTTGTGCAAGTTCTTGCATATTCATCACAATATGAAGAATGAAGTACCAATGAAGTCTGAGGTCCCCAGATATACACGTGTGAAACTCCTATCACCCAACTGACAGAAGTAACATCCCAAATTATCTTTTCTTTCTTAAAGTTCAGACTGCATCTTTTTAAGCAGATTTTTCTTTTATTCTGCAGGATTAATGAGGGAATACAGTGTTATTTTAGTGAGGTCCCAGAAGACATCTTTGTAGTACAAAGTTCTTAGGTCTTAAAGATCTTAGGTCCACAGTCCCACAGTTTAAACTTTTGGGATCTATTTTTTCGTGCATAGAGATAAAAGATAACTCCTACAATGGTTCATACTGTCTTTAATTTACAGCCCAATGTGTCTTTTGATATTGTGGTTCATCTTTTGGTATTCAACTTCTTACAATCCATTGTGCTTAGTCAAGGTAACCTTGTAAATAGCATCTCTAATGAATCACTACAAGAAGTATAAGAAGTATGTCTTTCAATGCCCAATTTGTCAATTTGCACCATGCATATACATTACTCACACAATGTCTCTCTTCTTACCTGCAGATCTGTTGCCCTTCATATTTTCCTAAATCTAAAGACTTTTCGTGTATTTCAACTGGAAGACTTAACTTATCTTGTCACCAGAACCCCTTGAAAGAAATTACAGGCAGTGTTCGGGCTAAAACGATAGGGCATATTTTAAAGTTTTTATTCCTAATTCTAACCCTAACCCACATTTTTTAAAGAAACAACTAAGTAATATAATTCAAGGTCTCTTAAGAACTAGTTCATTAAGAACGGGCAGCAGTGTGGAGTAGTGGTTAGGGCTCTGGACTCTTGACCGGAGGGTTGTGGGTTCAATCCCCAGTGGGGGACACTGCTGTTGTACCCTTGAGCAAGGTACTTTACCTAGATTGCTCCAGTAAAAACCCAACTGTATAAATGGGTAATTGTATGTAAAAATAATGTGATATCTGAATAATGTGATATCTTGTAACAACTGTAAGTCGCCCTGGATAAGGGCGTCTGCTAAGAAATAATAAATAATAATAAATAGTAAGCTTTATTTTTTAAATATGTCCCTATATTGTGAAAAACAATAACAGGAAATTGACTCTAAAGTTTTAAAGTAAATGTCTGTGTGGCAGGGCGAGGAGTCCTGTCCATGAAAAGGGGATGACATCATCAACATACAAAACTGGCTAATAACTCCTTATAGAGTGCAGATAGGGCCATGGTTACTATGGATGTCAAGTCTCAAGGTTTACCCGTGAGTCTCACATGGTTTTTCACAATTTTGAGAGTTTCACGGCTGTGCAATGGATTCTCATGTTTGTGCATAAGTTTGTTATTGTTTGCGAGGCTACAAAACCCTTTATACATGATACAGCGGTAAATCTAATACAACTGTCTAAGTGCAATATTTCATTTTTTGGGGGGGGAGGTAACCATGAAGAGGTGTACATTACCATTCTATATTCCTGTAGCTGCTACGCAAACTCCCCCCTTACTGCAAAGATTGAATTGCCTTGTTGTCTCAAACTGACGGTTTGTCTGCGCGAGCCTTCTATGTTTTTGTACACAGCACGTCATTACTCTGAGAGAGTCGAGGTAGAGGCTGTCAGACTGGCACTGTGTCGTTAACGCAGAAATTACCACAGAAATAAAAGAGAAATGGACATCAATGAGAATTTAATTATTAAAGTCGAAAAATATAATGTTCATGATGCCAGTGTCAGTGGTTATAAAGACAATACAAAGAAAGATACCATATGGTAAGAAATAACAGAACAATTGGAAATTGATGGCATGTCTATCTCTCTTTATTTCAACTTAATTTTAGTCAAAGTGACGGGGAGCACCACACACTGGTTTCGTATTTCTGTAAAATGACGGTTCATTGTTTTAATAATGCTGACCAATAATAATAATCACATTCACACACTAACTGAAGTTATTAAAACTGAAAATCAATAAAAAAAAGTATATTAAACTAATTTTCTCAGTATTTACAAAGAAATGTTTTCTTTTTGAATGATTTACATGTTAAACCAGATCACATGTAAACATTCACTGTTAAATGTCATTTTTTTAATGTGTGGTGTACCAACAAAAAAAACCAAACATAATCTAGTGGTCTACGTTAAGGTTTTTCAGCAGGGGTCTCACTGGTATGAACACTTAGGGGTTGATATGTATGGGTTACTATGGATCACATATAGTAACCCATGTATAATCTATCAAAAAATGTCATTGCCTGTGACCTTTGACCTCTCCTAAAGGTCAAATGTAAAACTGCCTTAAAACTCATAATAGAGTGCACATAGGGTCATGATTACTAGTAAAAATGCCATGCTGTACTATTTGCTAGTGTTTGGTACTGGTACTGGTACTGGCATTCTGCACTATTTGCTAAAGTGTTTTGTACTGGTACTGGAATTCTACACTATTTGCTAAAACATTTGGTACTGGTAATGTTACTGGTAGTGGTCCTGGAAGCCATAAAGTTGCTGGCAACTCTAGTTTTTGTTATTATTTTTGGCACAGAATCATTTTGAATGGTCAGGGATGAATTGTAACTTGGAAGCCCATTATCGAGTAACTGAGGTTGTTTTCTTTATTTGTATCAATAGCGTTTCAGCTAAAGTCTGGATTGATATTTGTTACAGATGATTTAATTGTGTCTTGCAATAAATTGAGAATTGCAAGCCTTTACAAAAGGATCATGCTGCACAAAGGACCTAGAAACATCATGTTATCAGTTAAAATGTTAAATCTGAGAGCTGCATATTGCATGTTGGTCCAGTAATTGTATTTAGTATTTATAGTTCTCCAAAGGGTACAACATAATTTAAATTTACCATTATTTGTTCTGGAAAACCAAATCCCATTTTCAAATTATTTGAAAACAAAGATAATGCAGGTAGTTATCTACCACTCAGTCAGTTTCTTTATTTAACCAGGATATCCACTGAAAACCAGTTCTGGCCAAGAAGACTGCACCAGACACCCTGAAAAAACCACAAAGGAACCAAACCTGTAAAATTGTATAGAGGTAAGTAAAGTCAGGAACAGGTACACATTTCTGTTAGTTACATTGCAGTTTAGGTGCACTTGTATTGTAGTTTAGTACAACTGTAATTAAAATAACTATAATTCAATTAATTAATGCTTAATACCACTAGAATTTACTTTTACAGGGCAACCAATTTGCCTGCTAATTGCAGCCTGCAATAATTTGTTGTTTTTTTTCACTGCAGGTTTGGGCAAACATTTTAAGTAAATGGACTGCAGTTTACATTATTTATGATAAGCTCTGTTCACCCTTTCCCAGTAAAGTTTTCCAGCTATTGTTTCCTAATGATATAGGGTTAGTTCCGTGTGCTGCACCTTCTGGTTACCTAGCTGTCCTTTTAATTTGGTTACTGGATGTACTGCATATTCCAGAAAAGGCCTGTGAGCAATGTAATTTAAAAGTCAGGAATGAGTTTATGAACCAGTATGGCAGGTCTGTAATGTTATTACCATATGAACTGAGGGTCAATTACCTTTTTGGAATTATTCTCTTGAATGTTACTTAAGTTTAATGTGTGCTATATTTGTTGTTTAGTAGCAAGGTTTGAAGAAAGGGTGTTCCTCAATTAGGGTGTTCCTCAATTAGGGTGTTCCTCAATTTGTAGTTCCCTTTTACTTTATTTATTTAACACTAACTGTATTAACTTGATATAAAGAAACAAAAAAATAATAATAATGTGTACTATCATTGGCTGAAAAGCCACACAGATTGACTCATTTAATCCTGACAGTTTTAATTTCATATGCCTTTCTGTGATTCTGACATATGTTGGCAATTCACAGTATTAGTGTAATTGAATTTCATCTTTTAGTGGTTAACTGCTTGTTTTTTTGGGAGAGCTTTGTTTTGTTTATCCATTTGTTTGTCTTTTTTTTCTTCATGTTGTAGATGCAGCATTTTTTTCAATTACATTTGATTTACATGCATTTATAGATTACAAATTCAGGGTTTCAAGTATTGGTTTCTAAAACAATTGACTTATTTCAGTAGTGACAGAGTTGTTACACAAGACCTTTGAAGCAGATCTTTTTCAACATTATTTGACCATAGTTCAGCGTGTAGCAAATAATAACTAACCTGCAGAGAAATATATCTGAGGTTATCCTTTGCCTTAGCCTATTAGTGTTGAAATGAGTAGCACACCATACTGACCGTAAGACAATGGAAAGATTAACAAACTTTGTAAATTGCTGGCCATAAATTACTAACTTTAATCACATGACTGGCAGTGCATTTGTTTATACTAGGTGTAACCCATTTAAAGAATATTTTCAGACCTGTCTCTTGGGCATTATAAAGACATTTTAAAGTGCAATTTTATTATTTTAACAATTTCAGGCAACCCACAGCCACATAGTTCTCTCGCACAATTTTAGTATGTACATTGCATAATATTTGTGTAAGTGTTTTTTTAGTAGCAAGGTGTTGCACTATATCCAAGAGCAGTAGAGAACGTTTTAGAACAGCTGTAGGAATCCAGATCACAGTCTGATTGATATAGCAAGACATGGGTCATCACCTCAGAAAGAGGGCACCTGACTACATACAAGGGTTCAAAGCTGCCATCCAGTTCATATGACATCAGGATCATTGTCAGTTAGTCACAAGATAAATGTCCTGAAAGATTGCAAACTACATAGCAAACTGTATGTGGCAATATTTTTCTCCAGCAGTGGAAAATGTAATTAATTATAAGATAGATCACAGTATCTCAAGGCTAGGAAATCACACATCTTGATTAAAAATAATAAATCACCAGACCCCAGGTTTAGCACAAACCACAGACCTGGATCTGTTTCTTATGCCACATTTCCATCTGCACTGTGAAACCAGTCTGTAAAACGTGTCTCTAAAACTAGTCTGTAAAACATTCAAATATCAATCTGGCACTGGTTTGATCTGCAGTTTATAATCTGCATTATACAAAGGTATATATATATATATATATACTAGAAACAATCAAAGAAACAACAAAATGATTTCATAAAGGTCTATCAGAAGACATAGTAATAGTACTGTATTTTATGTTAGATTCTGAAATGTCACATTTTACATTTTTTGTCAGTTTTAAGTATGTGTAAAACCACAAAGTGGTATGTAATTCAATATGTTAATAATTCAATACGTAACAATATTCAGCAGGTTTCATTTGACATTATGAAGCAAAATGAATTAATTATATAGGGCAATGCAAATCTTTTGGTCATATATGTACATGTACAGTATATGTGCAGTATGTGGCTCTAGTTCTAGCAATAAACAAATGTGGGTTTTTTGGGGTTTTTTTTTATAAATAATTTGAAAAAATGTTGTGTTCTGTGTGCATGCCCTAGATTAGGTATATTCCCAAATATATCTTCTTTTTTCTAATTACTTTTAGGTAGAAGTAGCAAGTTACACATCCTCAGTAAGGTGACAGTCAATTTTGCTCTTCATTTTTATTATTTTATTTCGGGTCTTTTCAATTTTTCAGAACATATCTTTTAGAAGTAAATCATATTACTGTATATTTAGTACATTTTATAATAATTACAGGCTGGTTATTTATTGTTTAGTTGTAATTTCATTTAATGTTGTCACACATTTTCCAACAGCAACTATAATTATTTTTTAGTTTGTCAGTATCATTGTAAAGGACTGTGACGGGGTGCCCTCCCCTTGTGTGTATGTTATTTATGTATGATTGTTGTTGTTATTATTATTGTTATATATATATATATACACGGTATATTATGTTTGTGTGCGGACGGAACGAAAGCCGTCTGACAGTATTATTTATTATTTGAGACCGGCGAAAATGTAGCTGCCGTGGATGGGGTTAAATCCCCATCCCAATAAAGCCTTTGGGAATGTGGCTGGAGCCTTAATAAGGTAACTGTTTAAATAGGTAATTAAGGCTCCAGCCACAGCATAAAAGACCCACTCCAGGCAGGAGCATGAGAGAGAATTAAGGAGAGTAAGAGCGAATGCTACCAGTCTGCGAATAAGGTACCCGTGTGTATAAAATAATTATAATTATTAGTGTTTATTTTGGTTTGACCACTGTGCCCTTTATTTTGTGTTTAAACTGTTTGTTTATTTTTGTTTAATAAAAAGCTGAGTGCTATTGCGTTGTTTTACCCTGTACCTTTTGTGTTTTCTGTTTCATTTCCTGGTCTGACGGCACCACCCACACGCATCACTCAAGCCATCTGTGACAAGGACTCAATATTTGTATTGTAGACAACATTGTGACAGTATGAAAAATCTTTGCAAGTCCCTGACTGCAGTGTAACAGGGTGATGACCATGACTCATCTGAATTATGGTGGTATTACTCTCTGATTAATCAAAACCTTAATGGCATGACTGAATGAATATCATTTTATTAGGGTTGCTGTAGAGCAAGCTACATCAGTACTCCTTGATAGCCTTTACAGCATGCCATGGTCAATAATAGCCTACTGTGAATGTGAACTCAGTATTTGTCTGCATTAATGCATTTAAATTATTTCTACAATGTGTCTGTATATTGTTTCAGATGTTTGAAGGTTGTCGAAGATCCCAAGTTACAGGTGAAAAGCCTGTTATAATGACAAAAGCAGCTAATGTATTCAAAGGGTGTTGTCAACCCATAACAAAAGCATGTGGATAAGACATCCACACCTAAACTGTAACAATTAGAATTAGAAACACACATGTTAAAGGAATATGTTTTACATAATTCATTTGCATAATTATTAGATTTACTACCTTAGGACAGTGGACAGCTGTCTGGATAGATACAGGGTATTGCTTGTCTAAAGTGAAACTAACATAAAGACCATGTTTATTATTTTTAATTTTTATACTAAGACGATTCATCGATTAATGGTTATATTTAGACCAATAAGTTGCCACCTGTTCCATCAAAACATTACACACAAAAGACAACATTCCTCCGCCCAGGAGAGCAACCACCAAGAAAAGGTGTTAAAACCAATCCTCGCCCAGGACAACTGGAAGCTGCTAGAGACTGGAAAATGCTGGCAGATGTTGGTCAACGGCTTATTTTTCCACCTGAGATTGCCAGCACTAACCTTTGACCAGATATTGTCTTGTGGTCTGGATCAGCATGCCTTGTTCACCTGGTAGAGTTAACAGTGCCATGGGAGGATGCTGTAGCTGAGGCGTATGAGAGGAAGAAACTGCGGTATGCTCAACTAGCCACTGAAGCGGAACAGCGAGGATGGAGAGTCCGGGTTTACCCATGGGAGGTGGGTTGTCGAGGATTTGTGGCACACTCTACAACCCAGTTTCTCAGAGAAGTCGGATTCAGTGGCCAAGAGTTGCGTCGCACAGTGAAGAACTTATCTGAAGCAGCAGATAGGAGCAGCAACTGGCTGTGGTTGAGACGGAAAGATTCTGGCTGGGGATCTCAAGCACAATAGAAAGAAATAAACGCTGAAGTATGGGTAAGTAAGCTGTGCTGAGTAGAGTTGGGGATGGAGGGGGGTGATGCTGGGACGCCAGAATCACCGTCGAGCCCTCTTGAGGTGTCATGGGCTAGTCGACGAAACACCGAGGATGGAAGGTGCCCACTTGAAGACCCCAGAGATGTACCCTACTTAGCTCAATCCAGACGGTTGTCATGCTGATGCGCTGGGGAGACCACACTGTGGTTGATCCCCGGAGCCAGCATCGCAGCCGTTGTGTGTGCTGATGCGCTAGGGAGGCAATAAGCTGATCCCTGGAGCCAGCATTACACTTCAGCCATCAACACCAGACAGAAGGATATCTACATCATCATATGGAAGGAAGCGCAAATGGATGGAGACACAGATGGATCACATTAGTTTACTGTAAAGCTACGTCTTAGTTGGTGCTTATCTTGGCGAGAGCCGAGTTCAAATTAGCATGAAGTTTTAACATCTACTCTTGTGTAATGGAAATCATTAGATGAGGTAGAAGACAGGTACTTGTGACAGGGTAAAGGGGTGTAAAAGGGGTGTAAAGAAATGAGTTAAGTGGTTCAGTTGTATAAGGCACATGAATACAAACCTTTGGTGTTTTAGTAGTTTTGTTTTACTCTTTTCACTTTTTGCCAGCCAACAACAAAAATGCGCAAATTAGTTAAAATCCACTTTTGGTGCCTGTGTTTACCTGTCGCGCCCTAGTGTCATGCAGGTCGGCAATGCAATTTCACACTGCTTTTTGAAGAAGCAGGGTTGACCTGGGTGACAGAAGCAAGTACACAATGCGTGTACACAAAGCCCCAGAAGGATCAACGTTCACATGACTGCTCTTTCATCTCTGAATTGAATCGTTGGTCCAAGTGTTGATTAGAGCAAAATGTTTCTTCATCCCTGCTGCAATCTGGCTAATGGGTGTCTCAATTAATATAAATATGGCTAAACATAATAAATAGAAATGTTCCTTGTGGAAGTGAAGCTAATAGAAGCTGAATTGGTCATTGCTTGTGTTTTCAAAAGTCTAAAAACAGGTTTTTATATTAACAAACAAATGTTTACTATAGCATGTGTTTCATTCAAAACTGGATGTATGATCCTATAATAATAAATAGAAGTGCACAACAGGTAAGATGTATGGATTTAGGCAAGTTTCAAAAGCAATAGCAAGGTGTCATTGTTGGATCACAGGCAGTTGGTGGAAACTTGAACATGCAATGCAATTTTCCATTGCAAATAGCAGCTTGTGTGCTTTGAAACGGCATAGTTTAACAGCTACACCCTCTTTGTATGAGCATGCTGCCTTGCAAAAAAGATGGAATCATACAAATAAATTTGAATATTTCAATACAAAGCTCCTAGGAGGGTGACTATGCACTCTGAAGAGTACATTTCACCATTGTTTTTCTGAAACTACACCCACAGAAGTAACAAAACTAGAAATAAGCAATTCAGGTATTTGGTTTGAAAAATTCTTAAGTGGTTTCTGACAAACATTGTGCAAATTACACCTTGGAAGAAAAAGCTTTGAAAATAGCCCCCTTAGTGAGAAAATAATCCTGTAAAGCTATTAAGTATGAAAGTACTGAAGTAAAAGCTGTCAAAGTAATGATGACAGTAGACAATACAATGAGAATATGCAAGAGATTGGAACAGTGGTGGTGCACCAACTGCAGGGTACCCAGGACAACAGTTGCATGGATAAATGGAGCATGTCAAATGTCGATCCCTAAACATGAGGATAGCTGATAGGTTTCTCTCTGTGTATAAGACAGTGTGGCAAATTGGTTAGCAGTGAGCAGGTGTAGAGGTGATGCGGTGCTTAGTAATGATGGACACAAAGACAGTTCACAGTGAAAAACAGCTCTTTAATAGGCTGGGTTATGTTCCGGCAACACATAAGTAATAGAGAACAAGCTTTACACAACAATGTGTATCGCTCAGTTCGTAAACAGGTTTGCAGTCCCGAAATATTAATGCACGGATAAACACACGCACAAACACAGCACGGTCACATGTCCAGACTAAGTGCTCTTGGTGCAGGTGGTGAAATACAGTGGTGAAGTGTAGTCCGGGTTTATTACTGGCTTCTCACAACAGCTCCCAGAGAGTTTAGCCATCTAACAATGACAAACAACACAATTACTAGACTTGACAAAACAAAACAAAACACTCATGGTTAGTACATGGTTTTCCTTGTAGGTCTGCCTGTAACCATAATAGAAGGAACAGTTCGCTTGGCCACATCACCTGATATACCTTCAGTCCTCCAATTCATGACTGACACATCGTCTACCGTATTAGGGCGATGACTTCTGGTACTGTGGCTTTGCCCCCTTCTTAGATGGCCAACTTCCGACTGACCTGGAATGAACTGTCAAACCATCCAGTCTGGGGCACACTGTTCCTGTTACACAGCGCCCTCACAGGTCAGGAGGGAGACTGTTGACTAGGATTCATTCGCTCTGTCACAGACAGATATGAGTTCAGTAGCAGATTTAGGCACATGCAACCCATGGAATTTCATGGGGCCCCAAGGCAGCAAGAGGCCCCCTGTTGTCGTGGCTCATTTACTATTAAAGTCTATATTCACCTCAAGTCTGCACCAGAATGAATGATTTATTAGCCATTTCACCGTTGTTTTTATCCATAATCCATACTTCATGGTCTGGATGGAGGGTTAATTGGTTCAATTAAACCATTTAGAACAGGGTTGGAACAAAGACCAGGAGTCGAAAGACCCTCCAGGACTACGATTGATCACCCGGCCATAAACAGAAAAAGATGTTTAAAGACATAAGCAAGTTTATGCCAGTGTGTGCCTGTGGCAAAGTGCCCCGCCCCTGTGTGCATTATTGTGTTCTGTGTTGTATGTTGCGTGCGTGTGTTAAATGTTGGTGTATAGATTGGTACACGGGATATAAACGGGTCTGTGTTTCACGTGTATTTAAAAAGTGTATAATTATATTTAGGCACGAGGATGGCACATCACTTCACGTGCAGATAAAATATGTATAATGTGTGGCACGGGGTTGCACAGAATTAATTCACGTGCTGGGATTCAAGTGAATAATTAATTAGTAATTGAATCCCAGCACAATAGTATATATAGACGCACATTTCATTCAGTCAGGGTTGGGTGTTCGGTGAGTGGAGAACGGGAAAGAGGAGGAGAAATAAAGTAAAATAACGTAACGTAAAAATAGTGTTTTCACTCACCGTGTTTGTCTGTCCATGCACCGTTTGTTTAGTGTTAGTCGTTTTGTATGTCTGTTTATTTTAGCGCAAGTGCCGTGTCCTGTTTTGTATTCCGTTGTTTAAACCTTTTATTTTGTTATTAAACGCTGAGTGCAGCCATTGCACTCGGCTCATCATCACAACCACTGTCTGTGTTTGAATTCCTTTCTGGTCTGACGCAACCCACTCTGGCCGTCTTTGTGACACGTGGTGTCATCGTGGGATAGCCACGCCTCCAAGCGTCAGACCAGGAGGGGTTTTGTTTAAAAAAAATATATATATATATAATGGCAGAAGACGCCACAAAATGGCGGGGCTGGTTCCTGGAGAATGCTGGGCTGGAGGCCCAGTCTCTGCCCATAGTCGTCCGGGCCCTGTGGATGATGGACAGTGAGAGATGGGAGGCATATCAGGAGGAACACACCCCAAACACCTTGGAGGAAGGTGTGGAGTTTGTCCTCAGCTACCTGGAGGCAACCATAAACGGAACAGCAGCCCAGGTAGCAGGACCACCAGCAGAGGAGTACCTGCTGTCCCCATCTCCACCAGCAGAGGGTGAGTACCTGCTGGTTTTGCCTCCACAGCCCAAGCGGGAGGCAGAGACAGATAAAGAGGTGAAGGACAGGGAGGAGGAGTGCCGCCTAAGGGCCAGGCATCCACGGCGATGTAACAAGCCATCGCCGGGGTGCCTCCTCTGCGACCAGGATCACCTGTTCGCCCACTGTCCCTTCCGCAGTTATGGGGAGGAGCCTGAGCGTCCACAGCCCAAGCGGGAGGAGCCTGAGCGTCCACAGCCCGAGCGGGAGGAGCCTGAGCGTCCACAGCCCAAAGGGGAGGAGCCTGAGTGTCCACAGCCCAAATGGGAGGAGCCTGAGCGTCCACAGCCCAAATGGGAGGAGCCTGAGCGTCCACAGCCCAAACGGGAGGAGCCTGAGCGTCCACAGCCCAAGCGGAAGGAGCCTGAACGTCCTACGCCTGAGTGGAAGGAGCCCGAACATCCTACGCCTGAGTGGGAGGAGCCCGAACGTCCTACGCCTGAGTGGGAGGAGCCCGAACGTCCTACGCCTGAGTGGGAGGAGCCCGAACGTCCTACGCCTGAGTGGGGGGAGCCCGAACGTCCACAGCCCAAGAGGGGGGAGTCGGTGCGTCCACAGCCCAAGAGGGGGGAGTCGGTGCGTCCACAGCCCAAAAGGGAGGAGTCGGTGCGTCCACAGCCCAAAAGGGAGGAGTCGGTGCGTCCCCATCCCAAAAGGGAGGAGTCGGTGCGTCCACAGCCCAAAGGGAGGCAAGTCGGGGCTTCCACAGCTCTGGGACCCAAGCCACCAGCAGAGGGAAAATGCCTGCTGGTTCAGCCCGAAGAGCCGGAAGGGGAGGAGTTACAGGCCCAACCCCCTGAAAATTTTTGGGGGGGAGAGGGGCAGGAGGCTGGTGTCCCCCAGCAGCCTCTATTCATGCTGCTGAAGGCAGCACGGCGCGCACCAGCCCAGCCGCCACAGCGGAGGGAGCCAGCGCCGCCAGGAGCAGAGGAGCTGCCTCTGCTTCCGCCACCTCCACCGGAAGGAGCAGAGGAGCAGCAGCTGCCTCTGCCTCCGCCACCTCCACCGCTTCCTCCACTAGGAGCAGAGGAGCAGGAGCTGCCTCTGCCTCCACCACCACCAGGAGCAGAGGAGCTGGAGCTGCCTCTGCTTCCGCCACCGCCCGGAGCAGAGGAGCAGGAGCTGCCTCTGCTGCCCGTACCTCCACAGGGAGTACGGTGGCCGGAGCCCCAGAAAGGGGAGCTGCCGGCCACGAAGAAGGGGGACGAGGTCTGGAGACCACTTTCCCCAGCAGCAGTTTCGCTGCAGGAGTTCTTGTGGCCGGAGCCCCACAGGAGGGAGCTGCCGGATACGAAGAAGGGGGAGGTCGGGGGACCACCTGCCCCCGCAGCTTTTTCGCTGCAGGACGGGACCAGCATGCTGTCAGTCGTGCCACTACCGGCAGGGGAGCTGACAGCATTTCCAGCCATGGGCCCACTGAAGCCTCCCTTCCCAGCCCGAGACTTTGGCCTGGACTGCTGGGTATTTAAGGGGGGAGGTGGCCGTTGAGGCCATGTGTGCTGCGCACAAGGGGGGGTATATGTGGCAAAGTGCCCCGCCCCTGTGTGCATTTGTGTGTTCTGTGTTGTATGTTGCGTGCGTGTGTTAAATGTTGGTGTATAGATTGGTACACGGGATATAAACGGGTCTGTGTTTCACGTGTATTTAAAAAGTGTATAATTATATTTAGGCACGAGGATGCCACATCACTTCACGTGCAGATAAAATATGTATAATGTGTGGCACGGGGTTGCACAGAATTAATTCACGTGCTGGGATTCAAGTGAATAATTAATTAGTAATTGAATCCCAGCACAATAGTATATATAGACGCACATTTCATTCAGTCAGGGTTGGGTGTTCGGTGAGTGGAGAACGGGAGAGAGGAGGAGAAATAAAGTAAAATAACGTAACGTAAAAATAGTGTTTTCACTCACCGTGTTTGTCTGTCCGTGCACCGTTTGTTTAGTGTTAGTCGTTTTGTATGTCTGTTTATTTTAGCGCAAGTGCCGTGTCCTGTTTTGTATTCCGTTGTTTAAACCTTTTATTTTGTTATTAAACGCTGAGTGCAGCCATTGCACTCGGCTCATCATCACAACCACTGTCTGTGTTTGAATTCCTTTCTGGTCTGACGCAACCCACTCTGGCCGTCTTTGTGACAGTGCCTCATAATCATGTAACCCAAGATTTAAGCTATAAATGGTAAGCCATTTAAATATTAACTAATTTCGACACAATACAGAGTTTGTTTGCGCGTGCTTTCAGTGCTGCAAACTTGATTGGAATACATGTACTACTTTCACACACAAATGCCACTATTTATTTCAAATACCCATTCACAGAGCATGAAATTGCGCAATCTATACAGGTGTAGTATCGAATTCTGTTCCCCATAGAATTCATTGCCTTCTGCTCATTGTGCGCATGTGCAGAGCTATCTTATTCCATTCACTAGACATGCTCTGCTGATTTTGTCAAAGCGGGTTCAAAGCTCCTGTGGTAATACGCAGCAGCTGCCATTGATCAGCAGCTCCTGAAATAAACATTCAATGAACTACATATATTTTTAATAAAGCACCAAAAATACACAACGTAACATTGAAAGAGTATGTTGAAAAGCACGGAAGTTGAAAAGTTATAGCATTAAATTGACAAGGCAACAATGCAAATTATTATTATTATTATTATTATTATTATTATTATTATTATTATTATTATTATTATTATTATTATTTTGTAATATCTGCTCTTTCTAAATAAACGCCCAGACCTGGCAAGCCCATGCATATATGCTTATATAAATGCGTGCTCTTTCATGATGAGTACACATATCTTTGTACATTTGCCATTACACTGCTTACAGTCTTTGGAATCACTTATATTTGTATGTCATGGTAAAACATTTAGTCAAAGAACCATTTTCCATGGCTGCAATATACAGCATATCCAGCTGTGAGAAATGGTTTCCCCTTGTTTTCTTAATACAAGAGTCGCATTATGGGCTATGCAGTGTTTATAAATGCCTGCTGGAAATAGATATACATAAACATGTTTATCTTTGACACAATGTTGTACCATGACATACAAATATAAGTCTCTGGTTCAGGGGCGTAGATCTGTCTGAAAACCTGGGGGGGGGGGGCTGACATTGTAACCTACATTTTTTCCACCACTTTGTTTGTGGTTGTGGTCTCTTACATTAAGCTGATTATGATCACAAAAACAAACTGCAGTGGAAGTGACTGGTATTAATAATCATATCAATAAATTGCAATACATGGGGCTCCCGAGTGGCGCATCCAGTAAAGGCACTCCGCACACTCGCCGGTTCGGGTCCAGGCTATTCCACTGCCGACCGTGGATGGGAGTTCCCAGGTGACTGTTCCCTGTAGACTGGCCAAGCGTCTGCAGGCTTGCCTGTAAGCTGCCCAGAGCTGCGTTGTCCTCCGACACTGTAGCTCTAGGTTGGCTGCATGGCGGGCCTTCAGAGTGAAAAGAAGCAGACGGCTGAAGACACACGTTTCAGAGGGTGCGTGTGTTCATCTTCGTCTCTCCCAAGTCAGTGCGGGGGTTGCAGCGGTGAGCCAGGCTTAAAATCTTGCATTTATCAAATTTTGGAGAAAATGGGTCAAAAAACAAATCGCGGATTCCAATTTTTTTTTAATATATATAAAAAAATTATTGCAATACATTTTCAAGGACCTAAATTTAAAAGGACATCATATGCCGATTTTAATTAAACAAATTCCATCCACATACCAATGCATTAAATACAGTGCAGTATTAGTTACTATATTATACAGTTAAATGTACTAATGCTTTTAATGATCAAAAGTATTTTCTTGGATCCTTTATCATAAATCACGTTATGTGTTATAAATTTGCGATGTGTTAAATGCTAAAAGAAAATGCTTAAACATAAATAAATCAACTGAAGAAAGTCCAAAGACACCAAACATCTGACTGGCAAGTATACCAATTTTCATTGTAGTTTATCACCGAGCCTCAGTTTAAAGAAATTAACAAACAAACAAACAAATAAATAAATAAATAAATAAATAAATAAATAAATAAATAATCGCAAATTAAAGTAGAAAGTTAAAGCGCAGAAAACACATAAGCTTATGAGTTTAATTTGTCATGTCTCAGCCCAGTTGTTGAAACGTATGTGGTTCCACATTTATTGTTTTTAAATGCCATCTACAATTTGTTAAGCTTTTTTTTAAAGGACGTGTTAGTGTTTTAATGTTATACAATGAAATAATAAAATGGTTTTACTGTCAATTGTTTTAGATTCCACATCATAAAAGGTGTATATAAATTACTTTTTTTTTATTTTAGTGACTGCTGTTGAAGTTTTGGGGTGCTTCTGTAGCGAGTTTGGTCCCCGCAGGCAGGCGCATCACACAGAACGAGACAATCCACACACAGGCGGAGGGCGAGCGCGAAACCCGGGACTTCTCGCACTAATGCATAGCGCCGATACCGCTGTACAAAAGACCCGGCTCCTTTGCAAGGAGCGTATATCGGGCTCATGTCTTTGTGTGTGATTACGTCACCTACCAGCCCTACTGCCTTCCCCCGTGCATGCTACAATACTATACTACCCACTGGGGGGCTCGTGCAACACCTCGAATAGACATGATTTAATGTATTTGCATCACAACATAACCTTTTGAAAACAGCTATTTATATTTCTCTTTGTATTCCAGATATTGTTGTTTACTCCAACAATCAGGGTAATCAGCAGAGTTAATACTTGAGGGAGTTTCTTTGCTCTTGTCCAGATATTGAAGATCCTGGCTGATGAGAAGTTTGCTGATTTAGTTCAGGCTTGGTGCCAACTTTTTGTAGGTTGGATGTTTTTGTGATTGCAAGTTTTTTTTTTAACTTTTTTTTTAACTCAAGATATTTACACGAGAAAAATGTCTTGTGTAAAATGCTTTTTTGGGTTTCCATTCGCTCAGTTTATTTTACTCGAGTAAACAAGGCTTTTCATCCGACATCATGCAAATGTGGGGTGGGGGTTGATATGTAAATTAGCTATGCCGTAAAGTAGTGCTGTTTTTGAAGATTACTAGTGAAATTTTGTGAAAATGTGGTTTCCATGCGCAGACAACTGGAACAGGAGTGAATCTTATCTGCAGTAATAAAGAAAAACACCTCGGGCCTGGTTGGTTAATAATGTGTTTTACTGCTCTTGCCCAAATTGTTTTTCAAATGTCATTAGTGGGGTGTCATGTCGTTAGTAGTGAATACTGTTTCAACTAATTTATCTTACTACTCAAATTAAAAATGAACTTGAGGTATAAAATTAAACTGAACAATAGGTATTGCAGATCACCATGGCTGAAAACCAGTGGAGATGGAGGATAAAACCTTTCATTCAGGCAATACAGCATATAGGGGATCAGGTGATGCTGCGTATACTACCCTGGTTTAGAAACCCTACCTGTCCAGACGGCTGACAGCTGCTGAGGAAGCATTCAACACAAATACGGGTGGTGGGCACTTGAAAGGGAGGTGGCGGATACTGATGAAACGGACTGAAGCGCAGCATTAGTTAGTTCCCAAAATTGCCACTGACTGCTGTATCCTGTACAAACTCTTGTCAACAACAAAATGAGGTGGAATCAGTTGCTGCCTGTGAGGCAGACGGGGAAGGTTACTATATACAACATGACAGGCCAGATACAGCAAAAAACAATAATAAAAAAAACATTCCGCATTATCATTAAGGTGAACTACTCCACTGCTAACCATAAAATCACCCATCAGCCACTACTTTCTGCCATCTTGGAATCCACAGTAACAACTGACCTGCTCACTTGCCATATTTACAGTTAACGATAAACACTCTCATTAACATTTACACGTGAAATGCTGGTTTTCATGCGAAACTGGGCGTGGATTTTCCCGTGTGTTTCCTCAATGGGATTTACCCTTGACTGGTTCGATTTCCAACACATAAGTTCTTCATACAATTTGCGAGTACAGTGACCTACAGGGAAATGCTTCAGGAGAACAAGACATGAGACATGCTCGAGCTATGCAGAGACACTAAAATCAAACATTTAAATCATTTTCCCCCTAGATTATTTATTTTTATTTTGCCATTTTTTGTCAGTTTTTTTTCTTACCTGTATGCATACTGACGTATTATAACGCCCCACTTTAACCACTGTCTAGGGGTGGGGGTACTTTTCTAAAAATAAATAATAATAATAATAATAATTGATTTTCCAATACCTGAATTTTATTAAATTAAATTCATGCACTTTTCAGGATTTTAGAGACCTGTACGAACACTGACATTTATACTACATATGAAGTGTAAGCAGGCAAAAGTGAAAACAATAAATGTGACCGTCTTAAACGTCATTAGTTTTTTCTTCAGGTGAGGTGATGAACGCCTGCTTGCTTCGTCAACCGTTGAAGCTGCAAGCTGTTCAAACACGTTTCTCAAACAGTTAATGTACGTTGTTGCCGCAGGAGCGCGAGATTATTAGATCATGCAATGCAGAATTTTGTTTTGTAGACGGTTTGCGGAGCATTGCAAGTGCAGTTTGTGTGTAACTTTTTTTTTTAGATGAGACACAAAAAGAAGAAATGTTACATATAATTACACTACAAGTAAGCTTGAAAACTGAGGGGTATGATTGCATATGTCATCCCCCTGACCAAAATGTGTGGATACATATACCTCCACCCTGGATCTTCGCCCATCTTGTGGTGGATAGGATTGCCAGCTGGTGGCGTTTATTTAGAAAGCGCAGATATTACAATTAAATACTACTACTACTACGACTACTACGACTACTACTACTACTACTACTACTCACTATTGGAGTGCAGGGGTGTGCAATTTGTGTTTGTTTTATTTTTGAATTGTTTGTTTGTTTCTTGTTTAATAAATGAATAAATAAAAACTACTACTACTACTACTACTACTAATAATAATAATAATTGCATTATTGTCTTGTCGATGTAATGCTATAACGTTTCAACTTACTCTTTCATGCTACGTTGTGTATTAATAATTATTAATAATAATTTAAAATGTATGAGTTCACCGCGTGGTTATCTCAGGAGCTGACAAAATCAGCAGAGCACGTGTACTGACTGGAAAAATATACCTCTGCACATACGCACATGCGTGCTGCGGGTTTTAATGAACATGGAAAACAAATACAAATAAAAATGCATCTCGAGACAATGTATCGCCCTCGCCTCTTGCAGTGCTCGATTACATCACAGGGGAAATGTGCTGGGCTGCCCTGTATTGCCTTGCGTCTGCTTTTGACTGTGCCTGTCACAGTAGCGTCAGGAGAGAGAAGCTTTTCTTGCCTGAACATGAAATGACTCAAACTATTTACTTTCTACAATGTCGCAGGGGCGTTTGACACTAATAGGGCAGATATTGATCGTGCACCAGATTTGCAGAAAACTGGATCAATGAGGTATAATTGCAGACTTTGCCCCGACGAAAGCACGAAAGGTGCATTTAATTGTTGCCCTATTTGAAAGTTGTGGTGTTGTAGCGTGGTATTACTAGTAAGAAAAGGGAATAGGGGTCCCCCGGAATAGAGCGTTGCATGGGGCCACCACGGGACAAATGCCGTCACTCTGATTGTGTTGAATTACAATCATCCAGAACTTAATAAATACAGGCATAGGTTAAGGTAAAATGTGTAAGACAAGTAGACAAACATTTCAGGTAGTGCCTTCACCAGCGTTTCTGTGGTGTGTTGATGAAAGAGATTCAGATTAGTTTAAAGTCAGTGTACATATAGAAATTCCCAAATTATACACCCTATTAAAATAGAGATAAATACACTAGCAAACAAAATCAGCCCTTTATTTAGACAGTTCCTATAAATATTTTTTTTGGAAGTTTATTAAATATGCTTTGTTTAATAACAATTGGGAAGTGCGTAATTGCATCCTAAAAAAAGAAAAATAATTGATAGGCCTAAGTGATTTGTCAAACCAAGGAGTCAACAGAATGTGATTGTGGTGTAAACTGAGTATTGTGGGGTGGTAAATTAGATTTTATCCTAGCTACTGTAAATTCCTGAAGGAAACAAACGTCTCCTTTGGTTCTCTGTGCACACACTTCAGTGATAATAAGATCATCTGGTCTCTGGATAATACACTGAGAATGATGACTGCAAAAGTTAATACTGCTGGATATTTCACCAAAGTACAGACCAGCAATGCTCTGGCTGTCTGCAAGGTAAAAGATATTGAATGTAAATTATTGTTGACAAAAAATTGTAGGGAATTGTCTGGGGTTACTCCAGCTAGACCTATTACTAATTAAATATGTTGGTATTTCGGAATAGATCATCTACTTCAATTGTAGGTAAAATATTTGAATGAGAAGCCATTTTTTTCTCTATTTTATCATCAAAGATAGCTTATGTTCCTGCTCCATAATTAGTCTGCAAATGCATGTTAGTAGTTAGGAAATTGAGTAAAACATCTAATTTGGATAAACCTCTATATTTCACAAAATGTTAACATGTTATTTCTGTTTGTTCAAAATACACAATTCTGATGTTTAAGACATAGCAACAAAGCTTGAAGAAGGACAAAAGATTCACCAGTAATGCTGTTTTATGGTCCTGACCCCCCCTTTTTTACACAGAGAATTGTGAGGGTGGGATCCTTCAAGAAGCTGCTTGATGAGATTCTGGGATCAATAAGCTACTAACAACCAAACAAGCAAGATGGGCTGAATGGCCTCCACTCATTTGTAAACTTTCTTATGTTCCTATGTTCTTATGAAGGTGGCTGAGGGTAATGGCAGTGAAGGTGGCTGAGGGTAATGGTAGTGAAGGTGGTTTATTATAGAACTAACTACAAGTAAGACAAAATAAAAGTCAAGTTGCAAGACACAACCTATGCTGGCTACAGCTTGATCTCAGTTTAAAAAGACGACATTGATATGAACAGCAAAATAAATACATCTTGCCCAAAATCAGTATATTTACTAAAGGTATCTCAAATAAGATGCACACCATTGTTTATGTAAAGCAAACAAACAAGCAAATAAATAAATAAATAAATAAATAAATACATAAATAAGCATTATTTAGATGAACTGCCAACTTCTACAATGAAGTACAGAAAACAGTATGCATACAAGTTTGATGAGAAAAATGTACCTTGGCTAAAAAGGGAATGTGATACATATCGATTATACGATATTGCAGCAATACTAGTATATTGCTGTAGGTATTATGGTACTTGCAATAGTTTACTTTTCCTTACTGTAGTATATTACAAGGTAATACAGAAAATACTATGGTATACTACATTGTACTAGTTACTGTATTACTGTAATAAATACTGTAGTGCATACTATAATACACCATTGTAATCTATAGCTTTCTATGGTGCTGATAGATTATTTTTATGTGGAAGGGTGGGGGATATTATTAAAAGCCATGTCAGACAGCTACAATGAAGCAACGTTTTGTTTGGATTGTACTTTTTTTACATCTATTGGGGACTCTATGGGTAAGCATGTAATTGTATTTTGCATAGCAACATAAATTGATGCAGCTTTAAACAACAGGCTGTCAGGCAATATAATTATTCCTCCATGGGTGAAATTCACTTTAGAGTCACTTTACATTTCGTCTGTCTCTACCGCTGTATACTGTATATAATAGTGAAAACTGCCCTATTTTGTAATCAACACTATAGACACCACCAATGCGTAGAGTTTGCACACTCAACACACACAACTCAACTGATCACCTTTGTGAGTCCGGAAACCACGCCTTTGATTGTCTGTAATGCGCGATGTTCAACGTAGAGTGTTCCATGATTGGACAAGGAGGGCTGCCAATCAGAAATTGTTTCATTCCTTTCCGTTCTATACTTGACGTGAAGCGTTAGCTTTTGCATATGTGTTTCAGTATGGGCAGCTAGAAAGAGCAGGGCGGTTTTTAGTATCATAAGTTTCTTAAAAAGAACACATATCTAAAAAAACAACAACAAGGACATCGATTCCAAATGGCTAGATATATTCACTAGCGTAGGACGAAAGCAGACAAGATTTTAGACTTTTTTAAAAATTATTATTTTTTACTATTACTATTTTTTGTATCGATAAAATGCCAACTGCAACTATTTTGCCTTTCACTACTCCGAGTAGGAAGTCTGTAAGCCCCAGCTCTTTCCGACTCACGGAGAAATTTATTTTGCTTTTAGTTTTCAGCGCTTTTGTCACTCTGTGTTTCGGTGCATTTTTCTTTTTGCCGGATTCATCTAAGCTGCTGAGCGGAGTGTTTTTCCATTCTTCCTCTGTGGAGACTAACACAAAAACAGGCACAGACAGCGATGGTATCCACGGGGCTGGCAATGATGAAAACAAGTTATCAAGGATCCGAAAAGATCACGAGAAGGCTCTGAGCGAAGCGAAGGACACCCTGCAGAAGCGACCAGACGAGATCCAACGAGAAATTCAGAACGAGAAGGAAAACGTTATTAACAATGTATTTGTTAACAGAGGAGACGGTGACAGTTTGCCCAAAATTAACTTTCAGAAGCCACCGGGAGCAGCAGGGCGTGAACCTTCAGACCCGGAAACCAAAGAAAAAAGGGCAAAAATAAAAGAGGTAAGGTGAACGAATGATACAGTATCAACTTTGCACCCACAGGACGCTGCTTGCAAGTCGATTCTGTAATCTACATCTGTTACCTTTTAATTAGGCGTATTTCAAGCTGGTTATTGTGTGTGACTGTGTACACTTGTGAGATATGGATATAAAACGGTTAACCATCTATACATATGCAAAACTTGTCTTCTGCATTTACCCCCCCCCCCCCCCCCCCCCAAAAAAAAAAAAAAACCCACAATATGCGTCTTGTCTAAGTTAGTACAGTGTATGTGTGTAAAGCGCTGCTATTGCGCAGCGAGTAAAAACCATGCCACCTGAAGAGTCTTGTAGTTGTACACCATTCTGAATCTGATTTTAATGTGCTTACACTCAAGTGGCATTGCTGCATTAATCTTATGTCGGGGGTTTTATAGACCGTGGTAAAGGAATACCTTCTAAATCTTAAAAAAATAAAATAATTTGTGACGAAACAAAGAATCATGTGTAGAATGTTAGCTGTACTGACCGGCTATTGTCATAATTACCAACGAGCTGCCTCGAGGACTTTATATTATTATGAAGACTTGCTCTTTATTATCCAACAAATTACTTTATCCTTGCTGCCACAATGTATTTAAATTTTTTATTTTACTCTACAACAATACTTAAAATCCACTTAATCAAACCTATTGTATAATTTATAAATTTTGTACATGAATACAGAATCAAATTTTAAATATTAATAAAATCGAGTCACGCGACAGGCTTAGATTTCTTAAGTTTATTTATTTCTTACATTTAAAAAAATGTAATTTGCTTATGAAACACATTATTTAATATATATATATATATATATATATATATATATATATATATATATATATTAGTGTTGTGTTAAACCTTTTGCTAACCACTTTAAGATGCAAAACCAGGTGCTACAGTAGCCTACCGCAGCCTTGCTTATAGCTATAGTTTCCATAACTAGTCTTTACTGTTTGTTCTCTGGGTTTTCAAGTTAGAAGTCCATAAACGCAGAAAAATGGTGTTCTGTTTGAAGAACAACTTAAATTATATATGATGTAATACTGCATGAGCTCAATGATGCCTAAAATAAGGATTGCCAGCAATGGCAAGAGTTCTGAAGGTATGTGCACATTTAGGAGGTATAGTAGCTTTGAGGTTACTACTGGGAACCTTTGGCTCCCATGTTATAAATCTGGTAACTGTGTTGAAAAATTAGGTAAAAAAAATGCAAGAACTGTAGTAATTTTGTTTGTAAATTGTAGCGTTTAACTGCTAGGTTGTGCTCCAACAGTGAACCAGCTCTGTTAGCAATCATTCATATTCATGACAAACCTTTACATCTGAAAATCAAGGATGATAAAAAAAATCATCATATATGCTTCATAAATTCTGAAAAACGGACCTAAATGCCTGTCTTTAACGTTGCATTTCGCGGCACAAATGGCCTCAGTACAGATTTTGCAGAAATGTACCCCCCCCCCCCCCCCCCAAAAAAAAGAAAAAACAGCGACCTGTTCATTAGTTATGGAAAAAGAGAATTTTAAAAATGGTTTTGCTTTCATTATTAAAAGTAGTTTTAATGCAAAATCACGCGCTTTGTCATGTGCTGAATTAAACAGGCATCTGTTGCTGTGCTGCTGTACCTGCAGTAGAAGGGAAGTTACTCTAGTCTTCTACAAGCTCTGCCTTATCTCAGGAAAGAAAAAAGGAAACACATGTTTCAGCACAATAAGTACACACTTGTAGTACAAATTACATTTTAAAGGAAACTCCTATAAAAACATTCAGGACATGTATTGTGTGTTTATATGTAAACACCATTTTTGCTGTTTTTTCACTGAGTGAAAAATATATATATGTGTGTGTGTGTGTATGTATATATGTATATATGTATATATGTATATATATATATATATATATATATATATATATATATATATATAGATGTGCTCAAATTTGTTGGTACCCCTCCACAAAAAACGAAGAATGCACAATTTTCTCTGAAATAACTTGAAACTGACAAAAGTAATTGGTATCCGCCATTGTTTATTCCATATTTAATAGAAATCAGACTTTGCTTTTGATTTTTTATTCAACATAATATTGTAAATAATAAAACAAATGAAAATGGCATGGACAAAAATGATGGGACCGCTAACCTAATATTTTGTTGCACAACCTTTAGAGGCAATCACTGCAATCAAACGTTTTCTGTAGCTCTCAATGAGACTTCTGCACCTGTTAACAAGTAGTTTGGCCCACTCTTCCTGAGCAAACGGCTCCAGCTGTCTCAGGTTTGATGGGTGTCTTCTCCAGACTGCAAGTTTCAGCTCTTTCCATAGATGTTCGATAGGATTCAGATCAGGACTCATAGAAGGCCACTTCAGAATAGTTGAATGTTTTGTTCTTATCCATTCTTGGGTGCTTTTAGCTGTGTGTTTTGGGTCATTATCCTGTTGGAGGACCCATGACCTGCGACTGAGACAGAGCTTTCTGACACTGGGCAGTACGTTTCGCTCCAGAATGCCTTGATAGTCTTGAGATTTCATTGTGCCCTGCACAGATTCAAGGCACCCTGTGCCAGGCGCAGCAAAGCAGCCCCAAAACATAACCGAGCCTCCTCCATGTTTCACTGTAGGTATGGTGTTCTTTTCTTTGAAAGCTTCATTTTTTCGTCTGTGAACATAGAGCTGATGTGACTTGCCAAAAAGCTCCAGTTTTGACTCATCTGTCCAAAGGACATTCTCCCAGAAGGATTGTGGCTTGTCAATATGCATTTTAGCAAATTCCAGTCTGGCTTTTTTATGTTTTTCTGTCAAAAGTGGAGTCCTCCTGGGTCTTCTTCCATGGAGCCCACTTTCGCTCAAAAAGCGACGGATGGTGCGATCAGAAACTGACGTACCTTCACCTTGGAGTTCAGCTTGTATCTCTTTGGCAGTTATCCTTGGTTCTTTTTCTACCATTCGCACTATCCCTCTGTTCACTCTGGGGTCGATTTTCCTCTTGCGGCCGCGCCCAGGGAGATTGGCTACAGTTCCATGGACCTTAAACTTCTTAATAATGTTTGCAACTGTTGTCACAGGAACATCAAGCTGCTTGGAGATGGTCTTGTAGCCTTTACCTTTACCATGCTTGTCTATTAGTTTCTTTCTGATCTCCTCAGACAACTCTCTCCTTTGCTTTCTCTGGTCCCATGTTCAGTGTGGTGCACACAATGGTACCAAACAGCACAGTGACTACTTTTCTCCATTTAAATAGGCTGAATGACTGATTACAAAATTGGAGACATGTGTGATACTAATTAAAGAAACTAATTAGTTTGAAATATCGCTATAATCCAATTATTTATTATCTTTTCTAAGGGGTACCAACAAATGTGTCCAGGCCATTTTAGAATATCTTTGTAGAATAAGCAGTAATTCATCTCTTTTCACAGCTTCTTTGCTTTATTCTATGACATACCAAAGGCATGCAAGTATACATGATAAAATAGCTTTTAATTTCATCACCTTTCAGGAGGAATGAAGCATTATTTCAATGAGCTGTAAGGGTACCAACAAATTTGAGCACGTCTGTATATATATATGTGTGTGTGTGTGTGTGTATGTATATATGTGAAGTTAATGTTTCATTATCTTGACTCACTCAAACATGCCTAGACTCCCTCTTAATACTCATTTTAATTGTCTTCTGCATTTATTTTGCACAATACATTAATTATTCACTTACTGTCTGACTGTTGACTGGTACCTGGAGTGATGCCACAGGCTTTAGAAGTAGATTGTTTATTTCAGTCATGACCATGTATTGCATGTAATGATGTGTATACATGAGGAACACAACTGTGTAACAGCCAGGCACCTTTCATAGAAAAAAATGGCACCTGCTGGGATGATCCTATTACCATTTGCTACCCTGTAGTTGATAAACAGTAATATGTGTCATTGGCATTTTGTCACAACGGGCACAGGAATTGGGGATTCTATAATAAAGTCTTTGCAGTACTTGTCGTTCATTTAATCAGTTGAATGAGGTTTAATCAAGATAACTTGGCGATCTAATCTACATTCTGAATCTAATGTATGCAAACCTTCTCTCTGCTTGGACTAATGCTGTTCTGCTTACAGCTTTTTCTTACTTGTCTGTCCACACTGTGGCACGTTGCCTCCTATCATTTCACAAATAGGGAGATAGAAGCCCAAAATGTGGTCATTTATTTTCCATACCCATTTATACTGGTATGCTGTGACGGTCAAAACACATTTATTTTATTATACAAAATAGGGCTCTCTTTAAGATAAAAAATATGTTTGTGTGGTATAAAAACTAAATAAAATGGGGTCTCTGTACATTTTCATAAATGTTTGTTTGGTCCTAACATATTTGTTTAACCAGTAACAAGTACTGTATGTGCTACAGAGAGAATGTGTACCCATAACCAGGGCTAGAAGTTAACTTTTTAAGACAGTCGTGAGGATTTGCTACCTGCCTGGAAAATAGGTAGCAAAATTATCTTATTTGGTAGCAGTTTATTTGACTAATAATTATATTTATAATATAAAAAAGAGAAAGTAAAACACCTACCTACTGTTTTAAGTAGACTGAATATCCCAAACTATCAGAATTTAATGAAACCACCTTGTGCTCAACTAGTAATGCAACTAATGCAATTCCTTGTCGAAATGTATTTTTGTTTTATCCTTAAGTTCTACAAGAATGCAACCATATCTGTCAGCATTTGCTATGCCATCAGTACAGTTAACCAGGTTATGTTTCATCGGTGCAAATTAAGTGGTACGAAATGATCGTCTTATCTGTCTTCAGTTGTTGACTGAGATTTCGGTAACTAACAAATCATACACACCTATAAAGCGATTAAAAAAATTAAATAAATAAATTTTTAAAAAAAGTAACCTGTGCCACATTATCGTTGAATCCTGCATTGTTTGACCTTATAAATTTATAAGGTTACAGCCACAACCGAGCTGTTTTGAAAATGAAAGTTAATTCCAGCACGGTACTGCTATATTTAAAATATGCTCCCACCCTGCCTTTTCACTGCATTTTTAAATTAGCATTTTAGACACTGAATAAACTTAATATCCTGTTAGGTCATTGCCTGTTATCTTTTTAAATCTTAACGTTTTTAATAGTTATTTAATTGTACATTTGTTCTGTTAAATAAACTTCATACCTTGATATTGTATCTAGGTTGTTCTGGTACTGTAGGTATTTGTACTCCACTGTAGAGACCTGCACGGGACTATTTTTTTTAATCCCGCCCCGCAATACCCACTCCCACTCCCACCCGCTCCCGCATTGTTTCTTGCATTTTTATCCCACTCCCACCCTCAAACCTTAGATCCCAGAACTCCCACAAGAGAGACAGATTCCCCCATGCTACTAAAAAAAAACAAAAACAGTTTGTTAATGTGTTATATATAAAAACGGAATTTGGACATTCGGAACACAAAGAATAAAACAAATCTTGCCCTCCCTATACACCCATTATATATTGCACTGGGCCCGACCTCACGTGAATATCTCAGGCACCATAATAGCCAGCTTCCTAGTTACTTGCCTAAAAGTACAGATTTAGAGCTTTCCAATGATGTATTGCACGTCCGTATCAGACGTTTCAAAACAAAACTATAGCAAACCGAAACTTATGCTTGAGTCATGTGACATGAGTAAGATCCCTAGGTTTTGTTTCTTATCTATTACTTGGTCGCTTCGAAAGATGGCATTCTGGTTTCAACGTCATTTAAAAGCACATGCTTTACACTTTCCATTGATGTAAGGGATGCCCGTATGTGTAGTTCTTATTGGAAACAGCCATCCTCTACATTCAATGTATATCTATGGGTTCAGTGCTTTAACGCGCATCCATTTCCCAGAAAACAGTAGCGAATGTGACGCGGCATAATAACAAAACCTGTGAGTGTGATTCTCTGACTTGAGCTGGTGTACTACACCGGATTCAGAGAGCGGGAAACGAAGGCGTAGGAAAGAGAAGCTCAAACAAAATAATTAGCAACAGACAACGTTTTACTTGCTCCCGCTATTAAGGCAGCGGGTCCTGCGTGATCCCAGTCCCGCTGCAGGGTTCAACTCCACTGTACAATACAATCTACATTGTGAGTCTTGCGCGTGTCTACATGGGGCGGTACAAACCTCAGTCATCTACAAATCAGGAAGCTCTATTAGCAATGGTTTCCCTCTTTATGAAAGATACTAATAATGTACGTGTTTTAAAAAAAAAAAAAAACCTAATGCCGGTAATTATGTACGTGTTCACTAGGCCTGCTACGATTAAAATTGAAAAAAATTTCAGTCGATTCCATTTCTAATTTATATACGTAGCTATAAATACTGGATAATCAATTTAAATAATTACAATTTTGTAACGCGCATAGTTAATAACTATTTAAGTTTATTAAAGGAACTGCAGCGAACGCTCCCTGTCTTATTTACAGTATTTCTGCCGAAGACCAGCAGTGGGCGTGCTGTTCTTTTCCTGCTGGTGTTAACTAGCACCTGATTTGCTGGTCCCATCCTACCAGCAAATCAGTTTTGAAAATGCTTTGTAAGTACGCACCCTTGGATCCAGAGTGGGTCAACAAGCTTTTATTCCTGGCAAACAACATGTAAATAAATAGTGCATATTGAAAGACCACAACAATCACAGAGCAAAAAAATGTCAAACTAAACTCATCACAGCTGCGATCAGTCAGTAGTCCAAAACAAGGTCAACAAAACGCAAAAATATGGTCTAGCTAAGTGTGTTTTTTCTTTTTTTCCTCAGTATGAACGTGTCTATTACTGTTATGAAATGTATTTTTGACAGAAATTAAGTCTTAATTGTTTTATGTTTTTTAATAGTCAGTTTTAATAATAGTACTCACTGGAACCGGATCCTTGATAGAGTCCTGCTTGGGTCTAATTTTTACGATCCGCTTCTGACCCGGACCCGACCTGAACCCGCAACCCGCTGCAGCACCATCTTTTTGCCCGCGACCCGACCCAACCCGCTTTAATATGAACTGCAACTACTGCCTGTGTCAACTGCCTCTCTTACGCTCTCACATTCACACACATATCTCTACCATCTTCCACAGATTGAGTTTATACAATAGGCTTTACAGTGTGGTAGCTTTCTCTAGTGTAGTGGTCTGCATATATTTTAACATTGTAACATTAACTATCTCTACGATAAAACTATCTTCACTATAAAATACCTGTCTATTCCTTTCATGCCACCAGTTGAAAAGGAGCTACACCTGTGCTTTCGCAGAGATGTACCAGTTTTGTGGCTGTAGTTCACAGAAATGTAACGACACATTTTACAAGCAACAAATCCAGTCACATGTTTATTTTCATTCGTTATGATTCCAAAATAATTCCACACTTCTGATTTAGCTCTCAAACTATTATCCACTACATGATGTAAACCTATCTTTTGTTTCACCTCGTGCATGGACATTTTTAATAGCATCAGGCAGATGTGACAAACGGATCAAACACTGCTTAGTCCCTAATTGCCTCCTGCTTTAGTGCAGGAAATACCGGTACATTTACCTTCTAATACGTTATTTGGGAATGGGTTACAGACAAGTACGCTGAAAGGACAGAAAACATTTTTGGTGATTCAAATTCAGACCTGAAAATTTACATTTTTTGGACCCGAAACCAAGGTTGGAGAACCACACAGCTCTGGGTAGCTTGCAGGCAGGCCCCCAGGGTGTCCTCGGCTCTAGGCAAACCTTGCATGGACATTTGTTATAATAAGGTAAATTTACTAGATTTTCATGCATGGTGCACCATAGGAGAAAAGCATTTGGGTTTTTTGGGGGGTTCTGATTTATGTATTTCTGGGTTAATGTGTCTTTAAATGTATGTGTCACATTTTACCACCAAGTGCATTGCAGCACAGAAAGCTAGATTGATCCTCGTTTGTCACCCCTTTTACATACTGCATTATTAAATCTATATAAATGCATACTGTTTCTCAGCTGCCAAGTTTAAACACTTTCCATTACTTCATTACTTGAGCAATGTTAAATGAAGGACCTGTAACAGATAGCATTATATTTCAAGAGAATTTTACTTGGCTTGATTGAAATTCAAGTTCATGAAGCCAAGTTTAGTTGTAATGGATGTACTCAGAAGATTCCTACAAGTTGGGGATCAGCTATTGGCAATTTTCTGCAATGGAAATTAGGGCTGGAATATCCATTCTAGAGTATACATAGGATTTGTGATGTGTAAAATATTTTGTTTCAGAAATGCACAGCCACGAATAGTTTCTGGAACAAAATATTTTCTGGTAAGGGCAATGACTACTTTAATGACCACACACTTTTGAAATGCTTTCTGTATTGTTATCATTCACTTGCAGCATGTGAGTTTCATCTGACAAGCTGTTTACTGCAGATCTTGCATCTACTTGAATGTGCGGTTTCCATGCATTATTGACTAGTTCCAGTTTCAAATTTTTTTTTTTGACAGTGTTTGGTTATTTTAAGACATTTCTGACACTTGGATTTTGATTGCTGAGGGTGACTAGTAATACATGGTTGGACAGCTATCACTTTTGGATTTCTAACAGTTGTTTGGTTGAATGGTGTCAGCATTTTATTATTATTTTTTATTCTTATAAGCGGTTGATTCTTAAAAGCAGAACGATATGATTACAATTAGCAAAAGCGTGCCTCCACGCATCAGCAGTTTAAATACAGTATACAAATGTCAATGGTGCTCGATCACAGAGGGCAATACATCAAAACAATCAAAACAAGTCTTTGTGGGTAAGCAGCTTGTTATATGATCATGATTATGTTTACTCAAGGCTGCAGAATCCTATTTTACTACAGTATACTTGAGAAGCGATCGTCTCGTGAGGGTGCCTACTTTAACTGCCGTGCGGTGTTACATGTAATGGCCTTTGAATTAAAATGACATTACAGTACAGTATTTTACTGTCAGGATTACCACTGCATTTACATCTGTGGCTTGCTTTTTTTCAGTTGTGATGCAAATCTTTTTTTCACTCAGTGGAGATGCAAAGCTCTGCAATCCCCCCCTCCCTCTACATGCATATCACACAATAACAGAGCTGTACTCGGCATGTATTCAATGAATGTGTATTCACTTTATTAAAACACATTCACTAACAGAGAACACAAATACCTGTACAATGCAGTCGCGTGTTTTTCGTTTTCCTGCCATGTCGACACACAAACTGCA
Organism: Acipenser ruthenus; assembly: GCF_902713425.1. Taxonomy (NCBI): domain Eukaryota; kingdom Metazoa; phylum Chordata; class Actinopteri; order Acipenseriformes; family Acipenseridae; genus Acipenser; species Acipenser ruthenus. The sequence continues at coordinate 54,578,629 of NC_081194.1, read as the reverse complement.
CGACTTGCTTTTTTTCTACTGGGAGTCGCTGCGGACCAGGGATTATACTGTATACATGCTGCGTACATGCCTAATCACACGAGATGTGATCATATTCAAAAACAGCTTTATTGGTTGTACGCATCATTGCACCTGATACAGTACCGTATTACATGCAGTCAGTTTGCCCAGAAATGATTCTTATAAGCAGATTGCTTGATTCTTACAAGCAGAGTATTTTAGCATGGTTAGTATAGGAATGATTTGGTCCCAGTCGTTTTGATCACTATATGCAGTTGATTCTTATATCAGCCATTCTTATAAATGGAGTGCACTGTATAGTTGTAGGGGTCTTGGTGAAAGTCTTGCCAAATATACTTCATGTTGGATATAAAATAACAGGATGGAGGAAAAAAATAGTTATGCAACCCTGATTGTAAGTGGTTTGTAAAATGTATATACCTCATGTACAGTAAAGGAAGATCAATTCACCTGTCTAGTTTAGAATTGTCAAGTAAGGCTGCAACGAAGGGTACATTTTGACCTTCGAAGGTTCGGAACACATTACCGAAGGAAGGTTTGAACCTTCAATGGGGCTAATTTGCATAATTTACTGGTGATGTCACCATAGCTACTTGTTTATATTTGACTGAATTTTGGTTATTTTGAAGGCAATCCATATAAATTAAATAAAACATTCACATGTAGTTGAAAAGTACGTTATATAGAACAGTAATCATGTTTTTATAATTTCAATAAAAATAAAATACAGATTTGTTTATTTACACGTAATTGATGCTGCTTGCGACGCGATACAACTCTTTGCTGTCAAGATGGGGAATTAAGAATTTAAAGGTTTGCCTCTGGATAACACGAGCTGGAGGGGGTAGTGGTGGACGCTGCTCAGTTTTTGAAATTAAAATTATTAGTGTTAGCGTATATTTTGTATGTTTCATACATATCCTACCATAGCACTTATCTTACACTGTCTTGTAGGTATTTGGTACATGTTTTACTGAAGCACTACAACCGCTATAGGTACCCCCCCCCCCCACCCCACCCACCCCACCCCACCCCAGGGCATTGGCATATTATACCCTGCTCCTTACATGGCAGTGGCGCCATAGAGTTGCTACGTGTAACGATTTGGTAGTGGATTTTAATACAACAGCTTCTGTTTACGTAAAAAAGGTTGCATTTGAGTGACATTTGAGTGACATTGCATGTGTGGTCCAGTGGTTAAAGAAAAGGACTTGTAACCAGGAGGTTCAAATCCCACCTCAGCCACTGACTCATTGTGTGACAATGAGCAAGTCACAACCTCCTTGTGCTCCTTCTTTCGGGTGAGACGTTGTTGCAAGTGACTGCAGCTGATGCATAGTTCACACACCCTAGTCTCTGTAAGTCACCTTGGATAAAGATGTCTGCTAAATAAACAAATAATAATAATTTACAGTATTCACACATTTGTCAAACGGTTTCTTTTAGCAGAAAAAAAATTAAAAAATACAATGCGTGAATACCACCTGATAAACCTTTGAAGGTTTAAAACTACCTTTGAATTCCTTGCTAGCAAACAAACCTTTGAAGACAGCCCTATTGTCGAGTCTATCCATGCTGTGTGGAAGGTACAGTAGATAATGTGCTGTTAATCTTGGCAGATTTTAAATATGTTCTTGTACTGCACTGTTGCACTTAATCTAGCTAGTAAATCCAGCTGTTCTTTGGAGGTGTTCAAATCAAACTGTACGTGTGACCAGGAAGCACCTGAATGTTGTGGCAAACAAACATGATTTTAATTTATTTGGATTAAACATTCTTGAACACAAGTGATGCCTCAGTCAAACCTTTGCTGTCCAATGCCTCATTTCCACTGCGGGCCGGGGCTGGTGCTGGCTCAGGCCAACAGACACGTGTTTCTTGGCTTTTTCCTAACGTGGCCAAATTCAGAAGTTCTTGTCCTGCATCATCAGGTCTCTGGGGTATTGTGGGAATGTGTGTTGCATTTTTAAAGAAACCCGTAGTAGTACAAGTTCAGGAATAAAATCTGCCCGAGCCATGGATGTTGCATTTGAAAAGATTTGTCCCTATTTTTATTTTTGTGCTACACACGATTCTACACAGTATTCTCAAGACCCAATTTTCCAAACCAAAAGGAAGACAGATTGAAAGTGAATCTGGTAGCTCCCATGTTAGAAGCATCCCATGTTAAAACAGTACATAAATCTAGCACTGGTAGCAAGGAATGCATCTTTAAGCATGCAGAATTTCCAAACAGGTAACATTCATGTTTTATCTATGCCAGAAACGAACATTCTTAACATTGGCTCAATGCAAATGAAATCTTCCAAAAGGGGGCAGACAGCAGCCAAAACAAACAGCTAGGCTTTGTCGTTGTTGCGTTTAGCCAGGGCTAAAAAGAATCGTGATCAGTCCCGTAAACCTGTAACAACCCCCAAGACACATTTTACTCTAGAATCACTGTAGTGCTCTGATTGTTTACCAAAGCATGATTACTGTTAGCAGACACAGTTTCCTGCTTTCAGAGAGAACAGTAAAGCTTTTATGTACAGCTTTATATAAAAAAAAAAAAATGTTCTCCACACAGGCACTACTCAAAAGACCCTGCAGCTCATTCACGTACTGCCACCCTAAAACACTGTCCATTTGTTCATAAAACAAACCAAAAAAAATGCCTGTTGCTGTCTTTTAATTTGTCTGTAGTCAGCCCGCAGTTTTTTATATTTTGTCCCAGCACTGTTGTTGTGATCATGTGAATCCGTTGTCTGCAAGGACTTCTGCTATTTTGCAATTGTTTTTGTATTTCCAAGTCAGCCCATACAGACAACAAACATTTTGACTCTTCATTTTCTCACTTGCCACCACAATTTTGTTCGATGGCAGCGATTGTAAAGGGTTATATGTTTTTTTGTTCCCCTGTCAGCTTCCTATAAAAGCACATGCCTCCATGCTACGTGATGACGGGTATGATAAAGCAAAACAGGCCAGAAAAACCATCCACCCCCGTCCAGGGCTGTTGTGGCCAGCTGTGGAAACCTCTTTTAAAACCATGACCAGCCACGGCAGGCAGTGGAAACGAGGCATGTGTGTGCACCCTGGCTGCCCCTCCAGCAACAAGCCACAAAGTAGTAAACAGGAACGGTCTGATTTCAAGGTTTAAACTTAGAGCTCAAGTGTGGCGGATCCAATTCTGATTGGATGTTTAGGCTTCAAGGCAAACTAATGGAGACAGAATCTTTACAACCAACTGGAGTTAAATTTAAAATGGCATGTATTTTGCTGGTTTATCTGAATTAGATCTTCATGGACATTTGTTACAATAAGGAATGAAATAATCTGAGTATGTACAGTGTCACACCACAAGGGAAAATGCACTGCCTGTTTGGATTTGGCATTGCCCCTGAAGTAGAGATGCAAATTAGGTTGATCATGTAAGTGACATGTGATCGCCAAAGTACTATAAGTTATGGGAGCAGCACAATTGTCTTCCAGAAATGGGGAAAGCCTTGATGCACAGTAACAGCATTTGAAACCGGCATGGCGGGGATGTTGGTAGGCTGCTTCAAGACATTGTTAATCTACTCTTAATTAAGGGAGGTGACTTTTGAACTCTTCGAATCTCTTAAGGTTCCATTTACTGATTTTGTCCGGTGAAAATGAACCGTTTTCCTGCCACATTGTTATATCCTTTGGATTTATTTATGATACCGATCTTTTACACATCAATTTGTATGAACCATTCAATCAGATATGCTATTCTCCCTAAATTATGCCCCAGTGGAACATGTGATAACATTGTGATTATGCTTACTAGGATTTTTTTTGTGTTTGTTTTTGTACAGCATTGATTTAAAGGTTGTGACATGCTGTGTATTTAAAAAAAAAAAAAAAAAAAAAAAAAAAACCCTTTCTGACAACTGCTTTCTCTAACAAGTGAGTGTTCCAAATAGACCCCTAGAGCAGGGCTTCCCAAACTTGTTTTACCCGAGGCCCACCTGTTCAGCTGCATTAGGTACAGCGGCTTACTATTAGTACTCCTTGGGGAAAATGTAAAATTAAAAATTAAACTGTCCTTTATTCACTTGAATAAATATTGTGAAAGATGGAAATCACATAGAATGTGGACTGAGTGAAAATAAAAAAAACTGAAACACTTTAATAAAATGAATTTGCAAAAACTAAACAGATGTTTTTTATCAAACCTTTAAATTATTAGGCACCTTTTGTACAATTAAACATTTTAGAAATGCAGTTTTTTTTCTTGGTCATCAAACAAGAAAGTGCATGTTTCTTATTATTCCCATTCATTACAATGTGTACAACCAGTACAATGTGCACAAAAAACTTAACTTAAATCCTAGATCTTAAATCTCTCACGGTGAACTGTCCTGCACAAAAAAGACGAATGCGCACAATACAGAGGGAAACGAGAGCCTACATCACTTAACCTAAAGAAAAGAAAACTTATGAAAATAAATGCATCTGCAGCGAAATTTGATTGTCAAAAAACGTTTTTTTTATTATTATTATTTTCCAACAAAACATATTCTAGTGTTTTTAAGACAACTGTGAATGAGCCAGTAATCAATAAAATAGCAGTATATCCAAACATTTTAATAAATGAATTATCGGTATGTAACAAGATTTATGAGTTTGATTAATAACTTGATTTAGTTAATATTGAAACGTATATCAAACTACTCCAATATTTTAAATGTTAATAGCTAATTAGTCACAAAAACGTATTCATCATAGGCTTCAATTGGATTTGTAAATTAATGTTATCAAGTACAAAAGTTAGTATGAAAACGTTTCTACGAAAGAAAAAAACGCATTCCAGCACCTCAAAGCTGAGCCCACGTTATAAATGCATTCAAACTCCTGGAGCTGCCTTTTTTGTTCTTTCTTCTTTGAAAAACGTATTCTTTTTTAGCTGATTCGACATGTAATTTTACAAAATACTGAACACACTGTTTACATCTGCCAGCAGAGAGATCACATGACCTTAACACCGCCCTATTGTCAGAGCTCTCGCTTTACATCCCGCCTACAGGTAGGCAATCTGTTAGCTCTGATTTGTGAATTTTGCTTTGATTGACAGTCCGCCAATATTCCCTTGCTACAGTTATTTTTTCTACAGTTACAGCTGCCGCCGGCACCTGCTTTTCGCTTTTAATAGAAAAAAAATGCATAGACTGTCATTGTGGGCCGCGGACCACAGTTTGGGAACCCCTGCCCTAGAGGAGGTCAAGCTGACAGTGCACTGGCTGCTGGGCCCCAAACTCTCCTTGCTTGACTTGGTGCTAATCTTCATACTGGATGTCACAGGCTGTGGGGATACTTGAAGGAGTCATCACTCCATGTCACGGTTAAGGCACTTTTTAATGCCTGCATAGTAAGGAGCTTGCCAGGTACTTTGAGGTAAATCGACAGATTTGGTCCCGAGACTTGGCACACAAATAATTCTTACTGTAGCAGTTAAGGAACTGTGAATCATTAATGTGAAGAGTGCGTGTGTTTTTTTGTTTTAAGCATGGACCCCAGTGTAAATACGTATTCAGTCAAACTGGTTCAGAGACCCAGCTTGGCATCAAACAAAGGGAACACTGTTCGGAGAACAAACAATGTACTGTTGTCTGCGTTTACTCTTATGCTCAGAGGAAAGTATTCATACCTGTGAAATTAAGACTGCAATAAAAACAGTCCATCTGTGATGAGGAAAACTGTAGCAATCATGCAAACATTCTGCTATTTAGTAAATGCATTAAAGGTGAAAGGCTAGTGTCATAAGAACAGCATATTATGATCCACACTGATCTGGTTTATATATATATATATATATATATATAAGTGCCATCTGCGCTTATGATTACTTTTTAGATGATACTGTTTCTCATATGATGGCTGTAACTGTGAATAGGTATACATGAAAATAACTTGATCTTGATTTTCAATTTTCATCTCATCTTCTCTTTGGGTCATTGGGCAGCATGAAGATTACTTTTAACAAAAAATGAGTCAACTTGCATCTGACCTTTTCTGCTTTTTCTGGCTTTAGTTGTAATTTCTGATGGAATTTGCGCTTAGCACTATGACTGTGGCTTACAGAAGCTAGTACCTTTTTGAAGATGCAACATTTCCTAAGGGTGAAGGGGTTACGTGTTAAACATTTCTTAAAGCTTTGCTTACTTGTAGAAATGTCAGTGTTACAGTGCTAAAGCCTTCACAAGCACTTAAGAACTGCTTGGAAGTGTTTCCCTGTATTTATTTAGATGGTATACCCACCCAAAGCCATTATGGTCTATTTTGATTTTAAAGTAAATTACAATGCTGTAAGATGCGCTTTGGGAATACAGGCATACCTATTTGTTATTGGAATAAAGCAGGATCTCTGGCTACAAAAATGTGAGCTGAACTAAGGGCTAAAGGAGCAACTTCACCAGGTCGGATCGTCAGAATTTCTTTTACTGCATCCCCACTGCTGACAGCTTTTTACTCTTCTTCCATTTCAAAAAATCAAACGAAGCAATGTATGTGTGTGCTGTGTACCAAAAGAAGCAAAATCAATAAGAAAAAGGTAATGTAGGTACACAGAAATGTGAATAAAAAAAGAAAATCTACTATTATCTACTATATATGTTTCAAATGGACTTCTAGTAGAATTAGAATTTTTCTTTTTATCAATTCACATTTTAGTGTACCTACATTACTTTTTTTATATATATTAGTCATGGGCACCAATAATAACTTCCATAACGCGGGAATTAAAAAAGAAAAGTCTTGTACGCTCGCAAGACTGCTAAAATACAAACGCAGTATAATCAAGATTTATATTAACATACAAAAAACTAGGTTTGCACTGATAAGATTTTCTTGGCCGATACCGATAGCCTGTCAGCAATTTATACATTTGTCAACTACAACAGTGTTCGTTAAATTCTTATTTTAAGAATGCACTGCTTAAAATGCTGCCCAACTTAAATTGTTCACTTAATCAAAAACAAAAATATGTCATGAAAATATCTGGTTACAAAATTCAGTCAAACCTTGAATTTGTTATAAACAAGACGGCACAGTAATCAATTCCTGCTTCAAAATGCCGCCTAATACACCCACAACCAATGCAGATTAAGATAAACAAACAGAGCAAGAGAAACACAAATTACAAAAGGTAATTCCCACTTCACATTTAGAGAGCCCACGACTCCTTGGACGTTAGGGAGATTGTTGCTGCTGTAGTCTTGGTTTTAAAAAAGTGCTTTTCAGTTAAACTGTTTACGTTCAAGGATTTGATCAAGTGAGCTACGGAGGACCTGAGGTGATGCCAAGCTGCCAAAGAGAGAGACGGAGCAGAGAGATCACAGAGGCAGTTTTGTAACCGCGCATCGATGCTGTATTTGAACAATAACTTGCCTGGTTAATACTGTTTTCTTACGAATAATAAATACCCCTATATTACAGTTTTGTCAGCCTGAAACCAACTACAAAGCGTTACTTAGGGTGAATGTTGGTCTGGTAACTGTAGAGGCTACTTGTACTCTAAACAACTACTACTACTAGAATTACAAATACTGTATCGACCGAGCTACAATGCTTTCGATGTTTGACAATTGTTTTCTAAAGTAAGACGGCAAGAAAGAAAAGTAACGAAAGTAATGTTTGGGATACTCTGGTAACACAACTAAATTGCGTGACCATTTAGAGATGCAGAGGTCGCGCTAGCCTTTAAAAATGTGCATTTGTAAAAAGCATACCATCTCAAAATCTGCGTTTTCAACCAGAACCCCTGCATTTTTACATATTGTATCAACATAGTTACATTATTTTCCAGTGTAACTAAGTTAACATCCAAAACAGTACACTGTATAAATAATGGCAGTAGTAATGTTACAATGTAGTAATGTTAAGTAGTTTCACTCAAGACAGACAGCTACAGTTAGGACTGATTTTAAAACAAAATAACATGTATAAAATACATTAACAAAGCAGGTTACTCTTGATCTCTGCATCCTCACCCTGTATTTGTTCACAGACGCATATATCAGTAACTTTTAGAAGCAACAACACAGATTACATTCTTGACAGTAAATTGAATATATATGACACATTTTTAATTTTATGAAATATTCGATTTTCTTAAATATACTATCGATTTGTTATTGTGGGGTCCCAATTGATAAATAATTTGATTATCATTAATACAAGCCTAAATATTATTATTATTATTATTATTATTATTATTATTATTATATACATTTTTTGTAAATGTAATAAACGAGAACCAAAACGGTAAGTTTTTTTTCCCCTTCACCTTACAACGCCATTGCCATGTCTTTGTTTTATTTGTAGTGTTTTAAAGTATAATTTCAGTTTGTTAGCTTGTTCAGCTACAAAAAGGCATACTTAAACCTCTTGTTAATACTTTATGAAAACGTGTCGATGGCCACTGTTTACTGTGAAGAAATGGCAATGGCAAGGAATGCAAAAAAAAAAGAAAAAAGTAAAAAATAAATAAAATGCGGTGTCAATTTTATGTACTATTTATTTCAGGAATAAACAAAACAACATTTACCTAAACTGCTGTTTGGCATCCTTTGTGTTGTAGTTAATTCACTGGGGTAAGGGCCTACACAACATATTATTTACTCCTGGGATATCTTTCTACTTTAACGTATTGCATATTGTAATGCTGTGAAATAAAGGCACACACACAGGCCACGCCCCCCTGCCCTGCTGCTGTGCTGTCTCTGGCTGTGTTCTGAGCAATATAAAGGCTTTTATTACTTTTTGAAAATGAACAAATATCTGAATAAATATTTAAATTATGAGCGAATATCTGAACATGAAAATCCTGTGTTTGTCCCAGCGCACACACACGCATATATATAGGTCAACCTTGGTTAACTCAACTGGTGGATAACTTGACACCTTCGCTTAATTCGACAGTCTCAGGCCCAGATTTAATCCACATAAAATATATGCATCCTGACCCTTTTTAATTTTTTAATTCGACACTTATTACCGGTATGTGTGTGTTTTATTAAAAGCAACATAGAAAATAATTGAACATGTGTAGTTAAATGGGTAACATCTGGTTACACTATTAAAAGTATGGCCTTATCCAAAAGAAGCTGGATTTTATACCTTTTAGAATCAAGTTTAGGAACTTGGTGGTGAGTTCAGTAAAATACAGCTTGCATTGACACTTAAGCATTCAGTTCATACCTACTTGTTTCTGGGGAGGGAGGGGGGTAAATATACTGGTGGGAGGCTGAACAGCAGGCTGTCACTGATTGGATGCCTTGTGAACCATGCTTTGCTGTTCTGACATTCTTTTTACTGGAATACGTGAACCATTTGCAGAAATTGAATTGAATGGATTTTAAATTGTTGTAATGGCATGGATTCAAGTAAGTTAGATGTTAACTGGTGTTTCCTGAGGTTTGAGAGCTTAGAATCCTGAACGTTGCCTGATTTTGACATTGTTTGTGCAAGATAACATTGTAGTAGCTTCCTGTTACAGTACAGCAAAATGTATAAAGGTTGTACTATGCATTGCTTCATACTAGAAGATCTATACATGAACAAATTACACTTACCTGTAGTCTACCTTAGTGTTTTTAAAGTGCGTGCTTAAGCATTTTAACAGATGAATAAGAAACATCTACAGGAACAAGGAACATTTACAAAGTTATTTTTCTACTGCAATTCCACTGTTAACTTTTGATATGATTCATGAAACAATCATTTTAAGCCATCCACAATATTTTGACAAGATGTTGAAATCCAATCGGTGTTAATGTTAATTTATGAACTTCTCAAGAAAGAAATTAAGATGTGTGTCACAATCTGGCCACTAATAACAATTGGTCTCCTCTCAAGCTCCACCCAATCATTTGAAAAAGTAAGGGCCTCTGCAGCATTCCTATTGTCTTGAAGTGTGATTGAGTAGCATCGCTTTGTTTTAATCCACATGTACTGTCACTGAATAATGCATTGATTTATTTATTGTTTGCTTTTACAGAAGGTACATTTGCTGTGGTTCCTTTTGGTGCATATTGAAACATGCATACATTAACTAGGGGGAATTGGCTGAGAGTTTAAAAGGAAAACATGATAAACCCTTCTCTACTCAGCGCCTGGCTATTAGAATATCCTATTCAAGCTACATTGAGCAGTCTAGTAGGATAAATTAATTTAAACTAGGGGTGGGAATTTCGAATAAGATATTTGAGTATACCAAGAATACAAACTTCGAATACCCGAATACTCAGCCTCTAATTACTCACATAACAGTAAGGTCCTTAGAACGTATTTGCAGGAATCACACATATAGACGCTTTGGATGAACAGTAACTGTGAAGAAAGCATCTAACATATTTATGTTGGAAAACATGAAAGAATATAAAATAGTTTACAACATGAGAAACTGGTTTTATAGAGGCTTGGTTAAATCGGCCTTGAATAAAGGGGTGATGCTAGCAGGTTTCACTAGCAAACTAAACTCAGCTGCAACAAGAAACGGCCCACACAGTTCAAGGGAAGAAACAGGATGATGAGAAGCTTGTAAGCAGTGTACAAAAAACTTGCAGAAAAGCAGAATAACCAGCACTAATTAAAGATAATGCAACCCCCAAGGGAAACAGATGGGTATGCAGATAAAAGCCTTTAACTCCTGTTATACGACAATTAGCAGCCCCCATGGGAGTGGTTCAGGGCTAAGATAGCAGACTGCTTAGAACCAGTATTTGATACAAGGCAAGTTTGGTTTGGTTTGATGTTAAAGTCCATTGAGAGAGGAACAGCACTAAACAAGGGGTGTGTGATAATAAGGTGCTGTCTCACGGTGATTCGACAGAAGGACGATTAGCAGGGGTGTACCCGATCGCATGTCTTGTGAATATGTAATGACTTGCATTCTATATAAACTTTTCTCTATTAAATGTCATTTGTCATGTGTCTGCCCAGTTTTGAATGCTGTCTAGATCATTTTGAATGACTTTGCTGCTGCAACAGTGTTTACAGTAATGCATTACAGTAATGCTTTAGTACTAATTTGTCTTGGTGATCTATGGAGACTCCTGTACATCCATACAGTCACTATCATTTCTACTTGTACATGGACGACTGTTGAGGCACATGTAGGTCGTGGTGTTCAGCAATATGTCACATGTTGTTTTTTTCTTTTATTTAATGTTTAAGTGTTTGTTTTTCCTGTAGTTTGCTTAGGTCCTTGTTTTTTATGCACAAACATATGACTGTTTGGTTACAGATTACTCAATAGGGTGCATGTGGAACATAGGTTCATTAAGTCTGAGATCTTTGCACTGTAGTTGATGATTTGCAATCAGCTGTTTGCTAACAGATACAATCATCGTGGCAACTCTACATTAAGATAGTTATGTTTTTTTTTCTTGACTTATCTGAGCAGTGATCTGAAACGGCACAGTAAACGAATTGGTGACTATACCATAAGCATCATCCCTGTTGTTTTTTTTTTTCCTTTAGAATAATGTAGCATCGATGCAACAGTGGGCAGATGTGAAATGTGTGAAGATTGAGTATATGGACATGAACAAATTATTAGAATTGAGCAACTATGCAAATTGCATAAATACTGTCTTTTGGTACATCTATTAAACTAAATATATCTTTATAAAAAAAATTAGGGATATTTTTGTTAACTATTTTATAGCTTACTTTCTGCAAAATTCCAAATTTGGTCTTTTGATTAGTTTAGGAGGATTCTGTCAAATGCATTTTTACTGTACCTGGAATAATGTCTGTACAGTAAATCAATGGTGTGTGCTTTATCTCCCAATTAATAATGTGTGACTCTTAATGTTGCAGCTCTAATACCCACACTTGTTTTTAATGTTGGTTATGTGGATTTCCGGTCACTCGTGCACGACCAGTTTGGAGGTTCTCTGAGTGTGGTAAAGCTATTTTCTCCCATTCGTTTTAGATATATATTTTCAGCAGTGCTGCTCTTCAGGTGTTCGCTGAGGCATGAAATTGAAGCAGCTTTAAGTGAAAAGATGTGCTTCTGAGGTGCAATATGATCTGAGATTAATAATTTTGTTTGACATTTTATTTTTCATCTTTTGAAAGCTGGTTTTGTTTGTCTTGCTTTTCAGACCCATCAAAGTTTGGGTTTGATATTAAAATATTTTTAATCAAGTAACTGCCCCCTCCACAAGTAGTAAATGTAACAAAATATCAATACTTTTATTTATTTTGGGGGGGTTGTTATAAGAGTAGGACAAGGGTTTTCAACCGGGGGCATGCAGTACGACTCAGAAATGCACAAATAAAAATGAAAGTAAAAGAAAATAATGATCTTGAATTGATTTTGTTAATGGTATTATATCTGTATACCATTGTGCATAAATATTTATTTTTTGTTTAGCAGCTCAAAGTGAACCGCAGATGAAAAAGAAACACACAGAATCTATCCGGTCCGTACTTTCCACCTGTACGCAGGCGTGATTTTGATTGAGTGGATTTCCACTCTGGTATGGATGGGTGAAGCAGCGGTGTGATGAAGAGCGCTTTGTGCTGCTCACTAACTTCGCTGTTTTCAACTTGAATACTAATCAGTGAAGCACAATATTTTGGCATTTTTTAGAAGTATAAACGCTCCGGTAAACATAAATAACAATCGCAGTAATACAGCTTTTGTTTTATTTATTAGGCACGGCTGTATTTTTAGTAACAGCAATAGCGGCTGGATGAAATGAATACATTTCTTACTTGCAAATGAAAAACGAAGGAGGAAAACACAAAGAGTGTAGAAAGTGCTAAGCGACATAGTTATACCGAATCCCTTTGGATAATTTTTATGTTGGCTTTAATAAAAAAAAAAGTTTATCAATGTTAGTTAGGGTGACCAGATTTTTTTCAAAGTTCAAAACAGGGACACATTGTTATATAATCGATAAGACTAATTAAACCTTTTAAATATAGCTATTTAATGGTGATAGAAATAGCCATTCTCTCACTCCTCCTTTTTTTTCTTTTTTTAAAGCAGTACACTCCTCCTGGGTGTATCATTTATGGCTAATTAGTTTAACTTGCCATATTGTGTTATATACATATTGCTACTTTTTATATTGAGTTTTTTTTTAATGATGATGATGATGATGATCAGGCTATTCAGTCGTTCTTTGTTCCAGAGAGATCACCTGAAACTGATAAGGTAGGCAGGCTACTGTACTTTTCCTTTCATAATTTATTCCTCTAGCTAGAGCGGTTACAATTATATTAGCTAACGTTAGCTAGCTAATGTTACCCACCGCAATTTCTAGCCATTCACGGACCCGAGCACGAAGTTATGATCTTCTTCTGTAATGCGGTCTCTGGTCTCTTTCTTTGCTTTCTTGTGGACTTTAAGTGTAATTACTTTAATTAATTACTCATTGGACAGTGTTGTTCTTGTGTAGTTTTGACTTTTGATCGTTTACGAAATACATTTTCTGGGTCGCTCTCACAACTCAAAGCGCACCACCAATTAGTAGCTAACGTTACTCGTAACATTTTAAATGGACTTTATACTTTACGTGCGTGCACTCATAATTCGTTCATCATTCTTAGTGTATTTTCTTGATGTGTGATATGTAAATAGCGTTTTAATGTATCGATCATTTTCTGGGTTCTTATAATCTAAGATGTAGCCTATTTATATATTTACATTTTAATAGTGTTGCTGTTATTTGCATTACACAATTTGTATTTAAATATTTAAATAACTAGCTAGCATTACTTAATGTAGCTGGAGTGAAGTTTTATTCCTTATTCATTATTATTGATTTTTATTTATATATATATATATATATATATATATATATATATATATATATATATATATATATATATATATATATATATATATATATATATATATATATATATATATATATATATATATATATATATATATATATATATATATATATATATATATATAAATGTATGTATATATGTGTTATTTAAAATCCTGATGAATCTGCAGATGGCATTGTAAAAAGCATCACCAGTTCACTGGAGAGGTTTGGATTATCTCTGAACTCAGTTTTAGCTTTTAGTGGCTACAACACACATATTCAACTATGGTGTCCATCGCAAATGGGGCGACAGCCGAAACAGGTGTTAAGTAGAGATTATCAAAAGTGAGCTCCTTGTGAGCCTCTATTTTGATGTGGGGTGTGCAGACTTCCACTCCTTGATCATGGAGGACAGACCTCTCCTTGCTGCTGCAAGAAGCAACCAAAAATATGCATGGAAAAGGAAATAAAGAACTTAATGGCTGCCTGTAAAGATTCAATATGTTGGTACCATCCGTGTTGGGACACAACAACATTGTTATTAGCTCATCATAAGCAATTTGTAAATCAGTAAAATTTTCTACTTTACTAACAATTTCTAAATTCACATACCTTAGTCATTTTGACAACCAATTCTGATTCTGTAAAGACTTACAAACTCAGGCTGAGAATTTAGCAGAATTTGTATATGCAGAGAGTTTACAAAGATCAATATATCTTTTTTTTTTAATTTATCTTTAGCTTTATGCAGCAAATTCATTCTGGCATGTGACTTCCTGTCAGCAGAAATTATCGGGAACCAGGGCAGGTTGCATGTCCACTGCTTAATTTGAAATGTGCAATAGCTTTGTGGTATTTATTTTAAAGAGGAAATTCATTTTAAAGGGAAATTGTAATTCCACATAGTTCTAGGTTTTTCATTGGTATTTGTTTGTATTGAATGTGTGTGAAATCCTGACATTTTTTTGAATTGCCAAGAATCTACAAAAGTGCCCTAGAACTAACGTTATATATAATAAATGTTTTTGGCCAATAGAAAACGTAAAAAGCCTACGATGCTTTCATTTATTATTAGTAAATACATTAACTAATAATTATGTTTTAAGAGGTCCACTGTATCTGTGAGTAAAAAAAAAATTAAAATGTGTGTGTGGCACGGGTGTTGTGTTGCGTTGCGTTAGGGTCTGTTCCTTATTTTTGAGGTCATGAGGTGGCAACCCTGGTTGTGACATAAATTATAGATTAAATAAACAGGGGGGAGGAAATGTGTTAATCGGATTGTTCTGCCTTTTATTGCAACTGGGCAGCAGTGTGGAGTAGTGGTTATGGGCTCTGGACTCTTGACCGGAGGGTCGTGGGTTCAATCCCCGGTGGGGGACACTGCTGTTGTACCCTTGAGCAAGGTACTTTACCTAGATTGCTCCAGTAAAAACCCAACTGTATAAATGGGTAATTGTATGTAAAAATAACATGATCTGTATAATGTGAAATAATGTATAACGTGGTATCTTGTAACGATTGTAAGTCGCCCTGTATAAGGGCGTCTGCTAAGAAATTAATAATAATAATAATAATAATAAAAATAATAATAATAATAATAACTGTGGTACCATTCAGTCGAGTGAAAATTGTAAAGGGGTACTTGAGCTCCAGACAGAAGGGGTACAGTTCCAAAAAAAGATTGAAAACCCCTAAAAGGCTGGGGTGATGCCTATTTTTTCACAATCGATTTTATATTGTTCTCCAAAAAAGCCAATGCATCAATTCTTCCACGGTATGAAAGGGTAAAAAAAACAAAAAACCACAGTAATACATGTGGAGCTTTGGATTACTGTGTAATATTACTAGTAACGCTTTAAAAACTATTATGCATATTACATTGTTGACATCAGTCATATAGTAATTAAATATATTGCGTTATTTATTTTTCCTTATTTGTGTTGATTTGTACCAGTTGGGTGTGAAACAAAATATTAATAATAATAAAAAAAACGTTGTTTAAATCCATACCCAGTCAGAGCAACAACCATCAAGAGAAAAAAAAAAGTTATCACTGTGCACAGCAGTTTAGTAACAGGAGTGTTGTCCTTGGCTTATATTTGAATTGTGTTGAGGAACATGATAGTGTCCACATTTTGTTCTAATTTAAGCGATGACTGGCACTTGTTTACAATCTGCTCAGCATTACTGAATACCTGCTCACTAGGGACTGACGTTGCCGGGATGCTTAATACTTCTGACAAAAGATACACATTTTGGAATGTTGGTTGTTTGTCTTCATTTTTACTCAGGGGTAGTTCAAATGAATAAATGCAGATTTTGTTTTAAGTTTTGTAGGGTGCCATTTCCAGAGGTCACGATTACACAGAAGTCTGATTTTATATTCGCAGGACATTTTAATAAAACACAAAAATATAACAGCAGTGTGTTTTTTAAAACGCTGATATAAAAGACCACATTTCCCCTTTTCATCCCTATGCAATCATTTTGTTTATATTACAAAGTAGTTTTATGCAATGCAATGTGCAGTGGCGACTCGTAGGAGGGGCACGCCTGGTCACGTGCCCCCCCAGATTTCTGCCAGGCAGTGGCTTAGCCACTGCGTTAGGATTGTTCACACTGAAACATGTGTAAGAAATAAAGAAATTGCATTATTGTTATATTTTTCACTTCCCATTATAGTCTATGCGGGGCGGACGCGGCACGGGCGGCGCTGATTTTTCTATTCACTTACGGAGTGAACTTGTTATTTATCGCGTTGCTGTCGACCAATGAGAATACATAAGCAAGCTGCACCACACACAGATGCATGTAACATATAGGCTATGACTGTATATGCTATGTACCCTAAATACTACACACATAGAGTAGTAATGAGTAGCCTATGTATTTACGTAGAATGCACTCGCCTAACAACATATCTTACTGCCAGCTGACCTCTCCAGCGGCCAGCCTACTGATAACATGATCATTTTTCACGGATTGTGAAGCCAGCTTCATCAAGGGAC
Organism: Acipenser ruthenus; assembly: GCF_902713425.1. Lineage (NCBI taxonomy): Eukaryota > Metazoa > Chordata > Actinopteri > Acipenseriformes > Acipenseridae > Acipenser > Acipenser ruthenus. The sequence goes on along the minus strand of NC_081194.1, from coordinate 54,561,798 downwards.
GGTAACCAAGTCCATCCAGGTCTTGGAGATGGAGTGGTAAATGTACAACCTATTATTAATTCAATAACTAAAGAAATAAATAAAGAATGAAAACAGTTCTGGACGCTGTGGAGAGAGAAACGGCAAAACTGTTTCAATTCCTGAGTTCGCTTACCTAGTTTTCATTCTGATTAGTTGTTTAGGCTACAGCGCATCCGTCAGCTCAACAAAGCCTGATAGGCTAGCGAATGTCAGTGCAGTGTGATACCATAAAAAATGAGTGGTTGGATTTGCTGTCAATCAACCCAAGATCATTTTGGATCTGTTGTTTGTACATTTTTTTTTTTAAGGCGCTGTAATTATACAATGTAGTTAATGCAACTGTGCACAAGTCCCTCCTCCCCCGAACCTATAGGTACTACCGGCAGTCCTGCGTCAGTCAAACGGTAATTAAATTAGTCAGGATTTGTGAAAGATTGGTCGGTCTTTTTCGAAAATAAAACGTCAATGCACTAATAAGAAATCAGGTTGCCAATTGCACCACTGTGATTACTCACCTTAAAGTTACCATTTCCAACCTCTCCTGAAAAAAAATCCCGGCTACACCACTATTGCCAGGGTTTATTATTTAAAAATACGTAAGTGCGCAGTTTATTTCAAACTTTCAAAACTTAATAACATAACCAAAGATCGTCTAAGACCCTTCACCGTTATATTTGTTCTCGTGTAAGACTTTCACTTTTTCAGTTAGCGAAAATATGTGCTAAAAACAGAGTGAATTTGAGCCCTATTAAAATGGCAAAAAGACAGCTACGTTTGGAGTTTTTCTACAACAAAAAAGCTAAACCACCAACGCCAGAGACATCAACAGAAACTGAACCTGACGGTTCTGTAGTTCAGAATGTTATTAACAGCACGAGAGTGTGACGATACTTCCATTTCAAACGCTCAGGTTAGTGCAGGTGTAGCTGTCTGTCGATAAGAGACCCTTGCCTGTAAAGTGTTGTTTGCAGCACTCTTGATTGTGACAATCTGGCGTAGAACTGTTTGTGATGAAAGATCTGGTAATGTTAGAAAGCTAGCGTAATGTTTACATAAAAATGGTTAAAATCGGGCATCGGGTTTGAGCACAGTTTTTTTTTTAAAAAGGCGCAGTGGCCTCAGTATCCCATATAGCACTGCACATGCCCCTGATATTAGAGAGAATCAGTAATCTGTATCAGAGCATCTTACCTGTTGACACTCAGCCAAGAATTTGGACAAGTAAAACACATGCTCAAAAATCATGGTTTTAAAACCATGGATGAGGCCTGCAGGGTTTTTATTGAACTAATCTGACATCTTTCCTGCTTTCGCAAAACTTGCAGCAATTGCAATTACGATACCTGTACCTTGTGTAACAGCAGAATGGAGTTTTAGCTGTCAGAACAGAGTGCAGACCAGCAAACACTCTCGTTTTACATGAGGATCATCTAAAAGTGGAAGTGGAAGCTCCTGAGATTTATTAAGACTTTGATTTGGAAAGAGCTCCAGTCATTTTTCACTTGGGTTTAAAAGGAAAATTTAAAGAACTTTTAAACAGCAAAACTAAATAGTTCTGATGTTGACAGCTACCGCAGAGACATTGGTACATGTTCTACAACACTGATTTATGCATTGAGAATGGGAGATTTTCAAAAGAAAACGTTTCATAGTAAGCTTTTCTTTGTCTATTTCTACTACCATTATTTATACTGTGTACTGTTTTGCATATTAATTCCGTTAATCTGAAATATTTATATTATTTTTCAATGTAACTGTGTTGATGCAATATGTAAAAATGCAGGGGTTCTGGTTGAAAACGCAGATTTTGAGATGGTATGCTTTTTACAAATGCACATTTTTAAGGGCTAGCGCGACCTCTGCATCTCATTAAATGGTCACGCAAATTAGTTGTGTTACCAGAGTATCCCAAACATTACTTTCTTTACATTTCTTCTTACTTTAGAAAACAATTGCCAAACATCGAAAGGCATTGTAGCACGGTCGATACAGCATTTGTAATTTTAGCACAACGCTCTTAACTTGCTCTGTTACTCGCAGGGGGGAGAAGATGAGCTCAGTCGCATGCAGATTCAGTGAGTCAGACCTGAGGGGAGCAGAGAAGCTCTGCACTTAATGCAAAAAAAATAATTGCAGATTCCAAATTAATAAAAAAATAAAAGCTTTCCTTTGCTTAAACCCTTTACACAAAACGATGCACAGGCTTGACTATAGTCAGACGATACTATGCATCGCCTCAGCCTTAAAAAGCACTGCAGTAGGTAATTCAAGTGTGTTTTTTCAAGCTTCATAGAGGCAACAACAGGGTGCTTAACATTTTCTCAAATGTTAACTTATAAAACACATTGCAACTACTACAGTATGACAGTTATACAGTAGTGCAAAAATTAAATCCAAACTTTTATTGAGACTGTGAGCACACGTTTCTTTGTTTCTCACAAGTATAGGCAGGTGAAGTATAATCAGCTTCACAAGATTTGAGTGGGAGCTGTCATCTTGAATGTGCCAGATAACACAGTGATTTAATTCATGAAGTCAATCAATGTGACGGTGCCTGGTAGCACTATCACACAATGGCAGAGAGACTGTTGAACTACTGTATCTCATTTGTTGTTGGTTTTTTAGAATTGCTACTTTTGAGACATGACTGCGGTTTAAACAGTTACTCTTCAGTGCCTTGAACTTCTCTGAGTAATCCGATTTGTCAGCACTTCTGGCATTTATCATTAAGGCCTCCTTTTTACCATCGATGCATTGTTTTCCAAGTAAGCCAATGCATAGATTGTCCTTTAAAAATAAATAAAAAATCACCAGAACTAACAGAACTAATACATTTAGAGCTATTGATAATATACAGAATCGCTACAAAATTATTTGAAAATATTACATCAGTTGAATGACATCCGATTCTGCATAACTTCTCTTAAAAAAAAAAAAAAAAAAAAAAAAGGGCTTGCCTCAGTTCACAGCATTCACTTCAGGTGCTTTGGTCAAAGAGAAATATTGCATTATTGTTTACAATAAAACAATACACCAAAGATTCTTTTACAGATATTTTGCAACAATACTATTAAAAAAATAAATAAAAATGGAACCAATGAAAGTTCCTCATTAAACCTTCTGGAGATTCATACACACACACACACACACACACACACACACACACACACACTCTTTTATATTACATTCTGATACTGACAGCCCTGGTTAGTATTTTCTGAGTAAATAAACCCTAAATAAGCAAATAACGTTTTAACATCGCAAAGACTTAATTACATAGTAAAAAATGAAAAAATGAAAAAAAACATGTACACATCAAAGTATATATTGAAATGTTTATATTTATTGTTGTAATTAAAATTGCTAGTGAAGATATAAATATATACATATTGAGCACATTTTCGGATACTATAATGTTTTTAGAATAGTGTGTTTCTTAAAGGTTCATTTAAATTACTGGGGTTCCGAATGGTAATGCACAGGGCAGTCTTTGGTGTAGCATTCCAGTCGTCTGCAATCTTGCCTTGCGACGGCTTTGGTACACTCACCATTTCTGTAATGGTTACATTTCGTACTTGAAAGGGAACCAGGGTTATGGCAATAACCTAACATTTTCAGATGTACTAGTAATTTCAGAGGGAAAATGCAACTGTCTCTGCAAAACATTGTAAGCAGCAAATGCTTTGGATGAGCAAGCGCACCAAGTTAGTCTTATGCTTCACAATACTAAATGAATCCTCTTGAACAGGATCATCAGGAATCTGATTCGGTACGCTGCTGCAATCAGGATCTTGTTTAGTCTGATTTAGCAGATGACCTACCTCCTGATTAACTTCTGGTATGCTGCAATCCTGGATTAGCGTCTGTACTAACTTTAGTCCAATCAAGTGGACTAAACCTGCTTAATCCACTAGTTAGACGCTTCAAGTGAACTAAATTTGGTACTCTGCAATTGACCAACAAAGTTCATTAGTCCAGGTAATGCCTGATCTCAAAATGTTTGTCACAGAAGGCACAAAAGTTTATCAGCTGCAGATGCAGTTTACACAGCCCACTCTGGTGCAGATACATATCATGTCATATCATGGTGTTTATAATTGACTAGATACAATTACTGTAATTGGCAGCTGTTTACGAAAGCAGGTAGTGCAATAACTATAAATTGGACTTTGTGTTCAGTTACTTGCAGAGCATGATAGTCTGCTGCACATTTCTAAAGATCCACATTTAGAAATATGCCATTGTGTTCTGAAATAGGTCTGTGTTCCTGAATACATTTTTTTTTTTTTTTAAGGCAGACAGTAAAACCAAAAATGTTGCCGATGAATTGGGGGTATTTGTATTTTTTTAAATTATTTAGTTTTCTTATCCACAAATTTTAGTGGACCTTTCATAAACAAAAACATCAATAGAAACGGTAGATCAAAGTGGTTAATAAAGTTTTGCACTATCCTTATGCATTGTAAAAATGGCCAGGGCGGTTTAATAATGTACACCATACAGTATATGTTTTTTGTGTATTTTTTTGTGTAGTTAAAACTGCACAAATGACATTGTCCCAAGCTTTAAATACTGCACATTTTCATCTGTGGCTTTGATTTGAATATGCAGATTGCCAGGGGTCTTTGACTGATGCATACCATTTTCGCAGCAGCTCTTAGAATGTCGAGTTTATTGCCTTTATTATAATAGAGAGGATCTCCTTTGACTCTTCCCATTTAATTGGTTTGTATGCAGTTGCAGCTGACTGCACCTCCTCTTGTGCTCTTAAATGGTTTCTCGTGAGGAGAGTATGTGACCCATCCACTGCTACCGATTACAGACGTGCTCAAATTTGTTGGTACCCTTAAAGCTCATTGAAATAATGCTTCATTCCTCCTGAAAAGTGATGAAATTAAAAGCTATTTTATCATGTATACTTGCATGCCTTTGGTATGTCATAGAATAAAGCAAAGAAGCTGTGAAAAGTGATGAATTATTGCTTATTCTACAAAGATATTCTAAAATGGCCTGGACACATTTGTTGGTACCCCTTAGAAAAGATAATAAATAATTGGATTATAGTGATATTTCAAACTAATTAGTTTCTTTAATTAGTATCACACATGTCTCCAATCTTGTAATCAGTCATTCAGCCTATTTAAATGGAGAAAAGTAGTCACTGTGCTGTTTGGTATCATTGTGTGCACCACACTGAACATGGACCAGAGAAAGCAAAGGAGAGAGTTGTCTGAGGAGATCAGAAAGAAAATAAGACAAGCATGGCAAAGGTAAAGGCTACAAGATCATCTCCAAGCAGCTTGATGTTCCTGTGACAACAGTTGCAAATATTATTAAGAAGTTTAAGGTCCATGGAACTGTAGCCAACCTCCCTGGGCGCGGCCGCAAGAGGAAAATCGATCCCAGAGTGAACAGAAGGATAGTGCGAATAGTAGAAAAAGAACCAAGGATAACTGCCAAAGAGATACAAGCTGAACTCCAAGGTGAAGGTACGTCAGTTTCTGATTGCACCATCCGTCGCTTTTTGAGCGAAAGTGGGCTCCGTGGAAGAAGACCCAGGAGGACTCCACTTTTGACAGAAAAACATAAAAAAGCCAGACTGGAATTTGCTAAAATGCATATTGACAAGCCACAATCCTTCTGGGAGAATGTCCTTTGGACAGATGAGTCAAAACTGGAGCTTTTTGGCAAGTCACATCAGCTCTATGTTCACAGATGAAAAAATGAAGCTTTCAAAGAAAAGAACACCATACCTACAGTGAAACATGGAGGAGGCTCGGTTATGTTTTGGGGCTGCTTTGCTGCGCCTGGCACAGGGTGCCTTGAATCTGTGCAGGGCACAATGAAATCTCAAGACTATCAAGGCATTCTGGAGCGAAACGTACTGCCCAGTGTCAGAAAGCTCTGTCTCAGTCGCAGGTCATGGGTCCTCCAACAGGATAATGACCCAAAACACACAGCTAAAAGCACCCAAGAATGGATAAGAACAAAACATTGGACTATTCTGAAGTGGCCTTCTATGAGTCCTGATCTGAATCCTATCGAACATCTATGGAAAGAGCTGAAACTTGCAGTCTGTAGAAGGCACCCATCAAACCTGAGACAGCTGGAGCATTTTGCTCAGGAAGAGTGGTCCAAACTACCTGTTAACGGGTGCAGAAGTCTCATTGAGAGCTACAGAAAACGTTTGATTGCAGTGATTGCCTCTAAAGGTTGTGCAACAAAATATTAGGTTAGCGGTCCCATCATTTTTGTCCATGCCATTTTCATTTGTTTTCTTATTTACAATATTATGTTGAATAAAAAATCAAAAGCAAGGTCTGATTTCTATTAAATATGGAATAAACAATGGTGGATGCCAATTACTTTTGTCAGTTTCAAGTTATTTCAGAGAAAATTGTGCATTCTTCGTTTTTTGTGGAGGGGTACCAACAAATTTGAGCACGTCTGTACCTTTCCCCTCTCTTGCATTGAGTGGGCTCTTTTCTAATCTGAATAAAACCTAGCTCATATCCACTGGATATAATGGGCTTGCATAAGTGGTACTTGGATTAGAATGGATTGTATTGTCTGTTGTGGTAGAAGGCTGATGTCTGCAATTAGCATATACCAAAGCTCCCAGTTTCCCTGATCATACAGGCAGATTCATGGGAAAGCCTGTTTTTCTGTGAACAGTACGAACTGATATGCTATTGTGACTGTGTAGGGAATTTAGAAATCCCTTTATTTATTTATTTATTTATTTATTTATTTATTTATTTAAAAATAATCTAACCACAAGCAGTCAAGTGTGTGTTTTTTTTTATTTTCAGTACTATAAGGCCTTGTACACACACACACACATTTATATTATTATTATTATTATTATTATTATTATTATTATTTATTTCTTAGCAGACGCCCTTATCCAGGGCGACTTACAATCGTAAGCAAATACATTTCAAGTGTTACAATACAAGTAATACAATAAGAGCAAGAAATACAATAACTTTTGTTCAAGCAAAGTACAAGTGTGACAAACCACAATTCAATAATACAGCAGATTATAGTGATAGTTACATCAGGATATGATTAAATAGTGATAGTTACATCAGGATGTGATTAAATACAAAGTACTACAGGTTAAACACTTGGCATATTACAGTATTCTGAAGTACAGGATCAAATGCAGTAAAATAGGGGGCAGATAAGAGCAAAATAAAGCACATTTACATGAAGGGTGATAGTGTCCCAGGATACAAACAGAGGAGTTCTACAGGTGCTGTTTGAAGAGGAGGCGCCGGAAGTCTTAAGGAGGCGCCGGAATGTGGTCAGGGACTGGGCAGTCCTGACATCTGTAGGAAGGTCATTCCACCACTGCGGAGCAAGGGTGGAGAAGGAGCGGGCTCTGGAGGCAGGGGAGCGTAGCGGAGGTAGAGCCAGTCTTCTAGTGCAGGCGGAGCGGAGAGGTCGAGTGGTGGTGTAGGGAGAGATGAGGGTCTGGAGGTAGCTGGGTGCAGTCTGGTCAAGGCATCTGTAGGCTAGTACAAGAGTCTTGAACTGGATGCGAGCGGTGATCGGGAGCCAGTGGAGCGAGCGGAGTAGTGGAGTAGCGTGGGCGAAGCGAGGCAGAGAGAACACCAGGCGGGCAGCAGAGTTCTGGATGAGCTGGAGCGGACGGGTGGCGGACGCAGGGAGGCCAGCCAGGAGGGAGTTGCAGTAGTCTAGGCGGGAGAGTACCAGGGCCTGGACCAGGAGCTGGGTAGCATAGTTTGTGAGGAAGGGACGGATTCTTCGGATGTTGCTCAGGAAGAATCGGCAAGTGCGTGCCAGAGTGGAGATGTGCTGGGAATAAGAGAGGCAGGGGTCCAGGGTGACTCCAAGGTTCTTAGCTGAGGAAGAGGGAGAGAGTGGTAGATTCCAGAGGAACAGAGATAGAGAGATCAGAGGAGGGGGAGGAGGAGGGAAAGAAAAGGAGGTCAGATTTAGAGAGGTTGAGTTTGAGGTGATGCGAGTGCATCCAGGAGGAAATAGCAGACAGACAGGTAGAGATACGGGAGGAGATGGTGGAGTCAGAGGTGGGGAAGGAGAGGAAAATCTGAGCATCATCAGCATAGAAATGGTATGAGAAACCATAGGATGCGATGAGGGGGCCCAAGGAGCGGGTGTAGAGAGAGAACAGGAGAGGACCCAAGACTGACCCTTGGGGGACTCCAGTTAAGAGAGGGTGAGGTGTGGAGGTTGCTTCACGCCAGGTTACCTGGTAAGTGCGGTTGGAGAGGTAGGAGGAGAACCAGGCCAGAGCAGTGCCAGAGATCCCCAGGTCAGCAAGAGATGATAGTAGAATAGAGTGATCAACAGTGTCAAAGGCAGCAGAGAGGTCGAGGAGAATTAGGACAGAGGAGAGAGAGGCAGCTCGGGCACACTTAAGTGAGTTGGTGACAGACAGGAGGGCGGTTTCAGTGGAGTGAGCAGAGCGGAAGCCAGATTGGAGAGGGTCAAGCAGAGAGTGGTTGGACAGGAAAGCAGAGAGCTGGCGGTGTACAGTCTGCTCGAGGGTTTTGGAGAGGAAGGGTAGGAGGGAGACAGGACGGTAGCTCTGGAGGGAGGTGGGGTCGAGGGTAGGTTTTTTGAGGAGGGGAGTGATAGAGGCTTTTTCGAAGGCAGAGGGAAAGATACCAGAAAGTAGAGAGGTGTTGAGGAGGGAGGAGATGAAGGAGAGTAGAGCAGGAGCAGCAGCTTGAAAGAGGTGAGTGGGGAGGGGGTCCAAGGCACACGTGGTGGGTTTGTGACCCTGGAGCAGGGAGGAGAGGTCAGAGTCTGAGAGGGGCAAGAAGGAGGGCGAGTAAGTAGGGGATGTAGTGGGTGTAGGGGTTGGAGCAGGAGGGGGTGCGGGGGAGGGAGAGGTGTTAAAGAGTTTGCGGATATCTGAGATTTTAGAAGAGAAGAAGGAGGCAAAGTCATCAGGGGAGATAGAGGAGGGGGGGAGGGTTTAGGAGAGAGGAGAAGGTAGAGAATAGTTTACGTGGGTTGTTAGTGGAGGCTTGGATTACAGATTGGAAATAATAAGGAGAGAGTAGAGGAGAAGGAGGAGAGGAGAGTGCGGTAAAGGTCTAGGGCAGCAGGGAGTTTGGTTCTCTTCCATTTCTTTTCAGCACATCGCAGTGTGATTCTTGCCGAGCGGAGCGCAGAGGAGAGCCAGGGATGGGGAGGGGAGGGGCGAGCAGGTCGGGAGGTGAGGGGACAGAGGGAGTCGAGGGAGGAGGTGAGTGAGGAGAAGAGGGTGGAGGTAGCAGAGTCTACGGAGAGTTGTGAAAAGTAGTCGATAGGAGGGAGGTGAGAGAGAGCAGTGGAGGCAAGGACAGAGGGGGAGAGAGAGCGGAGGTTACGGCGAGAGGTGACAGTGGGGGTAGGAGGAGCAGGGAGAGGGGGGAGAGACAGAGAAAAAGAGATGAAATAGTGATCAGAGAGGTCCAGGGGGGTGACAGAGAGGGTGAAAGGGCAGCAGGCCCTGGAGAAGGTGAGGTCCAGTTGATGACCAGCTTTGTGGGTAGGAGGGGATGGAGAGAGACAGAAGTCGAAGGAGTGAAGGAGAGGGAGGAATCCAGCAGAGTGGCTGGGGTTGGAGAGATGGATGTTGAAGTCACCCAACAGGACAGTCGGGGTAGACAGAGAGGGGAGGGAGGAGAGTAGATAGTCGAGTTCATCCAGAAAGTGAGTGAGAGGCCCAGGGGGGCGGTACAGAACAATGAGCAGGAGTTGACAGGGAGAGGTTAGTTGGACTGCATGAAATTCAAAGGTATTGACAGAGAGTGAGATGAGATCGGAGGGGACAGAAAAGAGTAAGGAGGGAGAGAGGAGAAGACCCGTCCCACCTCCCCGTCCAGTGAGACGCGGGGTATGGGACAGGACGTAGAGAGAGGACAGGGCAGCAGGAGTAACAGTGTTATCAGGGGACAGCCAGGTTTCAGTGAGAGCAAGGAAATCGAGCGAGAGGTGGGAGGCAAAGGCAGAGATGAAATCAGCTTTGTTAGCAGAAGAGTAACAGTTCCAGAGTGCACCAGAGAGTGTGCGGGAGGGGGGGGGGAGAGGCAGAGAAATTAGGTTAGAGGGGTTGGAGGAGCAGCAGCGGAGGGAGGGCAGAGGACAAGGACGGGAGGACAGAACAGGGATGTGAGAGACAAGCAGGACAAAAGGCACAGTAGGAGCAGTAGGGTGGAGGGTGCAGACCTGACTAGTAGATAGCTTCTTCTAGAGCCCCGTTAGGTTTGGGTCTCTTGGAACAGCGTCTCAGCGCAGGCCTCCCCTCGCTAGACTCCCACAGTTAGACTCCCAGCTCTTTTGTTGAGGCTCTTCTGTTTGCTGGTGCAGAAATAGGCTGCTTAATATATAAAAAAAAAAACAACAACTGCGTGGAAACCAATCAGATAGCAAATCAACTTCTATTCAATTAAACCACTCACCTGGTACTAATCACACACCAACTCAGCTAATTCAAAACACCACCTTACAAAGTTACCAAATGTAGTTAATTAAAAATTACTTGAAGCAGGAACTTGCCTATCTGCCTCTATATCTATATAGATCTAGATAGATAGATAGATAGATAGATAGATAGCCATGTTTATCACATGGATGGTCACAATTTGATCGAAACGTTTGCACACAGCTTTATTATTTTGTTTTTTTTGCCTGTACTTCCTCTAATAGACATTTTTTATTTTCATGAGTTTGGCATTATAGCGATTCCTGTTGCCACCACACAATTTTCAGTGTGTGGATTCTTCCATACATAAACTATCTGTGAATATTGAAGTTCAACGCACCTGTTTATACTATCTGTTGGACTTTGTTTTTGAAGGTGCAGTAAGTTTGGATTATAAACATGACAAACGATGACATCATTACTTGCGTAGAAATCATCTGAGCACCTACTGTGGTTTGTTTTAGTGCAGTTTTAATACTTACACACACACACATTTGCTGTGCATTAAGTAACCAAACTGAATTAATAACAGGACTTGCTACTTGTTCTGAACAGGATTAACTAGTGCCCAAATATGTTACCTCCACTTTTCTCTGCAATTTAGAATGTCCGGCTACTGTGTTTTCCCTCATTGCATAAACTCCCCACACAGCTCATGAGAACTAAACATCCTCTGCAGATGTCTGCCGGAGCTCACCAGGTGCCTGGCCAGTAACAGGTGCTCTACATTGGCAAAAGAAAGGACAAGGCCAAAATGTGTAGGAGGTTGTGTAATTTTGCTTAGGATTCATATATAAAGCTAATTATTAGCCTCGGAAAGAAAAAACACAGTTTAAGCATGTGACTCCCACTGAGTCAGGGTGCTGGATAGCCAATTTGTTAGGAGTACTGAAGCAAAGACATATTGGGTAGTTGATGTGGAGTTTAAACCTTTTAACTTGAACAACAAAAGCAGCAACCTAAAGATCAGTTAAATGTTGTTTGGCTTGCATAGAATTTGCATATGGTAATATATTTTAGAGTTTCCTGTTTGGTCCGCCTTTAGTGGAGTGTTTTTATGGGTTCTAAAACTGTAAAAGGTTTACAAAAACTGCTTTCAAAGGGAATGCCATGAAATGAAAGTTATCCAAAATGTTATTATTGTAAGTGCAAGTGCAATTGAAGGATATTGTGTTCTGTAAACCACTGTGAAGATGAACAAATGAAGTCTAACACAGCTTTACAAAATACTGGTGTCTGTATTCTACCGTGTTTTGTAGATGGGTTGAATTTAATTTTTTTTTTGTTTAAATTGTGATGATGTCTGGGTTAGAAGATACATTACATATGTTCAGTCATCATAAACTTCTTTTTTTTATTAAAAAAGTTTCAGTACTTTGTTATCCAGTCGGTGTATCTTAAACACTGGTAGTATCTTGCAAATTCAACCTAGACATTTCTTTATTGCTTTTTTTACTTTACAGATATATTTTATTGCTGTTCTGATTCAAGTTGTATTCAGTTGCAACTTTTGCATAATATTCCCAAATGTAGTTGTAATGAACAGTATATTAAAGGAGGTTTACACTTTTTCGTGCATGTAAACAAGTCAACTGTATATACATTTTTTATTAAAGTGAACCTATTCCTGTTTTATTTAGCTTGAGGTGTTTATAAAAATATGAAAATGCTTTCTGCACAATGTATAACTTTGAGTCCATTTGCTTTGTTTGCAGTCTCTGGTTGAATTGCCTATTTGATTTTATCCAGTAAATACAACCCTGGGTGTTCATATATAGGCCTGAATTGTACTGCTGTTCATTGTAATAAATAAATACATGCTTTATCCCTCATTAGAAAGGTAATGAATGGATTCAGTGCTGTGACATTACAGCACTTTTACGTTGATGCTCTGCGCCAGAAAGTCATTAGTTTAAATCCCCTTGCACTGCTTGTCTGGCTGGGACATTAATCCATCTAGCAATGCCTTGAGATTGTAGACGGTGCTTGTGTTCGGCTAGTGAGCGTTGCTTTCCTGAGAGATGGGTTAAGTGCTTGTCCTCGTGTCACTGACATAGCTGTGAAATAAAAGCAGACTGCTGTAGTACTAGGGCATTGTTAAAACACTGGTGTACAGAAGCTACTCAAATGTCGCTTAAATATAGAATCTATCCCAGATTCAAATACAAAACTTTGGAACAGCATGCCAGTGTGTCCTGTCCTCTGATCATTGTCTTAAATACTGTAGATATGTGAGAAATATGTGGAATTAATACATAACTTTATTCCATTTAAGAGAAATTATGTAGGGTAATTGACACAGATTCTAGGAATATTCAAGTAAAATAGACAAAAGACAAAATCAGTGTATTCCCAAAGATGCACCACCAATCTGGAATTGGCCTGAAGCGTCAAACTTGACTCTGCTGGTGACGTTCTAGAAAGGTGATGTTATTGTGTTCAGTGTTACCATGTTACTGAATCATTCAGCCTTATTTCTATAAATGTGGAAAAGGGGCGCAGTGCAAAGATTAAATAAACTAACCGTTTCAGCTTTATTACTCTCTTCCATAACAGAAAAAAGGATCAGAACAAAACCTATACGTTACTTTGTTGATCCTTTTCATTTTTCGTAGCAGCTTAGTCTCCAGTCTGACCTATAGTTTCAAAATGATCCTCCAGCTGTAGGCAGGTGTGATTTCAATTGAGCGGGTTTCCACTCGACACAGCTGCATTTTAGTAACAGCAGTAGCAGCTGGTTGAATTGTTTTCAGTGCGTGATAGAGTACATCCAGATTATCCTATACCATTGTCAATTTTAATAAATGTATACATTTCTTACTTGCAAAAAAAAAAATGAAGGAAGAAATCACAGGAGTCTACAGAAAGTGCATAGCAACAGAGTCCCTTTGGATAATTTTTATGTTGGCCTTAGTAAAAGGTTTATCATTGTTTAGTTATTATAGTTTTATCTTGAGGTTCATTTTTTTTGATGTTGACATAAATTTATATATTAAACAGGGGGAAAAATTATTAATCAGATTTTTCTTTTTAAAGATTGAAAACCACAGGGTTAAGTCATTGGTCAATCAAATTCTGTAGACATGGCACTGTGAAAACTGTAAATAATGAGACAGGCATGATCAGTGGTTGAATAGGAATTCACTTTCTTGCAAAGTAAACGATTAAGATAAAATACATGTGACTCTGTGTACTGTGCTAGGTTGTGGCATTATGTTAAATACGGTTTTAATCTGTCTTCTACCCACAAAACCATTTTTTCCTTTCAGACTCCTTGCCTGCACAGAAGCAAGTGTTGCAGAAATGACTGAAAGTGACTGCAATTAGTTGCATGCAAAATCCCTTGCACAATTACAAATCCATTTAAGTTAATTAAACCCATCAAGGTTAACTCAAAACAAATAATTACATTTTAAAAGCAAGTAGAAGGTCCGACCTTTTGTATTAGTGCAGCATTACAGTACAACAAATGGTTGGACTGGTTTAACGTCTTTTTTCTCTTTCCCTACAACTAAAAAAAAAAAAAAGTCTTGCTAGCACTTGCAGAATTCTGCAGATCATATGGAAATTGACTGTTCTGCGCACTGCATTCTAATCCTCTTGTTAAACATTTGTAGATGAAAATAATGTTATCTTCACCTAGCATATTGCATTCAGTTTCTAATTATGGAAGCTTCCATTTGAGAAATGTATTTTTTGTTTCTTTCTTTGCAGTATGTTTGTTTTGTTTTTGTATTTTTTTTTTTTATTATAATTAAACCTGTATTTTCGATTTGTCCTATTCTACAGAGTGTCTATACTGTAAAATACATGTTTTTAAACCTTGGCAGTTATACTAAATATCTTTGTATCCCTGAATAGAAAATGGTCTTCTCTTTTTAAAAATATGCAAACAGATTTAATGAGCAGTCTGTACCACAAGTGCCGTGGTACCCAAAATATGATCCACATGCGGAATGTCTGGGTATGCCATGTTCTCTTCATTTTACCCTCTTAATATAACTTCAAAGGGACTGAGCATAAGCTGATTCGCACAGGTGGCCTCGGAATTTGATTAGATATCCACCCCCCCCCCCAACAGGATATCTGGACCTGTAAAATTTCACTTCTGGTGTCTTTTTTTAGTCCTGTGCGAATCGGCCATGTCATGTTAAGCATTTTTGGGGTATTTCTCCTCAAAGCAATGCCAACCTTTACATTAAACCATGTCTTGAGATTATACGGTTCAGTAAAACACTGCCATTGGGCACAACCAAATTGGGCAGAGGTGAAAAATACAAAACATAATTGTAAAAAAAAAAAAAAAAAAAAGATGCTTTAAACTAAACATTTGGAGATATGTATGGACATGCATATCACTTGAAGGGACAAAACGAGTTTTTTTTTTTTTTTAGATGCGGTCAAGTTGCTGGTAGCCTTTTCAAAAAGAAGGTAAAATGAAATGAAAAGCTGCTTTGTTGATATGCTTCGTTCTTCCTCCGCTTTGCACAGCGAGGTTACTGGTTTTTTTCTGAGGATACCTGATTTTTAGTCCCGTGCAAATCATTCTGATAATATCTATCAATATTTTTTATAGTGATGTGTATATGACAGAAAGAGCATGAGTAGCCTACTGCTTTGTATTTCAAACAAATGTTTTTCCTGCTGAGTGAGAATCAATGCAGTTAGACGATCAATGCCGCACAATCTACTGTAGTTTGGATTTATTGGATTCTGGTAGATTTTGTCATAAAAACAGCCCCAGCATTTATTCAGAGCAACTACTTTGGCAGGCTGCAGACTGCCCTATTACTTTGGGAGCAATCTAGTATACAGTCTGCTATGGCTTTGAAAAGTCCATAATGATCTCCAAATTACTTTACAGTAGCATGATCCACAGAAAAGTTGCTTTCACTTGCTCTAAATAAGGGGTTCCCAAACCTTTTTACCTGAGGCCCACCTGTTCAGCTGCAATAGGCACTGCGGCCCACTATTACTCTTTGGGGAAAAATGTCAAATTAAAAAACATTTTATTTGTTTAAACCTGTAACATTATAAATAAACCTAATCTAATTCATTTGAATAAATATTGTGAAAGATGGAAATCACATAGAATATGCACTGAGTTAAAATAAACATTTCTGAAACACTTTAATTTTAGTAAATTAAAATAAATTGCAAAAAATAAACAGACGTTTTTATCAAACCTTTAAATTAGGTACCTTTTGTGTAATTGAACATTTTACAAATGCAGTTATTTTTCTTGGTCATCAAACAAGAAAGTGCATGTCTCTTATTATTCCCATTCATAAATACCTGAACAGGAATCACTTTTGAGTAAAACCAGTACAACATGCACAAAAAAAAAATCCTATCTTAAACACTGTGTAACTAAAACGTCCAGCCGTTACCTCTCACGCTGAACTGTCATGCACAAAAAAGACGTATGCGCACTATACAGAAGGAAATGAGAGCCTTGCATAAGTTATTTTTTTCGCCACTGCTCTGTATAACCAAATACAACTTGCAAAATCACATTCAGTTGGCTTGCAACATCCCCCCCCCCCCCCCCCAAAAAAAAATAAAATCGGAGCACAGCTGCGCCACTTAATCAAAAGAAAACCTATGAAAATAAATCCATCTGCAGCAAAAATTTGAATCCGTCAAAAAACGTTTTTTTTATTTTTTATTATTATTTTCGAACAAAACATATTCTAGCGTTATTTTAAGATGACTGTGAACGAGCCAGTAATCAATAAAATAGCAGTATATCCAAACATTTTAGTAAATGCAATTACCGGTATGTAACAAGATCAGTTTGATTCATAACTTGATTTAGTTAATATTGAAACCATACATCAAAGTACTCTTTTTAATGTTAATAGCTAATTAGTAACAAAAACGTATTCATCATAGGCATCAATTGAATTTTTAAATGAATGTCATCGAGTACAAAAGTTAGTATGAAAACGTTTCCACAAAAGAAAAAAAACATTCCAGCACCTCAAAGCTGAGCCCACGTTATAAATGCATTCAAACTCCTGGAGCTGCCTGTTTAGTTCTTTTATACTTTGCAAAACGTATTTCTTTGGCAGCAGATTTGACATATTGTAATTTTATTAATAGTGAACACACTTTTTGCATCTGCCAGCAGAGCGATCATATGACCTTAACACTGCCCTATTGTCAGAGCCCTCGCTCTACATCCTGCCTACAGGAAGGCAATCTTAACTTTGATTTGTGAATTTCTGCTTTGATTGACAGTCCGCCAATACTCCCTTGCAACACTTTTTTTTTTTTTTCTTACAGTTACAGCTGCCGTCGGCACCTGCTTTTCACTATTAATAGAAAAAAATACGTAAAATGTCATTGCTACCACAGCCCACTCGGGACTGTGGTGCGGCCCACCTTTGGTCTGCGGACCACAGTTTGGGTACCCCTGCTCTAAATGATCCTTGGTGCATACAGTAGGAATAGGGTAACTATGTGAGGTCCTGACCTTGTCCCTAGAGGCATGTAATTGTGTTGATAATTCTTCTCTTACTTCTCAATTCTGTATTACGGCTGTACTGTGCATTTAAAATCCAATTAATGGAAACTACCTGGAGGGAAGTGTCAGAGTTTAGGTTGTGGTAAGAGAGTGGAAATATGTGCGTCCCCTGTTTTAAATATTATCTAATATTTTAATTGGGGTAGATAGAGGTTTCTATTTACATGTAACACAGTTACATGTATAGCTATATCTGTATTTATATTGAACTTTTACATATACATGTAAGTCAAGGTAATCCTTCACTGACTGCCCTCATTCTGTATTTTTACAGATGTGGCTTGGGATATATTATTGAGGGACTTTATCCTGTACTGGTCACGGTGGTGCAGGGCATGATGTTAAGGTCATGAAGGGCAAGGCAGTGTTGCCTTTGTTGGGCGTGAAGATTCAGGGGCACCAAGGCAGTTCTAGGGGGCAAAAAGGACAAACATAAGTCCAACCCACTAGCACCAAGGCGATTTCATACTCATAAAAATTCATAAACAAGAAAAAAAGAAATACAGAGACCCTATTTTTGTCGATTTGAAATTTTAATTCAAACAAACACAAATCAATGTTTTCAAAGTGATTTCACACACTGTTATTGTTACAAATATAAAATATGGTTCACACTTCCATTGTAAAAATAAAATTGTATATAAAAAAAAAATCAAATTTTAAAAACAAACTTTCATAATGGACAAATACAAAGTGTATTTTTGGCAAAAAAAAAAAAAACCATTCAGGGTATTTTAATTAACTTGGTCACACACCACTGACTAATACATAGATTAGACTAGAGGTTTAGATACAGCCATACAACAGCACAAATAAGCGATGTCAGTGAAGGGAAAGTTAGATAGATTTCCAGGCAAACTGGCTGAAGATTTACCCATGGCTGGAGTTTAATAACGATAGTGGTCAAATTAGTTCGGTCTCCAGTCTATGCAACTGTAGTTTGCTTACCGCTGTTACAAAACCTGTACAAACAACACAGCTTTGAAAAAAATAATCGAAATAGAAACTTTATCAGGCAATGGAGAGTGGTCAGCATCATAATGGTGAACAGCTGGATATAGCCTACATAATGTTAGATGTTTACATTGAAGAGACTTTATATAGTTTCACTGTAAGGTAGTGAGACTGTATTGCACAAAAATAAATCAACAGAAATCGATGCACTTCTCAAGATTTGTGTTTTGTTCACTTATGTTCTCTCCTACTTGTTTCATAACGCAGAGAGCTGCCACTTCCTCTTTTTTGTGTAAGAATTTGAGTAAAACTAATTCTCTACCTATTGTGTGTTCATTTTTAGCGTTGGTGTTTTGGGGGTGAATAACAACGAATTACAAAACCGCAACGGTCATTGAAATGTCTGTGTAAATTAGCAATTTATATACACCTGAAGACATGAAAGTAGTATTGCACCATTTGCATTTTAAATTATTTCAATTCTAAGCCCATTCTTCACAGTTCAATTTAATTCTGTCTAATCTCATCCTTTCTGCTGTACTTGCTTGACAACTGTAAGTTGTTGTTGTGTGCACCCATTGCTTACCCAAACATTCGGTAAATCCTAGAACACTGCTTTAGATAGTTCTTCTTCCTTTTCTTTTTAAACATTTTTGAGTTGGCATGGGGTGGAAAAATCACAGAGTGACACTGCCAGTGAACACGTGTGATTGAAAATTCCTGGAAGCGTGGTCATGTTGAGCTCAATCTAACAGCATCCCTCCCTCTGTTTGCCCTTTATTAACCAATGATACAGTACGTCTTTCTTGTGGCTTAGTCCTGGGAGGTGCACGGTAAAAAAAAAATGGCAACAATAATACATTTATGATGAGGAGTCATTTTCTTGCAGGACGAGATTAGACAGAATTAAATAGAATTGTGACAAAACAGGCCAACTGACGCTGAGCAAGTTTGTGAGTGGGTTGTAGATCAGATGTGCTGGTGCTGAGGGACACCGGCGGGAATGACGGGCGGGCTTACAGGCAACTTTTGGCGTAAATTTTTTTTTTTTGAGAGGCAATGTGGTAATTGCCACCGGTGCTGTTGGTTATTTTACGCCCTGGGGGTGGATGTTAAATTTAATTGTGAGCCCCAATTTAAACAATCATTGATCAGTGATCACCCTGGAACATTTTGGCAGACTCTCATTTCACTTACTGTATATATAGGCGAATATAACTAGCACATGCATGTTTTCAGTTATATTTAAAGGCTTTTGGAAGTGCACTTTTTTCCTTCTTGCCTTTTAAATCGATGCATTACAAATGCTATTGTTTATTAACTATCCAATATTCAATTCGGGACTTAGTTGCTGCTAATTGCACCGCTAGCAGGAACACATTCCAAATCATGCCAATCATGATTAATTTAATTTATTCCAACCATCCATCTGATCTTGGATCGGCTGCATTTCCTATCGTTGTCCTTTTTAGTGCTGTAAATATAATTGTGTTTTTTTTTTTTTCTACAGATGATGAAATTTGCCTGGGATAATTACAAACAATATGCTTGGGGAGTGAATGAGCTGAAGCCTGTCTCAAAACAAGGACATTCAAGCAATTTATTTGGTGAGTAACTTTTTCTTTGGTCCTCAAGCTGTGCATTGTGCATGGCTGCATGTTAGATTGTGAGACGATAGAGGGAAAAAAGGCAAGTGGTGAATTAGTAACTGTAATCCTAAAGTTTCCTTAACGTTAAGTCTGGAAACCACTGAGAAAGAGAGAGTGGATGCAGCTGCTGACTGGTATGATTCATAATGCATGTTATAGGTATTATTCTGAGGATTCTGGAGAGTCAGTGTTTTTATACACTGTTTTTTCTGGTATTTTGTAAGTTGTTACATTTTATTCTTCTGCTTTATGGTGTCAAAATGTGCCCCGGTGTGCATTACAC
The DNA here is from genome assembly GCF_902713425.1 of Acipenser ruthenus. Classification (NCBI taxonomy): domain Eukaryota; kingdom Metazoa; phylum Chordata; class Actinopteri; order Acipenseriformes; family Acipenseridae; genus Acipenser; species Acipenser ruthenus. Next base: position 54,541,897 of record NC_081194.1, on the reverse strand, counting down.
CACCCTGTACCCATTAATAGATGAATTGTTCCTGTAGCACAGCAAGCTTTGCATTAAAGTGTCCCAAGAGGCTCATTAATATAGTAAGCAAAACATCTGACATAATTGAAACAAATGTGTTTTCCCACTGGATATCCACAGGGGTGGGTGTGGGACTTCATTTCCCTCTCCCTCTGCATTTCAATCAACAGTTTTGTTGGTCCACTGTACATGTAAACTGTATATTTCCTGCAGTCGGACCGTTTCCTTATTGTGACTCTTTGCTTTTTTTAAAAATATATGTTTCAATGTCTTTTTACATATCTTTACAAGCATATACACCCTGTACTTTTACAGGTTAAATATGGTGTGGTGGAAACTTGGTAGCCTGTCAACATATTATATTTAGGGTCCATCATATGTATCTGCTTTTTTTAAATTTAATTTTTATATAAAGTGAGATTACAGATGCATCAAAAGACTGCAGTTTAAAAAATATTTAATGTATATTATTGATTGTTGGCTCTCAAAGTTTGCATAAAGAAAGACCCCTTCATCTCCCTGTGTAATGCTATACCCTGTCATTTCATAGGCCTACATCTTGGCTCTACAGCGCATGTTCAGTATTGTTTAGTCTTCAAATTGCAGGAAGGACAATAGATGTATTCTAACTCTTTCTCAATAATGCGGTCATGCAACAAGTATACAGCAGAGATCAAATAATTTAGGTAGAATATTGTTTATTCATTTATTTATTCAAGATTACTGCCGTCATTATTTATAATAAAAGGGGCATGTGGCTGCTGCCAAATAATTATTGTAAGATGGCTGGTATAATGTTTACTAAAGCAATAGTATAAATAATGAATGCTTTTTCCAGTGTTTGTCAGCAGTAATGAATTGCATGTGGCAGTGATTGACGTTTTAATTACAAAATCAGTGCAGTATTTCCTAGAGACTTTCCTGTAGCGAATTGAGGCCAGATAAGTTTGTCTGGACCTAGTGCTTAAAATGACTGGTGAGCAGATGTAGTGACATCAAAAAACACAAACAAACAATTGAAACAACAGAAACAACAAGTATTCAGCATCATTACCTGCAAACCCCCCAAAAATACAAACTCAATGACTAATACAAAGAAAAAAAAACAGCAATACAAATGGCAAAGAAAATGCTAAATACTTTTTACTTTAAACAAAGTGGTACTTTTAAGGGCTGTGCACAGTTTAAATGACCAATCCAATTCAAAAGGTCTGACCCTCACCACATCCACCAAGGATGGCTGTGTGGTCCGTTGGTTAAAGAAAAGGGCTTGTAACCAGGAGGTCCCCGGTTCAAATCCTGGCTCAGCCACTGACTCATTGTGTGACCCTGAGCAAGTCATTTAACATCCTTGTGCTCCGCCTTTCTGGTGAGACGTTGTTGTAAGTGACTCTGCAGCTGATGCATAGTTCACACACCCCAGTCTCTAAGTCATCTTGGATAAAGTCATCTGCTAAATAAACTACTAATAATAGGACAGTCTTGGTATTACTTCCTTAGTGGTGATTTATAACAATAGTTATAATGACCACTCCAAATACCATTTCACAGTAGTGTGGGTAGCCTGTGGGGAAAGCAATAGGTCAAACTTGGTGTTTTTATGTTCATTTCTATAGTAAAAAACTTCAGTTGCAGACACAGGATTGACCAAGAAACACTCTAAGCAGGACCCTTTGCCTGTAATTCTGATTGGTATCCCTGTTTTTCACTTGGTTATTGTGTAAGTTTGCCACAGAGCTGAAAGCAAACCCCTAATGCATCAGTATTGGTGCTGTTTTGTTGTAGTTCTTTTGCCAAATTGATGGATTAGATGGGATTGCAAGTTATACCTCCTGCTTTGGGGGTATTGAAAGAATCATTGACTCCACTTTTGTTGGCCTGGCGTGTTGCTAACTAGAAGACTTAAGCCCAACCACCACACTGCAAGGATCCAGTCCTGTGGATGGGAACCTACAGAGAGGAAATAGCAGTGTTGGAGAACTGAAACAAATCATAAACTTAACTTAACTTGAGAACATGAGCTGTTCTAAAGGAAAAGGGATTGTAATCATTCACGTATTATAAATGTAATTCCCATCAGACTTTTTCAAGAGTTATCGCGTCAAACAGGCTCTCCAGTCCTAATTCTTCAGTCATTTGGGGATTCTGTACAGGATACATTTATTACATATTATTTTTTTCTGTATTTAAATTATTCATTTAAAATGTAATCTGTAGGTATAAAAAGCAACATTTGGCAGATTTATGTGCATTTGTGTTGTAGCCCCTGTAGATTTGAGGTCTCCTAACAGTCCTTCCAATGAGTAGACTCTTTAGGGGGCTGCTACCCTAACTTTTGGTCTTTTCCAAAAGACTTTTCCATTTTGTTTATTTTTTGAGCATCTAATAAGAATCTCAGTAGAATGGGACATGAACCACAAAATCCAAGCTGTGATTACAGATAATGGGGCAAACATGGTTGCTGCAGTGCGCAAAGCAGGATGGAAACATATTCCATGTTTTGCACATACTTTGAACTTAGTAGTTAAAGGCTGACCTTAGGTAGTATTCCTATTGGCAAAAATGTAGTGCCATTGTTGGAGTTTTCCATCACCGCACAAAAGCGGCAGAGAAGCCGAAAGATTCAAAATCAGCTGAAGATGCAGAACAACAGCATGCTATTACAACTTCACTTTGTCTTCATGGGAAGAACAGATTGTGCTTAAGTGAAGAAGAAATGGCACAGATTAGGTCCACAAGTAATGCTTTAAAACCCTTTGAAGTAGCAAGACGGGAGGTGACGACAGAAAACTATTGTATCCATCTCAAAAGTCATACACTTCTACAAAAAACAACATCAACTACAGAGCAACAAGGTAGTTCACTGGCAGTACACCTATCAAGGTAATGCAAACGTCGGTTCCAGAACTTAGAGCACAATTATACTCTTGCAGCAAGCACACTGTTAGACATCAGATTCAAGAATATTGTGTTCCGTGACAGTGGAAATGTTCACAACATTAAAGGTCGACTCATGAGTGAAATGTAGGCACTAGACTAGACAGCCTTCCACTGAGCAACCTGCAAACCCTGAAGGTGGAATATGGGCAGAATGTTTTTCTTAAGTGTTTGCATCCCAACAGCATTGTGCAGTAACTACTGAAGCGCATGTAGAAATGTGCCAATACAGTGAGGAAAAGGTGAATGCAAGAAATGAAGATCCATTACAATGGTGAAAGTCCAATGAATCGACATTCCAGAGCAAAATTGCTAGCAAATACCTGGGAATAGTTGCCTCATCAGTCCCATCTGAGAGAGTTTTTTCAAAAGCAGGGTAAGTAGTGAAGCCAAAGAATGTCAACATTATGATGTTCTTTAAATTACAACTGAAAAGTAGTTAAACCTTAATATTCTTTAAATGTTTTTTTTTTTTTTTTTTTAATTTTAAATGAGTTTCTAGAGGTTTATTAAACACCCCATTAGGGGGAGCTTGTTTTTGTTAATTTTACATTAGTGCTGTAATATATTATTATTCGATGGTTTATTTGGACATGTAAAATATTTCTTTTAATTTTGCAAAAAAATATACTGTTAATATGTATATACTGTAGAGCTGTCAAACGATTAACATTTTTGATCTGTTAATTTATGGGCATTAACAGTATTATAGCGGCTGTCCTGCATAGTAATATTAAAAAATCAATAGAATCTTAAAAAAAAAAAAAAGCCAATGGGAATTGGGTCTTTTTAAAAGCATTTTTATTATTATTCGTATTTTAGTAAATGTAACACATTTTCACATAACATTGGTTGTTTACATAGCTACGTACTTGGCTTCCTTGTACTTCTGCATCTAGCAGAACCTGAGGCACTGAAGAGATTAAGCCGTTTGGACTCTTGTTACAGGTACTTGAGAAGACTGTGGCTATTGACAAGTGATTGCTTAACATGCTGTCGTAGTCAGAAATCAGAGACAGGAATTCCACATAATTATCTCTGTTTGAAGAATTGGTGCCTTCAGCTATTTCTGGTGTACACCAAAATTGATTCATAACCAAGTCGACTGCAATGTCTCTGTTGTCTGACATTTATCATTTTTTTTATTTGTAAAAAGCAATTAGAAATATTACTTCGAAGTTCTCAATATAATTCTCCATAACTGTCTCTATAATAAGCAATATCGTGCAAAATGTAGCTATGCTTACACCCTATCCTATTATTTATGCTACTCCTGATTGGACAGCTGTATAACAAGGGGCAGATCTTTGACTTTCCCATTGGTTAAACCTACTAAAGAACTTAACTGTGTATGTCCCACCTCCACTTGGACTGCCGCAGATAAAATGCAGATCTTCTATCGGTTGATTTTGATTTTATATACAAAAATTGAACTGAATGATTACATTTTAAAAAAATCTGTGATCAAGTCTTTAGTTGATTAATTGGAGCAGCTCTAATACATTGTAAATAAAACGAAGTTTAACTTTGATTCTATAAAGTTATTTTTTATTGTTATTTATTTGCAATCTATTATAACTTTGCTGTATAAACCTGAATATTTACTATACAAGTGTTTTGCTGTTTCAGGGTTTTTTTATAATCAAGAATAACCTGGCCTGGATTAAATCAATACATGTACCTTTACATCTGGTCTCTTAACATTATGGGGAAAATATTCTAGAAGCAAAGTAGTGTGCTCGACATGCTTAAATCATGTGGTGAATGGTCAGAAATGCAAAATATCAATTTTATTGTAATGCAAGCATTGTTACAAACAGAAATGTTTTTTTTCCAGTTTTCTGTTTTTCCCCCAGTTAAACAAGTAGTAGTTGTTATGTAATCGGTATCGTAATCAGTATCGACTGTACTTGGCTAGTATTACTTGGTATCGTATCGAAGTACAAATTGGCAGTATCGCCCATCCTTACTATATTGTATAACTGCCAAAAGTTTGTACATCAAACTGTATAGTGATTGGTTATGTATGTCCATATAACAATGTCACTGCACTATCTGTGCTTTACAAGTTTTGTCTTTTTTTATGGTCTGAAGAACAGACAAAAAAATCAATTGGTGAGTTTTGTTTGCAACCTGACAAGTCATGCCAAGACTGCCTGTGAAAACAAAGGGGACTTGCTGTTGCGCATCATCAATGGATTTATTTGTGTTGCAGCTGCCCTGCCTGTGGCTCTGCCCTTCCCCCTGAGCCTCGCTGCTCTGATTGTATCCTCTTCATGACTGCTACCTGTAGAGCTCCCTTCAGCACTGGGACTAGAAGAAGTGGAACTTTGCATTTCTTCCTGAGTATAATCTAGGTCATTGCTGGGGTTCAAGATTCCCCACAATCTGAATTCAACAACTCTTGCAGTACGTCCTCATCCCTTAGGAAACTGCTTGCCATGGTTATAATACAGGAAGTAAAAAAAACCATATATAAATGCATATACTGTATATAAATAATAAACATTCCTACTACTTTATTAGTTAGAAAGCACCCGGCCATAGTTATTATCAGATCTACAATCAAATAAACAATAACAACAAAAAAATATATATATAAAAAGCGTCACCCCCTCCTTTTTCTATTTGATTATTACATTATATGTCTGTTCACAATACAGATAAAATATTAGTGTAACCCCTTACTACTTCATCCATATCCAAACACCTTGCCCTAGTAATTGCAATGAAGAACTACAACACAGAAGTATGAATACATATACATATATACAGTGCCTTGCATAAGTATTCACCCCCCTTGGACTTTTCCACATTTTGTAGTGTTACAACCTGGAATTAAAATTGATTTAATTGGGATTTTTACCATTTGATTTACACAACATACTTAACACTTTGAAGGTGCAAAATATTTTTTATTGTGACACAAAAGTTAAATTAAATTAAATAAAAAAAAGACATTTGTTGGTTGCATAAGTATTCACCCCCCTGAGTCAATACTTGGTAGAAACACCTTTGGCAGCAATTACAGCTGTGAGTCTTTTTGGGTAAGTCTCTACCAGCTTTGCACATTTGGATCCTGCAATTTTTGCCCATTCTTCTTGGCAAAATTGCTCAAGCTCTGTCAAGTTGGATGGGGACTGTTGGTGAACAGCAATTTTCAAGTCTTGCCACAGATTCTCAATCGGATTGAGGTCTGGGCTTTGACTGGGCCATTCTAAGACATTCAGGTTCTTGTTTTTAAACCACTCCAGTGTAGCTTTGGCTACGTGTTTAGGGTCATTGTCCTGCTGGAAGGTGAACCTCCGCCCCAGTCCCAGGTCTCTTGCCCTCAATCCTGACCAGTTTCCCAGTACCTGCCGGTGAATGTGATGGTGTTCTCAGGGTGATGAGCAGTGTTGGCTTTGCGCTACACGTAGCGTTTTGCGCTAAGGCCAAAAAGTTCAATTTTGGTCTCATCAGACCAGAGAACCTTTTTCCACATGTTTGCTGTGTCTCCCACATGCGTTTTGGCAAAATCCAAACGGAATTTGATATGTTTTTTTTCAGGGGTGTCACGGCAAAGGGAGTGAATACTTATGCAATCAAGACTTTTCAGTTTTTTATTTGTAAATAATTTTGAAAAATATGTAGATTTTTTTCCCCACTTCGACATTATGGACTATTTTGTGTAGATAAGTGACAAAAAATCCTAATTTAAATCCATTTTAATTCCAGGTTGTAACACTACAAAATGTGGAAAAGTCCAAGGGGGGTGAATACTTATGCAAGGCACTGTAGTAACCCCTTCTACTCACTACATTTTATTATGTCATTTATATATATATATTAGAACTGCCAGGCAGTTTTACAGCTTCCAAGCTCAGTACCAGTTGGACATTTTGGCGAGCTGTAGCATTGCAGCACAAGTGTCAGCAACAGATCAGTTTTATGGAGCAGTTTTCAATTCAGAATACTGCATTAGTTAATTATGCTTTAAACACCATATTAACTGTGACACAATCTACACACTGTAAAGTCATTTTTGAATACAGCATATATGGGTTCCTAAATGTGTTGTATAGTAACCATAACCCTATGTGCACCAAGTTATAAGCTAGTTTTACATTTGACCTTAGAGGTCAAAGGTCACAGGCAAGGTGATTTTTGGATAGAGCACATATAGTTTCCTATACGTGTTTCATAGTAACCATTAACTGCACTTTGTGAGGAGTTATAAGCTAGTTTTACCGAAGATTTTGAAAGGTTTTTAAAGAAATGCGTCAGGTGTCCGTATTGGTTTACGCACAAACACCTTTTTAAAAAAGTGAATTGTATTGACACAGGGATGATGCTTGTCAACTTTGGAGTTAATCAAGTAAACCATGTTTCAACTGAAGCGGTTTTAAATTTAAGAACGAAACGTAGGCCTGGCCGTCACCTTGTTGTACAAAAGAACACAATTTTTTCCATATTTGAAATCATTTTCCCCAGGATGATGCCTACCAAGTTAAGAGTTAGTTGGTTAAACGGTTTGCAAACAGAAGCAGTTTAATGTTTGGGGCTCGTTTTGGTGAATTTGGTGGAAGCTATTTTGATTGTAAAATTTATCGCAGCAACTTCTGCTTCGCAAACTTGAAGCAGGTTTGGTTGCTGATGACGTATGCAAAGTTTCAGATCAATCAGTTCACCGCTTCCCAAGAAGAAGATTGGTTACACCGTGTGCAAACAGGAGCAGTTTAAAAGTTTTGGGAGGAAAACCAATAATAAAAATAATAATAATAATTATTAAAAATAAATAAATAATAATAATAAATAAACTTTACAATAACAATAGGCTTCCCAAGCCAGCTTGGAAGTCTAATAATACTAAATAAAATGGATATAGCAGCTCTCCAGATGAGCAGCTGCTTACTAGGTGTTTTATGCATTGAAAAAATATTAATTACGTGTGATATTTAAATATAATGCTTAAAGAATATGTATAGCAATTTTGCTGCACAGCTTGAGTTTGCATGTTATCAAGCTTCTTGTACTTCGTTGGTTCCCGGCGTCTCAATGGTCAGGGGTTAATATACTGCATGTGGTACCTAGAGAATGAATCTGCTAATTGTGGATTGTATTGGAATTGCCAGATACACTTGACCAATAAGACTGTGTTTAAAATGTAAAAAAAGCGTACGGTTGAATCCACTCGCTTGCAGTGCATATCAGTGGATTCTTGAACCTTAGGATTTCTTGGTGCCGTCTTAGTCCTCCTCAACCGAACCTACTAATTGACCTGTCTGTCAACTGAATTTTTGGCAGGTAAATCTGTATAATAAATACAATATCTGTGTTTGGAGAGAGTCAGGGTGCTTTGTGTTGCTATATCAAGGAGCTCAATCAGGAATACAAATATTATAGTTTCTTTATTTGCATTAGTGCAGTATTGGTACAGTTTTAAATATATTTTTGTATGTTTTTGTTTGTTTTTTCATTTTTAGGGAGCGTGTCTGTCAATAAATATTTGCAATATTGCAAGCCTTAACAAGATTGTTGTAGCACTTTGTCCCATTTTTAAAACGTTCTTTACTTTCCTTTATTTAATATTAAAACCTCACTCTTAATGCATTCTTAATTTATAGGGTGCAAACTACCCATGTTCTGTGAGAATGATGTGTGCACGACAGAATATGCTGTGTCCACATCAGTGTGCGGCGATGGATTTGGATGGGACCCTAAGATTTTCTTCTAGCTGTAATTATTTTGGAGTTGAAAGGAACATTCTCATCTCTGCGTCCGCTATCAGTATTGTTTTGTGTGTGTGTGTGTGTGTGTGTGTGTGTGTGGTGGAGTGTTGATCGATTACCAGTAAACCAGGTACAACCTCCAGGATGACATTCCTAGATGTGAAAATAAAATACTGTACTAGTTAAAGGTCATAGGAGAACAAACCATTTATGTTAAGTTGATTAACCTCATTAATTTAGCAGAGGAAGGTAACGTCATTCATACTGACACCAGCGTTTATTTATTTCAGTATATTTCATAATGATTGCCTTTAGGCGGAAGGCACCTTTTACTTAAATGTTGCTTTGAGATGGTTGATTACTTTATTTTGTAATGCTTTTAAATTGCTTGTACTCTGTGGTCCGTACTGTACTACTCTGAAGTGAATTGACGTTGCAGCAGTAGAAGGTTATGAAAGACCTCTGCTATAGCTCAGGAAATCTTGTCTAGGGTATTGTTGTCTATTTATTTATTTATTTAATTAGGGGGAGGCACAAGGGCCAAAATAAAAGGTTCACACAAAACAAGATATTTACTTGTTAGGATTCAGAACATATTTTCTAGTATTGGCCTAGAGATGCAAAAAGAACAGCTTTTTGAGCAGGCTGAGATGCTAAAAGGTACACATTGTCATGGATGCTATATTAGTATTATGCAGCTTCTCTTTGTATATTCCTGGTAAACGTATTCTTTTTTTGTTTTTGAAAATGTAGGTTATATTGCATACTAGCATACGAGTAGAAGTAGCAAAGTTTCAAACCTGACAACTTTTTAAAATGTCATCAAGTGGCATGATGTTGTAAGTTTGCATCTTGAATCTGTTTGCATCTCAGCTGTTTAAATACTTCTTGACAAATAAAATAGGTATTTTGCTGCAGAATTCTGACACTGGTATTTTGTGTCTTATCCACGATATTGCACTATAAATAACTCCTTGTGAGAACAGGAATGCATACAGATGTTGTGTAGCTTTGTTCCTTGGGAGGAATAAAGGCAAACGGCTAGCTTTCAAAAAGACTATCTTTCAGTGGGATGGGGAAGCAAATGCCTCAGGACTTTCATTGACTGAAAAGCAGACATTAATGTAAATTCTTCGTCTCATTCAAAGGATTGCATCTCAAATGGTATATTCCCCCTACAGCAGTGGCAGCTGGTGGCCAAATAAAATGGGGAGGCAGATAAAAGGCCCCCTTAAGACCGCAGGAGTAGTAGTCTTATTATTGTATTCTGACTGACAATATTTGATATTATTATTATTATTATTATTATTATTATTATTATTATTATTATTATTGCTACTACTACAGTCTAACTTCACTATAACAAACCCTTCTTATAATGAACCCCCCCCCCCTTTTTTTTTTTAACGATCCAAGCAGCAAGAACCGTTTTTTTCAATGGAAATTAGCCCTATTAGAACAATCACTTTTACAAAATCTACCCGGATAAAACAATCTCAGTAGTGACTGACACTGAACTTTCTCCAGTGTGAATGTGTTATTCTCTCAGTGAAAACAAAGACCTTGGTAATTCGAAGATAAGGCTGATTCATAGATAATCTATTGTCGTGCGAATCATGTGCGACGTATACAACCGTTGCCATCTTCATACAAACTGCAACCATGGCAACAGGCGTGAGGAGTTAACAAGATTGAAATGGCGTGCATTGAGAGAAGCACGAAAAATATGAAGCAATCTACACTGGATATGTTTTTCAAGAGAAAGGGCACGTAATTACTGTATTCAGCATGTAAGTGTACTTTTTTATTATTTTCATTTCTTTGTTTTCTTTTAAATATGTAGTTTAAATGTTGATCAATGTGAAGTTGTCTTGAAAGAACTACTGTATAAAGATGTTCAATTCGGTTTGGGTGTCTCTTCATCATTCTGATACAGCAAATTGCTAAACCCTGTTATGGTGAACACCCTGATATAATGAACATTTCTCCATGTCCTAGGGGGTTCCTTATAAGGAAGTTAGACTGTATTACTATTAATTTTATTTATTTGGCAGACGCATTTATCCAAGGTGACTTACAGGTGTTACAGGGCAGTACTGTACAGAGTTTTAATATTTAAATGCAGTATAGTTTACAGTAAGTGCACAGTGTATTACTAAAATACACTATGAGCTAGGATGCAATAAGTTAGGATTACAATAAGTTATATCTGCAATAACATATTAATAGTGCAAGGATAGTGCATCAGTTGAGGATCCAGTAACGTGGTGCTTAGATCAGGTAAGTCCAGTGCATAGGGGTAGATCAAGAGATCTACAAGTGCAATCTAAACAGTTTTTACCCCAATTTGGTTGTTAAATGCATTTTCTCCACTAGCCAACAGCGAAAAGAAAACAATAGCCCATCATAGTTTATTCTAATATACTTAACTGTTGCACACTGTCAGCGTGTGTTTTAAAAAGGCACTGTATACAACATGTATATGGCATTTAGAGTAAGACCACGTCACTAACATACTTTACATACAATATTTATTTTTTGTCTACCATTCCATATGTTTTTTAAATTTACCTACCGTTATAATAGATTTCTTCTGGTCAAAAATCTCCTTCCACCACTCATAATAGCACATACTCAGATTCAGCAGGGGGCAGGAGGTTTTGAGTTGCTCCTCCAGTTAAAACCAGGGATCAGACTATGTTGTCTGCCATTGCTAGTACTGTGTGGTTATAGCAGATAGGCGTTTGTGACGGAGGCTTGTCTCCTCTGATGAGAACACTTTCTGGGTTCCTCCAATTAAAACCTGTGCTTAGATCTTGTGATCTGCTACTGCTAGCACTGGTTAATAGCAGATATGTGTTTTATAATGGAGACTTGCCTCCATTAAGACTGCTCTTAATATAGGAATGTTGAATCTAGAGTTTTGGTTAAAGTGTCATTTGTGTTTGTTTTTTTCTTGCTTTTTAGACAATATTGTTGTTTTTGTTTTATTGAACATTGTTCTATTATAATGCTACACAACATATATATCAGGGTTCTCCCCAGGAACTCTGTACAGCCGGGCAGCAGAACATTAGAGCCGGGAGCACTTTTTAACGGAAAAATAAACTTGCCTTACCATATACTACGACAAAGAATTTAAATAGTGTGTTTTCTTTTGTTGACTAGATCTGGTTGTGCTTTTTTATGTTCTGCATTTTCTTTTTCATTACTGTTTTTTATTATGGTAAATTACCATGCTTATTTAAGCACTGTATGATTTGACTGGGGAAAGATAACGTAGGGTTATTGGAGTTCACACAAAAAACCGGTAACCTTTTCACTTCCATTTTAGCTTAATTATTGCGCTTATTGCTTCATTTAAATTGTTTTCTTTGTTAAGTTTTCAGGGCATTTGTTTAATGTTAATGGGTACAGTTGTGTTTTTAGCTATTCTACATCTTTTGAATGCAACTGTTCATTGTAACCATTTTTTTTTTAACACAACAGTACTCACACATGTTTAGTCACCATCATAGCTGTTGCATGAAACCGCAGTGTAATAATCCAGCACCTCTGCACTTAAGCATTTGTATGTCAGCTGACAACAGCTGATATCCCATCACGCCTTTCTTCTTTAAAGGTGTACAACCTCTATAACTGAACCCCCAATATCTCTCACAAGCACCTGGGTATATATTTTTTTGATATCACAACAAAAGGAATATGTATAGCTATTATGTACTACATATCACCTTACAGCACAATAATACGACAAAAAATGGACTGAATGATATATCCGAAAGTAATCATAAATTTTTTCAATGAAGTAGCCGGCGCAAATATCAATCCTTATTGTTAAAGGCACAGTAGCATCTGAAAGACGGGCGACAGCTATTTATGTACACACACACACACACTGCTGTGCAAAAGTCTTAGACATGTTGTATTTTTCTACTCTGATGCATTATGAGCATCAGCAATTTACTCAAAGCCTCCACTAGTGTTTTCTACTGTTGTAACAACCTTGACTTGCATAAAGAAGGAAAAACATTGAGTGAAATAGCTTGCATCACTAGATTTTCAAGGTGTGGTATCTGAAGCATAATCAACAAGTACAGAGTAACATCATCTGTAATGAGCTGTCTAACAAGGATGAGCAATACTTGAAGATAATATCCTTAAGGAATAGAAAGAAGACAAGCGTTGAATTGACAACGGAACTGGCTATATATATATATATATATATATATATATATATATAATATATATATTAAAATAAATTTTGAAGAGGCGCTGCCTCCCTTGTCTACTCTGAGGACCCTCCACTGCCCTACAGCTACATGTAATTCGTGAGTATTGTTGAATGGAGGAATTGAGGCATTTAAGGAACATGTGACCACAGTTGAGTGGGTGCACTACTTGGAAAGGTATGCAGGTAATACAGTTTAAATAACTCAATATTTGTATCTTTTAAAAACAAAATAGATTTTCAACTAGATTAATCAACAGCATAATCCCTGTCCTTGGAGTTGAAGAGTAATGATGTATTTAATCTGGCATGAAATTCTAAAAGTTGTGCTATTTAAAAACACAAAGTCAGTGCATGTAGAATAGGAATGACTGCCTTGTCTGTATTGGCAAGGGCTTTAACAAGGTTGTATTTCACATGCAAAAGATAAGGTGCACGAAGACCACCTGTTCAAACGAATAACAGTAAACCTGGGGGAATATTCCGTTTTGAAGGGATTAAATATTAGCACTGATGATCAATAACCTATGTGCTGAAAATGTACTGGAACTGATTAGAGATAATGATGCAAATTGTGAAATCTTTCTATCTTCACAGGATCAAATACGGTAATCATATTTACTCTACTAATCTGAAATCTAGGCATTCATTCATTGCATTTTGATTTGACAGTTGTACGTCAAAAATCTTAATGTCAGAACCATGTACATGATTTGGTGTAGATTATATGGTGTAAAGTACTTTACAATAATGTTAAACAAACTAAAATGCTGTGTCTTTTTTTTCATGAACTTTTAAGGACTTAACAACCTTTCTGGGGGTTACATTTTTGTGTCATGTAAATTACTCAATTACTGTTAACTGTGGACAAATGAAGGCAAGTAATTCATGAGTGGAATTCACTCACTGTACTATAGTCTCTGTTGGGTACATACATTACCTTTTCATGAACTCTTGACATACCCCCTTTTCACACTGGGTACGTTTCCGGTTCCACCAGTTTGATTGACACTTCAGTACACTTGACGTTCGCAAGTGAACCGAGCACATTTTTCTTTCACACTGAAGCAAAAATAAGCAAACCATAACCAGAACACCTCCCACCTCAGGTGGTCTCAGTACGGTTCATTTTAATGGTGCCTGGGAACGTTTGGAGCTGTCACTTTGAAGACTAAATGTTCCGATCCGTACTCAGAAACGGAATGTCATGGGGAAACGTGCCAGTGTGAAAGCGCCCATACTCTACTGCAGGGATGAGCAGCTCAGGTCCTGGGTGGCCATTCTACACCAGGTTAAAATAATAAAATGTATGAACAGCTTTGGGACCCAGATGCAGGTTTTAATGGTTTAATTAAATATTTAAGAATAAAGACCTGTTGTGGAAGGGCCAGAGTTACCCAACCTGGGGTCCCAAGCGGATGAATGTGGTAGTGTAGCACTTAAAAGTGCTGTTGTTGGGTCTGTCAAGCAAAGGTGTCAGGCAGGCAGACACCACTGAGTGTTTATTGTGTAGGCATCATGCCAGTCAACAGCAGTACACCACCCACACTCGCTCACACAACTGGCAAACAGCAACTCCCCCACCACTCAGCACAACACAGCCAGAAACGGTGACAAAACATTATAGAGCTATGTAAACACTACAACAAATATATAACTGCAATATAAATACTGTCTCATGAAAACGAAATAACAGTTCTATGTCTTTATGCAGAAAGAAATTAATAAAAATGTGAAATATGTTATAAATATTTAGTATACATACATTTGGTTAGTCTGCCGTTTAGAGTGGTGTGTTTGCCCGCACTGTCTGTACAGCAGCCTTTCTTTACTGTATGTCTTCACTGTTGAAAGGGAAGTGGCTTCGCATTTGACACACAGACATACACACACACACAACAATGACGACTGTCTTTATAATTAATAAAACCATGTGAATACCTGCTAATCATCTGACATTCTGAACACAGGTCGTATGTTACTGTAAGCTCCAAGTTGTGATCTTCATATACATACTGAGTTTGCTAATTTATTTTTTAAACAAAGTGGACTTGCACCTTTTAAAAATGATTAATTAATACTTGCATGTTATTTCTTGACACTTACAATGTACCCAAGTAGTCTGTTGAAAATAAGTACTCACTTTCTCTAAAACGAAACGTTGCTAAACAAAATAGATAAGCCCCAAGCATTTCTGTTTATAAGACACATTTGTTTTCAATGCATTAAGGGACTTTGTGCCAGATTAATAAAACTATTATCAAGATTTAATTAAATACTGTATTCTATTCAAGCCAATCCATCAATAACATTTGTAAGTGCTTAATGATGATAAATATAACATTTAAAATGTATAATTCCCACAATGTTAATCAGCTGGTTTATTTATCTGCTGCATAATGGCAGTGATTTGTGTAGTCTTAAAGCCAAAATACATTTTGCAATATATTTTTTTATGGCCCCAAACGTGAATTTTCCTGTAGTCCATTTTATGATCATTGTCTCAGATGGCCAAAATCGTTATTGTAACAGTGTGCTACAGTGTTGTTTTTTTTTATCATATAACCACAGATGGCTTCCACTACTTAGCATCAAGCCAAGTACTATATAAAAGTGATATTGCACCGACTGTAGTAGTTTTGCTTCTGTTTTTAAAACATTCTGCTTTCAGTATTCCAGATGTTTTGATCAATTCTAAATTAGCTTTTTTTCTGAGCTTTGAAAACAGAGTGTTCTTTTATGTGTTTGTTCAGATCAGGGAAAAAATAAAGATGAGAATATACAGTAGCCACCATTGTCGCTTACATTTTAAGTGTTAGTTGTACAGTAACCAATACAATGTTTTTCAAAACACTTAGTTTCTATAGGGTAGGTTCCCTGAAGGTTTTAAAAAGCAAATAAGTACAGATACCTTTGTGCTGTGTATTAGTTATTTGTATTTTGTGTGTGTGTGTAATTGATGTGTTAATTTCTTTGCTGGCTTTTTTAGAAATGTAATTGAAGTGATTTTATTTGCTTTGTTACTGATGCTGTGTCCTATAAAAGGACAGCACACTAATTCTTTAAAACAAGGCATTGGAGTATGAAACAGCAGTTTACCAATTAAAAGGAGTATGACTGCAACCATTGAGGAAGGTCCTTGACCCTGCCTGCAGTCAACAGTATTGAATGAAAGGAGAGGCTCTGAGTTAATTCTTTGTGGAACCTTGCCAGATACTGTTCAACACCCACTCCTGTGTATTTCATTTGCACACTGATATGAAATCATGCTTGCATTTGTAATGCAGAACTAATGTAGAATCAAATCTTTAAAGTCCTGCACTAAGTGATGTTCCTATTACTACCAGTATTGCCAAGGGTTCTGTTTCTGTGTTTCTTTTTATGCTACCCTGGTGAAACGTTTTCTGAAGATTTACTATTCCTGGGATAATCCCTTTATTAAGAAAGGTATACTACAGATCCCAATGTCTCACTTGGTAAAGGCGCAGCTGTGTAGTGTGCCGGGTGAACAGTGCTTTGGTTCTGGTGCTCCCGCAGGTTAAGGCAGCAAAAAAGGCAGGCACAGTTTCTCATCACCATGCTACAGTGGTCCCTACTGGCCAGGCACCTAGGGAGCTCATAGCATACACATGCAGGTTTGCATCCTGGCTGTGCAGCTCCAGCAGTTACTGACCACAGCTGCTGACTGTCACCAACTGCTTCAAGTTCAGCATTGTGTTGGCTTAATCTGTGTGGCAGGGAATCTTCACTGGCTTGTTTTTTGCTCCTAAGGAGTAACCGCCTTGAAGGTAGTTTCAATTTGTGACTTTTTCCTCTAGATGTTATTGGACTAGACCTGAACAAACATTTACAAAAGCAAATATGTGCATTCTAACATTTTACAATGCCTGCGTTTTAACCCTATACCCCCTGATTTTGTTTCAACGTCTTTTAACATAGAACAATGGAAACCTGTATTTAAGCATTGATTTTTTTCTTTATTCATTTTCTTTATTCTGATTCCTCCCTAAGATGTGCACTTTATCAGGGCTCTACGTTTAGATGTTTAACTACTGGCCCCTTGGGCCACCGAGCTACTGTTTTTACTGGCCCGGATGCAATTTTATCTGGCTCGGTATATACATTTTTTTCATGATGGTTTTTATTTTCAGTATGTTTCTAACTGTATGGTAATGGAAGAGAGCTCACGTCTCTCAAAAGAAAAGTGGCTTAGCAAAGTCTTTCAATATATGTTATTTCAGCCCTTTTAACATGCACACATTTGCTAGTTTTAAAAAAATTGGCTTGTAAATGATTTTTGTCAGATTTTTGGCACTCTTGCCCATTTTCCTTGATTTATGAAACAGAAGTACTATATTATATATTATACTAATTTAAAAATTTAACCGGCCTGTAGTGCTTCATAACTAGAGGCCAAACTATGATCTCTACTGGCCCAGGCCACTGGGCCATGGTTAATGTCGAACCCTGTTTATGCAGAAGATATAGATTGTGGCATGGATTGGAATGAAAAGCCCATAAATTCCCAGAGAATGGGCATGAACATTACTCTGATTAAAATACAGACCGTATTGTCTTAGTTGCATCCCCAAATATAAATGAAGGTTATGGTGCAGTGTGGCTATTCCCCAGTTCTAGCACCTCTACTGAATGCTATATGTAATCTCCTTTGCTAGCTGTCCATTAATCTTAATTGTGCTGATTTTGAATAATTGTCAGCACTTCAAACTTCTCATTCTCTCTGTAATGATTAACCAGGGTGCAGTCATGCTTATGTGCACTGCATCTTTTCTGCATGCTGTGTCTTTTGCTACCTCTGGGGTATTCAGTTTGCCTACTGTATAAAATGTAAACTAGTTCTCAAATTATTAGGCTTCCAAGCCAGAATAGCTGAGAAGCCTATTGTTTCTGTTAGTAATTTCTTTTTTTTTTTTAAATGGTTCTAAAATCAACACCATTGTACGAAAACTCCCGAAACTTGGTAGGGTGGTAGAGGCCTTTGGGAAGTTGTGTTGGAGCGAAAATGAAGGTCACATGGTATGGTGGCCATATTGGATTTTTCAAGAATTTTGGACAATTTGAAAAGTCTATTGGTACATGGTTCGGCGGACATACAGGATTTGTCAAAATATTCTAACGTCGTCTTCTCTGAAACCATTATGCCGATTTTGAAGCGAAACTTTGCATAAATATCCTTGGCAAGGTTGTCTATCAAGTTTGTTCAAGGCAAGTCGCTACATGAAAAAAAAAACATGGCGACGCGAACCAATCAAATTTCAGCTGTGGTCAATTTGCATGGCAGTGTTTATCTATGGTAGAATGTGGTAGAGTATTCATAGGAGTAGAAAAGGCTTATGGGAATTAATGTCAACAAAAGAATGAAGTTGATTGGTCACATGGTTTGGCAGCCATATTGGATTTTTCAAGGCAAATTTGTAAAATGCAGAACTGGCTTTATAACTTCTTAGAGTGCAGATAGTTGTGTTTACAATTAAACACATATAGGAACCCACATATGCTACATCAAAAAATGTCCTTGCTTGTGACCTCTGACCTCTCCTAAAGGTAAAAAGCAAAACTGGCTTTTATGAGTCCTTAGAGAGTGGAGATAGGGTCATGGTTATTATGGAATACATATAGAAACCTATAAACGTCCTAGCATTGTAGAGGCCTATGGGAAGTAATGTACACCGATGGATGAAGCTGATTGGTCACATGGATGGCGGACATATTTAAATTTTACTCAAATTTTGTATGTTCCATAACATCAACACTTCTGCACAGAAACTCTTGAAAACTTTGCAGAATAGTAGAGGCATATGGGAAGTAATGTCCACAACTGAATGAAGCTCATTGGTCACATGGATAGCGGCCAATCACAATGTTTAAATTTCACGATAACACCATGGAAGCCATAAAGTTGCTAGCAACCTCTAGTGTATTTGTATTTATAATATATAGTAGACCCAGATATTGATGTGATACAACAATCTGAAAGTATTAGTATCAGATAATTTGTATCTGATGTAAGTGATCTTGCATTAAGATTTATGATAATTTTTAGCGAGGTAGCTATATATATATATATATATATATATATATATATATATATATATATATTATTATTATTATTATTATTATTATTATTATTATTATTATTATTATTATTATTTATTTCTTAGCCGACGCCCTTATCCAGGGCGACTTACAATTGTTACAAGATATCACATTATTTTTACATACAATTACCCATTTATACAGTTGGGTTTTTACTGGAGCAATCTAGGTAAAGTACCTTGCTCAAGGGTACAGCAGCAGTGTCCCCCACCGGGGATTGAATCCACGACCCTCCGGTCAAGAGTTCAGAGCCCTAACCACACTCCACACTGCTGCCCTGTATGTATATATATATATATATATATATATATATATATATACAGACGTGCTCAAATTTGTTGGTACCCTTACAGCTCATTGAAATAATGCTTCATTCCTCCTGAAAAGTGATGAAATTAAAAGCTATTTTATTATGTATACTTGCATGCCTTCAGTATGTCACAGAATAAAGCAAAGAAGCTGTGAAAAGAGATGAATTATTGCTTATTCTACAAAGATATTCTAAAATGGCCTGGACACATTTGTTGGTACCCCTTAGAAAAGATAATAAATAATTGGATTATAGTGATATTTCAAACTAATTAGTTTCTTTAATTAGTATCACACATGTCTCCAATCTTGTAATCAGTCATTCAGCCTATTTAAATGGAGAAAAGTAGTCACTGTGCTGTTTGGTATCATTGTGTGCACCACACTGAACATGGTCCAGAGAAAGCAAAGGATCAGAAAGAAAATAAGACAAGCGTGGTAAAGGTAAAGGCTACAAGACCATCTCCAAGCAGCTTGATGTTCCTGTGACAACAGTTGCAAATATTATTAAGAAGTTTAAGGTCCATGGAACTGTAGCCAACCTACCTGGGCGCGGCCGCAAGAGGAAAATCGACCCCAGATTGAACAGAAGGATAGTGCGAATGGTAGAAAAAGAACCAAGGATAACTGCCAAAGAGATACAAGCTGAACTCCAAGGTGAAGGTACGTCAGTTTGTGATCGCACCATCCGTCGCTTTTTGAGCAAAAGTGGGCTCCATGGAAGAAGACCCAGGAGGACTCCACTGGAATTTGCTAAAATGCATATTGACAAGCCACAATCCTTCTGGGAGAATGTCCTTTGGACAGATGAGTCAAAACTGGAGCTTTTTGGCAAGTCACATCAGCTCTATGTTCACAGATGAAAAAATGAAGCTTTCAAAGAAAAGAACACCATACCTACAGTGAAACATGGAGGAGGCTCGGTTATGTTTTGGGGCTGCTTTGCTGCGCCTGGCACAGGGTGCCTTGAATCTGTGCAGGGCACAATGAAATCTCAAGACTATCAAGGCATTCTGGAGCGAAATGTACAGCCCAGTGTCAGAAAGCTCTGTCTCAGTCGCAGGTCATGGGTCCTCCAACAGGATAATGACCCAAAACACACATCTAAAAGCACCCAAGAATGGATAAGAACAAAACATTGGACTATTCTGAAGTGGCCTTCTATGAGTCCTGACCTGAATCCTATCGAACATCTATGGAAAGAGCTGAAACTTGCAGTCTGGAGAAGGCACCCATCAAACCTGAGACAGCTGGAGCAGTTTGCTCAGGAAGAGTGGGCCAAACTACCTGTTAACAGGTGCAGAAGTCTCATTGAGAGCTACAGAAAACGTTTGATTGCAGTGATTGCATCAAAATATTATGTTAGTGGTCCCATCATTTTTGTCCATGCCATTTTCATTTGTTTTATTATTTACAATATTATGTTGAATAAAAAATCAAAAGCAAAGTCTGATTTCTATTAAATATGGAATAAACAATGGATGCCAATTACTTGTGTCAGTTTCAAGTTATTTCAGAGAATTGTGCGTTCTTTGTTTTTTGTGGAGGGGTACCAACAAATTTGAGCACGTCTGTATATATACTGAACATCAAAAGAAATGTATCACTAATAACACATTTTATTTTCTGAAAAAAATTAGGTATATAAATGATGGACAGTGATGAAATGTTTTGGGTTTCTTTTTAATCACTCGATCATTCGTCCTTGACACGCTTGAGTGACTGTGACTGAAGCATATGCCCTTAATCACCTAATTTAGTGAGACAGTTGATAATGAAATGGAGTGATTTCACCTGTTGAATTGCAAGCTTGAATAAAAGCAATACATTTCATATTGGATAACAATGATACAGAAACAAAAAATTCCCTATAATAAGCCATCCAACAATAACTTGTAATTAAGGATCATTGTTCTCCAATATGAAATTTCTAATAGGTCAAGTATATTGGTATGTTTCTAATGGTATTTTTCTGATGTTGACATAATTATGAATATTGCATTTTAACTGTTGTTGGACATGTTTAGGACAATTCATAAATTGATTGAATTAAGTATATTGTTTCTAATGTTACTAGAATTAAGAATTTGTTTTTTGATATTTATAAATTGTTAGTACATTGTGTGTGTTTATGATGAAATGTCTAATAACATATCTAATAGATCTGCATTTCATTCTAAATGTGGAAATTGAACCAATTGATTAGACTGTGATTTTATGCAATTAGACAATGAGGTTCATTGACAATGAATATCAGCTGCATTTAACAGATTCTATGAACTCCATTTTTCAACATGCACTGATGAAGACAATATGTCAACACGTAAGCTTTATTTAGTTTTTATTTTTACCTTGTTCTTAATAAAATATGCATAATTGAGAGACACCTTGGGATATGTTTTTCATTAAGCGAGAGTTGCCGTCTTCATTCTTCAGTGGTGGAAACATACAAAGTATTTTATCTTTTAATTTTCTTTTCCTGGGATGAAGCACCTTGTATTGTGTTTGAATTGATTGAGGCATCTTTGTAGTGCCGGTATTTCCATTTTCTACTTTTAAAAAAACATAGACAATTTGAGTGCCAGTGAATAAATACAAAAATGTATCGTGTACTGATTTATTTATACATTTTATAAGACAAAATAAGCCTTAGAAAATAACTGTTAAACTATAACACCGTGTAACAATTTTTATTTTTATTTTTGTTCCTGGGTAGTAAATGTTATTTCCTAATTGTTTATGCCTCAAAAGTGGCTATTATTCCCCACAAACTTTGCTTTTGTGGCCAGGACAGTGATATTTTGAAATTTACCTATTTTCCAGAACATTCCAGATAGATTCAGTGCTGAGTAAACTTGGAGTAACTTCTAGAACTTTCCAGTAATATAAATAGTAGTATAAATACAGGGGCCTTAAGCCCACCAGTTCAGTTTAGTTCCAGCTGCTTTTTCCAGCTTCTTCACCCGTCAAGATGGGCTCTGCTTCTGCCACAATGTAACCAGTCTGTTTGAGGCAATCGGTGGCGCCTCTTCATTGACAGCTCATCCAGGAGCCTCAAAGCCGTGCTGCTCCATAATGGTAACAAGTACCCGTCTCTTCCCCTGGCTCACTCGGTGCACCTCAAAGAGGATTACAACAGCATCAAGACCTTGCTGGACGCCTTGAAGTATGATGAGTACGGCTGGGAGGTCATAGGAGACTTCAAAATGGTGGCATTCCTGATGGGTCTCCAAGGCGGTTTTACCAAGTTTCCCTGCTATCTTTGCCTTTGTGACAGCAGGGACACCAAGGCGCACTACCACAGGCGGGACTGGCCACAGCGGACCGAGTTCTCTGTGGGGAGGAACAACGTCAAGTGGGAGCCACTGGTGGACCCCCGGAAGGTGCTGATGCCACCACTACACATCAAGTTGGGCCTTGACAAAACAATTTGTCAGAGCTCTAGATAAGGAGTCGGCAGCCTTCAAGTACCTTCAAGACTTCTTCCCTAAGCTGTCTGAGGCAAAGGTCAAAGCCGGTGTCTTCGTCAGACCACAGATAAAGAAGATCCTGGAGTGCAATGAATTCCCCAAGAAGTTCACTAGTAAGGAGAAAGCGTCTTGGAACAGCTTTGTCGCAGTGGTTCGGGGCTTCCTGCACAATCACAAGGCCAAAAACTATGTGGAGCTGGTTGAGACTCTGGTGAAGAACTACGGCACAATGGGCTGTAGGATGTCCCTCAAAGTCCATATCCTTGATGCTCATCTTGACAAATTCAAGGAGAACATGGGAGCTTACTCGGAGGAGCAAGGCGAGCGCTTCCACCAGGATATGCTGGACTTTGAACGCCGCTACCAAGGACAGTATAACGAGAACATGATGGGAGACTACATTTGGGGGCTGATTCGTGAAAGTGATTTACAGTATAATCGTAAATCTCGAAAAACTACTCACTTCTAAATCTTTTGTAGTCATTTTTGTATTACTTTAGTATAAATACATGTTAATTTGGATTCATATGTTGTTTTTTCGGACTTTATGTGAACGAAAAGACACAAATTCGCCCGTTTTCTCAAATTTCAAAATATCACTGTCCTGGTCACAAAAGCAAAGTTTGTGGGGAATAATAGCCATTTTCTATACATAAGGAAATAACACTTACTACCCAGGAACAAAAATTGTGTTACATAGTGTAATCAATTCAACATTAATTTTCAAACAAAGAAGCTGAAAATACTGAAAGCTTTGTACCCTCTGCATGTATCACTATCATGTACTGTAATATAACACAAGTTAAACCTTAAATGTTATGCATTAAGAAATATTACACTGTGCAGATAGTTTTGTTTCAAGATATGTAAATAAAAAGTGGATCATTCCATGCCACCTCAACTAGTGCCGTTGCCCGTCCATCTCAGATTTTCCTAGAAAAATCCATCTGGGGGTTTTCAGATAACGCTGAGTTCAGAAATGATAGCCATTATTTTTTTTTTAATTTCCTCTTCAACCTGTGACCTTGCAAAGGTCAACCTAAAGTGGGAAAGGGACCTTGACCAGTAAAATCACCCTGGGTGCAATTTAGATGCAATTTAGATGCATGTGTAGCACCTCGTTCTACTCGTACTGATAGGGCTTTTCAGAAAAAAATATTAGGAGCACCCTAGTCGCTTCTGGTAAATTGGCAGTCAAGGGGTAACTGACAGGTTTTATTCAAACTTCAGCCTAACCCTTTACCCTGTAGGCGATGTGGGTCCTAAAATGTAAGTATTGCTGTAAGAACCTTAGGAACCATTCTTCCAAATTCAGTGAAAAACTTTTGGTTTAAAGTCCCACCACTGGTCATTAAACCCCTTTTGAAATTTTAATTTTTGCTGTTTGTACCACGTTTAGGCCGAATAACTTGCACCAGGGGGACTCCAAAAAAGAGTATGGATAGAGTTTAATGAGATCTACAAGCATCAAGCAAAATATGTTGGTATCTGGGGATTTGGGATTTTTGGCAGATTTTTGAAGTTGCATTTGTTCTGCTTTCGAGCATTGCTTATGGACACTTTGTTGAGGTTCAAGGATCTCATCGACATCTATTCAAACATATATTTGGGTGATATTTTGGAGTCCTGCCACACAATTTATTATGGCCTAAACTTGGTACAAATAACAAAAATTCAAATTTCAAAGTGGTTTACTGACCAGTGGTGGGACTTGAAACCAAAAGTTTTTCACAGAATTTGGAAGACTGGTTCCTAAGGTTCTTACAGCAATACTTACATTTTACAGGGTAAAGGGTTTGGCTGAAGTTCGAATAAAACTCGTCAGTTACCCCTCGTCAGAAGTGAGTAGGGTGCTCCTAGAATTTCTTCTGAAAAGCCCTATTCAGTACGAGTGGAACGAGGTGCTACACATGATGGTAGCATCTAAATTGCACCCAGGGTGATTTTTTCTGGTCAAGCTCCCTTTCTCACCTTTAGGTTGACTTTTGCAAGGGAAATTTAAAAAAAAAAAAACCAAACAATCAATGGCTATCATTTCTGAACTCGGCGTGTTTGAAAACCCCCAGGTGAATTTTCTAGGAAAATCTGAGATGGATGGGCAACGAAATGCCCCTTTTCTGGTTGAGTTGGCGTGGAATAACCCAGGTATATATATATAAAAAAAAAACTGTGTTATGAAAAAATAATACAATAAGGTCTAAGTCAAACCATGCACAGTAGGGGCTGAAATACCCCTCTATTTTTTAATGTAACAGGCACTACTTGACTGCCATTTTAATCTCCATAGTATTCTCTGAAATCATCACCAAACTTTCCAGACCCTGGTCCTCGCTTACAACAGGACCTGGCCATGCTACATTGACAGCCTTGGATTAGAACAGATAGCCCTGTAATCTTTTATCTTTATTGATTTTATGTATGTATTTATTTTACATAAAGAAAACTGACTAGACCTACAATGTATATTCTGTGTGCTTCTCTGTTGTGTTTCTGTCAAGATAAATTACTGTGAACTATTCCACCCCCCCCCCCCACACACAAAATAAAAAGCTTTTGAAAAGGCTTCTCAAAGCTGAACAAGAGTAAATGTGATGGAATGATGTCAGTGTTACACATACTGTACTTCAATTGATTTTTCATCATGGTATGATCATCTTTCCCAGCATACTTTCTGGCAATTGGCTTAAAGTCTTTTCAGGAGTATTTATTTAAACAGATTTGCTAGTCGGCACGGCAAAAAGTACTTAAATTAACACTCTACCACTCTACATTTTGAACCTGCATAAAACCGATTAAAAAATGCAACATGTTTAGTTTATTAAGAAGAGTAAGGGAGAACAGTAATCGACAAGAGTGATTGCCGATAGCAACAACAGCTCCTCTGTTTAATAGCTGCTCGCAATTAAGAAAAATATTTCATACCCTTAAAGTTCCAGCTAGACTTTTATCGTATAATGAATTACTATAACTGCTGCCTTTTCTCTAGCGGAATGGTCAATCAACTTCGGAAACATTAACCAACTGGATTTTACGAAGAGTTTAGTTTAACATGACAAAACTTTATGTAGCAAGCATGGACACAAGCATGATTAGAATTGTTATCTTCACGGGAGTAACATTCAAAAACTCAGTAACTTTGTTTTTAAATTCATTAATTAAAAAAAGAATAATACATTTCTTTGTGGAGCTGTTCCCAGAATGATTTGCTACACATACTTTACTTTTTAAATGGACTTTATTTCACATGCCCCAGAAAACTGCAGAAAATATTTGACAAATTTCATCATATTCATTGTTTTGAAGGATTTAAAGAAAAAAAGAAATACTAATTAGACTAAATTAAACATTTCATAATCGTAAACTTGCATCATTCATTCTATGAACTGTCTTGTGCTTTCCATTCCTTCAACAGAGAATTAGTATCAGGGGAGTGTATTACTCACAGCACATCAAGCACTGGTAAATGCATAATTCTGATAACATTATTGACCAGTCCTATAAATCCATAGGTGGATGAGTCTGACCGATTTGGTTTAATAATGATTGGCACCAAAGCTGCCAATTAACTTCTCCTGATGATCTTGCTGCCAAGAACTAATGGAAATAGGCCAGCCATTTGGTTCTTTTCGAGAATATTTTAATGATTGTTTAGTTGCTGTGATGAGACTGCTTCCTATGGAATGATAGTGGGTTGTGTAAGAGTGGGTGGAATGCATGTGCGTTGGATGGAAAGCAGTTCAAATAAGTCATGGTACCCAGTACCGAGGAGTACCTGCAGAATTCAACCCCTGCTAATGCATGTTTTTGCATGTTTTAAACTTGCTGGAGGAAAAAAAAAGCTCAATGTGATGACAACACTTTTTTTTTTTACACTAATAGAGAAAATTTTCCCCTTTTTCTGCTAATATAAAACTGTCTGACATATGATCATAATGAACAACTGTCGATATCCATGTCAAAACTTGTTGTGATCTTGAAATGCAATATCCAAATACTGCAATTAATTCTCAAACATACCGGTGCAGTAGTCCTGTTTCCATTGATTCAGTCATGTGGTAATGTGTGACTTTGTTCTATTTAGTTTGAAGGTTGTTTTAATCCAAACAATTCATCATTTTGTCAAAAACTCAAGGCCCTTTGTTCTTTGGGGGATTATTTAATGTCATTTTTTTATGGTCTCCCTAATGATCTGAAAACTTTATTAGCAAGTGTCATCTGTCAATAAAACACTGACGTTCACTGCTGCTGGGAGAAGGTATCGCCCATTAAGCACAGAGAATGAGAAGCTGCTGTGATAAATACAATGTCACAGATGCACTTGCATCCCCATAGATGCACAGTGATTTATCACAATCCTGATTTTTTTTTTTTTTTACTATTTTTTTTATTTATTGGGTAATCTCTTTAACTTTCATTACCTGGGTAAATGTAATGTGTCCATCTCGGCTGTGTTGCACGTAGAAACCAAACAGGATTGGAACAACCAAACAGGATTGGAACACTGCGTCACACACAGATTACAACAGTTGCTTAATAATTGGTTCCAGTACATACAGTAATAAAAGTGGAATAGTAAACCATGACCTTGGGAAAGGGTATGTGTTCACAGATTGAGCGTTACCTTTGATACAATTACATTTTTTCTGGACAGTAAAGATGTTGGATTGGGGTTCTGTGACTGCTGTCCTAAAAGGTCTACTCTTATGTTGAACAGTGATGACTCTCCCAGGGCGGCAGTATAGTTGGAAGGATTTTCTTATAGCTATTTGTTTGGAGCCGACAGGAACATTCTCATGTCAGCATCAGTTGCTGTCAACTAAATTAACGTGGACATTTGGCACCCCCCTACTGTATCTAGCACTTGACAATTTGAGTTGAATTTGAGAAGGTTTAAAGCATGACAAGTTATTAAAACTCTCCTGTTTTATCTTGTGGATAAAACACTTTTTTGTATCGCTGTCTGTTCACTATATTTTTATCACCAGTATATGCATTGTGGTGAATTTGTTTGTTTAATGCTGGTTTGATAGCCATGTTCCACCAACTGCAACTAGAATGGAACACTTGTTTTCTCAAACTTAAAGGCAAGGCCTCTCTATGAGCGGTAAATTTCGTATCATTTTCAGATTTGGCAAGTACATTCGGATACATTTCCGAATTTCCGAAAACAAATCTAAACAAACCTTTATTCAGTGTGTTTTAATGGCCCGAGCAGTGGAGGGTCTAATGTACTACTGCCCTTTCACTTCATATTATTCCTGTTGGTGCTTTTCCTCCAGGGTGATTTTATAGACATGTTTTAATTAACTTCACTACGTTTAAAATGCCTTTAAAAAAATGGATTTCATTCTTGTCATCAGTTCTCTAGAGAGCAGAGATTGAGCCCACCAGTTCCCACTCTACTACTTTTATACTTGCACGTTCTCATCCACCATTGATAATATATAGGAGGGGTATTTTTTTCTTAGTTGTGCCTGAACGTCAGCAAAATTCCAAAAGTAAATTAAAAAAAAAAAAAAAAAATGCAGGAGAAAGGTATATGAGAGAGCAGATACTTTATAGAGATTATTCCCACTCCTCTGCTCATGAAGCTAGCCTCCCCAGGGTACTTACAATATTGAGTGCTGTGTGCTTGGATTACAAAACTGACTAGACCAGCATTAAAGAGTATGTTATGAAGGAATAAAGGTCTAAACTGATAACAAAGGGTAGAGATCTTGGGCTGTAGCTTTACATTGATCACACAATTATTATATTTTGTCTGATCTCTTTGGGGGGATTTGAATGTGGTCATGGCAGCATGTTGGGCTACTAGCTTTTCAATTATTGCTTTATAAATGTAATCTCTTTTTTTTTTTTTTTAAATTTGGAATCGCCAATTATTTTTCTCATTTTCTCCGCATTTTGGAAAGCCCAATTATTTTTTATTTCAACCCGGCTTTATGCAGCCACCTCGGAGCTACAGCGTCTGAGGACCACGCAGCTCCGGGCAACTTTACAGGCAGGCTTGCAGATACCCTACCAGTCTAGGGGTCGCTGGTGCGCGGTGAGCCGAGGGCACCCTAGCTGACCTAAGCCCTCCCCACCCCTGGGAACTCCCGTCCACGGTAGGCAGTGGAATAGCCTGGACTCGAACAGGCGACCTCCAGGCTATAGGGTGCACTCCACGCAGAGTGCCTTTACCGGATGCGCCACTCGGGAGCCCCCCAATAAATGTAATCTTAACACAAAAATGGATTTCTATTTGTATAAAAGACTGCATGTTAGTAAATGCAATTTCTTCTCTCTCGTTTTCAGGTAGCATTCAAGGAGCTACGATAGTGGATGCACTTGATAGCCTGTACATCATGGATATGCAGGATGAGTTTAAAGCTGCCACAGATTGGGTTGAGAAGAGTTTAAACTTCAATGTGGTAAGTACAGCTGTCACATATTACTGTATCCAAACAATGTGTCGCCCGAGGAGTTCAGATAATGTTAAGAGTCTAATTATCTCCCACTGGGGATCAAATATCTGCATGTTACTTTTTAACATGTTCGCATTTATCTGGAGAACCAGTTATCCAAGTCTCATGAAACTTGGTGTTAATATTATGTAGTTTAAGTTATTGAGAGTATCGCATTCTGTGGGATCTGTTTGTTCATCTATTTTTTAATTTCCCTCCCTGGGGATGAAATATCTATGTCCCACTTAAATGTTTGCTTATAACAGGATGATTGCTTATGAAATTGTCATGAAACTTGATAATTCTTCTACACTGTTCTGTACATACTAGTGATTATATGTGACGGTCATCAACAGATAGCTCTGCTTTACTGTTCCTGACATGTATTTTTTTAATATAATGTGTAGCAACTGTTATTTTCAACAAAAGGTACTCTGATCATTATTGTTTAGTTATAGAGATGATCCATCATACTTGGGCTTGCTACTTTTCGATATTAATCGGTAAAGCTTATTAAACGTTGAATTCCCCAAAAAATATGACTTGGACTGAAATAAATTTATATACGATAAATATTGGTAAAACCACTTGATATTTTTTTATTTTCTTACCAAAAATAATAATTTAGAAATAATCTCTAGTTTGTGTAGTTTTTATACTTGCTGTCTGTCCCGTCTCCATTCCGCTCTGAATGGCTAGGGGTCGCTGTCAGTCATCTCAGTGGTCCCTTAATACTATAGTTTCACCCTGTTCTGATAGATCTTGTTGACTGAAGCAGTGCTAGAATGCTGTCATTTGCCAGCTACAGCAGCACCTTTTGGGGTCTTCCAGTCCTGGGTTTGTCAATTACAGACAATGTTTCTCTGTACTTGTTGATTATGCTTCGGATACCACACCTAGAAAATCAAGTGATGCGAGCTGTTTCACTCAATGTTTTTCCTTCTTTATGCAAGTCAATAGTAGAAAAGTGGTAAATTGTTGATGCTCATAATGCATTAGTGTAGAAAAATGCAACATGTCTAAGACTTTTGTACAGCAATGTATGTATGTACAAAGAAGGATACGGACACCATGCCCCACATGCCGACCTGTTCCTATCCAGTTTTAAATAACTTTAGCATACCAGAGGCAGAAGTGTTAAAGGGCCGGATGAGATCCTCCCAATAGTACTCAAAGAAATGAAAGACGTTTTTTACAAACCGGTAACAGCATGCAACAGTCTCAACACAGGGGCTGTACCGACAGACTGGAGAATTGCAAACCTAATACCAATCTAAAAAAAAAGGGAGACAAAACCGAACCAGGTAACTACAGACCAATAAGCCTGACTTCTATTATATGTAAACCTGTGGAAACTATAGTAAGATCCAAAATGGAAAATGACGTATATGGTAACAGTATCCTG
Organism: Acipenser ruthenus; assembly: GCF_902713425.1. Classification (NCBI taxonomy): domain Eukaryota; kingdom Metazoa; phylum Chordata; class Actinopteri; order Acipenseriformes; family Acipenseridae; genus Acipenser; species Acipenser ruthenus. The sequence goes on along the minus strand of NC_081194.1, from coordinate 54,511,250 downwards.
GGAGACAGTCAGCCTGGTTTTAGAAAAGGGAGATCGTGTCTAACTAATCTGCTTGATTTTTTTGAGGATGCAACATCGACAATGGATAATTGCAAAGCATATGACATGGTTTATTTAGATTTCCAGAAAGCTTTTGACAAAGTCCTGCATAAAAGATTAATTCTCAAACTGAACGCAGTAGGGATTCAAGGAAATGCATGCCCATGGATTAGGGAGTGGTTAACATGTAGAAAACAGAAAGTACTGATTAGAGGAGAAACCTCAAAATGGAGCGAGGTAACCAGTGGAGTACTACAGGGATCAGTATTAGGTCCTCTGCTATTCCTAATCTACATTAATGATTTAGATTCTGGTATAGTAAGCAAACTTGTTAAATTTGCAGATGACACAAAAATAGGAGGCTTGGCAAACACTGTTACAGCATCAAAGGTCATTCGGAATCATCTAGACAGCATTCAGGACTGGGCAGACACATGACAAATGACATTTAATAGAGAAAAGTGTAAGGTACTGCATTATAAATACCATATGGGAGATACTGAAATTGAAGAAGGAATCTATGAAAAAGACCTAGGAGTTTATGTTGACTCAGAAATGTCTTCATCTAGAAAATGTGGGGAACCTATAAAAAAGGCCAATAAGATGCTCGGATATATTGTGAGAAGTGTTGAATTTAAATCAAGGGAAGTAATGTTAAAACTTTACAATGCATTAGTAAGACCTCATCTAGAATATTGTGTTCAGTTCTGGTCACCTCGCTACAAAAAGGATATTGCTGCTCTAGAAAGAGTGCAAAGAAGAGCAGCCAGAATTATCCCGGGTTCAAAAGGCAGACAGGCTAAAACAATTGAATCTCAGTCTTGAACAAAGAAGACTACACGGCGATCTGACCCAAGGGACTTTTTCAACCTGAAAAAAGAAACAAGGACCAGAGGTCACAAATGGAGATTAAATAAAAGGGGCATTCAGAATAGAAAATAGAAGGCACTTTTTTACACAGAGAATTGTGAGAACTCCCCAGTAATGTTGTTGAAGCTGACACCTTGGGATCCTTCAAGAAGCTGCTTGATGAGATTCTGGGATCAGTAAGCTAGTAACAACCAAACAACCAAGATGGGCCGACTGGCCTCCTCTCGTTTGTAAACTTTCTTATGTTAACTTGCGGGACTTGATTGCTTGCACCATGCGGCAGGGTTTTCAGATTCTGAACCCGAGCTCTGTTGTCAAGACTGCCTTCTTTTACCGATAGCAATTTCATCCAGTGCTACAATATGTATTTGTCTGAGTTACCATGTTTCATTACTATATTTATTATGCTAAATATATTGAATTATGCATCAAACTTATCATACTGCTGTTTGCAATTCAGTTAAGAACATAAGAACGTTTACAAACGAGAGGAGGCCATTCAGCCCATCTTGCTCGTTTGGTTGTTAGTAGCTTATTGATCCCAGAATCTCATCAAGCAGCTTCTTGAAGGATCCCAGGGTGTCAGCTTCAACAACATTACTGTGGAGTTGGTTCCAGACCCTAACAATTGTCTGTGTAAAAAAGTGCCTCCTAATTTCTGTTCTGAATGCCACTTTATCTAATCTCCATTTGTGACCCCTGGTCCTTGTTTGTTTTTTCAGGTCAAAGAAGTCCCCTGGGTCGACATTGTCTATACCTTTTAGGATTTTGAATGTTTGAATCAGAGCGCCACGTAGTCTTCTTTGTTCAAGACTGAATAGATTCAGTTCTTTTAGCCTGTCTGCATATGACATGCCTTTTAAACCCGGGATAATTCTAGTTACTTTGGTGCAATATACTGCTAAAGACTACGGCTTACTATTAATACTGTTCTGTGTCTACCTTTTAATGTTAGCCTCTAAATACATGTTTCAAAATTACATGAGTCGTCTGAGGCTAGATATAGCGCATATTTCAACACATATATCAATGAAAAGTAGGCCTAATAGCAGAATGGAAACTAATTTACTCGCTCCCCCCCCCCCCCCCCTTTCTTAAAGATTGGCAAGTGTGACCAGAAATGGGGCGTGGCTAGAGTTCCGCTTGTTTTGGGCTTTATTTGAAGAACGAGGTCGCTATTATTATGTCCGAAATCTGGCAACCCTGTACAGCGCCTGTCATTCAAAGCACCTACTTTGAAATTAGCACGTTAAGGTGTACGTAAGCTTTTGCTTCAGGTATACGGTGACAGTTATTAGTTTGATTTGAAAATGGGGCGCAAGAGGAAAACACTTGATGAATATTGTGCACAATCCCCTGACCGATGGCTGAAGTCTCCACACCAGGACAAAGCGGGCCCGTCTGCCTGGTCTTCCACTGACTTTGAGTCAGGCAGTTAGTTCTGTTCAACTATCTAATGTTTTGTTCTGTGCATATTATTTTTACTCGTAAATATATGCTATATAGGTCAGTTTATATGCTGCGTTTACTACGGTTTATTTGAGACAATTCTTAAATGTATAGCTCAGCTGTGACCAAACGTTATTTCAATTAGAATGTTGGTAAACATGGTTTTGTTGCATGTTGAATATGATAAAGGGGTTTTGTTAAATGAAACATTTCTCAGTGGCATAAAAAGTATGTTTGTATGGGTTTTTTTTTTTTTAAAGAATAAAGGTCGATTTCACCCATTCTCTGCTTGAATTGAAAAATAAAGATCTAAAAAAAACGGTAAATTCTTTCTAAAATAAACGTCGATATTAATCGGTGATTTGGCAAAAAAAAAAAAATCGAATAGTAGAAAGGTTAATCATACTGTACTGCTAAATTCTTGTTACAGGGGTTATAGCTGCTATAATTTCCTACTAACATTCTAAAATGCTGTTTTAATTCTCCTGGAGTGAGCGTTTCTGTTAAGCTGTAAATTTGTGTGAACTTCAAGACGTTTCTTCTGCAAGGAAAAATAAAAATGATCATAAAGTTTAATGAAGATCACTGAAGAACTCTAATTGAAAGGCTTTGCTTAACTGCCCTCCAGCAATTCCAACAGTAAAAGAAAAGGCTGCAGAACCAACAAAGTGCTCTGATGTATTGCACATTTAATATTCCATTTGTCCTCCATATTAGGAATCTGATTTAAAGTTAAATACATGTTTCAGTGAACTATTTTAAATATGTGGTTTAAGTGCTATATATGTAAACAGGTTTGTCTAATAATATTATTAAAACAAATTAAAATACTACCACCAGCACAAACAATTGATTGATTTCTTCACTTGCTGTTGATGTGATTTGCTTTGTAAATGACTGTTGGCAAGTGTCAGCCTATCAATTGGAACATTCACTCAATCCCAATTACTAGAGCCCTGTGAAATCATTTTAATTTTTTATAATTTTTCATTTTTATTTTTCACATGTCATTTTATTGGAGATGCACATTAATAAAACAACTCAAATAGATCTATATCAATAATAGTATAATATCCATCATGTTTTAACTGCATACATTTTTTTTTATTAAACATTGTTTTTTTTTTTTTTTAAACATTGACAAAAACAGACCTTGCAGAGAAAAATAGTTACCGTAATTTCTCATTAACGTACAGTCCCCCACTCTTTTTAATTAACTGCCTATTTACAGTAAATACTGCCCATGCCGTCTATACAAATACAATAAGATACAATTAAAATATATATTCCCTACGGAGGGTAATCGCTTCTCATCAGCTTGTCTCCAACTAATTTCATGAGTTTGGTTGCGCACCTTTGATTTAAATGACTGTCAATCATCATGATCTGCACTGACTGTGCACTTTCATTTGCCAGCTACAGCGCCTGTCATTCAAAGCGCCTACTTTGAAATGAGCAGGTTAAGGTGTAGGTAGGCTTTTGCTTTAGGTATACGGTGACAGTTGCTAGTTTGATTTGAAACTGGGGAGCAAGAGGAAAACACTCTGTGTAATACACTTTTATATGCTGTGTTTTCTACAGTTTATTTGAGACAATTTTAAAATTTGTGTGGGATCTTTTATCTTTACAAGGTATAGCTCTGCTGTGACCAAATGTTATTTCAATTAGAATATTCGTAACCATGGTTTTGTTGCATGTTGAATATGATAAAGGGGTTTCGCTAAATAAGATAAGATAACAAAGTCCTGTTCAATTGTTTAAAACATATAATGTATTTGTACAGTAATTACAGTTAACAGATTTGAGAAGCACATATCGATTTATGCAAGTCTGATGAGGGAAAGATTTAATATTATATTAACATCTCCTGTCTGCTAGTGTTTGCATTTTTTTACAATTTAGTAGGCCATTTGAATGTGCACATCTTCTCAGGAGAAAGTAATTTGGTTCACGTTTATCAGGGTGGAACATAGACAAGAAATTCACACAGAATAATAATCAAAAGTTAAAAAATAATAATACAATGATATTTGCACTGCTGTATTTAGTTTGTCCCCCCCCCCCCCCCCCCACATATGTAGCAGACTATATCTGCTATATCTTTATAGGAGATTTTAAATCTGATATACTGTTTACGTCATTGTTTTAAGCTAGGGAAAGCTAATGTGGACTAACCAGCTTTACCATATTCACGCTATTAAGTCAAAGGTCATAAAAATTATATTGAACTTCAGATAAGCTCTCGCAATATTAGGTAAATTACACAGCTCTTCTTTGGCATGCACTTACTGTAGCACCGTACATGTAACCCTTTTCTCTGCCACATACAGTTTATGTATCATTAACCACAATTGAAGAAAGCCATTCCCCAGAATTTGAAATGACCTGAATTTACAAATTGTACTGTGTTGAGCTGTTGAAAGATGCTGGTATTTTGAAACCCAATGGAGATTCCACTGTTTCATATTGAATGGTGAAATGTGGTATTGGTGCTGGTATGTTATTCAGTATTGGTGTCTCCTGCTGTATAGGCCTGATAAGTTTTTCTTTATTTATTTATGCATGCATGCATGTCATCTGTCTTTTTCTGATCTAACCACAGTGCAATGTGTACAGATCTATAGATGAGTTAAGATCTGACCAAGATCATTTAGCTTGTGATTGCATTATTGTAGTATTCTCAATCAGAGCCTGTGCTGCCAATACATGAATTGCCAAGTAGTTAACAAGTCATTAGCAATTTCATTCCCTCAAGCTATTCCGTCAGTCAAGTTCCTTTTATAAATAAATAAATAAATAAATAAATAAATAAATAAATAAAACTACCCGTCCTTCGAAAAGTTAAGCAAATACTCACTTGGATGACATTTTAGAAACTGTGATCTGTAGCTATAGAAGCTATAAAAAAAGGCCAACAAGATGCTCGGATATATTGTGAGAAGTGTTGAATTTAAATCAAGGGAAGTAATGTTAAAACTTTACAATGCATTAGTAAGACCTCATCTAGAATATTGTGTTCAATTCTGGTCACCTCGTAACAAAAAGGACTTTGCTGCTCTAGAAAGAGTGCAAAGAAGAGCGACCAGAGTTATCCCGGGTTTAAAAGGCATGTCGTATGCAGACAGGCTAAAAGAATTGAATCTATTCAGTCTTGAACAAAGAAGACTACGCAGTGATCTGATTCAAGCATTCAAAATCCTAAAAGGCACAGACAATGTCAACACCCTGGGACACTCTGGGATCCTTCAAGAAGCTGCTTGATGAGATTCTGGGATCAATAAGCTACTAACAACCAAACGAGCAAGATGGCCCGAGGCCTCCTCTCGTTTGTAAACTTTCTTATGTTCTTATGTATATGACAGACTGGTTCTGTTTTGAACTCCTTGTTCTGTCTTCTTTTTGTTTAAAAAAAAAAAAAAAAATACATGTTTTTTTGTGGTTATACAGTATTTTTGTTAATGTTTTTTTTTTTTTTTTTTTTCTCTTCCCCAGAATGCTGAAATATCGGTCTTCGAAGTAAACATCCGGTTTGTTGGTGGACTTCTATCAGCCTATTATCTCTCGGGAGAAGAGGTGCGTAAAGCTTTATTAAGCACACAGTATTTATAAGCAGCTCTCTTACAGAATCAGCATATGGGTTGTATGCTAATTAAAGACTTTAATAGCAAGTATTTTTTGCCTGTGAAACCAGAAAGAATCTGATTGGGATTGCAGAAGTGGCTCTCATTTACAAGACAAGAAGAGTGAGGGAATTCATTTCTGAGCCACGACATGTGGAGAAAGTGCTTCTATAACCTCATCTTTTGTAGGCTTTTAAAGAACACAGTGAAACAGAACGTGTTTTTTAAATTACTTTGCACGCTCAGGGATGTTAACAGAGTTCCCAATCTCCCAATCTCCCAGTGCAAGATTGCAACAACTATTTGTAACTTCTCCAGCTGGCTTCTTGCTGAGAAATTGTGGCATTAAACAAATGAAAGTAAGTTATTCCCCTGCTTTGAGTTTCTAGGTTTGTTTGGGACTTGGGTGTGATCCTGAGTTCCGTTTTTTCAATTGGACATTTGATTCTTCGTATAATTTATTGTTAGGCTAACTTTGTTTCAGGGAGTCCAATAATGTCCATGTAAAATGGTGAAAACAAGACAATTATCATTTCTTTTTTTTTCTATTTTAGATAATATATATTTTGTTCAAGCCAAGTAGAGCATGGGCAGTATGTGGGGTCGGAGGATTGATAAATTGGTTGTCTGCATCCTGCCTCTTTTTAGCAGGTTAATTGATGTCTCCAGTCCACATTGCCTGCAGTACAAAACCTTTTTCTGAACTCTTGCCAAATTGTTTATTAGTATGAAGATTTAGAGTTGAGGGTGGATAAGTCAGACACAAGACAGCCAGGCATCCCAACTTTGACAAAGTGTCCTTGGGAACAACTATGTTAAGAAAATGAATGTTCATCTTCAGTTACCTGTTGGAGCTCAATTAAATAATTAAAGGTCTGGTTGCAACAAAGCCCTGCAGTGGGATGGATTGGATGAGCCAAGGTTGTCTCACCCTGGCCTAGACTATACAGTAGATTCTTTATCATGGTCGTTTTTTTCTGAAGACTGTTCTGGGGATGTTCTGGGGATGTTCTGTGTAAAAACTGAAAAAAATCTTAATCTAAACAATGTTTATTTGCTAACTTTTACTCATTTAAGTCATTGTGTTGATTTCAGCATTTTGTGGCACTAACCTATAAACACATTGCTGTTTTGTTTGTTTTTAACTAATATGGACTAATATGGAATGAGCAGCAGGGTTGCAAATATCAGGTTACCCTGGTTTGTTTTAAAGAATGCATTCTGCCAAATTAATATTGAGTTTACTCTTGCGATTAGTGTCGTTAACCATACAGTTACCCCTTTATTCCCATTGTAAAAACTGATTTTTGTACCCAGTTATTCCTATTTTATCTAGATAAATGTGAGAAAACTATGCTAATTAAAGTGGCTAGCAGTTTAGACTTCAGCACTGTAGCACAGAGCCCTGAAGGGGTTTCTTTTTTTAACATGCAATTATAATGGATTACAAATCCCAAATCCACTATTATGCAGGTTCTATTTGAGAACTTTATATTTCTGAAATCTCAAGTAAGAGAAGAGAGTGATGAGTGCTAAGACCCAGAATTGCAGGTTAATGAAGGTCATATTGTACTGAAGAATCATAAATATGTTAGGGGAAGAAGTCTGCCTCAATATATGTATAGTCATATGTAAGAGAGTGAGAAGGACATTACTTAAGCATAACATTTCAATTGATGTTATTCAAGAGGATTTTTTTTTTCTCTCTTCTCAGAGCAATGTTTAATAAGAAATGTGGCTGTATTGAAGTTTCTTCAGCCCACTTGCCTGGAGGGTATACTGTGATTATATCTAGTATAAAGCCATTGATCATTTTGAAGGCTGCTGTTTATCAAATACATTTGTAATTATTGCAGTGAAATTATCACTGCTGCAGAAATCTCCATAGGATTTGGTTGGGTGTGTGAGACCAAGCTTCAACAACTGGAAAAATGACAGGGAGACCAAGGCAGCGACAAACAGCTTTTTTGAAATCCTCTTGCAAGTTAGTCTTTTAGCTTACTTAAGAGAAAAATACAGCTTTCAAATACGGGAGAAGAAACTCTCAAAAGCCCCTTTGTAGCGGGGGCCAGTAACTGTATACTGTATAATGTCTAGGATGTATTTAATATGTAAATGCATTTTGAAATGCACATGATTCATTGTACATGCTGTGCAAACATAATATTTTGGGAAAAACAGACAATATAGAAGTTGAATTGTATGGAAGCTTAGGAATTTAGGTGATAGGTATGTCCATGTATTTTATTTTTATTTTTTTTGCTTGTATTCCTTTTGTTGATAGATTTTGTGGTTTTAAGTTGAAAATAATTTGTAATTGAACTGTTTAGAAAGTCATGTCTACCAGTGTCTTTATTTCAGATATTTACAGAGCAGAGAAAAGAGGACATAAAACAGATAAATCTTAAGTAGGTGCAAGCTGGGGTAATGCAAAATGAATCACCTAGATTTATAGAGCCTAATTAGGGACATCACCCCTTCAGACACTTGCACACATAATTTTAATAATTGTTCTAAACTTGGACATTCCATAGTAACCTTTTTACAGTTAAGTAAACTGTTAGGTTATCAAAAACTTACCCAGACCCTGAATGGTAAGTCTATTGAACCTACAGCTATGGCCAAAGGTTTTGCAACACCTACAGTTTTGGGATTGAGACTTTAATATTGATTCATTCATTCATTCATTCATTCATCCATTCTTTCATTATATACAGTACTGTGCAAAAGTTTTAGGCAGGTGTGAAAAAATGCTGTAAAGTAAGAATGCTTTCAAAAATAGACATGTTAATAGATTATATTTATCAATTAACTAAATGCAAAGTGAGTGAACAGAAGAAAAATCTAAATCAAATCCATATTTGGTGTGACCACCCTTTGCCTTCAAAACAGCATCAATTCTTCTAGGTACACTTGCACAAAGTCAGGGATTTTGTAGGCATATAGTCAGGTGTATGATTAAACAATTATACCAAATAGGTGCTAATGATCATCAATTCAATATGTAGGTTGAAACACAATCATTAACTGAAACAGAAACAGCTGTGTAGGTGGAATAAAACTGGGTGAGGAACAGCCAAACTCAGCTAACAAGGTGAGGTTGCTGAAGACAGTTTACTGTCAAAAGTCATACACCATGGCAAGACTGAGCACAGGAACAAAACACAAGGTAGTTATACTGCATCAGCAAGGTCTCTCCCAGGCAGAAATTTCAAGGCAGACAGGGATTTCCAGATGTGCTGTCCAAGCTCTTTTGAAGAAGCACAAAGAAACGGGCAACGTTGAGGACCGTAGATGCAGTGGTCAGCCAAGGAAACTTACTGCAGCAGATGAAAGACACATCATGCTTACTTCCCTTCGCAATCGGAAGATGTCCAGCAGTGCCATCAGCTCAGAATTGGCAGACAACAGTGGGACCCTGGTACACCTATCTACTGTCCGGAGAAGTCTGGTCAGAAGTGGCCTTCATGGAAGACTTGCGGCCAAAAAGCCATACCTCCGACGTGGAAACAAGGCCAAGCGACTCAACTATGCACGAAAACACAGGAGAAAAATGACAGCAGGTGCTCTGGACTGATGAGTCAAAATTTGAAATATTTGGCTGTAGCAGAAGGCAGTTTGTTCGCCGAAGGGCTGGAGAGCGGTACACGAATGAGTGTCTGCAGGCAACAGTGAAGCATGGTGGAGGTTCCTTGCAAGTTTGGGGCTGCATTTCTGCAAATGGAGTTGGGGATTTGGTCAGAAGTAATGGTCTCCTCAATGCTGAGAAGTACAGGCAGATACTTATCCATCATGCAGTACCATCAGGGAGGCATCTGATTGGCCCCAAATTTATTCTGCAGCATGACAACGACCCCAAACATACAGCGAAAGTCATTAAGAACTATCTTCAGTGTAAAGAAGAACAAGGAGTCCTGGAAGTGATGGTATGGCCCCCACAGAGCCCTGATCTCAACATCATCGAGTCTGTCTGGGATTACATGAAGAGAGAGAAGCAACTGAGGCTGCCTAAATCCACAGAAGAACTGTGGTTAGTTCTCCTAGCTGTTTGGGCCAACCTACCTGCTGAGTTCCTTCAAAAACTGTGTGCAATTGTACCTAGAAGAATTGATGCTGTTTTGAAGGCAAAGGGTGGTCACACCAAATATTGATTTGATGTAGATTTTTCTTCTGTTCACTCACTTTGCATTTTGTTAATTGATAAATATAAACTATTAACATGTCTATTTTTGAAAGCATTCTTACTTTACAGCATTTTTTCACACCTGCCTAAAACTTTTGCACAGTACTAATATATATATATATATAATATATACACACACACATACACACTGCTGTGCAAACGTCTTAGACGTGTTTCATTTTTCTACTCTGATGCACTATGAGCATCAACAATTTACTCAAAGCCCACTAGTGTTTTCTACTATTATAACAACCTTGATTCGCATAAAGAATAGTACGAAGGTCACTCTTGAAATCAGGACTTAAAGGATGTGTTGCAGTAAGAATACCTCTTAAGAAAGGGGACCAAGACTAATAGGCTAAAATATGCACAAGAACACAGAAATTGGACTATGGAACAATGGTCAAAGGTGCTTTGGACTGTTGATGGATGGACAACGACACCTATGCTTTCTGCCAGTCCTGTTGTCAATTCAACGCTTGTCTTCTTTCTATTCCTTAAGGATATTATCTTCAAGTATTGCTCATCCCTGTTGGACAGCTTTTTGGGTCTTCCAGTCCTGGGTTTGTCAATTACAGATGATGTTTCTCTGTACTTGTTGATTATGCTTCGGATACCACACCTTGAAAATCAAGTGATGCAAGCTATTTCACTCAATGTTGTTGTTATAGTAGAAAACACTAGTGGAGGCGTTGAGTAAATTGTTGATGCTCATAATGCATCAGAGTAGATAAATGCAAAATGTGTAAGACTTCTGCAGTGTCTGTGTATATGTGTATATATATATATATGTATGTGTGTGTGTACATACATACATACATACATACATACATACATACATACATACATACATACACACACACACTACCGGTCAAAAGTTTTAGAACACCCCCATTTTTCCAGTTTTTATTGAAATTTAAGCAGTTCAAGTCCAGTGAATAACCTGAAATGGTACAAAGGTAAGCGGTAAACTGCCAGAGGTTAAAAAAAAAGTTTAGGTTACCAAAAACTGAAAAATAATGTACATTTCAGAGTTATACAAAAAGGCCTTTTTCAGGGAACAAGTAATGGGTTAACAACTTACAGCTGTTCTGCAGCAATGGAAGTAAATTAAGCCTTGAAAGTTGATGCTAACAATTCCTACAGGTGTCCCAACTTTTGTTGATTACTTACAAACCCTCTGTCTGTATAAAAGCAGTGTTGGAACAGACTGTGTTACTACACCCTCTTAAGCATTATTTGGACGGTATTGTACTGCAGGAAGTAGTATATTGCTCTCATAATGGCGAGAAAACTGCAATTAACAAAGGAAGACAGACAGACCATTATAACCCTTAAAAGTGTAGGTCTTTCCTTTAGAGAAATTGCAAAGAAAGCCAAGGTGTCAGTGAGTACAGTTTCCTACACCATCAAAAGGCACTTGGAAACTGGAGGAAACTCTGACAGGAAGAGGTCTGGCAGACCCAAAGCCACAACAGAATCAGAAGACAAGTTTCTGAGAGTCAACAGCTTGCGTGATAGGTGGCTCACAGGACAACAGCTTCAAGCACAGCTTAACAATGGTCGAAGTAAGCAAGTCTCAGTTTCAACTGTGAAGAGGAGACTTCGAGCTGCAGGTTTGACAGGTCGAGTGGCAGTAAGAAAGCCATTGCTAAGATGGCAAAATAAGAAAAAGAGGCTTGCCTGGGCCACGAAGCACTGCCAGTGGACTACTGAAGACTGGATGAAGGTCTTATGGACCGATGAATCAAAATTTGAAATCTAGGTTCATCACGCAGGGTTTTTGTACGCCGTCGAGTAGGCGAAAGGATGGTTCCTCGGTGTGTGACACCAACTGTCAAACATGGAGGAGGAAGCATGATGGTCTGGGGCTCTTTTGCTGGATGCAGAGTTGGCGACTTGCACAGAGTGAGTGGCACCCTGAACCAAAACTGCTACCACAGCATTTTGCAGCGCCATGCAATACCCTCTGGTATACGCCTAGTTGGTCAGGGGTTCATCCTACAGCAAGATAATGACCCAATACATACCTCCAGGCTATGTCAGAACTACCTTAGAAGAAAAGAACAAGACGGTAGGCTTCAAATCATGGAATGGCCAGCACAGTCTCCAGACTTAAACCCCATCGAGCTGGTTTGGGATGAACTGGACAGAAGGGTGAAAGCAAAGCAACCTACAAGTGCAACACATTTGTGGGAACTTCTGCAATGGTGTTGGGAAGAACTTTCCGAACAATATTTGATTTCCATTGTAGAAAGAAAGCCACGAGTGTGTTCGGCTGTTATATCTGCAAAAGGTGGCTACTTTGATGATTTTGTTAAACAAAATGATTCCATGATTTCTTTTTTATCTCCAATTGTTTATTTGTTCTATGCTTTAATTTCAGAGTACATTTGAGACATTAAACTGCATAAATTTCAATAAAAACTGGAAAAATGGAGGTGTTCTAAAACTTTTGACCGGTAGTGTATATATAATATATACAACATAATTTAATTATTAAACATAATTTAAATCTTTATATTAAACATGTAATCAAATATACTAAATGATATCGCAAAAGTCTACTGGCAGCTATAATAGTAGTACATTATTTCATGTTAAATTTTGAAATGTCACATTTAAAAATGTCAGTTTTTCATTAAGTATATGGAAAACTACAACGCGGTATGTAATTCAATATGTTAACGTAACATTATTCAGCAGTTTTAATTTGGCCTATGAAGAAAAATGTGTTAATTCTATAGGGCGGTGCAGAACTTGTGTCCATAGCTGTACACTAATAATACTGCCTTAAAAACAAAGTAAGAAAAGGGGGAGGGGGACAGGTGTCAGCAGCAAGAAATGTTTTGGTTGTAAAGAGAAATCTTTCTGGGCTCTCTTTAGCCCTAACCCCAAGTGGCCAGTTCAGCTTTAATACTTGTGAAGTTATGATGATGATTCAAAGAGGAAATATTGAACTCACATCTTATGTAGCGAAGATTAAAGTTTTTCATTTAAGCTCTTTAGAATGCATGGGAAGGGAATAAGGGAAACAAGTCCTGCTCTTGTGACAAGGAAGTACCAGGCTTTAAGATTTATTTATTTGTATCCTGCCCATATGTACAGTTGGCCTGAACACATCCTTGACTGCGACATTTTTATCACTGAGCTACACTGATGTACAACATGAACTGCATTTTAATCAAGCAAGTTCTGTACATCTAAATTCAAGTCTCCTTGATACTTCATTAATCACAAAGTTCCAACAACAAACCATACTTATTGCCGTGTCAATTAAATAGACAATTACTAAGAGCATCAAATGCTGTAGCTTATAGTTTATAACTTTTGTAAAGGTGAAGGGCCCTTTCACTCCAGGCTGTATGTGGTTTGGCTTTAGGGAGCTATATTTTTTATTAGGCTTGATTTAATCTTCAGCTCTCAGATCTTGTTTTTTATTATATAAAAGGTCTTGTGTCCTGCAAAAAGTGCAGTACAGCGTTTCATTACTGTATGAGTGATGATGAGAAAAGCTGGTAGGGTTCTCCATTCTTTAAAGATCTGTGTAGCCTCTTGTTATATAAGCAAAAATAGTTTCATGCTATTTTTGATTAATTGCTGTAAAATACCTGACTCATCTTGCTGTAAGGCTCACATCCTTTTACCACAGGGAGTAGTGCGCAGAAATTGTATATTTTGACAGTTTTGATTCAAATGAGAAAATGATTGTATGCATTAATAACAAAACCTGGTTCCAGGTCAACCTACTCTAGGAGACCAAGATAAACCAGGTAATAGTCTCATAAGCAGGGTTTGCTGATGAAATTTAATTGAGTCCATTGCTTTTTTGTTTTACAGCTCTATTTATGTCCTATGTGTCCCTTATTTATAGGGAGACATTCTGTGATATATCACCAGACAGAGAACACTCTACCTACTCCGATTTACACCAAACACGTTGGTTAGGATTGTTCCAAGCAAAAAAAAAAAAGAAATAAATAATAAACTGAGCCTGGTCAGTCCAATTGGTCAAAAGTTATATAGATGTCAAAATCTGGCCTGTGTTTGTGTTAGGTGACATTTTATTGGAAAGTGCATGAAGATTATAGATGGCAATATCCCAACCATAATTCCCAGCAAAATCTAATAACCAAACCTTAAGTATATAAGGGAAAGGTTGGGAAAAGTATAGTCTGGACTGGTATGGCCCTTGCTGAATACAGTACCCTTTGTTGAATGTTTTGTTTTTTAAAATGGTCTACTATGTTCATTTAAAAACTTTATTTAAGTTAATTAAGCAACATGAGATTTGAAACCAGCTTTTCTTGTCAATAGGATTTCCCTGTGTGTGGTGGAAAAGTCTATGGTGTGTGCTTGGATATAATCCACCTTTGAACAGGGGTCAGATCAAGAGGAAAGCAAAATAAGCAGATACATGAACACACCAAAGATAAAGAATGTAAAAGTCATTCTCAGCTTAGCTGTAACAATCCTGCCAATTGAGAATTTAAGTTCAAGTTATGCATGGGGCAATGTTGCACGTTTTCTGTATCTATTTCCATGTGTGTAGTATTTAACTTTTTAAAATTAAAACAAAATGTAAAAATCTGGGGTAGAGAAGATTTACTTCTTGTGTGGTGAAGCAATACTGGAAGGAAGTAACATTTGCTGTTTTCTGTTGTCCTGCAAAATTCACACATTTAAAATTAATTATCAATGAGTAAACTTTTGAATAAAAAAAAACTAAGATGTAGGTAAATGGTTGAAGCATACAGGATTTATAATGGGTCTAAATTGGCCTCAGTGATAAGTATGCCCTTTTGATGTTGTGTGTGTGAATGATGCCATAGAAGAATATTGGAGAATTCTAGATTGGCACCTTTTTATGTAATCAATACATCACTGCCAATTTATTCATTAGCCACTGGGAAGCTTGACAATTATTTTTATTTTGAGAGTGTTATTGAGAACGACTATCTGAGCTTCAACAGCAGCAGGCAGAAATCCCAGAGTGCATGGAAAACATGCAGGCTTCCAATCTGAACTTCACATGGCTTTGAAGCAAGGAATTTGTGTCATACACACCAGCCAAATGAATCTCTTGAAATTTGAATCCTGGGATTTTGGATGTTAAAATGTTAATTAGTGCGGTGGTTAGACCATACAG
Organism: Acipenser ruthenus; assembly: GCF_902713425.1. NCBI lineage: Eukaryota > Metazoa > Chordata > Actinopteri > Acipenseriformes > Acipenseridae > Acipenser > Acipenser ruthenus. The sequence goes on along the minus strand of NC_081194.1, from coordinate 54,495,940 downwards.
CTACAGAAAGTAGCCTGACAACCTCACAAAACAATCTGTCAAGACCCGAGGTTATTATATATATTCATTTTCCCACTCAACTTGAACAGAAGAGCTGAAACGTGTTCCACGTGTAATAGGACCGTCTCCCTATTTTTAGTTTCTCTTTGTCTGCTGCAGAAAAAATAAAGATAGTAAGTTATTCCACAACATGTATTGTTTAATACAACACACAGTGTACCCAAGATGGCAGAGTGAGACGCAACCTGTTCTTTATCGGTCACTGACCAGCGTTATCATAGATTTGCTCTCTATTTGGTTGATCTGATTCAGTGGGTACAGTGCTTCTACAGTAAAGTGTGCAATCTGTGCCAAGTTGTTAATTCTGCAAAAATATGGCTTTTCAGCATTTCATAATTTATTTGCAACCTGCCCTCTGTACATATTGAGATTAGCAAGTTAATAGTTTTATTTAATTTAATGCACCATTGTGCAAGGCCTTTAACTAGCAGTATTGCTTTGTTCCTCTGAAGTAGCGAAATATAATTGCTGGCGTTTTTTAAATTGCTTGAATAACTCTACAGTACTCTACAGCATTGTCTCAAATGTTCTTGATTCACTTCCCCCCCCCCATGGCATTTTGACTGAGAAACCCCACCCACTGTACCCATATAAATGTGAAAGTGTTACTTGCATTCACTTTTACATTCATTTACAGTATAATGGCACTTAATGTGTCCATGGGAATTGGAAACCAAGTGTATAAATGTATAATATGCCAGATGACTGAGTAGTTCTTCTATGGACTGGAGCAGTTAGATTATGTAACATAATCGCCTGCCAACATGGCTGTTCCAGATATGATAGTGGATGTACGTGAAGGTGACTGGTTGAGCCAGTGTACTACACTTGTACATATATTAACAATACAAAATAAGTGGTTACTGTTTATATAATGGGATTTTTGACAGAGCAAGTAAACCCTGTAGTGAAATTGAAAAGGTGTACTGTGGGCTCCCGAGTGGCGCATCCAGTAAAAGCACTCGCTAGAGTGCAGGATGTGCTCTATAGCCTGGACGTCACCGGTTCGAGTCCAGGCTATTCCACAGCCGACCGTGGACGGGAACTCCCAGGGGGCGGCGCTCAATTGGCCGAGCATCGTCCGGGGGAGGGAGGGTTAGGTTGGCCAGGGTGTCCTCGGCTCACCGCGCACCAGCGACCCCTGTAGTCTGGCCGGGCGCCTGCGGGCTTGCCTGTAAGCTGCCCAGAGCTGCGTTGTCCTCCGGCGCTGTAGCTCTGAGGCGGCTGCACGGTGAGTCTGCAGAGTGTAAAGAAGCGGGCGGCTGACGGCACATGCTTCGGAGGACAGCGTGTGTTTTATGTCGGCGAAGCGCCGTATGTTTTGTTATTGTTTTGTTTAAATGACGGCGTAGCCGATTGTTTTGTTTAGCGTGGATGGGTAGCCCCATCCACAACACAATTAATAAACCCGTGCAGATTGTGGCCGAGGGGTAATAGGATGATTACTAATTAGTTAAACCCCTCGGCCATGAAATAAAAAGCCTGCAGCTCTCGGCACTCGAGGTGGGTGTTAGGGAGAGAGCGAGCAGAGAGACGGAGATTGAAAAGAAAAAACCTAAGGTTCAGTGAAGGCTATAGCCCAGCCTGATCACGTTGTTTGTGTGCGTGATTTTGTTTTGTTTAACCTTTTTATTTTGCTCTGTGAGCACACAGTGTGTTTTTGTTTAAATATTTATTTTATTTTTGTTATTAATAAAAACGGCAAACGCCGCCTTTACCTGCAGTACTTCCCTGGTGTCAGTATTTTTCCTTCCTGCTTCTGCCCTGATGTCAGACCACTCAGCCAACCTGTCACAGGCAACGACTAAATTAAAAAAAAAAAAAAAAAGTGTACTGTACAGAAATGGACAGTAATTGATCGGTTTCTGTATTGTTTTCAGTATTTTAAAACACTTAGGAAAATATAGCCTTCCCGGTTTCAATATATTTTCTGTAATTTTATTGTAGAAAACTGTTTTCTAGGCCACAAGTGTTGTATTATCTGCTTAATGTGCTAAAAAAAAGAAAGAAAGAAGCTATTTATTCCCTGCAATTCCCCAAAACTCCACCCACGAAAAAAGTATCCCTCTTTATGAATTCTGTATGCTTGAGAATGTAAATTATACATGAGGATGATGAGGTTCTATCTGTTTTATTTAAATTGCATGAAGCTGGAATTGAAGAATCGACTTTGACAAACAGATTAGATCTGTGGCCTCGGAGCATCTTTCGCCAAAGGTACTTAAGTACTTATGAACAAAGCATATATGGCATTTTTTCAAAAGAAAATGTATATTACTTGTATGTGTTAAAAACAACCTTTCTCTTATTGTATGTGTGTATTTATTTGGCAGAAGCCTTTATCCAGTGCGACTTACAGGGCAGTATAGGGTTACAATAATAATATTGAAGTAGAGTATAGATTACAGTAAGTGCAAATAATACTACTAAAATACCATATGAAATAGGATGCAACAAGTTAGGATTACAAGTTATATCTACCATGACATATTAGTTTCTAAAACAATGTAACATTAGAGGAAAACTCTGCAGTGATGTAATTGTAATTGTTCAAAGCTTTAACATGGCCGAAAATAGAATTACACAAAAAAGGCCAGCAAGGAAATCCCTTTGGTGGTGGCGTTCGTGAACGTAAAAAAGAGATAGTCAATCTGCATCTGTGGGTGAACCAATTCACTGTGTACCTACAAACTGTCATCTCTGTCATGATGCATCACAAACCTTTATGAGCTATTTGCAACTAACTTTGAATGAGGAATAAATGTGACTTTATAGTTGGTGTCTGTCTTCTTGTGAGACACCTTTAAATACACTATCAGGGCTGTCAGTTAAGCCTCCAAATAGCAATAGATTAATTGGGCACACAATCGAATTGGTTTGAATAAATATTGATTATTGCAGCAGTGTGGAGTAGTGGTTAGGGCTCTGGACTCTTGACCGGAGGGTTGTGGGTTCAATCCCCAGTGGGGGACACTGCTGTTGTACCCTTAAGCAAGGTACTTTACCTAGATTGCTCCAGTATAAATGGGTAATTGTATGTAAAATAATGTGATATCTGTATAATGTGAAATAATGTATAATGTGATATCTTATAACAATTGTAAGTCGCCCTGGATAAGGGCGTCTGCTAAGAAATAAATAATAATAATAATAATAATAATAATAATAATAATAATAATAATAATAATAATAATTGTATCGACCACATACACTTTCGCTCCATTCCTCTCCCCCCGACGTGATTATTTTAATATCATTGCTGTTGAGTAAAAGCTTGTGCACAACAATTGAATACAAGGGGTAATTATGCCTTGGTAGCGTCAGGAGAAAAAAATAAATAAACACAACATCATTTGCAACAAGCCTACGCAAGTTTAACATACTACAGGGGTGTTACTAAAATATTTATTCCTGACAGATTACTGTACTTTGGAATGTAATCTATATAAACTAGTCACGAGTTTATGAAAAACGTCTTTTTTTTTTTTTTTTTTTATTCAGTGACAGCTGCAGCATCACGCATTGCATCTTTTTAATACTGTACACCTAACCTTCACTATCTGTGAAACACACAATGCGGAAATCCCTTCCTAAAATATCATCATCATCATCATCATCATCATCACTTACCACAACATGCAGATCCGCTATAGGTCATGCTGATCGTTACGCCAAATCTCCGTTTAACACCACTGATCTTTTTTTTTGTTTTGTTTTAATGTTAACGTTATTGAATATTAATATTTTTTTATATAACAGTTAATTTTGAAACTCCAAAGAAGCGCAAACTATATACAGTCAGTTTTCTTCAATGTTCACAATGTATTTTCAGGCTGTTTGCCAGGAATACAAGCCTGTCGTCCTGCTCTGGATTCAAGGCGCCACGCTTTTTTGTTTGTTTACATCGAAAACACAGAGGGGCGTCTTTACAAAGCATTTTCAAAACTGATTCGCTGGCAGGATGGGACCAGCAAATCAGATGCTAGTTAACACGAGCAGGAAAAGAAGAGCACGCCCACTGCTTGTCTGGCAGAAATACTGTAAATAGCAAGGCAGGGCGTTCAGTGCAGTTTCATTGATGAACTTAAATAATGTTATTAACTATGCGCTTTACAAATATTTTATTATTAAATCTATTAAGTATTTATGTCGCTTGCATATAATGAGGAATGGAATCAATCGAAAAAATCGATTTTTGATTTAATCGTAGCAGCCCTATAGTTTTTCCACTATTGTTGACTGGGAGCTGATGCTGCTATTAATTAGACTGACATGATTTAATTGTTTAAAAAACAAAACAAAACAATTTCTTCCTCTCTATTTTACATTTCCTTAGTGTGTGTGTGTGTGTGTATACACACTTATAAACTGGCATACAAATTCCCACGTAAGTACATACTCTCCACAAAAGACCTTCTTTCTTCTTGTCGAAGGAACTACCTGCCTGATCCTGTAATTACCTTAATGCATATACAGTGCACTACAAAATAGTTGCATTTAATAGAGTAAAAAAACTACTGCTTATTGGTTTATAATGTATTTGCCAAATGTAAATGTCTCTTGTTATACATAATTCATTAGCAGCAGATAAACCCCACGGGTCCTTGTATGTGTAAGTGCTAATAAAACAAAATCTGTTTTGCCTTGCACCCTATTTATTTATTTACGAGGCACGAGGAGGGCACAAATCACTTCACGTGCTGGTTAAATGTAATATGTGAGCATGGGGTTGCATAGAATTAATTCACGTGCTGGGATTCAAGTGAATAATTAATTAGTAATTGAATCCCAGCACAACAGTGTATATATAGATGCACATTTCTTTCACTCGGGGTTGGGTGTTCGGTGAGTGGAGAACGAGTGTGGAGAAGGAGAAACTAAATAGTATGAGAAAGTAAGAACGTAAATATAAGTGTTTCACTCACCGTGTTTGTTTTGTTTGTCTCTTTATTTTGGCGTATAGTGCCGTGTCTTGTTTTGTGCTTGTTTTTGTGTTCAAACCTTTTATTTTCTGTTCTGTTTATTTATTAAATGCTGAGCGAAACCATTCGCTCAGCTCCACCAAACCACAAGTCTCTGTTTATTTCCTGCTTCTGGTCTGACGCCACCCACTCCGGCCGTCTTTGTGACCGTACCAAATTAATTTAATTAATTGCTGTTAACTTCAGAACAATTTACATTTTAGGTACTGTTCATATTGTTTTTTTTTTTTTTTTTAATTAAGCACTGTACAAGCTTCTATTAATGTTTCTTCTTGGATTAGTTATTCTAGAGTTTCTTCACTAGAGTTCTTCCTCTGGGGACATGTTGCAAATTAACAGTACTTGTCTTCCGAGTGCCATTTGAGAGAGTGGTATCTTTTTTTCTAACAAAGCTTTGCACAATGCAGACTGTAGGCAGAAGGGTAATGTCCTTACATAATTCTTAATTTAAAAAGTAGTGTGCTGTATTACTTGTTATATTTATTTCTCTTGTCTTGTATATTATTCCCACATGTGCCGCACATTAAAAGAAAAAGAAGCGCAAACATTTATTGCAGCAAAAATGGACTTTGATGGCCATTAGCGAAATTAAGTTGCTGCAAAAAAATCCTGTTTTACAGTATGTAGCTAAAAAAATATATAATTTTGGTTTTTAATCCTAAAACGGGAATACTAAAACGCTTTAGGGTTATTTATTGCACACATGATTTGTTCTGCTTAACACTGTTTTTAATAAACACTTCGTTCCTTACCGATGTTGCTTCTCTATAAAGTGCATGGTGGTGATCTAAATGCGTGAATATATTCATCGTGTTGCTGCTCTTTTGAAAGAACAACAACTCAACATAATTTACAAATTGGCCCAAGCTCTTCAATAACCTCATCATCGGCATTTTTTAAAATCCCAAATGATCCCAGATCAGGGCCGTACCAAGGGGGGTGAGAGCAGTGCGGCCCTGAGGGGTGCTGACCTGAGGGGTGCACTGATTGTCCGATGAATAATAAGTAAAAAAAAGAATTGTGCAATAACAATTCAAAACAAAAATAACATGACGAAAGAAATGAAAGAGCAGAGGGCACCGATTGGCTGATGAATAAGTACTGAGTGCAGGATGAGAACAACAAAAATATTTGTGGAGAGCTAAGTAAGTGTGCTAGTAATGTCTTTCTCCTACTCATCATGTAGATTAACACACTACAGTATACGCTAAACTGATGTGAAAAAGAAAAATAATTTAGGAACATCTGTATTAACCATGCTTTTAAATGAAACTTATAACTCAACGAATGAATAAATTACAAACATACTTACTTTAACATAGCCTAGTTCAAAAATAAGTTACCATACATTGCAAAATAATCTAAATAAACAACACTAGTCTGCATGAAATAAAACTGTTTGCGAATTCCGTTTTCTCCTGCTTTGGTATAGAAATAACACACAATGTTCCTTTGCATGGATGCCATAGAACAACAACAACAACAACAACAACAGTGGAATATGGCCACTAGATGTTGAAAAAAGCCTACAGCATGAACCACATTTAACATTAATAACTGTACTCAAACTGAGGTGTTTTATTAGTAGTAGTAGTAGTAGTAGTAAGTAGTAGTAGTAGTAGTAGTAGTAGTAGTAGTAGTATCATCATTATCATCATTATTATTTCGATGTTTCCAGTACTTCGAAGCACGCTTGTCCAATCTAGCCATTATATCAATTGAATTTGCATTGGCAAACTCTCTGAACTATGGCCATGTCATCAGTGACTTTGCATCACAAAAGTACATTTGTAGGCTCTAGTTTTTGTTTCTATTGGTCCATTCAATTAGACATTTACAAAGATTTTGAACCCCCTTTTTTTTTCTTTTGCTGACTGCAAGTTCTGGGGGAGGAGGTGCTGGATTTATATCTCACACAGTGTATCATCAAAGATCGGCACAGCTCTGTCCCAGATAACTAATTTTATCAGTTGTTTATGTACCTGTTGGGATCTCTGTTATGACTTTATTAAGCTCTGTACTCAAGCCAGTTAATCCTGATCGTGCGCACGCACAAACGTGATGAAAATGCTTGTGTTCGGGGTTTCCATGTGTTCAAGGGAAATAGCATTTACGTCTTAAGGATTGATATAAGCCGAGTTGTTGGTGTTTCTTGTTTGCCGGCGTGTGGTGCTGAAATGGAAGTAACTAATATTATTACTCCCATTAAATATCGAACGTGTTTTATATTACCTCATTATTGACAGCAGTAATATTATTACACTAACACGTTAGTTAAGTAACGAGTTACCCCAATTCCACATATCCACAGGAAGGAACTGTTTTTTTTTTTTTTTTTAATTAGCTCATAGTTTTTTAATGGCCTAAATACAGACAGTATTATACAGTATATGAAAAACCTAATGTTAAGGTTTGGTCATAATATCTTGGACTTTTTGAGCAACCACAACAGTGGTCTAACACCTGCTCTAATGCTGTGGAGCACATTCAGGCCTTGTCTTATTTGGATTTAAGTTTTTCATACAGACAAGTATTGTTCAACAAGATGCTGTTGCATATCACCAATGCCATTTCTCTTAAAAAAAAAAAAAATATATATATATATATATATATATATATATATATATTTTTATATATATATTGTGGTTGATTCTCTCGATCAATTCTTCGATGCTCTCCATTTCTAGGGTCGTAGGGGCGCCCACACACTCTGCCACCATATGTAAACGATTGCGCCACACACAGGTTCGTTCCCCTTTAAAATTACGACCCAATATACAGAAGTGGAGTTTAAGCGCGGTTGCGCTAAATTTTAATAAACACAAAAACAAACAGCAACAAAATAAACACCTAACTCCTCTTGGAGCGCTAACTAAACAGGATTTTTCCCTTACTAATATGCAGGACGACTAAACCGTTTACCTGCCGCACACACAAAAACCACGCTGGCTTAACACAGTACTTACTCCCACGACTGCTCGGAAGCAGAGCACCTCATCTGCCTCCTTCTACTCCGCAGCCGTCCCGTGCAGACTGGCTGCACGTCTTACCCTGCCCCAGGTCCCACTTCCCAATTACCACCCAGGTGCAGGGGATAATTAAACAATAAAACAGTTAAACTAAACAAGTGACAGAAAAGCAAAACCATTAAACAATACAAAAGGTGCATTTTTTTTCTCTTCAGGGAGGCTTTAACCCCCTCCCTGCTGTCTCACATTCCCGCTGCTGTTACAATATATACTATGCAAAAAAGTGTTGGATTACAGCGTTAAATGCAATTGAGGTTATAAAGAAATTCCTAAGAAATTTGAACACATCAACTTTAGTCTCAAAATCATTAATTTTGGAAGTAGGGACAAATGTTAACCCCTTATATAAAATGCTTAATTGTAAAGGAGACAGAATCTTACTTGACAGGTTAAACACATTCATTTTGTTGGTATGGACCCATGTCATGGGTCTCATTCCTGGAATGTTTCTTTTTTTTGCCCTGTCGGGTGCGTTTCTTCCCCAAGATCAACCTCGGCGTCGAAATCCATTGTGGTCTTTTACTCTTTGTAAAAAAAAAAAAAAAAAAAAAAAAAAAAAGTCATGCACTGCAGAAGATCCACTGTCTGTGGAAAGGAGGTCTGACAAGCTGGAGTTTAAAAAAGAAAAACATGGTTCACAGATCAGGTAGAGGTGTATATTTATTCACTGTACCATTATCAATTTTGATAACTCTACAAGACACTTTGCAAAGATGACCAGTCAGCCTTGGTGTGTGTGTGTGTGTGTGTGTGTGTGTGTGTGTGTGTGTGTCTTAAGGTTATTAAATAAACAATTAAAATATCTGTAAACTTGTTACAAATGAACCTAGTACTACATACACAAGCTACCAAAATAGGACTCCCATGATGCAGTCGTTTTTACAGTTCTCCCAGTAGTTTTTACAGGTTTCCCTGTTAGCCTAGAAAAAGTGTATGGTTGGTCTAATTTAAGCTCACATCATTAAATAACTGCTATGCAGTGTCTTCAAATACAGAAAACCCCAGTGTTTAAATGCAGTTCTACTGTATGTGGAATGGTCTAGCCCATCTGTCTTGAACTTGGGAGTTGGCACACAGATGCTGTACAAGACTTGTTATTATCTCCACTCTTGACTGGCATAACATCCATATGCTGCTATTTTTAGTGGTTCAAACAGCTCGACATTATCATCCAATTAAAATTCCCTTGTTTTCCATCTGTTTTCTGCAGGTGACCTTTTCCCCCTGTGAGACTTTGCCCAGTACTGCTGTGCATTCTTTATATCCAACACCATTTTACAACCCAGCTGAATCATTAGGAAAACAAGTTTAGATTTTCTAATTGTGACTATGCATATGTGCAGCCTGTGACACTGGTTTCTCTTTTACATAACCAAGAGCTTAACATGCTTTCCCTTGATCCATTTCAGAAACAAATTGAATTTGAAGTTGTGGATTCAAATTTTCAATTTGTCATTTTGGGGCGGGGGCGGGGGCGGGGGGGGGGGGGTTGTGTTTTTTTTTTTTTTTTTTTTAACCAAGCGAAGGCACACCAAATGTCATTAAGATTTGGAAGCCCTGGCCATTTCTGATTGTTGCTTGCACATATAGAGGTGTGGCAGCTTTTTACATTTTCATCTTGTTAGTAATTTGTTGCACTTTTTCCTGCAGTGTGACACCTCTGATTTGTATTTCCACTTCAACAAGCTCTGGTGGGAATGCAGGATCCTCAATCTTGTAATGTCATGATGACATGCTTCCCTTTATGGGACAATACAGTGAAGATTTAAAACATACTCCCCACTGAGGTACTGATTAAGTCTCATTGTACTGCACTCGCATGTTGTGAATAGTTGTTCAATCTTGTTGTTTGTTCTTCAGATGAGGCCTGTCATTGTTCTTAAAATTATAATGGAAAAATACTCCCAAACAACCCAATGTAGCTTCTGCTGAGGTGTACGAATAAAATTGCAATACAATTGTTTAAAGTCAGCAGTTCAGGTTTTGAAGAAAAAAAAAACTGTTTTATTCAGAGCAGTTGTATGACCCAGAATACTGTAAGGAGGGACTCGTCTGTTTGTGTCGGTTTTTTCCCCAAGGAAATCTTACACAAATTTTCTGAACAAAAATGTTTTTGTTTTTTTTTAAGTAACTGGAATAAAAATTGTTTCTGGGCAGTCAGTAATTGTAAATCAATGATATTGCACAACTATACATTGTCCCTTAATTGTACCTCCCTTTACCATAAATTGACATTTTTAAATATTAATACAATATATATATATTTGTGTAATTACATTTTGCAATAATCCTAGGAGTATTTTATATGTTAAATACTCTGTTGTGTTATGAAGTTGTGTTGCTACCTGATGTGGTTCAACCTAGGATTATAATTTTGGTGTGTATTTTCAAAAACTAGACTCTACAATGACTGTAAATACTACAGTATTTGGAATACAGTCTGCCTTCTGTAATTGTGGAGTTTGTGGTTTTGAGCTTAATCACTTTGCATTTTCTAATTAAGCTTCCTCCAATTTACACTGCTAAGAAATAAATAATAATAATAATACACTGCAGATTTATGGCTTCGATTACTATTGTAATGAGTAGACTTGGTGAGAATTACTGGACAACTGGACATCATGAGTTAATGGGGAACAAATTGTGTTTTCACATGTGTCTAGTTGAGATGTGCTTATCTGGGGTATTAATTAATTTCCCATTTAGCACTGCTTTGTAGCTTGGTTCTAAATGTACATAGTGTCTGAAGATGGTGGAGATTTAGGCCAGTGTTTTCTCGCTGCATGAACTTAATCAAACTGTAATTCGTAAGAAACTACTAGAATAAAGTTAAGGACGAGGTAGATCAATTCAAGCTTTTTTTTTTATTTTATTTTATTTGTATTTTTTTTGTACAGCCACCCAGTGTAATGACTCGACTAGTGCATTAATGAAATAAAGCTACCCTAAATTCATTTTGTTTTAAATGAGAATGTATTTTTGATGTAAACTATTGTCCCAGGAAAGCAGATGAATAAACCCAGTCAAGGTTATGCACTGTATGCCATGCACTGTAAAAATATAAATAAATAATGATTCTTTAATGTATATTCAGTTTCAGACTGCAGCACTTTACATTTGCAGCTGGGAAACCTGTTCTGCTTGAGTAGAATTAATGAAAAACAACATGCATTCTTCTTAAAAAGCCTTGTTCTAGCCCTTAAGGCATCAGTTATTATGAGAAATATTGCTTTACAGACTGAGTGCATCTGAGTTTAGGCTTAGCAAGAGGTTTTAAATCTTATCAAGAAGCTCTTCAAGTCCACTTTAATAGTAAACATTATTGTGGCATGCCTCGAGTTAGCCTTGTGGTGAAACACTGCTCTGTGCCTCTTGCATGTCTTGTTTTTTAACATTATATTATATTTAGGGGTCTACTTAAATCGCAGAGAATTTACATTTTTTTTGCGGGTAGGTTATGGAATAAAATTGGGATTTCGTGACCTGTTTAAACATTAACTAAACCTAAGTAGGGGCTCCCGAGTGGCGCATCCAGTAAAGGCGCTCCTCGCAGGATGTGCCCTATAGCCTGGAGATCGCTGGTTCGAATCCAGGCTATGTCACAGCTGACCGTGACCGAGAGTTCCTAGGGGGCGGCGCACAATTGGCTGAGCGCTGCCCGGGTAGGGAGGGCTTAGGTCGGCAGGGGAATCCACGGCTCACCGCGCATCAGCGACCCCTGTGGCCGATAGGGCGCCTGTGGCTCTGCAGCGGAGCCGCCAGATCTGTGTTGTCCTCCGGCACTATAGGTCTTGTAGCATTGCTGTGGATCTGCAGTGCGAAAAATGACGGCTTGGAAGGAGCACGTTTCGGAGGACGCGTGTTTCAGCCTCCGTTTCCTGAGTCGGCGGGGGGGTTGCGAGCGGTGAGCCGGGGATACAGATAATAATTGGGCATGCTAAATTGGGGTGAAAACCGGGGTAAAAATAATTGGCGACGACTAAATTTATAAAAAAAAAAAAAATAAAAAAAAAAAAATTAAAAAAAAAAAAAAAAAAAAACTAAACCTAAGTAGATAATGTTTCAGAGCACTATAAAAGCCTAAGAATCGTGTGTAGCGATCAGCAGGGGTGCTTAGGTGTACTTGCTTCTGTACTAAAACGGAGTGCTGTCATTTGTTAAAGGCAAGCATGCAACAACCCCCAGCAATTGCTGCCGACATTATCTGTCTGTGTGTTGTGAAGACTCGCCCATACATTGAGACTGCACATTTTGCATCCCCTGAATTGGTTGGAAGTGTAAAGCAACGCTTTGCCAAGTTATACAGATGTGGAAATCGATTAGAAACAGTACCAAAACTCGGTTACCCTCACAGGCATCTGGCATTGTTTAATAAAGGCCATATATGCAGCATGTTTGTTGTGATGTTGTTTGTCCCATCCAGGAACTAATGTTATTAGTACCAAATCAAAAGAAAGAAAACATGCCTTTTCATGTCTAAAATTCTAACGGTGTTTTAAAAAAGTAAGCAGCAGGTTGTTTAAACTGAGGTGGCTGTGCTAGATCGTGCCTTTAGTACTGATTTAACTTGGCTACAGCTGACCGGAATACTTTGTGTCTGTGCGACTTTCAAGTTGTTTTTCTGAAAGCTGTTATTTGTTATACGTTCTGTTTAGCAGCCTCTGTAGTAGCCTTTCCTTTAATGTGTGATTCTGAAGCTAAATAGCGATCAATTGTATTTTTCCAAAGTCACAAAATGTGCAAAACCATTTACCTCCATCTGCATGTAAAGTTTCTTTGGAAAATGTCTTGACACGATCCTCAGCCGAAATATACTTTGCTTTTTTTGCTTTGTCGTCCATTTTTGGTATTTTACCTCCAATGCTGAAAACTAGATTTTAGCAACCTCAATCAAAATAACAATGCAACACTGACTTTGTCCCACCTCCTACTCAGGGCTGGATTAAGTTTAATGGGGGCCCGTGGCTGTTATCGTTTTGAGGGCCCTCTTTGTATATTAATTTGCTTCCCTTTACTGTTTTACTATCACCATGCTTGATTAACATTAATGTCAAATTATTCAGTCTTAGCTGATCCATATTTTACCTGATTCGATGTTTGAATTAGCGCCAGTTTTGAAAATGAGCATTGGCCACAGCGTTAGTCGCTGGCAATTTGAAATACAAAATGAGAAATGCAAACTGCAGACTTTTGTCGTAAAAGCAAGTTATCTGGAAATGCGTTGTCTCTTACCAATATGTACGTGTATAATAGGTTCATATATATGCAGTCAAAAAATGTTCAGCAAATAATACAAGGATAGTACACGGCGCTATTATTATTTATGTGGGGGTCCAAATGAGGCAGGCTGTGTTTTAAGACAACCCAAAAACTTCATGGAAACCTGGTTTAAGAAAGCTGTACGATATCAGTAAGTCGCACAAGACCAAATTGGAACTCGGGCACAGACATAGCCTCCCGTATTTTAATACGGAAACCCGAAACTACTACCAAAATAGAGTGAGAAAAAGGTGAGACTTATTTCTGTTTTTCCATGGATTTCCCCACTGTAATCCATATAAACCTAGGTCGTTTCCTCCTGTTGATTTCTCTCCAATGTATATTCCGAAGTACTGGTACCTTTGCATACATTTGTTGGTATTTTATTAAAATAGCATGTTCAGCGTCGCTCTTATACTTCCTAGGTGCTGCTTTGTCAGATATTTACAGGTTCTGATCTGCGTCAGGTTTGTGCCACAGCACACCTGATAAAAGTGGCATGTGACTTGATCGCAGGTCAAGTCATATGATCAGGCAGTCCCTGCTCCTCCAACGCAATACGACTTGGTAAAACAGACATGCAACTTATTCATTTTTTAAATATTATGTTATAAATTATATATAATTTTGGGACCCCTCAGAATCTGAGGCCTTGGGCTGCAGCCCTTAAAGCCCATGTGTTAATCCGGCCCTGCTCCTACTGTACGGTACAGGTCACAGAAAAGCCAGTACAGATGCATTGATTGAACTAGTCAATGTTGATTAAAACCTGTTGTCACTGTGAACAGTGAACAAGAAAGCTTTGGGGTATTTCTTTTAAATGGCATTTGTCTACGAATTGTTGTTTTTTTGTTTGTTGCCTAAGTGCAATGCACACAGGATTGCAAAGGAATAAAAAAAAAAATACATCGTTTGTGTCGCTTGCGGTGTGCAGTAGTTTTATTTTTTTCTCTCTCTGTATTAAACCAGTATGCATTGGCCCCTAAAAGAGGTGAATTCTGTGGTGACCCCTCAATTTCCTGATTTCCGCAAAATCCCGAATTAGGTAGACCCCTAATTATAACTGCCATTTAGTTTTTATAGTTTCATGTAAAGGGCCTGAAGAGTCATTCTGTGTCAAATGTTTTTGCAAAGGAAACATAAACCTTTAGATATATAGCTTATCGCAAGGTTGATTTACTGGCTGTCTGGCTGATCACTAATTATCTGTGAACCAGAGAGTTGATGCGTTCACGTGCAACAGGCTTGTATACAGAATCCTACTTGGTCTTAATATGGTTGTGAAGGCTCACCCACACGCACCAGAATAAAAAATATTTATTGAGTTAAAGGTACTGCTAAGCCTGACCCTTCAGCAGGTAGCTGAAGCCATTCTCCAAAGAACAATAATGTATTTCAGCAGCTGGCTGTATCAACAGTATAGGACAGCCTGCAACAGATAAAGAAGAGGGCATGTTTAGAGTTGATTTGTCATGGAATTAACCTGCAACATTTTACACCAATTTTGTGTTTGATGTCGTTCACATTATAGTCCATGGTACATCAGCTGTTTATGGTCTGTAAACAGCTGAAATGAAATGCACATACCGTTCTGTTCATTGTCAGATGTCATGAACATGCATGGTGTGCATATCCTGTAGAACGTGTCATTATTTCAGTACAGCTCATTTGCCATTGTTTCACAAGCACCACTTAGAGATTTATAACATGATCGAAATGCCCTAAACTTGCATCATTCTCTTAAATCATTCTGAAGGTCCATTTCTGGGCAAGTAATTGAGATCCTTATCTGTAATGTGTGAATGTCTTTAAAAATGAGGAAAATGTTTGCAATTTCATGAACTCAACAAAAAGCTTATGGCTGCAGTGTTCCATCTTTGTCAGCTGAGCTCCAGTATTCCAGGACACGTTGTTCTCATAATACAGCTTTCCGGCTACAAGCAGCCAATGGGAGACAGTATGTGCACCCTCTCTGCTATCTCCAGGTAAACTTTATTAATATGACTAGTTGGCAAATCTTCTACTTTCTCAGATCTCTGTCTGTTAACCAGCCTACTAATTCATAAGCATGACATACTGTACATCACGAAAGCCGTAAGATTTATTTCCTGTGATTGCCACCTCCAAAGAGCTTGCACAGCTTGGGACAGGAGCAGAACAAGACTACAAACTGACCTGCAAATGAAAATACATTTGGAATGCATGATGCAGTATATTTCATCATCGGCAACCACTGACAAACCTTGTTTCGCTCGAAAAAAGTTAAATTACTTCTTGACAACAGACAATAAGCGCGAATATGGATTTTCCTAATTGAAATTTAAAATACAAGCAAAAAGCCATATGATCTTCAACAGAAGAAAATGGAAAACTGTGATAATGTTGCTAGGGGTAGATTATATGTACATCACATACTTAAGAAACTTCAGGTATTCTGATTGATTGTTACTGATGCATTTCTCACACACACTGAATATGTAATGTGCATCATTATCCAGGCTATGAATGTAAGATAGATAGACAGACGGAGAGAATGAACGATTGGAGCCCTAGAGGTACAGGCCTGGCATGAAATATACATTGAATATGACAGTAACTTTTTTTTTTTTTTTTTTTTTTTAAATCACTTATGAATGTGTATTAAAATGAGTGAATCTGGTGAAGATTTGAGGAATCTGTCGTAACGGGATGGTACATTCTCAGGATTGTTGAGTTATTAACTCTGGAGTAGGTGGTTCAATCTAATTGAATAATGTTAGTATAGTTGTCGAAGCAGGGGCGCCGGAGCTGGGGGGGCCAAGGGGACCATGGCCCCCTCACTTCTTGACAAAAGAAATGTGCAGAAAAAAGGCACTTCTATAGCACCCATTGTTTTGTTGCAGTCCTACTCTGTGTTCTACATAAACAAAGCGCTGATCTGGCGTGTGTCACCAACCATGATGTTTTTTGGAAAGATGTGAAACTGTACAATTTAGTGTTAATGTTGAATTGTTTATTCAAGTGGCATTGTAAAGCCTGTATAATGCAGTTAGGTTGTGCTTCTGTCTGTAACAACCAGCTGTGTCTGTATCTGAACAGCACAGTAAATTGTTTCAGAAGCAAAGCAATACTCCAAGGAACTCTTCAGGCGTTCTCAAAACATTTCAATAAAGGTTTTGGGAAAATTCATTTTGGTTGATGGCTCTTATCTGGGGAAAACATTTACCTCCTCAGTGTTTAGGGCAGCAGTGTGGAGTAGTGGTTAGGGCTTTGGACTCTTGACCGGAGGGTTGTGGGTTCAGTCCCCAGTGGGGGACACTGCTGTTGTACCCTTGAGCAAGGTACTTTACCTAGATTGCTCCAGTAAAAACCCAACTGTATAAATGGGTAATTGTATGTAAAAATAATGTGATATCTGTATAATGTGAAATAATGTATAATGTGATATCTTGTAAGTCGCCCTGGATAAGGACGTCTGCTAAGAAATAAATAATAATAATAATAACTGTTGGATAACATGGAAAGAAGTTTGAATGCTGTATAAGATACACGTGTTTGCAGGTTTGTACACTCTGTTAGTTTTAAAAGGAGATTATCAGAGGATGTATATTAACTGGTAAATGAGAGATTGAAAGATTTCATTTAATTGCACTGACGACGACCGTCTGACGGATGGAATGAACACAATCACACATTGCTGGAGGAACCGATGCGCTCAAGAGATAACATAGGCTAAGCACAAAAGATCAAAGAGCCACACCAAGGTAAAACCATCTTAGGCAACATAAAGAACCAAAGAGCCACACCAAGATAACACCATCTTAGGAAGTGTGAGCCAGAACCAGTTTTCTTTACAACACGTACACGAGACCCTCCACAAGGTGCCCGGGGTGATTGAACCCACAAAGAGAAGGAAGGAGAGGGGCTGAGGTCAGTGGCTTCTTAATCAGCTCAGCTCAGCTCACTTCTCGCTTTCCTTCAGACTGGTATTAGAGACATGTCGATCGAAGAGTCCTGGAGGATCAAACCTACACTATTGCATTATATTATTTTGTTTTGTTTTGTTTTGAACTTAAGTTTTGCTCTGTGCAGTTTGCATATGAAAGTGTGATCTGTACGGTTTTGCTTTGAGCGTTCTCTTTTTGTTTCTGGAATTAAACTGCATGTATATTTAATAAAATAAACTAATATCTGAAGAAAAGGACTCTCTGCATTTCTTTGCATCTAGTTCCCATTAAAAAACAACTACCCGCTACTTAAAAAAAAAAAAATATATATATATATATATATATATATATATATATATATATATATATATATATATACTTCAAGAACTATAGTGCCAATAAGTGTATGTTCTGATATAGTTTGCAGTTTTGTCTTTTTTATTTTGTTGACAAAAATAATATTTCTTGTATTATGCTATGGCTTAATTGTGTAATCTGGCTATTGATTTTACAGTTTTACTTCATGAGATGTTTGGTCGAAATAAAAGTGCATTCTTAAAATGTAATTTTCATTTATTCCTGAAAAACGTTGCTACCCTCTCACCCCCGGACCTTAGCCCCGCCACTTTTGGAAAGTCTCCATTGTTGTCGAAGTGGGAGCCAGTGCTGTCGCTCCAAGTCCACCTGCCTCTTCTTACTTAATTAGAGCCTTACTCCTCTGCATTACTGTGTGTCAATCACTGAACAACTACAGGTAGTTACTGATTCTCTTTAATAGCCTACTTATGTGTTTTTTGTTCTTCATATAAACCTTTTAAAACTGCCAATCTTTCTGTATTGTGACCTGTGCTCTTGTATTATGTTTAACATGATGCAAAAGGATTTTGGGGAAACAAACCGATTTTGCTTATAGACCGTATTTTTAAAACAGGAAGCAGATGCAAAAGTGTTGGTGCCCGAAACTGGGAACATGTGTTCAACATAACTATTATCTATGCACCTGTTTCCTGAGTATAAGGACTAGATATATAATATTATGGTACTGGGCATAGGGTGGGTAAGGCCTTTTCACCAGCATTTTTGACTAAACACGTTTTTTTGTGAATTTGTGTTACACAGAATGTCAGTTTTCCCTAACATTAAAACATGAGGCAATTCATATGGCAAGTGAAAATAATGTATAGCTTTTACTTAGTGGTGGGCAACAATATGAACATTTGTGCACATATTCCCATATCGATAATATAAAAACATAAAATAACATAATTGCAATGTCAAACGTGTGTGTATGTAATATGGCAAACCCTTTTATAGAGTTTTTTTTTGTTGTTATTACCTTTAGACACCAGTACTGGGACATTAGGATCACACAGCTAACAAGCTTCAATTTTAATAATAATAACACAAAAAATAACACAAATCAGTATAGGCTAAAATTGCTGTCTATGAGCTCATTATGATTTATTGTAAGACCAGGTTTACCAGCATTGCAAACTTATTAATGTAATACTTCAGCAGTTCTGCTTTCTTTTTTCTTTCTTCAGACAATTAGACTTTGTATATTGATGAGGTTGTTGGAGAGTGAACTTGCATTGCTCTTGCAGACAGCAGAATTTAGACTTAAATAAATAAGTAAATAAACAAATAAGTCGGTGGCATTAATCCTGTCATGGCTATAAATGTAGTTATTATTATTATTTATTATTATTTATTATTATTTATTATTATTATTATTATTATTATTATTATTATTTTGTTTATTTAGCAGACGCCTTTATCCAAGGCGACTTACAGAGACTAGGGTGTGTGAACTATGCATCAGCTGCAGAGTCACTTACAATTACATCTCACCCAAAAAGAAAAAGGAGCACAAGGAGATTAAGTGACTTGCTCAGGGTCACACAGTGGCTGAGGTGGAATTTGAACCGGGGACCTCCTAGTTACAAGCCCTTTTCTTTAACACACAACCTGTATACAACACATATATTATCCTTATGTGGGCAGCAGTGTGGAGTAGTGGTTAGGGCTCTGGACTCTTGACCGGAGGGTTGTGGGTTCAATCCCCAGTGGGGGACACTGCTGTTGTACCCTTGAGCAAGGTACTTTACCTCGATTGCTCCAGTAAAAACCCAACTGTATAAATGGGTAATTGTATGTAAAAATAATGTGATATATGTATAATGTATAATAATGTATAATGTGATATCTTGTAACAATTGTAAGTCGCCCTGGATAAGGGCGTCTGCTAAGAAATAAATAATAATAATAATAATAATAATAATAATTATATTATGAAGACCATGACAGTAAATGCTGATTTGTAAATCCTCATGACTGTCGATAGTATTGATGGTGGAGCAGTTTCGTCCTTAATTTCAATTTCCACCCTGTATGGTACCTATGTCTCTCCTGGAATAGAGGATTACTTTTTTGCTTGGAAAAATTCAGCTGTTCAGGTTGGCGTGCAGAATTGTTAAAGCAGTTGTCAGTCTTGAGATGCTTTTATTGTGGATAAAATGGGACGAACAAAGTTGGTCCTTCCTCTCCTGAGCTTTGTTCCATCCCTGTTCTGAATTGTTTAATTGAACCAATTAAACATGCATCCAGACCCTGTAGTAGTTAATTGTATAACTACCTGTTAAACCTGGATTTGACTGGCCCTCAAGGATACCTTTGCACTACAGTCTTAACTAAAAGAGAGTTCCCCTTGCATGACTAAGTGGTGGCTTATGTCTCCCTGGAATAACCGCACACTGTATCATGGCCCTATTTTTTACCTCCAAATACTTTACCAGGATCCATTGTTACTTCCCTCACATCATCAACACATCTTGCTGTGTTTGCAAGTCCAAGACAAATTTGTGTCCAAAAAGTTCTGACCACTGATTTAATATCTCCAGAGATTACATAACACCTGTCAATTGGAGATGAGATTGCCTGAGTTCATCAAGACTTGTATCTCTAGTGGTAAGAAATAGGGCCATGACACAGTGTGCAGTTATTCCAAGGAGACTCCTGCCACCACTGATCATTGTCATGCAAGGTGGGGGGGGGGGGGGGGCTCTGCTTTTGCGCAGATTGTAGCGGGATGCTCCAAGGAATGGGTATCTTTTGTTTCTTCAATCTCATCCTCAATCTGGGTGAAATATTCCTGTCCTGTCTACTGGGAGCTCCAGTAGTATGATGCGAATCAAGCAATACATCTTGTTTAGTGTCATGTCTAGTCCTATCTGTTAGTGTAATGCAAAAAGGGTTTGCTAACTCGTTTTATTCTGACAGCTGCAGAAACATTCCCAGGTTTAAAGTATTATAGATTCCTTACTTTTTTTCTTTGTTTGTTTAAAAAAAAAAAAAAAATGGTCCTTTTGTAAACCATACATGCTGAATTTGGAGGCGCAACACATCTGTACATAATGATTGATTGATTGCCACGTATGCATAATTCAGATTCAAAACTGTTCATTAGAACATCTCAAGTTGCATTGTGTTTTTTGGAGGTGTAATGATTTTTATATTTTACAGTGCTACACTCTCGAAGATTGCTTGCAAAGAGCTTGAATATTTGTACTTGAAATGCATATACAGTATACCAAAAATGTTAGTTATGATGTTCTTTCCCTGAGCCAGCAAGATGGTATAAGAAACAACAGCATTATTTGCACATAACTCTGAAAGGCTTATAGAAAAACAATATACCGTTAAATTGAACATTACTTCACAAAAGCATTTGGCATAAAAGCCTAGGGCTTCAGCTTCAAACTGCAGGACCCAGCTGCAGTCATACTACATCCCAGCTGGGCTATACAGTTCTTTTATTTATATATATATATATATATATATATATATATATATTAGAGCGGTGCTCATATTTGATCCTGTATATATACCTAGTTTTATCTTTTTATTTAGCATTTTTCACCAGCACCAGATCTGGCACACTTAAGATCAAACTTTAATAAAATTTCAAATATTCATGGATTGTTTTGGGTATTCTTGAAGGATTAGATGGGATTGCCAAATGAGAAATGACAGTGACATAATGACCACATCTACACTTTAACTAAAATGTGTTGAACTTCAGAATAACACCACAAAATAGAAAATACAAAAAAGCTTTGGATATTAATGCAAGTGCCCCAATTGAGTGTATATATTTGGGTTTTATTTATTGATTTGAATGGTGGTGGTATTAAGTCCCAGTTTGGATCAATTGAATTAACCCAATACCTGTAGCACAAATAGGTATGTGGAGATCAACAGCTTACATTTCAGAAGACAGGGAGTCTGATGTTTTTTTCCTCTTATTGCATTTTAATAGGTATTCAGGAAGAAAGCAGTTGAACTAGGAGAGAAGCTGTTGCCAGCCTTCAATACCCCCACTGGAATCCCCTGGGCCCTGCTTAATATTAAGAGGTAAGAACATGTAGCACTGTTAATCAAGCCACTGTCTGCTGCATTTACCATTCACTCAAACTCTAGTACTTTGCTGGATATCAATGTCATTGTTAGGTCAACAGTAAAAATGAGTTCATTTTTTTTTTTTTTTTTAGTACATTTTGGTTGTGAATAAAAAATAAACCGCTGTAATATGACCTAATATGACAGTTATGTGAAGTAAAACAAAAAAAAAAAAAAAACCTTCAGATTTTAAAATATGTAATTACTTATAGGGCTTTGTTTTAAATACGAGCAGTACATTTATGAATAGATGTTTAGTAGATAACATCCTGTACCATAGGGAAAGGTTGGGCTTTTTAATATAATTGTGGACTGTAGTTTTCCTTCCTTGAAAAACCAAAAAAAAAATCTTCCATGGGAGCCCTTGGAAACGTAATGAGTTTATGTAATGTTCATAATCTTGGAATGAGATTGCGCTTGCACACCATTAGGCTCACATGCCTGAATAAAATAATTACATTTTAATTATGTGCACAATATGCCTCAGCAAGTTACTAAAGTTATAAAATAACATTTTGAAATCGGTTGGCAAAAGGAAATAATGAATTTTGTTATTAATATTATTATTTATTGTGAGAGAAATGACATGAGTTTTGAGTTGATAGGTGTATGAAAAAAACAGCATGGATAAAGTCTCCTTTTGTTTACTGTAACATAAGTGGTATAGCAGCTGGCCTTGAGGCAGCGACAGGTAGCTGTGAGAAGACAGGCAGGAGGATAGAGAGAAAAAAAAAAGAAAGTTATTTGAGGAAAAGGAGAGGCGGACGGATAAATGCTGGAGGAACAGACAATGGAAAGGCAAGAAGAGAGGCTAAGAAAAAAAGGGAAAGGTGTTTCAGCTGTGGCTCTTTAGTGTAGATTACCTAGATACATTCTACCTCCTCTTCTCATATTTTCTAATAGTTCTTACGCATTTCCAGTTTGGTTGTAAGCCCTGTATAATCACAACATCCTGCTTTACACACCTCCGCACAGTTAGAGCGAAGGTCCAGGGGGTATACTTCTGTCCGTCTAAACGCTGTTGTGTAGCTTAGCATTTAGTTGTCGCTTAATGGCAATAAATACACCAAAATAATGTATTTATTGCCATTATACAGGGCTTGTATATTCATAAACCTGTTCCCGTCTCTCTGAATCTGTCTGAGCAAGCAGGTAGAACAGATGAATCAATCAAAATGCTGAAGAGGAGTCAGGATCCAACGAAATGTTTCTGATTGAACAAGTTGAATTGAAGCAGCTGATGTTGTGAATTCAGAAGACATTTTGACAGGAAGACCTGATGTGAAACGGAAATAATTGGTCAAAACTGATTTTATAACCAGGGATATGTTAATAAAAATATAAAAACGATTGTGTTAAAAAAAAGATATTGCAGGTACATTTACAACAAAGCAGGAAGCTAGGGAAAGTAATGTGTTGTGTTTTAAACCCTACAGCCTATTCAGTAACACTGTGTGCTGCAGGATTTATTTGTGGAGAATTTGTGTGCAACATTAGTGAAATTATAGAATGCATAGGTTGCTTAACAATGATTTGCTGCATTTTACATTTTAAAATCTTACATCTCCATGGCAGAATGGAGCAAGGTAAAGCTAAGGAAATGTTCATGTTCTTGTTCGTGTTTTTCTAGAACAATGGAGTATTGGAACAGTGTTTTGCTAAGTGTGCAGTACACTCAGAAATCAACTCCTGACTTCTAATAAACAACTAGTATCACCTAGTATCCTTCAGTGAAATACAAAGCATGACATGGTAAACAGTAAACTGCAGGCAACTCTTTTGTTAATGAAAGCTGCACAGTTTTGCTTAAGGCATGTTAAGTTTTGAACACAGCGGTAGCAGCTGTTGCTGTTGCTGTGCTGAGATAAATATCACTGTCGGTGCTGAAAAAAATGATAGCTGGAAGAAAATCTTCAGGTCCTGACTGCATCCATCGTGCACGTGTGTGCAACTGTTCTGCAGCCCTGGAGGACAGCAGATATTTCATCATTTTCAGATAGGAAAATCTTACTCATAACATTATGCAGATGGTACAAAAAGCTAATTTAACTAAGTAGCCTAATATTATCCCCAGAGCAGAAGGTTGAGAGTTATTTAATCTAAAATTGAGCTTGGGTGTGGTTTTTTAAACAATAAAAATGCAATAATTTCAGTAAAAATGCAGCAGGTGGATTGCAACAGCTGGTCGAACTGGTGGTGCATTCAGAGGGTTGCACTTGTACGTTCTCAAAGCAGTTGTTTCTATTAAGTAAAATAAAGTCTGGGAGTTTAGTCCAATTACACTACAATCTCTGTGCTCATATTGTGTTTCAAACATTATGTAGTAGTGTATACCCACTTCCCCAACAGTGTTGTTGTAAACAAAGTCTAAACATAATTGGAATTAACCTGCAATCCAGTAATAATACACCCACTTTATCCCCTTCTTTAACAAACTACTGTATCATACATTATTTGTTAATTGTGGTTTCATTTTAATTAACTTTTTTCTAAATACAATTTGGTAGATCTGCAAACAATATACCATGTAGTGTATTGAAACCAATGTAGTTTAGTTTATACCACCTACCTTATATAATACATTGTGTTGCTTACCATTAAGGTTAATTAGCAGTCTACTGACAATACTTGTACAGGCAGTATTTTGGGGAAACTGTGTACTGCACTGCACAAAATTGTGTTGGCCATCACCCTTAGAACAGTCTCCAGCCTCTTTTGTTAGGTGACACTATATGTTTTCTAAGATTGGAAATGAGTATCTATCAAATGCAGCTCAAAAAAGAAAATAACACTGACCCACTTTTAATACGGAGTTCATCTGTGCCAGTTTACCACTGGGAAGACATCAAGTTAATGCAACTGACTTAGAATGTTTGTAGGCAGTGAATTGAAATATGTTCGTTAAGTATTCAATTATTAATTTTTTTGATAACCAGAAAAGCAAATATTATTCTAGCCATGACTGTACTGAAACCCCTTATGTTGTAGTGGGGTTCCAAAGAATCATGTTCTGATAGTTATATGAAACCGTCCGTCCCTGTGAAACCATGCCTCCCCTAACTAAAGGTAGAGCATTGTTGTTATTCACTCGCTCGTTTAGTAAGGAGTTGATGATGATGAATATGTATTCCCCAGGTATTATACGTGCAATATGCATGCCCCAGTCTTTTCTTTTTATATATAAAATTGTAATAACCACTTTAATACAGGGGGAGTGTCAATAATATCCTACATATAAGAAAAGGGGAATAATTGGACATAGCCTATAATGATTCCTGGGGAGAGGAAACGGCGTGGTGGGGTATGTACGTGCTAGTAAACTCAAATGTTTGAGTTATTTTGCGTATCCTTGTCTTTGTTATCATTATTTTGAGAAGGCATCATATTCAGAGAGAGCATGTGTCTCGCTGTCTCATCATAAGGTCTGTGATTTATTTAAGAGTTTGTAAATGCATATAAAATTGTGTTTACCAATAAACTGATGTTTTGGTGAGCGAAACGGTAATAGGCTACACAACACTGTATAAAACTGTGTCGCTGTTTCAATTGTGTGTTTTTCATAGTGAAGTCAGTTAAATGTTTATCATTTTCCATAGCATCATATTAACACAATTTGAACAGTTTTTATGTGTTGTCATAACTTGTACAGGGAGGCACCCTTTTATGGGAGGAGCTATAACAGATTTTAAAAAGTACAAACGCTTGCACAGTTCATGCAGGGAGGCATGGTTCTGTGAAACTGTGGCATATCTTGACAGTGAGATAAATTACTAAATAGAATAAATAATTAAACAATAAAAAATCATGTAAAGATTACAGTAAATTTTGTTGTATTTTGAGCGCTGCAGATTCATTTAATGTAAGTTTAGTCATGTAATGTCTTTTTTATTTATTTATTTCGATTCCATCGTTTTGAATAGTATTATGTATTGGCAGCTACTAGTTGGCTAATTGCCTGATGAATCATTAATTAGCTCCTCATAATGGTTGTATTAAACAAAACAAGTATAAGACAAATAACTATCAACTAACTTTCTTCTTGAAGTCATGGAAAGTACTTGCCTTGATTTCAATTGTCAATAAAGTGTGTGAACTGTGTTTCACTGATGTTTTAAGCAGCACAGTAACTTGCTCATTTCATACTGTAATTTGAAGAAAAGTTGCAGAGGGACCAAAGCTGTTTATAAAGTAAGTCATGTAGCTCAAGAATAGGACAGCTCACGATAAAGGCCTTTTCACAAATTTGAGTCTGCGGCATGTAATTAGTTCTGTGCTACAGGAGGATGTGCAGTGCTTTAGAATTGTATTCTGTAGGTAATGTCTTTTTTATTTTGTTTTCATACATTCAATTAAGTCCTGTGTTACAGGTAATAGACGGTATACTCTTATTCCTTGAAAAAAATAGATTGTACAATCACTGCAAAATAACCTTGACCCATTTGTAAGTCTTTATTCCGAACTAGAGAGCAACTCATAATGCTTTCATGTACTGTACTAAAGCCTTTTCCCAGCCACATCAATCAGCACACCAATTAATTAAAACCCACAGTGTGCAGAACGGGAGGCTGCTTGTACTGCACTTGACAGGAAACACTTGTTTGAAAAAACGATTACTGGTAATTGACCAGCAGACACAAGGAAATCCAAAGGATCCAGCTCAGCTCTGTGTAGCTTGTTATTTGAGAGGCTTCAAATTAAATGAAGTCCTTTAGATAATCACTTGAAATAAAGGTATCTCCAAAACCCCTTACCGACTTTAATGTAGCAAATTAATAAATGCTAGCCACAAATTTAGTGTTCTGTAATTTCTGTGCTTTTGAAAATGCTGGTATAGTTCCAGTTATGTTTGCAGTGTAATAGATACAGAAATGTCAATACAAGCCTGAGGTACTGTACACAGTATTTCAGATTTAATAAACAGTCCCGAACATAAAGAATTCTGTTGCATCGGAAGATGGCTTGAAACGGACTGCACCAGGTCATAATACTGTAAGAAGAATGGATTTGTTTTAAATGAGTTCTGTACATATTCAGATAAGTGAAAAATGAGGTACATATGTCATTTCTTTTTTAATTAGGAGAGCAAAACGGTTCACTCCAACCCCCTCCACAATTATTTTGACACAGATGAGTTATTATGGCTTAAAGCCATCATTGAAGCAGCATGTTGGTCTGTGTGAATTGACTATATTGGCACAGAGCATATATATTTTACGGCACAGACCCGTCTTAACAGCCTGTGTGAAGAGCTTTGCTGCCATTAAGCACTATAGTGGGTGTGGAGGATTAAAAGGCAGCATCCCACATGACTATACCAGGTGTACAGCTATGGCCAAATGTTTTGCATCACCCTGTAGAATTAACTCATTTTGCTTCATAAAGTCGAATGGAGCATGCTGAATAATATTATGTTAACATATTTAGTTAAATACCGCTTTGTAGTTTTCCATATACTTAATGAAAAGCTGATAATTGAAAAATGTGACATTTCGAAATCTAACTTGAAATACTGTACTACTATTATGGCTTCCCGTAAACTTTTGCAATATCATTTTGTAGTGTCTTTGATTACATGATGTTAAATTAAAAGATCTAAATCATGTTCTTTTTTTTTTTTTGTCTCAATCCTATTAACAATATTGTATCGCCGCTTCCTATTAAACTGTGAGACCTACATTGTGCCTGAAGCTCCTGCAAGTGTGTGTGTGTGTGCGTGTAGATCACATTCACTTTTTAAATTGACTAGTTTTTATGTTTAAATTGTATCCTGTTACCTGTGGTAGGTAGGCTGCTATCACTGGGTGCATTTAATTTCAAAATCACAAAACCAGTCCATTCTAATTCTTCAGAAAGGCAGTAAACCCTTTGTGTCTCCATTGGGATGACTTGTAGCAAATCTGTCCTTGGAGGACTCAAATAAGTCCAAGTAAGCTTGGGTGATTTAATGCAGTTGGCTGGCAATCAAGGGGCAAGAAAGTATGACTTATTTCCTAATATATCGCACACTGTCATGTTTACAATTTATTGTATTAATTTATTTATTTAGTTTTTAATAAATAAATTTGACCCAGTTTGACCCAAGTTATTCTATAAAGATGCATGTGTGTTTTAGTAATTTATGACACTCATTTAATTACTGCAAGTGCATTATCTATTCAGTAGCTCTGGTACAGCTTTGTGGGTATGAAAGAACAGCACCTGTAAAGTGGAACACATTTTTTAAAAATTTGCATTTTTATAGGTGGTTCATTTCCATGAAGGTTTAGCCTTCATCTGAAATTGCAGTTCTATTGTTAGTCTGTGTTAATCCAACAGTTTGTACTGCAAAGAGATTGTATTGAATTAATTCAATCTACATTGTTACTATACATTTCAAAGTAACATCATCCAGTTTAAATGTTTCACCTATTAAATGGGAAGTCACATTTGAGCTTTTTAAGATGCATTTTAAGTGCACAATATATCAGGTTGCATTTGCAGATATACTTTGAGATCTGGGTTTGCCAGTAGTTAACTGTGCATGTTCTGACTGCTGCACTGCAGGTATTCGACGTGCAAAATGACGCTGCAATGTGGGAGAAATCACAAATAATGCAGCGGAAAACCATTTCAGAGATTTATTCTTTTGTTCAGAAAACTTCTGTGGATTCTTGACCTTTTTACCAAAGTAACCTGTTTCATCTAATTTAGTTCACTTCTCATGAATTTGGCTGGTGTTAAGCCCCGAATTGGATTTTGTAAACATTTTCTCTTTGGCTATGGGGAGGCTTGCTGTATTATACCCTGTGGAGTGTGCTGCTTTTTTCACATCATGCAGATGCATGGGTGCTGCAAGAGGGTTCAGACAGTCTTGTTTAATCTCTGGAATTCAATTGGTGGTTGGTCCCGGTTTGGGGTATTGAAAGGATTGTGCTTATTGGGTGAAACAAAGTGAATTCTTGACCTCACTTAAACATACTTTTCCAGATCTTAATGAGATTTCCCCTTGACATTTAATTTCATAGCTTTACTATAAACCCATTTTGTACATTGACAGAAACACAGAACTCTCACTTTGCAGGTCTGCTTGCTCTTTGTAATATGCTTGAAAACATTGCCCAGTAAATATGTTGAAACACAGCTGTCTTTGCAAACAACCTACTTTCCCAGTGTATGTAATTGTTCTTAATATTTTATCTTCCGGTACCTTTGTGAATATCATACCCTGATGAATATCATCATATCCTGGAAACCATCTGTAAAGGTTTTCCAGGTTTAATCTTTTTTATTTAAAAAAAAAAAAGTCAGTAAATAAGTCATGCCACTCTAATGGTATCAGATATTAAGCAACTTAATTTACAGTGAGGAATTGAAAAATGTGTGATGTGATTGGAGCCAAAAGATGGATAGCCTATAAAAGGAAGAAGAATATTACTTGCTGAAATCCAATTTAAATTTTTAATTTGTGTCACAATCCTGAAAAGGCAGTGGTGTTCTGACTGTATCTTGTGTCAGTGCATATGATAACTGAGGATTCCATTTTAATAATAAAAGATGTGTGTCTATAAGGTGGCCACTTGTCCACCCAGAAATGTTGAAGATTCAATTCAGTGGAGACATTTTTTGGCAATTGGTAGGCATCATATTAAACTAGATTAATGGTAAACGGCCATCACAGGGATGAAATGTATGGATACACACATGGGTCAAACTTAATCATTTTGCCAACATCTGCAATTTGGACTTCTTTTTCCCCTAGTGGCAGTATTCTGCACTGCAATATCATTGTCATGGTCTACAGTACCTCCGTTTTATTCTTTAGTCT
Source organism: Acipenser ruthenus (assembly GCF_902713425.1). NCBI lineage: Eukaryota > Metazoa > Chordata > Actinopteri > Acipenseriformes > Acipenseridae > Acipenser > Acipenser ruthenus. The sequence goes on along the minus strand of NC_081194.1, from coordinate 54,466,422 downwards.
TACCAAGGCCTCTGATTCCATCCTGTCACGTTTACCTTTTCAGGGGATTACTTCAACAAAAAAAATGACGCCAATCAGCAAATCTTGTACAGTAGACTCCCATTAATCCGTGTTTCAATAATTAAAGTATATTTCAATCTCTGTCAACTTCAAATGTTCATCCAACTCTTTCTCCGGTGATCAGTCGGGGCTAAGTTAGAGATTTGTTTACAAGTACTTTTAGGATTTTGGCCGTCTTACGTTGCAGACTCTCACACCAAGGCTAGAGTAGTTATCTTGTATCAGATTTTCCGAAAACTGTATCTCTGTGCAAGCCGGTTGCAGGCTGCGTCTTCAGATTGTCAAAGTTCAGAGACTTGTTTGTGTTTTGTGTCAAGAGCCTTGGGTTTTGTGTCGGGAGCGCTGTTTGAAAGTTGCACCTGTGTTTTTGTAATTCTCTCTTCACCCCGATTGGATAGTTTGTTTATTTTGGGCTGTGCCGGAGTCCACGTGGGGTGTTTCCCATTGGTTGTTCTCTTTCCGAGGCGTCCCAGTGTTCTCAATTGGTCCACTGTTTCACTCCCTGTCGTCTGGATTTATGAGGTGTCCTGTCCTCTCTCAGTAGTGTCAAGGCATTCAAAACCATCTGGTTTTACCTTTTGAAAGACACCACCGGCGCCACAGGATTTATTCTGCGCTGGTGAAGATCAACCACTTGTCCAGTATTTAGTTTATGACTCTCTTTAAAAGCATTCTTTGTCAGTGGGGAGTTTGTGACAAGAAACCAAGTTGACACAGAGAATGGCTTAGGACCCCCCCCCCCCCCCCGTATATAAAAAATCTCTTAATTTCATAAACATGATGATATTATGACCCAGTTGTTGTTGATTCATTTTTACAGAAGAAAAGCTGTTTACGCCAGCAGTTAAAGACAAATGCAAGCCTGAAATCAAATTAAAACATCAAGTACTGGTAATACAGAATTACTTCAATCAATAAGTAATTACTACCAGTATTTTTTGGCAAATGTGAAAATCTATAATCTTGAAGTTGTGTGTTAATTAATATTGCAAATACCTGACCTTGCATAATGTATCAGTGTTTTTTTAATGTTAATAATTAATTAATTTAGTCTTACAATGTTCTTTTTATTGAGAGATATATATATATATATATAAAAGAACATAATAAAGTTTACAAACGAGAGGAGGCCATTCAGCCCATCTTGCTCGTTTGGTTGTTAGTAGCTTATTGATCCCAGAATCTCATCAAGCAGCTTCTTGAAGGATCCCAGGGTGTCAGCTTCGACAACATTACTGGGGAGTTGGTTCCAGACTCCCACAATTCTCTGTGTAAAAAAGTGCCTCCTATTTTCTGTTTTGAATCCTCCTTTATCTAATCTCCATTTGTGACCCCTGGTCCTTGTTTCTTTTTTCAGGTCAAAAAAGTCCCCTGGGTCGACATTGTTTATACCTTTTTAGGATTTTGAATGCTTGAATCAGATCACCGCGTAGTCTTCGTTGTTCAAGACTGAATAGATTCAATTCTGTTAGCCTATCTGCATACAACATGCCTTTTAAACCCAGGATAATTCTGGTAGCTCTTCTTTGCACACTTTCTAAAGCAGCAATATCCTATATATATATATATATATATCCAACTGGAACAAAAAGATATAGCATTCATTTATATCAAATAAATTCATTTATATCAAATAAGACTACATTTTGTCACAGACTAGGCAACAATGAATATTTGTGAGGTAATAAACGGTATAACAAAAATTGGGACATTCATAATGAAAGGCTGAGAGTGGTCCTCTGTAAGGCGTTGTTGTTGTTGTTGTTATTATTATTATTATTATTATTATTATTATTATTATTATTATTATTATTATTATTATTATTATTATTATTATTTATTTCTTAGCAGACACCCTTATCCAGGGTGACTTACAATTGTTACAAGATATCACATTATTTTTACATACAATTACCCATTTATACAGTTGGGTTTTTACTGGAGCAATCTAGGTAAAGTACCTTGCTCAAGGGTACAGCAGCAGTGTCCCCCACCTGGGATTGAACCCACGACCCTCCGAGTGTTTTGGGGTTTTTTTGCCCAGCAGCTCACACACAGTACATCTTGCTGTCTCGATAAACAAGCCACTGATACTTTATCTCTCATTCAAAACTATAAGAACGTATTTTTCGTTTGCGTTTTTGTGCATTACTACTGCTTGCAACTGCTTCGGTCACTGTAGTACTCGTAGTCAGAAGTAGATGGCTGAGATGCAGATGAGCAATCTTCTTCATGAGAATCCCCTGAAGATGCTGACTGCTTAGCAAAAAACTTGCTTTCTGTGTACACTCTGCACTAGGTATTCATTTTTATGCTTTGAAAAATCTGTAAGGGTATCCCTGTTAAACTAGTGCAGAAAATCACAAAAGCACAATGTTTAATTAGTAGACTGCAAAAATGAAATGCATGTTAAAAGTAGGATCGGGGATGAACAATTCACGTAATTTGTCAGCTCTGTTTGAAATAAAATGAAAGAGACCAGATTAGGCTCAGGCAAGATATGAAGGCAAAAGCAAAGATTGTTTTGCAATTAACAGCTTTTTCTGAGATTTTAATTATGAAACAGAATCAGCTAAATTTGTCACCTAATTAAAAATAAAATCCGAAAACTTCAAGCCCTACTTGTGTGTGTTCGCATTTACTTTTTTCCAAAATACTTGCTTTATTTCTTAGCAATATGGACCTCTGTTAATATGGGGCATAATACTATTTTAAAATAAAATACAGTGCATGGTGGGATACTATCATATTAATTTACAAAGTTCATTGCACTGCTAGGAAATGTAGCCAAACTATTCTAATAGCAGTGTGTGTGCGCATTACGCCAAATAAACATGAAACGGTAGTTCAGTGTGGCCGGTAAAGTTTGAGGTAGATTAATTGCAAACGTAATACCTATCCACAAAAAGGGAGACAAAACCAAACCAGGTAACTACAGATCAATGAGCTTGACTTCTATTATATGTAAACTTATGGAAACTATTATAAGATCCAAAATGGAAAATTACCTATATGGTAACAGTATCCTGGGAGACAGTCAGTATGGTTTTAGGAAAGGGAGATCGTGTCTAACTAACCTGCTTGATTTTTTTGAGGATGCAACATCGACAATGGATAATTGCAAAGCATATGACATGGTTTATTTAGATTTCCAGAAAGCTTTTGACAAAGTCCCGCATAAAAGATTAATCCTCAGACTGAACACAGTAGGGATTCAAGGAAATGCATGCACATGGATTAGGGAGTGGTTAACATGTAGAAAACAGAAAGTACTGATTAGAGGAGAAACCTCAAAATGGAGTGAGGTAACCAGTGGTGTACCACAGGGATCAGTATTAGGTCCTCTGCTATTCTTAATCTACATTAATGATTTAGATTCTGGTATAGTAAGCAAACTTGTTAAATTTGCAGACGACACAAAAATAGGAGGAGTGGCAAACACTGCAGCAGCAAAGGTCATTCAAAATGATCTAGACAGCATTCAGAAGTGGGCAGGCACATGGCAAATGACATTTAATAGAGAAAAGTGCAATAAAAATGTGGATTATAAATATCATATGGGAGATACTGAAATTAAAAAAGAGATCTATGAAAAAGACCTAGGAGTTTATGTTGACTCAGAAATGTCTTCATCTGGACAATGTGGGGAAGCTATAAAAAAAAGGCCAACAAGATGCTCGGATATATTATGAGAAGTGTTTAATTTAAATCAAGGGAAGTAATGTTAAAACTTTGCAATGCATTAGTAAGACCTCATCTAGAATATTGTGTTCAGGTCTGGTCACCGCGTTACATAAAGGATATTGCTGCTCTAGAAAGAGTGCAAAGAAGAATTATCCTGGGTGTAAAAGGCATGTCGTATGCAGACAGGCTAAAATAATTGAATCTATTCAGTCTTGAACAAGGAAGACTACGCGGTGATCTGGTTCAAGCATTCAAAATTCTAAAAGGTATTAACAATTAGGGATGGATCTTTTTTTTGTTTACCGCGGTTTAGGTACATTACGGTATTAATACCGTTCCTTTTATTCTACACCGCAATTATCGTAATTACTTTATACACCGGTTTTTTCAACTGCAAACACGCTTCTTCGAAATCAAGCAATGGCACTTGCAGCCTTAGCAAAGTGTCTGAGGAAGATCTTTTTGTGAACTGATACTGTATTTTGATAATGGTTTTTAAAGGAAACTGTCAACGACACAGAATACACGTTTCAATGGCTGCGTTCTGTTACCCTGAACTGGCTGCGGCGTCTGCTCTTGGCTGGTGTCTTTCTGACGTCACACGCAGCTTTTAGAGAAACACCTTCTCCAAACTTTGCAGCACAGCACACATTTTCAACGTGCTATATTTTGTCTGGATTATCAAGTCAGTTTAATGTAATTGATTAACATTAACTTTATTTTAAAATTATACATCACTTATCACAGATTTAATACATTGTGTTTGTTTAAATAATTGATTGATTTATTTTATATTGTGTTGACAAGGCTGTTCATGGCTTCATTGCATAATGATAAAATGTCGTTCGCCTCCGCTAACAAGGTGGCAGCAGTAGTTTTGGTGGTTATTTGCATTACAATGAACAGGTCACTCATGATCTCTGCATCGTCCCTTTGATTCACAGCCACAGCCAGCCTCCCACAGTAACATTTCAAAGCTGCTCTGGGCTATGCAGAATCTGTGTTGAGTGACGTCTACAGCGCATCTCCGCGATTCTGTGCAGCTATGTACAGAAATGCGGAAATCTAAGAACACGACCAATGTCTCAAATAAAATTAGCACAGACCCGCGACTGCAGCAGGATAGCCTACTTATTCTCAACGTAGTTTTGTTTAAACAGTATTCCAATTTTCTTAGGTAAGTGAAGAAATCTTTTTTTACAAACCCCACATGTGTAATAATCATTGAAACTTACTTGTGCAATGTCGTGACGTGTAGCTATTAAAATATTTGTATTAAAATACATTATTTTTTGCTATACATTTTATTTATCTGGTTGAAACAACAAACAACTGATCTCTGCTCATAAATAATAACCTGTGGTACATGTTTGTGTTTTAAGCAATAAGACCGATCATTTTCAATTCTATTTACCATCAGCTAAACAAAAGTATGTATTTATTAAATTTTATACGTTAAAATGTTTTAACAAACTACAGCACCACGTCATTTCGAGCAAATAATAGATCTTAATACTGCTGTAGTATAACACTGAGAGTGTACAACTTTAGTTTTTTTTTTTTTTTTTAATTCTGATTGTCTTTATAAAAAAGAAACGTACCAAGTTATTTGGCATAGTAAAATACTAAATACCAAATGTTTAAATCATTCCATGAAAGGAAGTGTGATTTTCTGGTTTTATTTTTGTGAATTACAGTAATTTAAGAGTTTTTCTTCATTTTTTAAGCCTTTATTTTATAACTTGCATGATGTACTGTATACAGTGATATTAAGGTTACCACAGTGTTTTATTAAACGGTTATCATACCGTGCAAATTTTATACCGTCCATTCCCTATTGACAATGTCGACCCAGGGGACTTTTTCGACCTGAAAAAAGGAACAAGGACCAGGGATCACAAATGGAGATTAGATAAAGGGGCATTCAGAAGAGAAAATAGGAGGCACTTTTTTACACAGAGAATTGTGAGGGTCTGGGACCAACTCCCCAGTAATGTTGTTGAAGCTGACATCCTGGGATCCTTCAAGAAGCTGCTTGATGAGATTCTGGGATCAATAAGCTACTAACAACCAAACATGTAAGATGGGCCGAATGGCCTCCTCTCGTTTGTTAACTTTTTTATGTTCTTATGCTTTGTGTCTGCCATTGTATTGTTACTGTACTAAGGGGACCTTGCAACTCAAATGGCTGGATTCTGGATCTTTCATGAAAAATCTGCAGTTTCTCCCTGGTAGCAGCACAGTTTGGAACAGCTTAACTAGTTAATTATGTTACACAAAGCAACTTATTTTAGGCCTATGTGTCTCTATCGACAGTGCTGAGATAATGCAGTGTTTCGGCATTGCATATAAAGTGATTTTACAAATCCTGCATAGAAATCTGTTTTGTATGTTTTCGTATAACAAATGTATAGCTAATAAGAGCATAATTAAACAGAAAGGTTTGACAAATAATTTTCAGTTTGTTTTCCAGTAGAAAACACACAAAGCCACATTTGAACTACAGTGTTTAAACATACAGTAACGTTTCTTAAAATATAGTGTTTTTGCAAATTTGATCAGTTAGTTAAGTACTTACGTAACTTGGTTAGCTTATACATTGCATTAAGATTTTTTTTTTTAAATAATCATAATGCACCCTTATTATCTGGCATTTCCTAGTAAGTGACATTGTTCTCGTAAAGAATTGTACGCATCAAAGTTGAAATATAGTTTTCTATCTTTGTACTGAATTATTTTTATTGCCAGGGCTTTTTATATATATTATGTTGCTCCTGGGGTAGTGTCTGTGGGCTTGATTTAAAGGTTTTAATTATGTTCTGAATGCTGGATGTATATCTTGGAGTTCTAAAGGAACAGAAGCTGTAAAGGGAGGGAGGAAATCTGCTGCCGAAATTGGAAAATAGAGATTGTAGTACCAAGGTTTTGCACCCAAAGGGGCTACACAATAGAAAATGATATGGTTCTTAGGTTAATACATTGTGGCACTGCTGTAAATTTAATGCCAGTCTTTTTTTTTTTTTTTTTTAAGGCACTGACTGTAATTGGTTTCATTTGTTGATTTGGTACTGTTGTTTCAAGTAGGAAGCTTTTGGAAAACGATTTAAAATATTTTTTTTCTACGTAGAACTTCAGGCCTCAGCAATTATAGAATGGCAATTACAGAATTACTGGAGGTGGTCGCTTGGGAAGCAGGCAAACCAGCTCCTTGGTGGATTCTTGTGTGCGGTCTGAGCGCTGCAGCATCTCATCCACCACGTGACCAAACGTATGCCTGTCTAAAAAAAAAAAAAAAAAAAAAAAAAGGACATTCTTCGACTCGCCTATTGGTTAAACACACTCTTCAGGAAACCCTTCAGGAAACCCCTAGACTCTTAAAAAACCTCTAGTAAACCCTGTAAGTCATCTTGGATAAAGGCGTCAGACAAATGAACAAATAATAATTAGAGTAGTATGTTTCAGAGTATAAGCAAGCACACTACGCAAGTGAATGAGGCAACGTAATGTCATTTGACTGACGGTTTACTTGGCACTGTCTGTTCAGCAGAGAATACCTTGAAGGTCCTGATGGCACGCCACTGATCAAAAGTTATGACAAGACTTACCTTACTGCCCTCAGTAGTGGCTTCATACTTAGTCTGGGTGTTCACGCATCTTAGGGCTGTTTTCTTTCCAAGTTTCTATAATAGTTTGTTGATTAAAGGTGCTGGTGGTAGTACTAGCAGGTACATGCAAACATCCAGCCTGCAAACCCTAACCTAAACCTGTTAAAGAAATGTATCCTAAGAAGTGAAAAGTGGATGCTGGAAGTTTTTGAATTTTTTTATTTTTTTAAATCTGTTGTGTCTGGTAAATTGCTCTGTGTAGACCTAATAAAACATGAAATAATGAAACTAAACTGACTAAAACAACCAAATGCAGTATTGACAGCCATTGTGAAGCTGCAAAACAAGCGAAAGAAATGCTGCAGACAAATATCTGGAAGCTGCATTAAATTAGATGCAGGTTAGTTTCTTTTTTATTAAGGTAGCTTAATTTACTATGTATGTTTTAAAATTAGTTTCATAATCTGATTACATTGTATCTACATATTGATTTAAATTTAAGTGTGTTTTTTTGGAAGCTGCCGGAGGGCCTGAGTTCTAGTTTAATTTTTTTGCTGACATAAATCAAGGTAACATTTTAAATTAGAAATGTGTTCTCATCAGAGATTATTTTAAAATGGTGCACACATCTGTCAGTTTGAAGCCAACATGTTGACTAAATAATTATAATTTTGAAAACCATAAACTGCAGTTCTACTCAGACGTGATTTGACAGAGGCAACAATGCAGGGGGAAAGAAATTATAAATACATTTTAAAAAACAATTAGTCTCTTGATACATTCATTTATTCTTTCTACAGTGTGTCTAATTGAATAATGCACTGATATGAGTAATGCAGTAACACTGTATTGAGCTTATTTATCACAGGGGAAAAAAAAGTTTGGTTTTTCATTTTTAAACTTTGATTTTAGTTTTTTCCAGAAAACTGAATGGATGTCATTAACAGCTGAAAGAGTTGATATATAAAAAAAAATAAAAAAAACGAACCGATCATAGCCGACTTGCATCACTAGCACAAGTTCTTGAAAATACTCTGGCATGTGATTTGTTAAATTATAGCCATGATTTCTTAGATATCGCCATGATCTACTACTTGACTGGAAAATTCTGGTAGCTCACTAAATCTACTGATCTAAAATATTTCATTTACCAATTTAAAATAGATTTGGTGTTTTAAAAAAAAAAAAAAAAGGTGATTTGCTTTGCACAACATGGATATTGCAAAGATATTTGGTTTTAGATTTTATTTATTTATTTATTTATTTATTTATTTATTTATTTATTTATTTAAATGTAGTAGTCGCCTATTGTTTTTTATCATATTCTCCCCAATTTGGAATAGCCAATTATTTTTAGGCTCTGCTCACCACTACCACCCCTGCGCTGACTCAGGAGGGGCAAAGACGAACACGCTCTGTCCTCCGAAGCGTGTGCCGTCAGCCGACCGCTTCTTTTACACACTGCAGGCCCACCATGCAGCCACCTCAGAGCTACAGCGTCGGAAGACAACGCAACTCTGGGCAGCTTACAGGCAAGCCCGCAGGCGCCCAGCAAGACCACAGGGGTCACTGGTGCGCGGTGAGCCGATGACGCCCTGGCCAACCTATTGTGCGCTGCCCCCTGGGAGCTCCCGTCCACAGTCGACAGTAGGATAGCCTGGACTCGAACCGGCGACGTCCAGGCTATAGGGTGCATCCTACTGGATGCGCCACTCGGGAGCCCCCTTGTTTTTGAGATTTTTATTTATTTATTGGATTCATAAGTGATCAAAACAGTGGGAAGCTCTGTTATAAACCTGACACTGAGGTACAATGAACATTCTGTTATATATTTTGTCGACACAAATAGTTGAATAACTTACAACAGCCCTTACTTACCAGGTAACAGTCTGACAGTCCGCTATTTATCTTAATAATTGGTACTGGCAAAAAAAAATGTTATAATCTCTGTGGCTGACAAAGGGATTTTAAATTTGAAGGTTAATCAGATTTGCCTGGAACCGATGAGCCTCAGAGGGAGGGGGAAGTCTCTTCAAAACTAATTTTACCAGAGAGTCTCTCGCTAGAAATTAGGTACATTTTTAACCATGATATTACTTGGTACAACTGAACCAAAATATTAATCTGTACCAGTAGTAAGTTTTACAATAAAAAGAAAAGATCATCTTGTGCAAATGTGAGGATGTAGCCTTTTGGTTTTGGAGTTGCTGGAAAAGTACAAATGCAGACCTCCAAAAACTGAAGGAATTATGTCTGCAACAGTATTGAAACCTAGCCACGAGTGAGGTTTAGACCAACTTGCTTTAGACTAGTCCAGTAACTGTGCTGTACAGAGACATGCACCCCCGTTTAGATGCTTTGCGTGCTTCTTATTTAATGTTTTGCTGCTCCCCTCTTGTTTTGCAGTGGAATAGGCAGAAATTGGCCCTGGGCATCAGGAGGTAGCAGCATCTTGGCTGAGTTTGGAACTCTCCATTTAGAATTCATGCATCTGAGTGAACTCTCTGGGAAGCCTGTATTTGCTGAGAAGGTAAGGATAAAACTGAAAACGTGTTTAAAGCATTTCTCAATACATTTAACCAAACATACAAAATAGAGGTTTGGACTTTATAACAAAGATGCATTTTACATTTAAAATTCACAGTAGCCATTCATATTCTGCAGACTCACAAATTTCATCTACAAGTTAACAGGCTTGTAAGACGAAGAGTTGTCTTTTAATATAGAGTTGATTATTACTATGCTTCTAACTTTGCTATGTTCAAGCTTTTAATAAGTATTGCATTGTAAATCTTAAAATGTGACTTGTTTAAGTGCATATTATGACTTAGGCACTATACTAACCTTATTCTGAGCTGGTTCGTACACACTTGTGATTGCAGTAGAACTATATGTGTAACACGGATGTCTTACTTTGTTGCCTCAGATTGCTTTTTGATCTGCAGCCCACAGTTAGCTTTCACACTGGGTGTTTAAAGTCTTTGTTCTTTAACTTTACATGTTTTAATTTGAGTAGATCACATTTCCTTGACAAAGTATTCATTTTAAATAAGTATTGTTGCTATTGCTACAACAGGTAATGAACATTCGAAAAGTTTTGAACCGTTTGGAAAAACCACAAGGCTTATACCCGAACTACCTAAATCCTAACAGTGGACAATGGGGCCAGCGTAAGTAAATACATTCATTTCTTTTTTTTTTCTCCTTTTTTAAATAGAAAACTTTTTTTGCAGAGTTCCGCATGGGAAAATTATTCTCTGTGGATTCATTTTTTAAAACAAATGTTACCACCCATACATTACATTTAATTGGAATTGGTTGTGGGATTGTAATGGTGGAGAGTTGTCAGGCATCAAAGGTTAATATTTCAGTTGCCTTTGGGAAAAAATAAATAAAGGCCTAGTATTATGATTTAAAAAAATGAATATTGCTTCCTGAATGTTAATGGACAGATTCTGAACAACATATGCATTTGTATATGCTATCATTAGCATATAAACAGGGCCATCATGGTAATGGTAATGCATCTCACACTCTCTCTCTCACTCCCCCCCTCTCAGCAGCCGTATTTAGGAGTAGCTCTTAGTATGATAGCATTGCTGTAACTGAAGAGCAAGGCTGGAAGGCTGCCAGGTTTCATGCAAATTCATTTAGTCTGGTTTTTCTGACAGTAAACTGACAATGATTTGCTGCAGCATGCGTCAGTAGGGTTTGTCTCCTGTAATAATGTATATTATAGCATGGACTATTCTTGGTGAGCATCCCTGAAGATGAATTTGTAAGCCGCAATTTGGATTGAGAATGTCAAAGGTTTCCATGGTTGTTGTTGTTATTATTATTATTTTTATTATTATTTTTTTATAAACCCTAGAGGGTCAGCAACATGTTCAGCTGTGTGGGTTTGTTCTCGTGTCATTTCAAGCACGGCACACTCCATTGTCAAGTGCACCCTCCACTTTACTCTGTGTGAAATTGTGTGTAACCTAATTAGGTTGGTTGGTTCAAGCAAAGCATCCAGGTAATGACATTTTGAAACCTGCGGTAAGCGCTCGTCTTCCTTAGACTGCATACTGTAATTATGCCAAATGTATTTGTACTTCTTTGGTGGTAAAAAGATTTTTTATAAAATCTTTTATGATGTGGAAATACGATGACTGTTGCTGTGTTTGTTCTGAAGTTACATCTTCACATGCCAATTAACAGCACATTACTTTTTTGCTTTTGCCTCCTCTAAGGACTAATGACTAACTCTATTCACACGCATATCCCCTCAGAAGAGATTGCTTTTGACCACAGCAGTGTATTCTTTTCTTATTTTTTTTTTTGCTGAAAGGTGAATGATATGGAATGATACGCTGTGTTTAGTCTGAAAATAAAATTGTCTTTAATCTTTGCAAACATATTTGTATGTTCCCCAAGAGGCTGTAGTCCTGATTCTGTCCGTTTTCATGCAGTTATTTCTAATACACAGAACAGTACAGCATGGATTGTGATGTGGTGTATGGATGCATTTGGTATACAGCTGTGGCCAAAAGTTTTGCAGCACCCAATAGAATTAACTAATTTTGCGTCATAGTCGAATGAAACCTGCTGAATACTGTTAAGTTAACACATTGAATTACATACCGCTTTGTAGTTTTCCATATACAGTCAAACCTGCTCATCCGACCACCTTTATTTAGAGACCACCTGGTCTAAGTGACCAGTTTAAATCCCCCCCCAGTGATATTTGTGCTTTTTATTTAACTGTATTAAGCGACCACCTGTCTAACGTGACCAGCGACCACACTTCTCTTACTCAGCAACGGACTCAAACCTGTATTAAGCACCCTTACACAGGGCTATTGTTATAAAAAAATATGGTTTTAAATGGTACGTCCTAAATTCAAAGGAATACGGTAACCATTTTAGCGCTGTCTTGTAAAGAGAGAGAACGTGGAGAAACAAAAGGTCCTCCCTAGATGACAGAATTAAAGTTATTAAACTTGTAAAGACAGTAAGTGCCAGAAAAACTGCTGAACAATTAGGCACTAGAAAGATGCAGATACAGCATTTTGAAACGGAAAGAACTAGGCCTTGAAGTTTTAGGTTTTTATTTTTGTTCACGTGACCGTGTTTTGAGCTGATTCAATATCTTAATTAAACTGTTAATTACTAAACAAAGTCGCTTCTTTTTACCCTGATGTCCTAATTGACTTGCTGATTCTGTTTCATCTTTTTCATTATTCGAACACAAGAGCAAGCAATGACATTAATCACTTCCCCCAGATGCTACTTTAACTTGCATTTCGTACTCGCACTTGCCTGGGAACTAGGTAGCTTCCAATGTGTCAGTTTTGTGTTGTGTTATTCATTCCCGCTAATTTAACAGAATGTTCTCATAATTAGGATGTAGCGGCTTAAGACTTAAAGGCAAACCGTTAAAAGGAAAATAAACACCGAAAAATTCAAGCCATACTTAGAAGAGTATGAAAACAGTGTGCACGGTAATTGAAAAAGATCTTATGCTTATGCTGGCGTTGGTTTCAGGATGCAGTGAATCAACACATACCTGAACGGCAGACACAGACATTGAAATTTGCTAGTGATGAGCGATTATCACTTTTACAAGTTGATTCAATTATCGATTCAATATTTGAAAATAATCCCGATTTATGATTATCGATTATTCTAATAACATAATTTAGTGGCAAAACATCACAAAAGGTTCCTGAAATAAAATAAACAATAAAACTTAAATTAGCTTTTTTCAACAGCACTTTCAAACCTACAAAACATACAGTATGCATTATATTGAAGTCACTAAAGCAGCATAACCAATATATAAACAATACCACTTCAGAGAAAACATTTTTAAATAAAGAAGAAAAGCATACACAATCTGACAATGCACTCCCTTGCTCTCAACTGCCTGAAATCTTCTCTTCAGCTCTTTTGAATCCCTTACACCCCAGGGAATTATGCACAGAAAAAAATCTAAATGATGCAGAATGATGCAGTATATCTTTACAAGTATGTTCAAAGTAACAAAATTATTGTACAGTTGTATTGGTTTCTTCTCACATACTGGATATCAAAATGTTAGCATAGGTTAAAAAAAAAAAACTGAATAGAAAACAATGGATTTTTAAATTTTTTTTTTTAAACAGTCTTTCTAAATTCCAAGATTGAAATAAAGGTACAACAGCTGTTTGTTTGTCTTCCGAAAAAGAACGCCTCCGATCAGACAGGACAAGACTATACAGCGAGTTGCTGAGCTCAGCATCAGCTGTATTTGTTACTGCATTTACGTATCTGAAAATTAATGTTTTCAAATTAGGAAGACGGTCAGCTGTCGATGACCAAAACAAGTTGATGTCAATTTCTCCTGGCAGTACAGCGCTCTGGATCGCATCGGGTGCCACCTTCACAGTGTACAAAGCAAAACAAAGAACATCTTTTGCAGATATATTTGCAACGTGGGACCTTTGTCGTGGCATTTTCTGGCAAAATCGACCAATGCTCTCCTGATCCTCAGTGTGATCCAACATTTTTCCCTTTCCTTCTCTGTTAACGGCGATATTATTTAATATTACGCGCCTATGTGTGGTGATACATTTTATGTGTAAATTCCCTAACTCTCTAGAGTTGATAATGCTGCATAACAGAAAATAAATAATAATAATAATAATAATAATAATAATAATAATAATAATAATAATACAAAATACAGGGCTGGAAGTTTATTAATTAAAAATAACGTAATACAATAAAATGGCAACCGGAAACAAAATATCATAAAAATAATTGTTAGTAATTAATAATTATAATTATTTTTATGATCTCTTGTTTCAGGTTGCCATTCTTTCTTGTATTAAGTTTCATTTAATAATTATTCAATTAAACAAAATACAAGAAATAGTCATTTGAAACATTTGTGTTTTATTATTAACAAAAAAAAAATTAATTTCTTAACCTGCCTCTCTGACTAAACTAAAATGAGAAACCGAGTCAACAATAACAGATACATACAAGTGAAAGTCCCAGTAAAACAATACAATAACTTTGGGTAGCTCACTTATAAACACATATTTATATCAACATCCATGAACCTTCTGTTTCGAGGGTGATTGATCTGACATGGACTGACCCTATATTTATAGAATGTAATATCTGCTGCTTTTCTCTTGCGGAATGAAACGTCTTTAATAAGGTGATTGATAAATGTGTAAAGAAAATGCAAATAGTTTTGTATTTATGAACTTACAGTATTTAAATACTCGCTCACCTTCTTCCTCTGACAAGTAATTATAACGAAGAGTTCTGATACTACACTACGCTCCCTGTATGTTTTTGTTTGTGACGCCGTTTTGTATGCATTATGGGAGCTTTAACAGGAGGGCGTGTCTCCAGGTTCCCTTGGACTACAGATCCCAGAGAGAGCAGCTTCAGTGGCTGACTGACTCAAACCGCTGGAACCCAGTGGCTGGGATGCGGAAGGAACTTTTATGATGAGTGACCATAAAGAAGACAGGAAGTTTTATAGTATAATAATCGATCGAAATTGTGCAGTTTATTAATCGTTCGAAGTTGCTTTCAGTGTTTAATTTAATAATTGGAAATTAACCGTATTTTCGATTTAAATCGCTCATCACTATTATTTCGTGAAAGTAATGGATGCTTGACTGTCTCAGGTCACATAAAACATTTTGTGTGACCTGAGACAGGCAAGCTTTCATTACTTTCACAAAATAATTTGTTTTGTAAATGCATTATCTAAATGAATGTTTGTTATTGAATTACATACTTCCTTTTGTTCATTTTACATATTCTGGCTTTGTATGTAAGACATACAAAATTACAGGAAAGCATGTCAGAGACAAATAGAAAATTCATAAGTCATGGGCCCTCTTTTAAGAGACCACCTGTGCTAAGAGGCCACTATTAGACTGTCCCTTGAGTGGTCTCTTAATACAGGTTTGACTGTACTTAAGGAAAAGCTGACAAACTTTTGGCCATAGCTGTAGATGTGACATTCAACACACACACACACACACACACTCTTCTTGTGGCTACTTTCTACAAGATTTTTTTCCAAGGGAATGTAATAACTTCTGAAATTCTGAAGATTAACATTGGGAAAATTTAGAAAGTTTTCCGTTGGGTTTTATTTATAACATTTACTATCCTTTTAACCTGCCCATCATATTAGTCTTGTTTTCATCCAAGGCCATGCTAATGGGTAAACATAACATAATACTGCATTGGAGTGAATGCTGGTATGAATCCCAAAGGAAAGCCCTATAAACTACCTGTCTCCTTGGCAAGATATTGTTACTTCTTTTCAGATGACACAGCTCTGGTGTAGTGTAGTTTTCATCTTAACTATCTTCACCAAGATCCCTGTAGTAATTGTCCTTGAGCTTGATAAAGTTCAATGGTTAGATAAACCCTGTCAGAAGCAACTGAATCATGGATTACTCTAATAAATCCTGGTATCAGAAATTGCAGGGTACTGTCAACATGCAGCATGTACTGTTACCAAAGGAAATACTGATTACAGCAGTAATAAATTGTGCCTGTTTGTTTGTTTTATACATATATCAATGTGTTACTGATATACAAATGCACACTCTGTGCAGTGCCTAGGGATTTAAATGGCTTTCCATTCTTAGACCGCCTTATTCATTTGTTTTGTGTGTTTGAATAACAGAGAAGCATGGTGATCAAAAGAATATAATAAATGTGTAAAAGTAGTCTTGTCTTTTAAAGTTATGGCTAGATTCCCTATTAAATTAAATAGCCAAACACACTGTATCTGGCAGCAGTGATCCATCTCACAAGTACAATACTGTGTCACAAGAGCATCTCGTGGCTATTTGCAATATTAAAAATGATGGTTTATTTTTAATGGGTGTTTTTGGATGCAGTTCCTAATACCTGATGCCTGTAGGCAGATATTGCATTGGCACTTACTGTGCAATAGATCATTCTGTCACATAGGAATATATTTCCCTGGTAGGTGATACAGGCAGAATGAATGGTGTAAATGATCAGCATTTGGTTACATTGCTGCTGAACGCCTCTTGTCTTTCAGATCACGTATCAGTTGGAGGTCTTGGGGATAGTTTTTATGAGTATTTGCTCAAGGCATGGCTGATGTCAGACAAGACAGATGAAGAAGTCAAGAAAATGTATTACGACTCCATTCAGGTAAATTAGAAATGTAAATCTTTTCATTTTTAAAATGCAGCTTTCTAATAGGGTGGCAGTGGGATATAAAGCCTCTACATTGTCGTCAATTTAATTTCAGATTTGCTCTTAGGCTCCAAGGAAATTATACAGTATGTGAAATTAGTTCTAGTGAACAGGTTTTGACATATTTTCATGGTCACATATAGCAGTTATATATATATGTGTGTGTATGTGTATGTGTGTGTTTCCAGTATTAAAAACTGAGCCAGCACTCAAGCCATAGATCAAATTGAATTAAATTGACACCAAATCGTTTTTCAGGTTATTCACAGAGAGAGAAGAATTTGGTCACAGACTGGCTACTTCATTTTTCATGGACTAGCTCTTAACACAGTGAATAACATGCATTCTAAAAGTTATGATTTCTAATGTACATTAAATGATTGGCCCGTAGCACAACAACAAATAGCTAAATGTAAACCATATGATGGTTTATTACCACATAATAACTGCTCTTGTACTTAATAATTTGTCAATGGGTAGTCACTTGATTACTGGGTGGTTAGAAAACCATCCAGTAAATCACTCTTATCCCAAAGTCACCCTGCTTATTGTAGCTGAGATCAGAGGTGAACTGAAATGCAACATTTCATTTATTCAAACGATTTTCTGAAAAAAAAAAACTCTACTGCGTGATTCTCCTTGAACAAATCTGACTCCACTTCAGATAATAGTATCTCACTGCACGAAGTCCCTTCTCTAAAATCCGTCTGTTCCTCAAGGAATGAACTGTCTAAGGAGATTGCTTAACTGAATCATCAGTTTTGCCTCTCATAATGCAGATACAATTAGTAATAACATGAGAAAGACCTAATGAAGTGGTTATATTATCTTGGATTTCTACTGTGATGGGAAAAATAAATAAATTGCAAGAACAACATTATTTACTACAAAATCTGTTGGGACTAGAATACTGAGAGGTCATGTACATACAGAAATCCCCCCCCCCCACCACCAAGTCATTGGTGGGAGAAAACTAGTAAAATTCCCACAGTTGCCAGAGCTATCAAAACATGTTTTCATTCTCTGTCACAATCTCCATGCCTCGTTTTGCTATCATCTCAGAAATAATTGAACAACTCGCTAGACATTATTTACTGTCCCGTCTTCAATGTCCATTTAAAGTGGTTTCTCCACCTTCGTCATCCCAATCCACCTGCCATTCCTTATGCTGTTATGAAGTCAAGAGTCCAGCTGATGCTCTGTTGCTAACGTGCAAACACAATTTAAATCGTAGACATTGTCTGTTTTCTTAACCTAGGATTACCCCACATAAATTCTGATTGATTTCTCCTATTCTCTGTTCTGCTTAATCTGATCTTCTCATTTTTCCTTTGGCCATCAGTGCTGGATTCATTATTCACCTGAGACACTCATACCACCCTCATCTTGTTGAGTCTGTGAGTGCAGTTTGCCATTGTGGTTACCTGCCTTCCAGTGGGGTGTATCTTGCATTGTCTTTGCTCCATAATTTATTCACCTCTGTGTCCTACAGTTAAACTAAAACTACTAAAACCAGAGAGAGACCACTAATATCAATACTAGAACATGGCAATATAATACATTATTCCAAATGGTTATTAATGTATTGGAAAACCAATGCCTGTTTTACAAAGCACTGGATGTCCATTTATTTTTGAAAATAACATTTTGGAAACAATTTATCCTATTCAGTAAATGGATCAGCCACAATAGGTATTGACCTAATAGGGGCAACCAAAACATGGTCTGTTCCAAGAGAAATTAGGTTGCAAACATTCATTGTGCAAAACTAAGGTTATAAAAAGAAAGATGGGTCTGCCAACAAACACAATGGGTTTTCCAGTGGGAAATCAAACTTCCCAACGAGCAAGGGCTGCGAGTACGTGTGGTCTATGCCAGGACCTACTGAACTGTCAAGGTTTGGGTCTAATGTTTTAATTGTGATTGAAGCACCGCATTTGAACTACAGGGGCCTTCCTGATTTTCTTTTCCAGATTGTTATTAATATGGTTTTAATATAGTATTTAACCATTTTTCTGCATTATAGAAATAGCTATATAGAAATTTATACTGCAAAATAATTTATGAAGAGTTTCACAGAAAAATATTTCATTTTTTTACATTTCACCACATACTTTTTTAGTTTGTTCTTTTTTTCTGATAGAGGTGCTTGCAATTCATGCTGCATGATGACAGCTTTTATGCGTGCCTGTATTTGTTTTTTTTATTTTAGAACGGGGTCCCCCTCCGCCCGTTTTATTTTGTGTTTGTTTGTTTGTGTGTTTATTTATTGTGTTTTAGGACGGCGAAGCGCCGCATATATTATTATTTATGTATTTATGATGGCGTAGCCGTTTATTAGAAAACTCGTGCAGAAGGTGGCCATCTCCCGAATTAATTAGATGATTTAATTTGTTGCTAATCGGGAGATGGTCACCTGTATAATAATCTGCAGCTCTCCAGCTCGGGGTGGTGGTGTAGTAGGAGCGAGAGCAACGAGAGAGGAGACAACTTTAACTTTAAGAATAAGTCCAGGAACAGTGACGACTACAGCCCAGCCTGACCTGAATCGTTTATTGTATTTCTTTTTGTGTACGTGACTTGTTTTGTTTAACTGTTTATTTTGCTCGATGAGCACCGTTTCCTCTTTTTGTTAAAACATTTGCTTTATTTTTGTTGTATTTAAAATAAAGACGGCGCAAACGCCATTGCACCCATCCTGCGGTATCTGGTTTCAGTTCCTGCTTCTGGCGTGACGTCATCACGCTCAGCTATCCTGTCACAGTGCCATAAAAGTGACTACTAAACCCTGTGTTTGTGTTGCAACCACACCTAACCGGAATGCAAAAACACCCTTTGCAATGAGAGGCTGGATGAGATTATGCATAGGGGGACCTGCTTCTATAAAAGCTAATGAATGTAAACTTTGTCATTGCAGGCCATCGAGTCGCACTTAATCAGAAAATCCAGCGGGGGCTTTACCTATATTGCAGAGTGGAAGGGAGGCTTGCTAGAACACAAAATGGGTCATCTGACGTGCTTTGCTGGAGGCATGTTTGCACTTGGGGCAGATGGGGCACCAGATGAGAAAACTGGACACCAAATGGAACTGGCTGCTGAAATCGCACGCACATGTCATGAGTCGTATTCCCGCACCAGTAAGTAAAGGGCCGTCGTCTGAAAACCTCTGTAACGGTCGTTCAGTTGTTAAGAGCAGAGCAGTGTCTTTTCAATACTTGTTAGCAGCTGTGCAAGGCTTTTCCTTTTTGCTATTTCAACACTATTGAAAAATGCTAAATCATTAACCTCCATGTTCCAGTTTGATAAAATTCCTTGTTGTCTTTGTGCTGGTTTAGACAGTGAGAATGGTGCCTTTGCAAGATGGGATGATCCTGGCATGAGTAGTATTAGGCTTTGGTGTGCGGCCAGACAAACTCAAAACTGCTTGGAGTGGCTTACAGAGGGTTTCGTACTGCAATGTGTTTGAGGGAATTATTTTGTCCTTTTCTGTCATTTACCAGAAAAGGAGTTTGCCAGAGCTATTTAAGCAAGCTCCAGATTACCACAGAAATCTCAAGTAACAAGAACCTGTTATTTGAAGTCCTTACTTGATTTGTTTTAAATACTAGGCATTTATGTATGTAATGGGCAACGTTCACTTATAATTATTTTTATTTTTTTATCTAGTGGAAGAGTCTCTTAAGAAAACAAACAAATATTATGCCACATGTGCTCCACAAGTAGTGTTTCTCTACACATATTTCATATCTTTATTGGAAGACTGGATACATACAACATAATAGGGCTGTAATAAGTGTACTGAAATGTATATTTCCCTTCCCCATTTTATTTATTCTCTTAGCTCTGAAATTGGGACCAGAAGCCTTCCGGTTCGACGGAGGTGTTGAAGCCATTGCCACGAGGCAGAACGAGAAGTACTTCATCTTGCGACCGGAGGTTATTGAGACGTACTTGTACATGTGGAGGTTTACTCACGACCCCAAGTACAGGCAGTGGGGCTGGGAAGCAGTGCAGGTGAACTATTTGTTTCTTGTTTTGTTTAACAAACCTCTTTCCTTATTTTGTACATAAACAATACACACACACACACATGTACATATACTGGTAAAAAAAAATTCAACACAGCTGGTTTTTTGGGGGTTTTTTTTGGCACTAACCGGTCACCGACCCATCATAATAAGAGCAAACTTAACACTGCAAATTACAGTTTACCGATTGTGACCAACGCTTACCACACAGCAAGCTGATAAACAACATACATTACCAGATGGTAGCGGACTTCATCCAAAAATATGCAAGCTTAAAAGGCCCCAGGCAGATGCACAGCGCCATCTACAAACTCTGACATGCCTGGAGGTGTCAGCATAAAGATTTGTTTTAAGTTTATATATACCATATAATGGAAAATTTTGTCTGGTATTAAATGCGGTGGATTTGCTACGTTGGGGAATTTATTTCACAGCATGTTCACAAAAAGTTACAGTTTTGCATTTATACTTTTAATTGCAAAAAAATTAATAAGTGTTTACTTAATTAAATATGTCTGCTAAAACAATATCTCATTTACAGTAACTTGATGTAGCATCTACAATGTAACTGCAGCAACTTGGAGAACAACAAAGAAGGCCTTCTAATCAGTTACAGTATTTATCACTCATATATTGCCCTTAATTTTAAGAACCAGTAAACTTTTATGATAAGCATTTGCTATCTCTCAGTTTTAAGACTATGGTTCACAACATAACACAGTGGAACGATCACAGTACTGCCATGCAGTAATTGTAGGGCAGTATTGCCACGTGTGAAACCTTTAACAATAAAGCCGAAACGAAAATGCTTTTATTTGTTTCAGAATCATTTCAAACTGGTTAATAGACTAGCAATAACTGTCAAAATCAGCTCAGTTTGATACGGTGCAAAACGTTTTAACATTTTGTTTTGTTTCTGGATTTTGCAATACCTGCACGATGCCTGCATTAATATTCGTATCTACAACATATTGACAACAACAATCAACCATTTTGTTACAGACTTTCAACAAGTTTGACACAAACAATTTTGGCAGTTACTTAATTAAACCCTTGTTTAAAAAAATAAAAAAAATAAAAAAAAAACACAAAAATGCTTAACATAAAAAAGAACAGTCTACTACAGTAGCAGGCGCAGTTTACAGTGCCTCTGGGTTTTTGATCGCATCAGATCAATTCCAGATATTTTAAATCCATTGATGGAAATGACCAGTCTACTACTTAATGTTTTCAAGCAAATTGGCTTCATCACTGCCATTCTCATATCCACTTTGATATCTGACACATTATTTCTCTTGTCCAGTGCTTCTTTAATCTGTTCTGTATATCAGTCTGATAGAGGGCGGGATTGCTTACGAGTACTGTATGCAACCATCTGATTGGTGGAAGTAGTATTGGCGATCCAATCAAAATAGCCAATAAAGCCCAAGTAAAGTGTCCACCCATTATATGGTGTAACCTAGGTTAAAATGTGCGCTGTAATTCATTTTTTGTTTTAATTAAATAAAAAATAAAAACCTGAACCTTCTAACGCCCCCCAGGATACAGTCCGTGCCCCCCAGTTTGAGAACCACTGCACTAAGCCCTGCCCATTGATGTAATGTATCCAAGCATACTTCGTTGGCGACATGTCATTATTTGTTCTTGTTTTATTTATAATATGTTTGCTTGTCTTTGTAATATATTTATGATACCACATGTAGCTGTGTAAAAGCCCCAGAAGCCCAGTTGGAATCGAACCAAAATGTGTTGACTTGGACGGGGGTGAACATACAAGGATTTTTCAAAAAAAGATTTAAACTGTTTTGGTTTTTTTTTGTACATTCTTTGTTTCATGTTTTTTTCAGCTTGCATGTTATTCAAATTAGCGTTGTACGTTTGTAAGTTTCAGCATAATGTAGGGGTGAGGCGATCAGTCATGGGCATCTGTATAGCAGAATCTGGTATAGCATGTTTTCTCAATTGAATTAACTAAAAAGAAAGCAGTGTTTCATTGTGATTTTCTTTATTTTTATTTATTTTATTTATTTACCATTTACCAACACTGAATCAGCCATTTTATTTAAGCATGAACATACTTTGTAATGTTAGCAAAATGTATAACTTGTACTTAATATTTGCTTTGTGTTATCCATAAATCCATATTTGCAAAATTATTTATTTGTAATAAAGCCAGATTTTTTGGTTCTTGCTTTTTACAATCTTTTAATTTGAATTATTTTCCCAAGGCAAAATGATATAAGTTTGTGTGGCAGACAAACACTTCTTAAAACATAATTTGCTGGTTAAAATGGCTGTCAAAATATACATTTTTCCAAGGTTTATGTCATTTTCCTATCAATGCAGGCACTGGAGCAGTACTGCAAAGTAAATGGAGGATATTCTGGGATTAGAGATGTTTACGCCAGTCGCCCAAGCCATGATGATGTGCAGCAAAGCTTTTTCTTGGCAGAAACACTCAAGTAAGTAGACCAGATGAACCAAGATTACAAGGACTGTGCTCCAGAATGGTTATCCATTTCCAAATCTGATACCAGCATTTTATAATGTTGTCATTCAGCAGCTACTGTAATATTGAGTGATATGTCAAACGTCTAGACAGTTTTTGTTTTATACTTTTAAAATTAGAGTGTGATTTATGTTCAGTAATACAGGTAACAGTTATTTCAAATAAACTGCATGCATTCAACTACAGTAAGGCAAACAAACTCAAATACTCAACCTCAATCCCAGTTGATGAGCTCCTTCGAGATCAGAAACACTACCAGGTCTTGTCAAACTGAAACTGAGCACTCAATAGCCCTTTGAGTTAAATCTATTTAGAGTTTTGTAGGGCAGTTGGAGGACTGAATATATAGGTTAGATGTCATATATACAAGTGTTAAAAAAACAAAAAACAGCTTTCCTTGATGCTTCTTTGAAAAGAAATCTGTAGCTACTCAGATTACAAAATAGGAGTTTACTAACAAATGCTTGTGGCTGTAATACGTAGTTGTAATACTATTTTTAAAAGAAAAACAAGCAAAGCTGTATTTTACCCATTTTTTATGAAATGGTTATAGTTTACTACCACGTTGCAGCAAAGCGACTTCTGGGACCATAAATGTACAAATTACAGTTTAAAGTGTACCCCCTTTAAGCTGGGTCCAATATATTTTGAAGCAACTTTCAAGTTGCTGCAATTTAGTTAAAGGACTTTAAATATGCTTAAACGCCAGTTATTTGAAGAAACATCACTGAAATATGTAATTCTGGTTTGTACCGATTTGGTTGTAGTGACACATTCTGCTTGTTTTATTGAAATATAAATACAGTAAAGTAAAATGTAAAGCATTTGTACGATTTTAAACTTTTTATACAATACAAGTTATGTAAACGAGCATAACATTTATTATTGGTTGTCGCTGTTGCCTGGAGATCATTATGGCCAGGTCATCAGGCTAGCCTCTGAGTAAGTGAAGTTCAAACCATGTATATTTAAACAGTTTACTACTAAACAGGTTTTTAAAGAAATGTATTGTATTCATATATTTTTATTAGCAGAATTAACGTCAACTCACTGTTAGCAGTATAATAACAAACATGCTTTCTTTTATTTCTAGAAATAATCTTACTTACAAGATGCTGTCTGCAGCATATTTGCACCTGACTGCTGTCTGTAGGTGCCTGCTACAGTACAGTATTTTACTTAATGTGTTCACCTGCTTCATCTAAACATGGGTAATAACGTGTAACACTACAAAATTGGTTTCCGTGCTTGGTATGCGGTTAATTACACTTGATTGTTGTATTCTTGCTGGGTGTAAAAGAGGTCAACCAGGAGCTTTGTTATAATGTCTGTCAGTAGCATGAAAGCTTGGGGCCAAGGAGAAGGAAATCCAAGTGGAAGTGTGTCCGACTATGTGCCATGAGAAATAAAGAAATGTCTGACCAAGGGAAAGGTGGGTGAAGTTGACTCCTTTGGGATTCAGCAGGGCTAGGAGAAGACAGAAGCTTGTGGCACAGTTACTGTAGAGTGTGATTATGATTCAGGCACAGTCCCCGTTTGAGGAATCTCTGCCTGGTGGCTCTGCAGCACAGATGGTTGATGCATGCAACATTTAGACTCCTGCTAGAAGGCACAGTGAATCTACTGTGAATAGCTTTTGTAATTGATGATAGTACAATATAACTGTAAGGAATATAAATTATGTAAGACAGTAACAATAGATGAGATACTATATAATTGTGTTTATTACATTTGTTTAAAAAAAAAATGTAGGCGTGCAGGACAAAAGGTTGCAACTTCACTTTTTGACAACCAGTAAACTTACAAGATAAATGTTTTGATTTGTGCTTTCCTCAGTATAAAGTACCCACACTTATATTCATATATTATATACATAGGTCAGATTTACTATACATATTTATCTGTATTGCTCATCCAATTATGATCAAACTTGGTATTGCATGATCCTAAGTTTTTGTGGACATTAAAATCAGTGTTGGCATTAGTTCTGTGTTGATAAGTTCGGATAATAATAAAAGCTTTATCATCACAATTGCTACCCCTTTTTTGTTCTTTGGAGCCTCTTCTCTGGTTTGGACACTATGCTTGGTCACTTTATGCTTTTGATGTAGGCCCCCTACTTTTCCTGATGCGGATACCTGCAATAAATGTAATATATTTTTTGATATCCCTACTAGGGAATAATTATTATACCAAGTCTAATTAATTTCACATTCCCTGTTCTGAATTAGATCCGAACCAGTGCCTCATTGATAGTTTTAGGGTAACAGACATTTGACATTGAAGACCATTTCATCTCTAATAAAAAGATGGGTGAGAGATAATAAATGTAAGATTTGTGTGAACATTCTCAGCCAGCGCTTATTAACTGATAAGTAAATTAGTTACTGATGTAATCTCGAGTCACCGATGGAACCTTATCGAACAGATTCCTGTGGATTAGTGATGGCGACAGTGTGCCGACTGTATAGTATGGTGATTTTTGTGTGCGTTCTTTCAAAGACTATCCTGGGTGCTGAAGGCAGAAACTGTGGAAAAAGTGGGTGTGTTGTCCAATTTTAGAGCCTGTAAGATTCTGAACTTCGAGGTCAATCCTTTAACAATGATGATTGTTTTCTGTCCACTCCAGATATCTGTACCTGCTGTTTTCAGAAGATGATCACCTTCCTTTTGAACACTGGGTTTTCAATACAGAAGCGCATCCACTTCCAGTCATCAGGAAAGAAAATATTAAGAAACCAGAAGTGTAGAAAACCAGCAACGTCTTCCATAAATGATGGCATCTCTACAAGGCAGATGACAGACTTCTCCACTCTTCACTCTACTGTCTTGTAACATACATTGAATCTGAGAAGAAACTGGATCAAATTTGGGGTTATTACATTTAGTTAATCTTGTCCCTGAAACTCATTAGAACTAAGGTAAGTGTATAGGATTTCCCCCCCAGCCTTACATAATTTAATTGCAGTCTGCATGTTCCCTGTATTTTTTAATAGAAGTCTTTGACTATAGAGATAGACTGCAAGATTCTTTCCTCCTCTGTGAGGAGATGGAGGCTGCTTTCAGCTGTAATTTTTGTTGCATTTCAAAAAAGCCATAATGAGCTAGAAAGCTTTATCATTCACAAAGACATTTTTCCCTGTTGATTTTGTCTCATTTTCTGTCTGTGGTGTCCACTGAACATCAAAGACAACAGATGACTAAAACTGTCTTTAAAATGTTTTTATTGATTACGGTATGTTTTCTTTTTCTAAGATCACCTTTTTAATATGAAGCACTGGGTCTGTGTTTTAATAATGGTAACCACAGTGCACAGCCATTGTATCCAATCACATTAAATAGGGCCTTATCTGTCTCTTTCAGAATAATAAGTCATACACATTCACGTTGCCGAGTTCATTGTTTTTGTTGGAAAGAAATTATTGCTGCTTTTAAGTTCTGTGTGTAGTGGTGTGATTTAGGCTACTGTGGCTTTGTTCATAAACCCACACTGCCACCCACTGGAACTCTGAAATGAGTACATCAACCCCAAGATTAGGCTGGTCACCCCATATGCGACTGCAAAGTAGGAAATATAATATTTATTGGAAAAATACCTTTACAAACTCTCAGTGCTTGCCTCCCAAAGACAGTGTAGTAATGAGGCGACGGTATGCCATTGTGTCCCTTTGCTAAAGAATGCAGATGCAGTATACCAATTTGAAAAAAAAAATGTTCACAGATTAAGAATCATGGAATATTTTATTGTAAAATTCTTCATAATTTTTTCTGTGTCATAAATCTACATATTTCTGTTAAGCAATTCGGTGGCAAGATTGTATCAAATATTTTTTATGGAGTTTTACAAAGGAAGATGTTGGATTATGAATGAAAAGGGGAAAATATTAGTGAATTTTACTGAATGAATGAGTAAATGAAAGAAATTAATGATGAGGATTTGCATTTCAATTATGTTTTTTTTTTTTTTGGGGGGTGGGGGGGTTGTTTGTTTGTTTGTTTGTTTAATTTATCCTGGAAAGCACAAGCTTCTTGGTTTTATAAAGTGTGGTATTTTGTTGTGAGAACCTAGTTGGTGTAAAAAAAGCACAATTAGGAAACCATTTAATTATGAAATGAAAATAAAGAGGTGTGAGGAAACAAGTAATTTGAATGGACTCATTGTCCTACACTGGATTATTAACTATTCAGCAATACAATGTTTACTGTGTATAAAGTTCCTATTAGTAGGCAAGCCAATACAATAAAAACCGTAGGTGTTATAGCCAGAAGGATGTTTTTTTCAGTTTGTTCTTTGTAATCTATAAAATATAAACACAACTTAAACACAGCAATTAAGATATCTTGTAGGAAGTAACAAAGACCCTATTTACAAAGGTTTTAAAAAAAATATCTGGCTGTTTTTGGTGGGTTAAATGTAGTTTGGATTATTAGTTTTGATATTTATCAAACTGATTTTAAACTACTTTTTAACTTTGGTTTCCATGCATAGGAAAATCCATCAAAGCAGACTTATTTTACAATGCATTAGTAAGGCCTCATCTATTGTGTTCAGTTTTGGTCACCTCGTTACAAAAAGGATTTTGCTGCTCTAGAAAGAGTGCAAAGAAGAGCAACCAGAATTATCCTGGGTTTAAAAGGCATGTCATATGCAGACGGCTAAAATAATTGAATCTATTCAGTCTTGAACAAAGAAGACTACGCTGTGGTCTGATTCAAGCATTCAAAATTCTAAAAGGTTTTGACAATGTTGACCCAGTGGACTTTTTCGACCTGAAAAAAGAAACAAGGACCAGGGGTCACAAATTGAGATTAGATAAAGGTGCATTCGGAAACAGAAAATAGGAGGCACTTTTTTACACAGAGAACTGTGAGGGTCTGGAACCAACTCCCCAGTAATGTTGAAACTGACACTCTGGGATCCTTCAAGAAGCTGCTTGACGAGATTCTGGGATCAATAAGCTACTAACAACCAAACGAGCAAGATGGGCCGAATGGCCTCCTCTCGTTTGTAAACTTTCTTATGTTCTTATCTTTGAGAAAGTTGTCCTTTGTGACTCTTTGTGAAGGGGTGAAGTTACTTCTCAGGTTACTGACCCTTTCTGTTGTTGGTCCAGGGGATATTGGAACTATCTAGACAAATTCATAGAAAAAACACAACTTATTTTGGTTGACCTAATTTTCTTAAACATCTGAAGAGATGCATTGCTTCAGTTGTCTTTTACAGCATATTATACCTAATAAAACACACAGCAAACATGTCAGCCCTCCTGAGGTCTTGGCGCACCAAGTCGCGGACATGTTTCAGCTGAAATTTATATATTTTAAGAATTATTGTTGATAATATTATTGTTAATACTTGTTTAATTATTAAATTACAGTATTATTTACAGTTACTGTTCCGGTGCAGGCTACTGCTAGTCTCGTGTTTGTACTGACTAGTAGTTTAGCCAGTGGTTGACTTGCAGGTGGGCATGCGTGCTAACATGCCACTAGCAGTAACTGGTTTTATCGCCCCCGTTCTCACAGTGTCGGTACCGAGGCCCCGTGTCGGCACAGAGTGAGCTACTGCAGCGTTACAGGTTAAAATAACGCCAGGGTGAGTAGAGTGGTTTATGTTCGCAGGGGGCGGAGCAGCACTAAATCACCCTCCTCTGACAAGTGTCTTTGGGTATAAAGTTTTTCAGGTTTGGGTGTCTTAAGTGGGAACACCCATTTTGTAATGGTTAATATTCCTATTTCAGGGAACCAGGGTTATGATAATAACCTAATGTTTTATGAGGTGTAATATGGAGTAAATGTCAACGTTCATTTACTTTTACTAAATCTGCTTTTATATCATTGTGTGAAAGGAAATACATTCCATATAGCGCTGTTCCTAAATGTGTACACAGATTATCGCCTTTATGTTAACATAGATGTCTAGGGATTCATTGTTTTCATTTGCAAATTCCTGCCTGATGTACTCTTTTATTCTCATTTTAGACATACTTGTGGGTTTTTTGTTTGTTTGTTTTGTTATTTTATTAATTGGATTATTACCTGTCTAACTATAAAGGAATAAAAACAGAAAGGTTGCAGCTGTATGTACAGTAGTAATCTGTTAAAATGAGCCTATTATGTTTCTCTTGGGGTATGTTCTGTGGTAATACTGGAATTTTGTATGTACTGTATAGTGTACAGTTAAGTGTCATTTCCCTGCATCGGTAGGAAAAAAAAAAAGGGTTTATTTTCAAATGCCAGCTAAAAGTATCTGGTTTTATGACATAAACAGGAATCGTACAGTACATTTACAATGGCTTTTTGTGACATTATATTGTTATGTTTTTGTGATATGTGAGTGTACACTATTGCTGAATAATCATCCCATTGCACATACAGTTTCTCTTAATTTATATGCAATTAAAGGTGTGTGTTTTTGTTTAATTTCAGTTCATTATATTTGTTTTTAATATGTAAATATTCCATTCTGGCATATATGCCTTTCCACCTTTATATAAATCTATGACGTTACAGAATATATAATTAAAAAGAGCTGCAAAATTTAATAACTATATTTGTAACATTTCTCTATTGTGAATAAAATTCTTTTAATAAATTCTGTTGTGAAGTTAATTGTCATAGCAACTTTAAATGGTTGCTTTCCTGTTACCTTTAGTGACATTTATACCCCTTCTCCACTGGCACATCTGACCTGTGAGGGCTCAGTACGGTACAGGTACAGGTGGTTATCCACTGGCTATTTGTTGAGCTGAGCGAGAACCAAACCGTGAAACTTCGGTCTGACAAGACATCTGAATCCGGCTGCGAGCCGAGCCAGGGGCGGGGTTAAGGATTTTTGTCATTACGCTGCATCAGTCAGTACTCTCCAGAAAGACAAACAACAAACAACATGCCGGGCAGCGAATGTGATGAGAGAAAAGTACAGCCTTGAGACGCTGAGTAAGTGCAGGCTCTGGTTTCTCTGTGGGCAGATAGAAGTGTTCAGGAAGATCTGGAGTCGTGCTTTAGAAATGAGAAAGTTTATGCCCAAATTTCTGATGATTTGAAGCAAATGGACATAAACCGCAGGTACGGTACACTTACTAACACAAAATTCTACTAAATGTCTCATCCTTGACCTTTATTATATTAATATAAAGAAAAAATAATGCGGAAAATAAAACAATTCTAAACTTATTTACAAAAATATAGTAAAACAAAACACAGCTGTTCCATACACACAACTACGGCTCTCATTGCTCTCGCACCCAAACAAAAAAACAACTATGGCAAATCATATTTTTTAAAACCTTCTTTTTCCCCCTTCAACAGAACTAATTGAACTTTATTAAGTCGATATAATCAGTACAGTGTGTGGATTATAAAGAAATTCCTAAATAGATTTACAAAATATAGCGATACAAGATACAGCTGTACCATTGGGCTATTTATTTTTTAACTCTGTTTGTTTGCACATCTAATTAATAACAATAATTAACAACTGTCTTTCATTGCGTGTTATGTCAGTAGCATGGCACAGCTCAGCTCTGCAGTGGGAAAAATAACTTGGGCTCTCCTTAACCACACCGTGAGGGCTCAGTACAGCCCTGGTTTGGCTCGGGCTGTACGGCTATGGCTTGTACAGTGGAAAAGAGGCATTACAGACCTGTTTATCTTGATAACTTGAATACATCATTCAAGTTTACAAATATGTTAGTAAATCATATGAAAATGAAAAATTTGATGAAAATGAAAGAAGTTTGTTGTTGCATGATTTACTGCTGTCTAGTTAAAATTCTTTCTCCTCAACCACTAGATATTTTACCAGATATCATATATTATGGTAATGTTACCTGTGCTGTGGAGGATAGACATTTTAATTAAACTAAGCAGTACAGCAAACTTTATACTAAGCCTACAAAAATAACTTCCTACCCAAAGGGAAAGCTTTTAACTGGAGCCAGAAGGTTTTAAAGTTGTATGTCAGAAACACCAACACTGTGTATGATTTGACATACTCTATAAACATGGTGATTGAGAATGCCGGTATTTGTTTTTCCAAGGTTTGTTCCTTTTACAAGGAAGAACTTGCTTTTTCTCAATACGTTGACATGAAAAAAATTCACCCAGAACAAGTCATTTCCACAAACATCACCCATGAAAAACTCAACTTTGTTTTAAGCTTGTATTTAAGACACTGTTCAGTCTAACTTGTGTTCACTGTCCTTGCACTTTGGCTCCATCTACATTATAAACAGTTACATTTGTATAGTAGGTCAATTCACATTATGTCCTATCCAGCAATTTCAGACATGGCGCTAGGTTGGTACCTAATGTTGCTTAACGGAGAACTCCGGCCCAAGTTCGAATTTGCTACTAATCCTACTAATCCTTGCCTTTTCACATAGATGCATCTAATTTCTTCGTTTCCAGCTTTCCTGATGCCATGGTGAATAGTCTATTCAAAATACCTGTCAGAAATCTCTCTTCTTGCACTTCCTCAATACACTACTCCAATGCCAGCCCTTATAATTGACTGGGTCTTTGCTACTGATGTCCTTTTAAATTCTCAGCCAGGCTTTGAGATCCCAGAACTCTAATCTCTAATCGCATTACGTGACATTGACTGGGGCTCCACTCTGTGTTCTTAAATAACAGAGTGAAAGCCAGCCTACATTTCTCTTTTAAGCCCAGACTTAAGTACTGCAGATCACATGGTCTAAATTCAGCTAAACCACTGACTGATATTATCCGACTATCCCATTTGATGCCAGGTGACACCTATAGCATCCTCTTCCCCATGGTTTCATTGATGCATCAAATACTTTTTCTCCAGGCATATGTCAACTGATTAGGTTTGCCTTTGTTTTTCTAGCTGAGGAATGTAATTTTAGCTGATTTTACTGATAAATTGCCCTGTCAAGTATTGTAAAGACCCAAGATTATAGTAGCAAATTTAGTTATTTGTAATTTTTTTTAAAAGGCAGCATCCATTCCATTTGTTTAAAGCTTGACCGTCTAATATACTGCAGTGTGGATGATCTGCTTTTAAAGGCAGTTGTAATTCTATGACATGCACTACAGAACGTAAAAAAAATACAGTATTGATATGCCAATAATTTATAATTAGTAGTATATATTTTAGATTGTATAAAATACAGCTAATATACTGTTTTTATATGTACATACTTTACCTGATGACATACTTTGTAGCTTCTTTTTGATGTATGGCTTAATTTCCTTATTTAGATTTTTAAACTGCACTTTCCCTTTTCATATGCTCACTATCCTGTTGTGCATTTTCAGACTGGCTCTTACAATGTTAATGTAAGAGCCAGTCTGAAATGATGACACAACAACAGGAAATTGTACAGTACCCTCAGCCAATCAGGACCTCCCGATCCTCTCAGCTCCGGGCAAGCCTTCCTGTTTACTAAGCAGCTGAACCAGCGGCAGGGTGCATATATGCTGTAAATGCTGTAAACAGTATTCTCCACTGAAGTGAAATAGTTGTTTCTAGACCTGAGCATCACCTAACAATGCACCTTGTGGCTTGGTCACCAGAATTGGTCCTGCCTCCCCTGTCATAAATTTTGCAGATCATTTTAAGGTCTAGAACTGCAAACAGATTAATGATTTAACTTCTCATCTGTTAGGGAGAGTATCTAGATGCACTGGTGTCTCACACTGCCAGAATAGGCCTGTCTGTTATCCCTTGACAGGATTTAAACCTGTGAGCGTCACATAAAGTACACTCAGACAAAGTTGTTAAATTACTGTTCCCTGATAAGATATTTCCTTGTAAGTAAATATAGTGTCTGAACTTATGTTTTCTGTTACTTAAAAATCCAACTAATTAGCCAAAATACCCTTTTTTTAAAAACTGGTATTGTGTAATAGAAAGCCACAATCAACTACACAGACAGTAAATTGACTGAATCCCAGCTTTCACTGACACTAGAGATCTAGTGTGAGTTTCAGTGCAGGTTTTCTCTTGTAATAATCCAGCCAGGCTGTCAGTCAGGCAAGGGAGAGAGGAAACCGGATTTCCAGTGGATGAACATGCTTCCCAAATGGAATGGAAGGGGAAGACTACTGCATTAAACTCTATGTACCCGGGTTTGGAGAGAAGTTAAAGGGCTAGCGATTATACACTGTGTAACAATTATTTTATTTTTTTTGTTCCTGGGTAGTAAGTGTTATTTCCTAATTGCTTATGCCTCAAAAGTATAGAAAATGGCTATTATTCCCCACAAACTTTGCTTTTGTGACCAGGACAGTGATATTTTGAAATTTACCTATTTTCCAGAACATTCCAGATAGATTCAGTGCTGAGTAAACTTGGAGTAACTTCTAGAACTTTCTAGAACTTTCAAGTAATATAAATAGTAGTATAAATACAGGGGCCTTAAGCCCACCAGTTCAGTTTAGTTCCAGCTGCCTAAGTGGATACATATCTGCATTTTTCTGAGATGGCATTAAGAGGCTGCAAGCATCCGGCAGACGCATTTTGCTATGTCTGCGGCCAATTTATCAAGACAAGAGCGAAAAAGTACTCCGTGGAAGCATCTGCTAAGATATGTGAGGCCTACAAGGCATATTTCGGCATGCCTGTCGGGGATCAAGACAAACCCTGGGCACCTCATTTCACCTGCGAGCACTGCAAAAAAAACTCTGGAAGGTAAGATGGACAATTGTTGCTCAGAATTTTATGTTATAAAATTTGTTAACATTTTTAAAATTGTAAAAGTTTTTAATTTTAAAATGTTTTACAATTTTCAATGTTATTGAAAAAATATATCCTATATGAAAAATGTTGCGAGAATCTCTTACACATTAGTCATGGGTGAAATAAATGTATTTTTGTAGGATGGTACAGAGGGGAAAAGACCCATGAAGTTCGCTATCCCAAGAATTTGGCGGGAACCCACTGACCACTCAAGCAACTGCTACTTCTGCATGGTGGACCCTTCCAAACGTCGGACTGGCAAGAATGCACCTGCTATCACGTATCCGGACCTTCCTTCATCCATCGCCCCGGTGCCACACTGCCATGAGCTCCCCGTACCCACTCCTCCAGAGAGAGAGCAGCCGTCTTTAGAAGACAGCTGCAAGTCAGAGAGCGAGGAAGACGTCGTAGATCCAGATGACAATTTCAGAGGTGGAGCTGAGGAGAGAAACCCATACTACCCCAACCAAAAAGACCTCAACGACTTGATTAGAGATCTTGGTCTCACCAAGTCCAATGCCGAGCTTTTGACGTCTAGGCTCAAGCAGTGGAACTTGTTGGATGAAAGTGTGCAAGTCGCAGATCAGAGGAAGCGTCACCAACCTTTTTCCAGCTTCTTCACCCGTCAAGATGGGCTCTGCTTCTGCCACAATGTGACCAGTCTGTTCGAGGCAATCGAAATCGCCTGTAACCAGAATGAGTGGCGCCTCTTCATTGACAGCTCATCCAGGAGCCTCAAAGCCGTGCTGCTCCATAATGGTAACAAGTACCCGTCCCTTCCCCTGGCTCACTCGGTGCACCTCAAAGAGGATTACAACAGCATCAAGACCTTGCTGGACGCCTTGAAGTATGATGAGTACGGCTGGGAGGTCATAGGAGACTTCAAAATGGTGGCATTCCTGATGGGTCTCCAAGGCGGTTTTACCAAGTTTCCCTGCTATCTTTGCCTTTGGGACAGCAGGGACACCAAGGCGCACTACCACAGGCGGGACTGGCCACAGCGGACCGAGTTCTCTGTGGGGAGGAACAACGTCAAGTGGGAGCCACTGGTGGACCCCCGGAAGGTGCTGATGCCACCACTGCACATCAAATTGGGCCTTATGAAACAATTTGTCAGAGCTCTAGATAAGGAGTCGGCAGCCTTCAAGTACCTTCAAGACTTCTTCCCTAAGCTGTCTGAGGCAAAGGTCAAAGCCGGTGTCTTCGTCGGACCACAGATAAAGAAGATCCTGGAGTGCAATGAATTCCCCAAAAGCTCACTATTAAGGAGAAAGCGGCTTGGAACAGCTTTGTCGCAGTGGTTCGGGGCTTCCTGGGCAATCACAAGGCCGAAAACTATGTGGAGCTGGTTGAGACTCTGGTGAAGAACTACGGCACAATGGGCTGTAGGATGTCCCTCAAAGTCCATATCCTTGATGCTCATCTTGATAAATTCAAGGAGAACATGGGAGCGTACTCGGAGGAGCAAGGCGAGCGCTTCCACCAGGATATACTGGACTTTGAACGCCGCTACCAAGGACAGTATAACGAGAACATGATGGGAGACTACATTTGGGGGCTGATTCGTGAAAGTGATTTACAGTATAATCGTAAATCTCGAAAAATACTCACTTCTAAATCTTTTGTAGTCATTTTTGTATTACTTTAGTATAAATACATGTTAATTTGGATTTATATGTTGTTTTTATTTCTGACTTTATGTGAACGAAAAGACACAAATTCACCCGTTTTCTCATTGGAAATTGTGTTACATAGTGTTATTTTTGTAATGTGCAATCACAAACCCTCTGTCTTGAGAGGGCAAGGACAAGCCAGCCTTCCCTTCGCTAGGGCTTTGATTGATATTAGATGCTTGTCTCAAGAGAGCAATGGAGAACGCTTGCTTTATATCTGTTTGTTGTCACATACCTCAGTCATACAATCTACCCATGGTGACTTTCAGAAGAACATAAACTGCTTTTAACTAAAGTTACATAACTAAACATGCATTACAACATTTAAAAACAGCTTACTAAAACTGAGATAGCTTCATGTTCCAGCATAGGACCTTTGATCAACAACTATGGTAAATGTGTTTGCCTATTTAAATTGATTTATTTTTTATTTTATTTTTATTTTTTAAATCTGTATTAAAACAGATTTATTGTTTTCACAATACATTTATTAGGCACTAGTTAATTGGGTGTTCACCAAGCAAAAGCACTGCTGCTTGGTGTGTAAAGTAATGGTTTGAATTTCATCCCGGAGTCCACAGAAAGCTCTGCTGTAGCCTTCCTCTGGATTAGAGAGGAAAACATGGGGATAGTTTATCTCATGCCAAGTCTAGGACGGTACACGCAGCCCATGCAATTGCATGAGACCCCCTGTTGTCGTGGCTCAGTTACTATTAAAAAAAAGACGTATATTAACCTCAAGTCTGCACCAGAAGCAATTATTTATTAGTCATTTTTAAGGCTGTGTTCGCCAGCTCGGAATTTGAAAAGTATTTTCAAACCTTCGAGGGTTCATCAGGTGGCACGTTTTTTTTTGTTTGTTTTTGTTTTTTCACCGCGTTAACAGAAACCGTTTGACAATGTGTGAATACTATAAATCACACATTAAATGTCACTCACATGTAAAAATTAGATCTTTTGGATTTGTATAATGCACATTTCGTAAACAAAAGTTGGTGTATTAAAATCCACTACCAAATCATTATACGTAGCAACTCTATATGGCGCAGCTGACGTGTATATGGAGATGGAGCAGGGTATAGTCTCCAAAGCACTTGGGTGCAGGGGGTGAGGGGTACCTATAGCGGTTGTAGTGCTTCAGTAAAATATGTACCTACAAGACATTGTAAGACAAGTGCTATGGTCGAATATGTTTGAAACATACAAACTATACACTAACACTACTAATTCTAATTTCGAAAACTGAGAACCATCCGCCCCTCCCCCTCCAGCTTGTGTTAACCAGAGGCAAAACCTTTCATTTCTTCATTCGCCATCTCGACAGCAAAGCATTGTACAGCATAATCTGTATTGAAAGAAATGTCTCGAAACCTCTCTGCTGTATGGAATTTTTTTTTTGTTAAATGCCCAGTCGACCACAAAAAAAAAGTCGAATACAAACTGTGCAGGCGACGGTTGATGTATCATGGAGGTACAACCAATCTCTGGCGTCACTTTACAAGCGTAATATTATTAATATTTTTAGTAGTAGTAAAATGTGACGGATAACCTGCTTGGAACGGTGACTGTTAAATAAAGCTTTGTTTTGCTTAAGTCCGCTGCAGTTGGTGCTGCTGCAATGCAAACTTATTGTATATATCGCAAGCAGCATCAAATACGTGTAAATAAACAGTGCATGTTTGCCAACTCTCCCGTATTTGCCGGGAGGGTCGCATATTTTTTTTTTTTTTTTTTTGCCCTTCTGGACAGCTCCCGGGACAAGCTTTCTCCTGTATTTTAGACTTAATATTTTGCCAAAGTAATTTTGTTTGCTACTTTTTCAAGTTCTAAATCATAGTGCTCTTAGCACAATACCGGAATACATTGGTTATAATTTAGGACCCAGGGGAAGCCAGTGGAAGGCAACGCAGGCGCGTGTCAGGGTTGGTAACATTGGCGCAGCTTCAGGAGACGCGCCTGCGCCAGTGCTGTCACTCGGCTCACTGCATACAATGGCTTCCTGCGCTGTAAGTCCTACTCGTCAAGTGAAAAAAAAGGAAGTATTCTTGTAAATTTCAATGCTGCTGGAATACAATACTTAATCTTTACTTTAGTGTAACTAGTGTTTTTAATTGTTAGTCATATCTGATTAGAAGTTGTCTTTCACGAAGTAAAATAACACTATTTTTATCCATCTTCAAGGATTTCAAGTTGTTTTTCATTCTGTGACACTGACAATTATTTCAGCTTCTGTGTTTTTAATTAAGATTTCTGTATTTTTATTTGCAGTGGTGAGGTTAGCAGAGAAATTTCCACAGCTGAAATTTGATATAGACAGACTGAGAGATGAAATGATTGAGTTCCAGATAAGACAGCACAGATATCCCCAAAGAAAGGAAGGAAGACAGATTCTGGGGAGTTGTGGGAAAGCAAGCAAGATTTAGGCACTTGTCATCATTAATGAAGGCAAGGAAAGCAGTGAGAGAAATTTAAGCATGGTTAGGAAGATTGTGACTTAGAACAGGCTGAACTTGGATAACTCTACTGTATGCACTCTGCTGTCTTGCACAATTAACTACCTTGAACCTGCTCATAAATATTGTCCTTCTAACAATGTTGGCTGCTGCCAAATCTGCAACCTATGCTTACCAGAGCCTCAAGCGCAGAGAGAATGTTTGAATTTGATGGCTATGAATTGTGGTTGCCTCTGATGTGACCCAGACCTGGGCAAAACATATTGTAGTGATCCAGCCACCTAAAAAGGACCTTGTTGGACTTTTGTGTTGTCCTGGTTGTTTGTCCTGTTTGTGTGTCCTGTGCTTTGGTGTTTTATGTATTGTTAGGGTTCAGACCACACCACCTAGATATGGTGTGTGTGTGCTAGGGATGTCATGGTATACCGGTTTTACAGTAAACCATGATATAAACTGGCAAGTTTTTGAAACCGCAACCATTTTCTGTACAATGATTACCGAGTTCACACGGTTTAAGGTGATATGGGTGCGTTTTTTTATTGACCGTTTGTCCATCAGTGAGCCACTGTGTTCATTAGAACTAACTAATGAACACAGACATCTCAAGTTCTGAAAACTGAATGAGATTATCAGAGTAGTCTATTAAATAAGTAACGAATATAAACCGCCCTACTAAACAATGATTGCTAGCAAACGTGATTGTCAGTAAATGAAACACAAATACTAGAAAATATCAGCAAGAACAAGGAATTGTAACTTTTCATCACTGCCACCTTATTAATTTACCAAACCAATGAAGTAACAGCAGCTATTATCTATCGTATCGGTCAAGAGAAACGCAGGAAGCACACATCATTATGTTTTGCACTCTGCTTAGTTAGAGATCAGTGGGTGGGAACTGCATGTCTTAAAGCGCACTCGATTGGCTATTGCTAGGTAACACTTTGCTTCTCTTAACTAATAGGATGCCATCCAAACAAGGAGCGAGGGGGCTGGGACGAATACAATTTAGTGAGTGACAGGGAGTTTGTTATTTTGGTGGTGTGGTCCTAGCCCAAACAGGGACTCGGGACGGTATTGAGTTCTGTTCAAACAATAAATTACTGTCATTTAGCCCTGCAC
The DNA here is from genome assembly GCF_902713425.1 of Acipenser ruthenus. Lineage (NCBI taxonomy): Eukaryota > Metazoa > Chordata > Actinopteri > Acipenseriformes > Acipenseridae > Acipenser > Acipenser ruthenus. The sequence goes on along the minus strand of NC_081194.1, from coordinate 54,427,343 downwards.
ACCTTGTCTCCAGTGTCATCCATCTGTTGAGAGCTCGAGTCGTCCCAATATTTACTCTGTAATAAAAGTTTTAATTATTTATTTTTTTTTCAGTTATTTTAAACTATTCATTTTTTTCATAAAGTAAACATTATTTGAAAAAATGTTAATGGCAGCATCAACTTATTCATTCATTTAAAAAACTTTATTTTGGACACTGTGCAATATCTCCCTTATTTTAATAACTTAATGTTGACATGTATGACAATGTGTATCTTAATTTTTATTTAAATTAAAACACATGATTGCTGTTCTATATGTATTTTTAAACTACACGGGAGTGTTTTATTCCATTTATATGGATTACCTGTAAAATAATAGGATTTTCAATCAAATATAAACAAGTAGCTATGGTGACGTCACCAGTAAATTATGCAAATTAGTACCTGTGACAGGAATGACTGAGTGGTGACGTCACGGCAGAAGGAGGGACAACAAAAACAAAAGGTACAGTTCAGTGGCGCGTGCGCCGTTTTATTTAAAGAATCCAAAAATAAATAAAATATTCAAACAGAAAACGCTTTGCTCAAAGAGCGAAAATAAAAGGTTAAACAAAAACAAATCACGAACACAAAATAAACAATAAATAATACGATCCCAGGTCAGGCTGGGCAGTTGCTGTCAATGTTCCTGGAATCTTTGTTTGGTTTGGTTTGGTTTGGTTTGGTTTGGTTTGGTTTGGTTTGGTTTTGTTTCTCTCCTCTCGTTCTCGCTCTCTCCCTCCAACACCCCACCTCGAGCTAGAGAGCTGCAGGCTTTTTATAACAGGTGACCATCTCCCGATTAGCAACACATTAAATCACCTAATTAATTCGAGAGATGGCCACCTTCTGCACAAGTTTTAATTATGTTGTGGATGGGGCTTCCCATCCACATTACTAAACCGTAAAAATAAACAAACGGCTACGCCGTCACTTAACCAAAACAATAAAACATACGGCGCTCGCCGTCATAAATATAATACAATAAAAATAAATAAACAATACAAAACAATCTGCACAGGGGGCAGAGGGGGAGACCCCGATCTAAAAATAAATAAACAATATACAGGGCTGCTCGCCCTGTTACAGTACCATTGAAGGTTCGAACTTTCCTTCGGTAATGTGTTACGAACCTTCGAAGGTCAAAATGTACCCTTCGCTGTAGCCATAGCCATTTTAACGGTCTTTTTATATATACGCCACAAGTCATAAACAAACAAAAAAAACGTGTTGGTGTTTAAAGACATGCGCAGGTTACATGTCCGTATGTGCCGCGTAATCATACCACCCACGATTTACGCTAAACACGGTAAGACATTTAAAAATGAACTAATTTCGACACGCTGCAAACAAAGTCAGTGCTGCAAACTTGAATACATGTACAGTGCCTTGCGAAAGTATTCGGCCCCCTTGAACTTTGCGACCTTTTGCCACATTTCAGGCTTCAAACATAGATATGAAACCGTAATTTTTTGTGAAGAATCAACAACCAGTGGGACACAATCATGAAGTGGAACGAAATTTATTGGATATTTCAAACTTTTTTAACAAATAAAAAACTGAAAAATTGGGCGTGCAAAATTATTCAGCCCCTTTACTTTCAGTGCAGCAAACTCTCTCCAGAAGTTCAGTGAGGATCTCTGAATGATCCAATGTTGACCTAATGACTAATGATGATAAATAGAATCCACCTGTGTGTAATCAAGTCTCCGTATAAATGCACCTGCACTGTGATAGTCTCAGAGGTCCGTTTAAAGCGCAGAGAGCATCATGAAGAACAAGGAACACACCAGGCAGGTCCGAGATACTGTTGTGGAGAAGTTTAAAGCCGGATTTGGATACAAAAAGATTTCCCAAGCTTTAAACATCCCAAGGAGCACTGTGCAAGCGATAATATTGAAATGGAAGGAGTATCAGACCACTGCAAATCTACCAAGACCTGGCTGTCCCTCTAAACTTTCAGCTCATACAAGGAGAAGACTGATCAGAGATGCAGCCAAGAGGCCCATGATCACTCTGGATGAACTGCAGAGATCTACAGCTGAGGTGGGAGACTCTGTCCATAGGACAACAATCAGTCGTATACTGCACAAATCTGGCCTTTATGGAAGAGTGGCAAGAAGAAAGCCATTTCTTAAAGATATCCATAAAAAGTGTTGTTTACAGTTTGCCACAAGCCACCTGGGAGACACACCAAACATGTGGAAGAAAGTGCTCTGGTCAGATGAAACCAAAATCGAACTTTTTGGCAACAATGCAAAACGTTATGTTTGGCGTAAAAGCAACACAGCTCATCACCCTGAACACACCATCCCCACTGTCAAACATGGTGGTGGCAGCGGCCTGCTTTTCTTCAGCAGGGACAGGGAAGATGGTTAAAATTGATGGGAAGATGGATGGAGCCAAATACAGGACCATTCTGGAAGAAAACCTGATGGAGTCTGCAAAAGACCTGAGACTGGGACGGAGATTTGTCTTCCAACAAGACAATGATACAAAACATAAAGCAAAATCTACAATGGAATGGTTCACAAATAAACATATCCAGGTGTTAGAATGGCCAAGTCAAAGTCCAGACCTGAATCCAATCGAGAATCTGTGGAAAGAACTGAAAACTGCTGTTCACAAATGCTCTCCATCCAACCTCACTGAGCTCGAGCTGTTTTGCAAGGAGGAATGGGCAAAAATTTCAGTCTCTCGATGTGCAAAACTGATAGAGACATACCCCAAGCGACTTACAGCTGTAATCGCAGCAAAAGGTGGCGCTACAAAGTATTAACTTAAGGGGGCTGAATAATTTTGCACGCCCAATTTTTCAGTTTTTTATTTGTTAAAAAAGTTTGAAATATCCAATAAATTTCGTTCCACTTCATGATTGTGTCCCACTTGTTGTTGATTCTTCACAAAAAATTACAGTTTCATATCTTTATGTTTGAAGCCTGAAATGTGGCAAAAGGTCGCAAAGTTCAAGGGGGCCGAATACTTTCGCAAGGCACTGTATAGTGTCTCACACATGTAGGGCTGCGTGTTTGAATAAACCTGGAAACAAATTAAAATAAATGTGCAATGTATCGTCCTCACCTCTTGCGATGCTCCACTACGGAATCTATGAAAAAGACCTAGGAGTTTATGTTGACTCAGAATTGTCTTCATCTAGACAATGTGGGGAAGCTATAAAAAAGACCAACAAGATGCTCGGATATATTGTGAAAAGTGTTGAATTTAAATCAAGGGAAGTAATGTTAAAACTTTACAATGCATTAGTAAGACCTCACCTAGAATATTGTGTTCAGTTCTGGTCACCTCGTTACAAAAAGGATATTGCTGCTCTAGAAAAAGTGCAAAGAAGAGCGACCAGAATTATCCCGGGTTTAAAAGGCATGTCGTATGCAGACAGGCAAAAAGAATTGAATCTATTCAGTCTTGAACAAAGAAGGCTACGCGGTGATCTGATTCAAGCATTCAAAATTCTAAAAGGTATTGACAATGTCAACCCAGGGGACTTTTTCGACCTGAAAAAAGAAACAAGGACCAGGGGTCACAAATGGAGATTAGATAAAGGGGCATTCAGAACAGAAAATAGGAGGCACTTTTTTACACAGAGAGTTGTGAGGGTCTGGAACCAACTCCCCAGTAATGTTGAAGCTGACACCCTGGGATCCTTCAAGAAGCTGCTTGATGAGATTTTGGGATCAATAAGCTACTAACAACCAAACCAGCAAGATGGGCCGAATGGCCTACTCTCGTTTGTAAACTTTCTTATGTTCTTAAGTAAAGTTTAAAACTGTGTTTTCAATTTTTTTTATTTATTTTTTTTAATTTTTTTTTTTAAATTTAGTCGTCGCCAATTATTTTTACCCCGGTTTTCACCCCAATTTAGCATGCCCAATTATTATCTGTATCCCTCGCTCACCGCTCGCAACCCCCCCGCCGACTCAGGAAACGGAGGCTGGAACACGCGTCCTCCGAAACGTGCTCCTTCCAAGCCGTCATTTTTCGCACTGCAGATCCACAGCAATGCTACCAGACCTATAGTGCCGGAGGACAACACAGATCTGGCGGCTCCGCTGCAGAGCCACAGGCGCCCTATCGGCCACAGGGGTTGCTGATGCGCGGTGAGCCGTGGATTCCCCTGCCGACCTAAGCCCTCCCTACCCCGGGCAGCGCTCAGCCAATTGTGCGCCGCCCCCTAGGAACTCTCGGTCACGGTCAGCTGTGACATAGCCTGGATTCGAACCAGCGATCTCCAGGCTATAGAGCACATCCTGCGAGGAGCGCCTTTACTGGATGCGCCACTCGGGAGCCCCTAAAACTGTTTTTTCATTAATAACCAACAGAAATGTGTTCACCGTCACGCTAATTCGAAAGAGTATGTGTAATCTTAAAATTCTATTGCACTTCAGCGTCCATCTGAATGGGATATTTAACGGGTAATGATATGTGATACAGTGCCTTGCGAAAGTATTCGGCCCCCTTGAACTTTGCGACCTTTTGCCACATTTCAGGCTTCAAACATAAAGATATGAAACTGTAATTTTTTGTGAAGAATCAACAACAAGTGGGACACAATCATGAAGTTGAACGAAATTTATTGGATATTTCAAACTTTTTTAACAAATAAAAAACTGAAAAATTGGGCGTGCAAAATTATTCAGCCCCCTTAAGTTAATACTTTGTAGCACCACCTTTTGCTGCGATTACAGCTGTAAGTCGCTTGGGGTATGTCTCTATCAGTTTTGCACATCGAGAGACTGAAATTTTTGCCCATTCCTCCTTGCAAAACAGCTCGAGCTCAGTGAGGTTGGATGGAGAGCATTTGTGAACAGCAGTTTTCAGTTCTTTCCACAGATTCTCGATTGGATTCAGGTCTGGACTTTGACTTGGCCATTCTAACACCTGGATATGTTTATTTGTGAACCATTCCATTGTAGATTTTGCTTTATGTTTTGGATCATTGTCTTGTTGGAAGACAAATCTCCGTCCCAGTCTCAGGTCTTTTGCAGACTCCATCAGGTTTTCTTCCAGAATGGTCCTGTATTTGGCTCCATCCATCTTCCCATCAATTTTAACCATCTTCCCTGTCCCTGCTGAAGAAAAGCAGGCCCAAACCATGATGCTGCCACCACCATGTTTGACAGTGGGGATGGTGTGTTCAGGGTGATGAGCTGTGTTGCTTTTACGCCAAACATAACGTTTTGCATTGTTGCCAAAAAGTTCGATTTTGGTTTCATCTGACCAGAGCACCTTCTTCCACATGTTTGGTGTGTCTCCCAGGTGGCTTGTGGCAAACTGTAAACAACACTTTTTATGGATATCTTTAAGAAATGGCTTTCTTCTTGCCACTCTTCCATAAAGGCCAGATTTGTGCAGTATACGACTGATTGTTGTCCTATGGACAGAGTCTCCCACCTCAGCTGTAGATCTCTGCAGTTCATCCAGAGTGATCATGGGCCACTTGGCTGCATCTCTGATCAGTCTTCTCCTTGTATGAGCTGAAAGTTTAGAGGGACGGCCAGGTCTTGGTAGATTTGCAGTGGTCTGATACTCCTTCCATTTCAATATTATCGCTTGCACAGTGCTCCTTGGGATGTTTAAAGCTTGGGAAATCTTTTTGTATCCAAATCCGGCTTTAAACTTCTCCACAACAGTATCTCGGACCTACCTGGTGTGTTCCTTGTTCTTCATGATGCTCTCTGCGCTTTAAACAGACCTCTGAGACTATCACAGTGCAGGTGCATTTATACGGAGACTTGATTACACACAGGTGGATTCTATTTATCATCATTAGTCATTTAGGTCAACATTGGATCATTCAGAGATCCTCACTGAACTTCTGGAGAGAGTTTGCTGCACCGAAAGTAAAGGGGCTGAATAATTTTGCACGCCCAATTTTTCAGTTTTTTATTTGTTAAAAAAGTTTGAAATATCCAATAAATTTCGTTCCACTTCATGATTGTGTCCCACTTGTTGTTGATTCTTCACAAAAAATTACAGTTTCATATCTTTATGTTTGAAGCCTGAAATGTGGCAAAAGGTTGCAAAGTTCAAGGGGGCCGAATACTTTCGCAAGGCACTGTATGTCATGTTTCAAATGCCTGTGCTGGTATTTCATGTAATTGCTTTTAATTTATGCTTGTTTTTATATAAATACATGTTGTACCATATATTGTTTGTTTTTGTTTAATTTCTCTGGCGGGTGCTCCTTTGCTCTCTCACCAAAAAGTACCATAGAATACTATAGGACATCATAGTAGTACTATAGTACTTTAATACCACTATAGTCCATCATATTTGTTCTATAGTACTTTATAGTAATACTATAGTACATCATAGTAGTACGATAGTATATTTTAGTGCTTTATATTAATAATGTATGTCATAGCATTTTGTAGTAGTACTTTAAGTACTACCAGTACTTTTTAATGCACTTATTATTAAGGGTTTCTGGGTTACCTGCAAACACCTCTGCACCACCTTCTACCTCATATAAAAATACTTCACCCTATAGCAAGTTCACAATCACCAGCTGCAGCACACTGTGTACATGTACGAAGAGACACATGCACAATTGCTGCTGGAAAATCTGGAAGTATCCTATTGAATGCTCTTAGAATATTCGTAGAGGCCTTATACATACACTTTTCTGCTTTCTGAGGTAATATTAAGATATGCATTGCAAATCTGACGAGGGACATACTAAATTAATGAAGAAGTACTCCGCTGCTCCCTTCATAATGAAGTGCAGACACACACCATGCTGGACCCCAATCTGTGCAACTATCTGACAGGTGCAAAAGCAGGTGTATATTGAAAGACATTTTCTAAGTCATAGAGCATTTCCATTTTTTTAACACATTTTTTAAGAGCATGCTTTACTGACACAATTGTGCTGTCTGTCATTTTATCTGCCAATAACGCATTAATGGTATAAACAAGGAGGAACCAAGGACACAAACTGAAAGCAAGGGTATTGAATAAAAAGTAAACATGCTCTCCACTCAGATGCTTTCCAAAATTCTTTGCTGTGAGGAACGAGGTGTAGTGTTATTTCAGATGGAAGTTTAACATTTACTAACATATTGTCTAATTTCCCCATATATCTACGTAAAGAATAAGGTTTTGATGAGCTAGAAGGATCAAACCAGAGATTAACTAACTGCCGTACAACCCCTAGCAAAACACAGTGCATGTAATCAAGATTAATAGAACCGTTTGCAATGAACATGTAAGGATTTTTGCCTATGTATTGCCCTGGCCTTGTAGGGAGTGACTGGCTTTTCATAACTCAGAGTGCAGCTGTGGCCTTGGGACAGAGAACACTTTTGTTTTAGGATCAGCCTTGTTTCATCAGCCTTTGTTCCTTTTCCATTATACTACTGTTACCTCTGCTTCCCATTTAAATGGTAAATAAATCATGTTCTTGTGTTTAATGTAAGCTGTGAATCAACGCATGGTTAATGAAGTCTTAAAATGAAGCTGTACATAGATGGTGCACATCTGCCAGTTGTAATCACCAGTCTTGTTGTTCGACCTTGTGATGCGTGGGTATAGCGCTTCGCTGCCTGTGAGAATTGACCAAAACTCATATAATTTGTTTGTAATGTAACTTATTTTTATCTTGGTTTCTGCTGACATTGGTAAAGTGAAGAAGAAATGCAAATGTAACTTTTAATGTGCTTTGTCTCATGCTAGGGAAATAAGACCAAATTTGGTCAAGGAAATTACGTAAGCTAGCTGTATCCTGTACAACGTAATTTCTTTGGTCAGGTCGGGTCAGCTCAGCTCAGAAACTAACGTCTACACTGATGACGGCTCAGAAACTAACATCTCTGTGCCATGCCCGGCTCAGAAAAAAAACAACATCTCCGATGCCATGAAAGCTTAGCTTGACTCAGAAGTAAATAACATCTACACTGACGCTAGCTCAAGTACATTAGTACAGTATTATAGTACTTTTACTAAAGTATTCTCATTTTACTTTACTACTATAGTATATTTTTAATAGTAATACAGTCAGCACTCAGATATTCGTTACCCAGATACATGTCAGTCATGCTTTACCGTCCTTGTATTAAGAATAAAATCAATCCCCATTATATATACTGTATGTAGCAAATGAATGCACTTACCCGTCACTCACGATTTATGACTCCATCACCAGTTTTCTGATACGAAGCCCATCTCTTCAATCTTATCATTTATCTGAATATCGGTCACAGCCCGCGTTTTTTTTTTTTTTTTAATTCTCTCTAATGCCAAATCATTCTGTCTTTATTGTGAAGTTACACAGCGCTTCCTCCACTTTCACCTGACGAAAATGAAGCCAAAACAAAGTGAATGACACAAGCTAGGGTAATGTAACAGTTAATCATTAAACAATTTTAGATACTGTGATGTATTAATTTTTTTTATTTATTTTTAATTCTGTGCTCTTTAGTTGCTTTTGTGCATTTTCATTTACAAGTGAACTGTGACATTAGGGACTTATCGAGCACTATACTTTTGAATACTGACTTTGGATACTGTTTTAATTCTGGAAACTGTTTTTTTTATCTTTTGGTTTTGCTAAATTGGATTTCCTTTTACGTTTTACGCAGTTTTGTGCATGGATAACATTTAGATTTAATTTTGCTGTTAGGTCGTTAATGGGGAATTGTACATACTGCTACAATACGTACCGGATTTAAAAGTATGTACTGTATTACAGTTAATGTGTCGTCTCTAGTTTTGGTAAGTGATATTTTCAGAATCATATTGTTCTGAATTAAAATACTACTTCTGTTAAAAATATAGTACTGTACCAAGAAAACCAACAAAGTACATCTAAATGGAAGCCTATCTATTTAAAAACACAGTCCTTTCAGATATGTTTTTTTGATACTGTCCGTTTTGCAGGGAACACAAAAAAGATACAAGGGTTGCCAAAATGAAATCATCAGATATGTGTCACATGCGTTTAACCGTCACTGAAGTCAAAATTTTATGTGAGTCCTGGCTGTACTATAGTACTTTTTGTAAGGGCTATAATGTGTGCCCAATTTAAATTAACCGTTACAACACCCCCTGCCCCCATCCACCAGAAAGCAGGATAGTTTTTGTTGCAGTATCCCTTCAAGACTAACATTTCCTACGTAGATATATGTGACAACTTCGACTTCCGCAATGAGACAGCCACTATGAGACAGCAGCTGCAGGCTGCAGTAATACCCTTTTTGATTATTCCGCTATAATTGCAGACTTTGCCGCTGCGAAATCATAAAAGGTACATTTTTAACCATCTCTGTGAGTGTGTTTTTTTGCAATTGCTGTAGTAAAATGCAATACATTTAATAGTGTCGTTGTTGCTGTCTTTGAATGGTATCATAGTATTACTGGTAAGAATAGGGGCCCCGGAATCAAGCTTTGTATGGGGCCACCATGGGACAAACACAGCCACTGCTGCTAGGTAACATCCATTGCTTCGGGAACTGAAGTTGGCCATTGATCTTTAGTCCTCCTGATTGGTACGTGGATTGCTGCAGTGAGGCAACATTCAAAATGACCTTTTCAAATTGGTACGGAAGTAAAGTTCATTTAAAAAAATGACATGCCACATTGCACAACATTCTTCAAGACATAAATACAGCACAGTGTGCACTGACTTCAATCAACATGATTTAAACTACTGTTCTCGACAATAACAGACGCATCCCCTCATCGTCAATCTTCATTCTCAGACTGACTAGTAAATGTAACTATTGGCATCCATTTCTCACAGATCATGCTGACCAGCCATCCAAAAATAAGATCTCTTTTTTATAGAACACATTTTCACTAACCCCCCCACTACTCAAATTCATCACACTTTCATCTGGAATAATGCTCCCTACTGTGGTCTCCTTGAACAAATCCATCAGGATTACAGTCCTATCACCTGAGAGCAGAAACTGTTTTGTACTTGGGCAAACAGAATAAAAACTGTTTCTAAACAAAAAAATGTTTCTAGAACTTATTATACATTTAATTGTCATATTTACAATAAATTAATTATCCATATATTTTTTAAAAAATAGCAACCACACTGAATTCAAAATGTGTTTATGTCTATGTAACTAGTAATCCAAAAGTTAGTGTGCCTTTCATGAATGCATCCGACAAATGTATGGTACAGGTGCGTAAGTCTCAATAAATAGATAGAAAGCAGGTAGAAATAGACTCTCTTGTAACGTTGAAGAAAAAATAAAAAAAAAACATTAATGCAAAAACATAAGTTATTTTTATTATTACATTGAATATTCAGGACAAGGTGCAAGTGCAGTTAAAGTCACAACTGAGGATAGTCACGGTTGTGACTGAAACATCTGCACTTATTTGCACTTGCCACCTGCTTTCTGTCTACTATAACTAAGCACTTTTATCACTACAACTGCAACAATCTATCTCGCTCAATTAATACACCATACAGTGATTTTTTATTAATCCTCTAGTGATTCTGGTGACCAAGTGCTGGTTTCATAGACCCCAGCTGGCACTAGTCTTGAAAATGTTACTCGGGTAGTATTGTCCAGTATTTTTTGCTTATCAGGGTCTATGAAACGAGTGGAAACTGTATTCAAATAATCCAGAGTTTACAATAATGGAGTGGAATCTGGATTGAGTTCTCTTGTTAATAACCATCATATATACTGTCCATTAAGTGCTCTGTAGGTTTATATTCCCATTCTCCATCTCTTAGAGCTCCATCACTTTGCTAGTTCTGAAAGCATCCTACAACGTGCTTCTGCACTTGTTGCTGTAATCTTTACACTCATTTAAAACAATATGTAAAACATTCCTTTCAAAATGTATTCTATGTAATTAAAACTAAACTCAATCGCAAATAACTAAAGTCACTGTTTGGGTTTCAAAATACATGTTTATAATGGCTCTTATACCAGATGTCATTATGATGATACCATTATATATCGTAATTAAACTATATTTTATATATTTTTTATTTACTGTAAAGGTTATGTATTTAATCACAGGCAGATCAATGTAATGTAAAGCACCCAGAGATGGTAAATAACAAAAGCAAGACAACTATAAACATTACAATTAAATACCAATAAAAAAAACGCAGAAATATGTTTTTGTTTTTACTCTGTTGACTTGTACTCGCAAAACTAAATTACTCATTTACAACTACAGTGACGGGTGAAATTTGCCATGACATTATTATATGCAAAAATATCTAGCCCTATGGTGTGAAACGTTCCTTTCGTTGTCTGAACATTTCCAAATTCCACTTCATGCTGCGATGGTGTCTATTCCATGTTGGATACCAAAAACACAGAGCTAGCACTGCTTATTCTTTTCCTCAACTCGAAATTGCTGAGCGTCCTGGCACCAGTGAAAACAGCTTCTTAAAGGGAATATTACTGACTCACGATTGGGCATCAGATTTCACCTCCCGCTCGGCAGTGATTGGTTTAGCGCAAGACATTGAGTCGGGTTACGCTTGCGCCAGGCTCTAAACTTGATCAAAATCACTCTCTTGGAACTTCGGATTACGTTTGCCCCTGTGCAGTTATGTTAATTCATTTTTTTTATAAATGTTACAAAGCTGTGAGAAACAACATATGTTGCTTCTTGCTTGTTTATTAACATTATCACTCTTGTCCACTTTTTGTTTTCCTATTGAAATAATATAGATATTTAGTTTGTAGAGAAGGCACGTTTTCAAAGAGGCTCTATTTCTACTTCAGTGAATGGGAACGCTTCCTGAGGGAACTTGGCAGGAGCATCTAAGTCAATAACCCCTCATGTTCTTCAGAAGTGGCATGGGATCTGTGCCATCTGCAAAGCAGATGGGTGTTTGTTTGTATACCCAATCCAACTGTTGGCACCACCAGTAGCACAAGTGGCCCAGACACCTTGCTGTTGTCAGATGGAGCAACCTCACAGCAGCATTCAAGCCCGACCTTTCTTTGCACAGTATAAGGATAAAGCAGCACAGTATGAAAGATGTAGAATGTACCATCCAGAGACTTAATCACTGTCCTGATAACAAACAAATCGTCAAGAATGCAGGTGTTAAAGCTAACTTTGGCACACTTGTTTAAATATTTGAACTGCACTGCAAAACAAGTTGCAATTGAAATGGCAGCCACCTACAATATGTCACCTAATTTTTGACAATTAATAGAACATTGCTAAATCCTTTTCACCTGTCAAGGGAAGAGAGAATTTTTCTAAACATGTAACATCTTAACAAGACAAAGTGTTTTCTCACACTATTCAATTCGCTCCTCATTGTTAACCTTCACCTCAAGGAATGAGTTGGCTGTGCTTTATAGCCCAGCCCAGGCAGGTAATCATAATTATCACCTGTTTGTAATCTGTGTGTATTAGTTTGGCAAAAAGAGCCAAAAGGCTCTACCAGGACCAGTCATAATGCTGGTATGCATTACTACCTTGTGTTGTGTGACGCTCCATTCATACAGCTAGTTTCACAGACCCCGATTAGCACTAGCCCTTGACTACCTTACCTAAGGTAACATTAGGTAGTCCGGGTGTAGGTGATCTTACCATGATCAAAGAAGTCAATAAGGTCTTGTAGGTAATGTTTCTCACCAAAAGCAGTTTATTACACAGAAAGCAGAAGTTTTCACCGCATTACAGTACAATGAAACCCAAAATACTGGGTGACCCTCAACAGCAATGACAATCACAAAGAATTTCTGCTTTGCAGTTCTGATTATACTGGAAGCAATCATTTATTAACATGCTGCCAACATCCCAGACTTATAAATAAAATAATCTTAATTTTTATATAGCACCTTTCATAGTGGACCACCATCACAAAGCACTTTACAAGATACAAGACTAGGGTGTGTCAACTATGCATCAGTTGCAGAGTAATTTATAACAACATCTCACCCGAAAGACAGAGCACAAGGAGGTTAAGTGACTTGCTCAGGGTCACACAATGAGTCAGTGGCTGAGCTGGGATTTGAACCGGGGACCTTCTGGTTATAAGCCTGTGTCTTTAACTAGCCTCCTACTTACCCAATCATAACTAAATTCTTTTTATTACTCTCAACTATTTTTCTTACCCTATACAAGCCTTTTAAACCAGTTTTAACTCATTCTAGTTTTGAGCAACTTAAAATCAATCTATCATTCTTTATTTTAATATAGCGCCCTTCACAATAAATTGTTGCAAGGCGCTTCACAGGTACAACAAAATAATTATTGATACTATACAAGCAATAGCAAACATTAAAACAGATTGATACAAAATCAATCAGAGTGCAATACAATTAAAATGCAATACAATACAGGGTAAAACCATTACTTAACATTAAGATGTGAACGATAGATTATAAAAGTGTGTTTTAATGTCGTGTAAAACTGCAACAGTTGGTGCCTCCCTTATGGAAACAGGCAGCCAATTCCATAATTCGGGGACTCTAAAGCCAAATGCTCTAGCACCTGTGTTCTTTTTTGAAACCTTAGGGACAATAAAAAATCCTGCATCCTGGGATTGCAGTGGTCATCTAGTTATATATGGGATTAAAATATAATTTAAATATGAAGTAGCCAAACAGTTTAATGCATTGTAAGTAGTTAATATGGCCTTAAAATTGACCCTAAAGCTTACAGGAAACGAATGTAATGCTGCCAGTAACGGTGTAATGTGATCATGTCATCTTCTTCTTCTTCTTCTTCTTAAAACCATGGCAGCAGCATTTTGCACAGGCTGCAGTCGGAATAACACATATCTGGGAATACCAGAAAACAAAGCATTGCAGTAATCCAGTCTGGATTTTATGAATGCATGCATAGTCTCTCTGCATCTTCCATAGAAAGAAAGCATCTTAGTTTAGCAATATTTCTAAATGAAAAAAGGCACTTTAGTTATTTTTCTAATATGAGGTTCGACTGAGAGATCTGGGTCAAAAATGACACCCAGATTTCTCATTTCAGACCTCAACTTAAATGGGAAACTCAACTGCAAGAACATCTGAATTTGTATTGTTTAATTGATTTTTTGATCCCAATAGCATTACCTCTGTTTTATCAGAGTTTAACCATAAATGTTTTTTTGACGTCCATTGCTTAATGCGGGCCAGACAGATAGTAAGGATATTTGCGATTGAGGTATCACCTGGTTTAATATAATTGGGTATCATCTGCATAGCAATGAAAATTGACCTCATTTCTACGGATAACATCACCCAAAGGCAGCACGTAGAGGGAGAACAACGTTGGCCCAAGAACAGAACCTTGTGGAACGCCACACTTAACTTCTGATAAAGCAGCGGAATCTTTATCAATTCTAATATATTGAAACTTATTTGAAACATAGGATTTAAACCATGACAAGACGCTACCCATCAGTCCAACAAGATTCTCAAGACGTCCAATCAGAATTGAATGGTCAGTGCTATCAAAAGCTGTGCTTAAATCCAAAAGAATAAGAATAGAGGGTGAACCCTTGTCGGAAGACATCAGCACATCGTTTATCACTCTGATAAGGGCAGTTTCAGTACAATGGTCGGGCGGAAGCCTGACTGAAATTTTTCATATAAATTATGTACTACAAGGAATGTGTTCAGTTGTTTAGCCACAGCTCTCTTTAGAACTTTGGATAAAAAGGGGAGGTTTGAGATACACCTAAAATTCTTAAGAACATTTGGATCTAGGTTTGGTTTTTTAAGTAATGGTTTTATTACAGCGACCTTAAAGGAGTTGAGAACAATACCAGATGACAGGGAACCATTTATATAATACACAAGACCATGGTATCTAGAACAATACTTCTTTGCATAATTTAGTGGGAGTAGTATCTAAAGCACATGTAGTTGATTTTGTCCAATCAGCTAAGTCAGTCAATCATGATGATTAATAGAAGGAAAGGATGCAAAGATTTGATCTGCTTTAGTTTTATCAGTATTGCAGAATGTCTCATCTAGGTTAAGTGAGCTATCTGATTAAACCACAGGGATGATCTTTTGAAAGCTAATTTTTTTGTGTTTTAAGGGGTGCTACAATATCTAAGATACTACTTAGTGTGGAGTTGTAGCTGTCCCCCAGTACATTAACTGATCCTGAATGAATAGGTGCTGAAGTGGATAAAGCATTCAAGAATTTTTCAGTAGTGAAGCAATTAAGAGACCGTTTAATACAATATTCTAGGGGTTTTATTGGGCTAGGTATTATTAGTTAAAAAATAATAGCAGAATGGTCTGAGATTGGGTCATAGAATTTCAAATGACAATTATCCGTATACGTCTTTATAAATAAGGTTAAACTCATTACCAAAAATTGAAGCAGCCGCCACCCCGACCTGTAGGGCGTGCCTTCTGATGACATGAGAAACCAGTTGGACAAGTCTCTACTAGTGGTATATTATCATCTTGTTTTAGCCAAGTCTCAACTAACATAGATAATATATTTTTAAACCAGTTCTAACTGATTCCAGTTTTGAACATAGCTTTGTTATCTTGATGGGGTCACGCACACGCACACGCACGCACACCCCGCCCTCAGGTTCAGGCAACTGCCGAGTGACTTGTATGCACTAATTTCAACTAATGATTGAAAACTTCAATGTATACATATCAATATCACCTACATTACCCACTTGTACCTGGCCTGACGAATACCTTAGGACACGACAAGGTACACTTAGAAGAGATTTTCTGGTAGCGTCTTATGACTATCTTTGGTTGACCAGGTGCATACCCAGTTCTTACCCATCCATCAAAGACTTACATTCTACCGGGCAACGTCATCCAATTCATTGCCAGTCAAGCTCACTATTACAGCATAGTGTTGCCATCTCCTTCTTTCCTTTACTTCCTAACAGGCGCACCTTGTGTCCGTACTCATTGGCAAAGCCCCAGTAAATTAATATGTACACTGAACAAAAATATAAACTCAACATGTAAAGTGTTGGTCCCATGTTTCATGAGCTGAAATAAAAGATCCCAGAAATTTTCCATACGCACTAAAAGCTTATTTCTCTCAAATTTTGTGCACAAATTTGTTTACATCCCTGCTGGATAAATTTGGGGACATCATCTACGCATATGGAAGTGAGAGGTTTGGAGTTGAAAAAAGGAAGGAAAAAGTACAAACTATTCCTGGAAAGTCTAGACGGCAGCAAGAGATTGAACGCTTAGTTAGAGAAAGGAGACAGCTGAGGAACCAATGGAGAAGAGCAGAACAAAGTCAGAAGGAGGGACTCAATCTCTTACAAAGGGTCATAAAAGATAAGCTTGCAACATTGCGCAGAGCTGAGCGCCTACGGAAACGCTACAAAAAGAAGGAGCGTGTGAGAGCTAACTTTTATAAAGACCCATTCAAATTTGTAAAGAAGTTATTCACCAGTGAGAAGAATGGCACACTAAAAGCATCTAAGGTTGAGCTGGAGAGATATTTGGAGGAAACACATACAGATTCAAAAAGGCAGGAGCCTATGTCAATTCCGTCAGACATCCCACCTATCAATCCACCAGAATACCAAATGGAGGACTGTGCACCTAGGTGGAAAGAAATAGAGCAAGCTGTGAAAAAAGCAAGGGCTTCATCATCTCCAGGGCCTAATGGAGTTCCGTACAGAGTGTACAAGAGTGCTTCAGGAGTTCTACGAATTCTGTGGAAATTGATGAAAGTGGCATGGGAAAAACAGGTTGTACCAAGAGCATGGCGCCGAGCAGGTGGAGTCTTTATACCTAAAGAAAGAGATTCTACAAGCATCAGTCAGTTTCGTCCCATTTCCCTATTAAACGTAGAAGGCAAGATTTTCTTCAGCATTATTGCTCAGAGATTGTCAGCTTACCTATTAAAGAACTGCTTCATTGACACTTCAATACAAAAAGCGGGCATTCCAGGTTTCCCAGGTTGCTTAGAACACATCAATGTGATCTGGCAACAAATTCAATCAGCTAAAAAGGAGAGGAAGGAGCTCCATGTGACATTCCTGGATTTGGCTAATGCATATGGTTCAGTGCCACATGAACTACTTTGGGCAGCATTTGATTTTTTCAGTGTACCGATGACAATAACAAATTTAGTGAAAGCCTATTTTGGAGATTTGCAATTCAGTTTTTCAACTTCAGAATTCAGCACTACATGGCAATGCCTAGAGGTTGGAATAATGGCAGGATGCACCATTTCTCCACTGGCTTTTACCATGGCAATGGAAGTAATCATTAGGGCATCAAAATGGGTAGTAGGAGGAGAGCGCTTGGCTTCTGGAATGCGACTACCACCAATTCGAGCATACATGGATGACATGACAACCATGACTACAACAGTAGCCTGCACTAATCGATTATTGGGCAAATTAACCAATAACATTGAATGGGCACGAATGCAATTCAAGCCCACTAAATCAAGGAGCATCTCTATAATTAAAGGCAAAGTAGTAGATAAAACATTCTTCATTAATGGTGAGGCAATACCAACAGTGTCTGAGAAGCCAGTGAAGAGTCTTGGGAGATGGTACGACGGGGATCTAAAGGACACAGTTCGTGTGGGAGAAGTTAGACAACAAGCAGTGGAAGGGTTGAAGAGCATAGACAGCTGCGCTCTACCAGGTAAACTAAAACTCTGGTGCTTTCAGTTTGGTCTACTGCCGAGGTTGCTGTGGCCACTGACTGTGTACGAGGTTTCTTTGACAACAGTAGAGAAGCTGGAAGCTTTAATCAGTTCATACATCAGGAAATGGTTGGGAGTTCCACGCTGCCTCAGCAGAGTGGGACTTTATGGTAAAGGAATACTGCAGCTACCAGTCTCTGCTCTAACCGAGGAGTTTAAGTGCGCCAAGGTCAGACTGGAAATGACTTTAGTAGAGTCACGTGATAAATGCGTAAGGGAGGCAGCACCTGTGTTGAAAACTGGAAGAAAGTGGGCAGCAAAGAAAGCTGTGGAAGATGCAAAGGCTGCCCTTCGAATTGGTGATATCATGGGGCAAGTTCAGCATGGAAGAGGGGGTCTTGGTTTCAGTTCAACTCCTCCTACATGGCACAAGGCGGCCCCAGCTCAAAGGAGGAAGCTGGTAGTCAACGAGGTGCAAAAGCAGGAGGAGAGGATGAGGTGTATAAAGGCCATTTCCCAGGCCAAGCAGGGAGAATGGATGAGATGGGAGAGTGTGGAACAACGCAAGATTGGCTGGAAAGACCTATGGTCAATGGAACAGAGCAGGATCAGTTTCCTCATCAGGTCAACATATGATGTTCTCCCATCACCACAGAACCTAAACCTCTGGGTAGGAGAGGATCCCTCATGTCCTTTGTGTTCATCACCTGCAACATTAAGGCACATTTTGACAGGATGTAAGGTGGCTCTTAGCCAAGGACGGTTTACTTGGCGCCATGACCAGGTGCTGCGATGTTTGGCCTTAGCATTGGAAGACAAGCGTAACATGACCAATAAGTTGTCACCTGTTCCATCAAAACATTACACACAAAAGACAACATTCCTCCGCCCAGGAGAGCAACCACCAAGAAAAGGTGTTAAAACCAATTCTCGCCCAGGACAACTGGAAGCTGCTAGAGACTGGAAAATGCTAGCAGATGTTGGTCAACGGCTTATTTTTCCACCTGAGATTGCCACCACTAACCTTCGACCAGATATTGTCTTGTGGTCTGGATCAGCACGCCTTGTTCACCTGGTAGAGTTAACAGTGCCATGGGAGGATGCTGTAGATGAGGCATATGAGAGGAAGAAACTGCGGTATGCTCAACTAGCCACTGAAGCGGAACAGCGAGGATGGAGAGTTCGGGTTTACCCAGTGGAAGTGGGTTGTCGAGGATTTGTGGCACACTCTACAACCCGGTTTCTCAGAGACGTCGGATTCAGTGGCCAAGAGTTGCGTCGCACAGTGAAGAACTTATCTGAAGCAGCAGAAAGGAGCAGCAACTGGCTGTGGTTGAGACGGAAAGATTCTGGCTGGGGACAGGTAAGTAAGCTGGGCTGAGTTGAGTGGGGGACGGAGGGGGGTGATGCTGGGACGCCAGAATCACCGTCGAGCCCTCTTGAGGTGTCGTGGGCTAGTCGACGAAACACTGAGGATGGAAGGTGCCCACTTGAAAACCCCAGAGATGTACCCTACTTAGCTCAATCCAGACGGTTGTCATGCTGATGCGCTGGGGAGGCCGCACTTTGGTTGATCCCCGGAGCCAGCATCGCAGCCGTTGTGTGTGCTGATGCGCCAGGGAGGCAAAATAAGCTGATCCCTGGAGCCAGCATTACACTTCAGCCATTAACACCAGACAGAAGGATATCTACATCATCATATGGAAGGAAACGTAAATGGATGGAGACACATATGGATCACATTAGTTTACTGTAAAGCTACGTCTTAGTTGGTGCTTATCTTGGCGAGAGCCGAGTTCAAATCAGCATGAAGTTTTAACATCTACTCTCGTGTAATGGAAATCATGAAGATCTGGATACGTCCAGTGACTGCTGTGAATAGTGCAGCTGGCAACAAGGGAAAGACCTTGTGACAGCCTGGAGAGACAGCTGACAGGAGGAAAGAGACCCCATTGGGGCTGGTAAGGGTTAGCTACCCTTGTCGGCAGTATCCAGCTCTGTGTTTACAGGATGCTGGAGACACCCGCCCAAGGCTTCTAAGAAATTAAAGAGAAAAATACCCCTAGAGTCTGCGAGAGCGGGGGCGGAAGATGACTCAACGTTGGACAACACGGTTAACGACTTAGGAACGGAAACGGATATGAGTATGGAGAGTACTTCACAAAAGACTAGTTCAAGATCTGCAGTTAACAAAGACATGGAACTCCAGGTTTGTGTCTGCGGCTGGAGCAAGGCGACAACGGTCAGGGGTTTGAAGATTCATCAAGGGAGAATGAAATGCTTGAGGGAGAAGGGACAAGGGCCTCGCATTGATCAGTACTTCTTACGAAGTCAGTCAAGTCAGTCGAATGAAATCCAGCGACAGGAAGCAAACCACAGTTCGCAGGATATCAGCACCCCTGTCATAGATGTGAGGAGGACTTGCATGGACACAGTTAGTGATGAACCTAATGATCCTTGTGAACCCGGTCAGACAAACCAGCATAAGAGAGAAAAGAACCTCAACGGGCACAAGCCTGGAGTTAAATGGCCAAGAGCTTGTGAGAAAACTGCATGGGACACAGTAAACACAGATCTCTGCGTTGCATTGGAAAGATTAAGTGGAACAGTTGAAAAGAAGCTGGATAAATTTGGGGACATCATCTACGCATATGGAAGTGAGAGGTTTGGAGTTGAAAAAAGGAAGGAAAAAGTACAAACTATTCCTGGAAAGTCTAGACGGCAGCAAGAGATTGAACGCTTAGTTAGAGAAAGGAGACAGCTGAGGAACCAATGGAGAAGAGCAGAACAAAGTCAGAAGGAGGGACTCAATCTCTTACAAAGGGTCATAAAAGATAAGCTTGCAACATTGCGCAGAGCTGAGCGCCTACGGAAACGCTACAAAAAGAAGGAGCGTGTGAGAGCTAACTTTTATAAAGACCCATTCAAATTTGTAAAGAAGTTATTCACCAGTGAGAAGAATGGCACACTAAAAGCATCTAAGGTTGAGCTGGAGAGATATTTGGAGGAAACACATACAGATTCAAAAAGGCAGGAGCCTATGTCAATTCCGTCAGACATCCCACCTATCAATCCACCAGAATACCAAATGGAGGACTGTGCACCTAGGTGGAAAGAAATAGAGCAAGCTGTGAAAAAAGCAAGGGCTTCATCATCTCCAGGGCCTAATGGAGTTCCGTACAGAGTGTACAAGAGTGCTTCAGGAGTTCTACGAATTCTGTGGAAATTGATGAAAGTGGCATGGGAAAAACAGGTTGTACCAAGAGCATGGCGCCGAGCAGGTGGAGTCTTTATACCTAAAGAAAGAGATTCTACAAGCATCAGTCAGTTTCGTCCCATTTCCCTATTAAACGTAGAAGGCAAGATTTTCTTCAGCATTATTGCTCAGAGATTGTCAGCTTACCTATTAAAGAACTGCTTCATTGACACTTCAATACAAAAAGCGGGCATTCCAGGTTTCCCAGGTTGCTTAGAACACATCAATGTGATCTGGCAACAAATTCAATCAGCTAAAAAGGAGAGGAAGGAGCTCCATGTGACATTCCTGGATTTGGCTAATGCATATGGTTCAGTGCCACATGAACTACTTTGGGCAGCATTTGATTTTTTCAGTGTACCGATGACAATAACAAATTTAGTGAAAGCCTATTTTGGAGATTTGCAATTCAGTTTTTCAACTTCAGAATTCAGCACTACATGGCAATGCCTAGAGGTTGGAATAATGGCAGGATGCACCATTTCTCCACTGGCTTTTACCATGGCAATGGAAGTAATCATTAGGGCATCAAAATGGGTAGTAGGAGGAGAGCGCTTGGCTTCTGGAATGCGACTACCACCAATTCGAGCATACATGGATGACATGACAACCATGACTACAACAGTAGCCTGCACTAATCGATTATTGGGCAAATTAACCAATAACATTGAATGGGCACGAATGCAATTCAAGCCCACTAAATCAAGGAGCATCTCTATAATTAAAGGCAAAGTAGTAGATAAAACATTCTTCATTAATGGTGAGGCAATACCAACAGTGTCTGAGAAGCCAGTGAAGAGTCTTGGGAGATGGTACGACGGGGATCTAAAGGACACAGTTCGTGTGGGAGAAGTTAGACAACAAGCAGTGGAAGGGTTGAAGAGCATAGACAGCTGCGCTCTACCAGGTAAACTAAAACTCTGGTGCTTTCAGTTTGGTCTACTGCCGAGGTTGCTGTGGCCACTGACTGTGTACGAGGTTTCTTTGACAACAGTAGAGAAGCTGGAAGCTTTAATCAGTTCATACATCAGGAAATGGTTGGGAGTTCCACGCTGCCTCAGCAGAGTGGGACTTTATGGTAAAGGAATACTGCAGCTACCAGTCTCTGCTCTAACCGAGGAGTTTAAGTGCGCCAAGGTCAGACTGGAAATGACTTTAGTAGAGTCACGTGATAAATGCGTAAGGGAGGCAGCACCTGTGTTGAAAACTGGAAGAAAGTGGGCAGCAAAGAAAGCTGTGGAAGATGCAAAGGCTGCCCTTCGAATTGGTGATATCATGGGGCAAGTTCAGCATGGAAGAGGGGGTCTTGGTTTCAGTTCAACTCCTCCTACATGGCACAAGGCGGCCCCAGCTCAAAGGAGGAAGCTGGTAGTCAACGAGGTGCAAAAGCAGGAGGAGAGGATGAGGTGTATAAAGGCCATTTCCCAGGCCAAGCAGGGAGAATGGATGAGATGGGAGAGTGTGGAACAACGCAAGATTGGCTGGAAAGACCTATGGTCAATGGAACAGAGCAGGATCAGTTTCCTCATCAGGTCAACATATGATGTTCTCCCATCACCACAGAACCTAAACCTCTGGGTAGGAGAGGATCCCTCATGTCCTTTGTGTTCATCACCTGCAACATTAAGGCACATTTTGACAGGATGTAAGGTGGCTCTTAGCCAAGGACGGTTTACTTGGCGCCATGACCAGGTGCTGCGATGTTTGGCCTTAGCATTGGAAGACAAGCGTAACATGACCAATAAGTTGTCACCTGTTCCATCAAAACATTACACACAAAAGACAACATTCCTCCGCCCAGGAGAGCAACCACCAAGAAAAGGTGTTAAAACCAATTCTCGCCCAGGACAACTGGAAGCTGCTAGAGACTGGAAAATGCTAGCAGATGTTGGTCAACGGCTTATTTTTCCACCTGAGATTGCCACCACTAACCTTCGACCAGATATTGTCTTGTGGTCTGGATCAGCACGCCTTGTTCACCTGGTAGAGTTAACAGTGCCATGGGAGGATGCTGTAGATGAGGCATATGAGAGGAAGAAACTGCGGTATGCTCAACTAGCCACTGAAGCGGAACAGCGAGGATGGAGAGTTCGGGTTTACCCAGTGGAAGTGGGTTGTCGAGGATTTGTGGCACACTCTACAACCCGGTTTCTCAGAGACGTCGGATTCAGTGGCCAAGAGTTGCGTCGCACAGTGAAGAACTTATCTGAAGCAGCAGAAAGGAGCAGCAACTGGCTGTGGTTGAGACGGAAAGATTCTGGCTGGGGACAGGTAAGTAAGCTGGGCTGAGTTGAGTGGGGGACGGAGGGGGGTGATGCTGGGACGCCAGAATCACCGTCGAGCCCTCTTGAGGTGTCGTGGGCTAGTCGACGAAACACTGAGGATGGAAGGTGCCCACTTGAAAACCCCAGAGATGTACCCTACTTAGCTCAATCCAGACGGTTGTCATGCTGATGCGCTGGGGAGGCCGCACTTTGGTTGATCCCCGGAGCCAGCATCGCAGCCGTTGTGTGTGCTGATGCGCCAGGGAGGCAAAATAAGCTGATCCCTGGAGCCAGCATTACACTTCAGCCATTAACACCAGACAGAAGGATATCTACATCATCATATGGAAGGAAACGTAAATGGATGGAGACACATATGGATCACATTAGTTTACTGTAAAGCTACGTCTTAGTTGGTGCTTATCTTGGCGAGAGCCGAGTTCAAATCAGCATGAAGTTTTAACATCTACTCTCGTGTAATGGAAATCGTGAGCATTTCTCCTTTGCCAAGATAATCCATCCACCTGACAGGTGTGGCATATCAAGAAGCTGATTAAACAGCATGATAATTACACAGGTGCACCTGTTGCCAGAGAATTGAATGTTCTTTTCTCTACCATAAGCCGCCTCCAGCGTCGTTTTAGAGAATTTGGCAGTACATCAAACCGGCTTCACAACCGCAGACCACGTGGAACCACGCCAGCCCAGGACCTCCACATCCGGCTTGTTCACCTGCAGGATCGTCTGAGACCAGCCACTCGGACATCTGATGAAACTGTGGGTTTGCACAACCGAAGAATTTCTGCACATACTGTCAGAAACCGTCTCAGGGAAGCTCATCTGCGTGCTCATCGTCCTCACCAGGGTCTTGACCTGACTGCAGTTCGGCATCGTAACCGACTTCAGTGGGCAAATGCTCACCTTCAATGGCCACTGGCACGCTGGAGAAGTGTGCTCTTCATGGATGAATCCCGGTTTCAACTGTACCGGGCAGATGGCAGACAGCGTGTATGGCGTTGTGTGGGCGAGCGGTTTGCTGATGTCAACATTGTGAACAGAGTGCCACATGGTGGCGGTAGGGTTATGGTATGGGCAGGCATATGCTACGGACAACAAACACAATTGCATTTTATCAATGGCAATTTGAATGCACACAGATACCGTGACGAGATCCCGAGGCCCATTGTCTTGCCATTCATCCGCCGCCATCACCTCATGTTTCAGCATGATAATGCACGGTCCCATGTCGCAAGGATCTGTACACAATTCCTGGAAGCTGAAAATGTCCCAGTTCTTCCATGGCCTGCATACTCACCAGACATGTCACCCACTGAGCATGTTTGGGATGCTCTGGATCGACGTGTACGACAGCGTGTTCCAGTTCCCGCCAATATCCAGCAACTTCACACAGCCATTGAAGAGGAGTGGGACAACATTCCACAGGCCACAATCAACAGACTGATCAACTCTATGCGAAGGAGATGTGTTGCGCTGTATGAGGCAAATGGTGGTCACACCAGATACTGACTGGTTTTCTGATCCACGCCCCTACCTTTTTTTTAAGGTATCTGTGACCAACAGATGCATATCTGTATTCCCAGTCATGTGAAATCCATAGATTAGGGCCTAATGAATTTATTTCAATTGAATGATTTCCTTATATGAACTGTAACTGAGTAAAATCTTTGAAATTGTTGCATGTTGCGTTTATATTTTTGTTCAGTGTATATCCTCACTAGCGCACCTATATTAGTGCCTACCATCCGTCGACATGTTAGCCTGATAATAATGCCTGATCCAACTGGTGCCTCATCTGGTGGGTAAGTTGCTTGCAGTGACTGGCCACCAAATGTTAAACCAACAACAATGATTACAGTAGACAATTGAATTCATTTTGAATGACACCTCCCATTTGGTTCCTGTATAAAACAACTTTTCTTCTGTAGCGCTATTGCATAGTTTTGTTTTCGGCTGCTTTTTGCACTGTTACCCAAATCTTTTGGTCTGCATGATTACTGTATAATTTTTGTATCCCTGTAACCTGCATGCACATACTGTAGATTGATTTCTTATCATTACCCTCCTTGTACCCATTATTTAGTTGCCATGGCGATAAAGCACCACGTTTTACCATAATAATGAATAACTTGGAAAATGTGCGCAGTCTTAATTGTCAATAGGGTGCATTTACTAGATTCTGTCTGATTATCCCCATGTTAATTATATTACCAGTTCTATCATGCAGATCAGAATCTTTTAAAAACTAGAACAAAAACTACAAAAATGATCACTATATGTTGAACAAGTACTAAAATTGTATGTGTATGCCTAATCATCTATCTGTAACACACTGGGAGGCAGCAGTTCCTTTATACAGTTACACAAACTTCTGTTACATCTTGTATCTATACAATACCCACAGATGTAATCATTTTGTATAGCACACTTCTATTGCCAACCCATTGTTACAAATAACATTACCATTAATTTCTCTACATTCATTTTAGACATTCAACGCTACAGTAAATCATTCAAATTTTCACATCTATAAAAATGTCCACAGTAGGTGACAATTTTATCCCTTTGTCAGGCATTGGTTTTCAGCAGAACATCAGTCTTCAATGGTCCTGTTGTCTGAGAGTGAAAGGTTCTTTTCCTTCTCCCTGCTGCCAGCTTGATTCCGTTCAGGTCCTGGTTCTTGAATCACTATCAGAATCAGCAACGACTTCATTTCTTAAAACCAACCTGGAAGTAAATCAAGTGCAGTATGAAATATTTTGTTAACATCTGATTTCACTTGAACTTCAATAAGGTCCTTTATAACCACCGGAATCTGCTTAATATTGTTTTGGGGTTTTTTTCAGAGCTTGTCCACCCCACATTGTAAACATAGTATAACATAGCAGTTCCAAAATGGACCTGATGTGTGTGGTTAGCAGCAGTCCTTTTTCTGTAATGGAAAAAAAGTTATACAGCTGCTTGCACAGTGGCTTGTTTCCCCTTTAAAGGTTTATGAAATTCCCCAAACCTGCTGCTTCCCTTTTATCAATCACAGACAGTATGCATTTATTTCTCTGTTGGCAAAACATCTCCCTCATTGCTGACAATATCAATCAATCAATCAATCAATCAATCAATCAATCAATATTTATTTCATATAGCGGCTTTCATCGTGGACCACCATCACAAAGCACTTTACAAGATAGTGAGGAACAATGTATAATATATTAAATACGGGCATAGTACATTAAATACAAACAGTAAAAAAAAAAATACAAATACATTAAATACAGGCATAATACATTAAATACAAGGCTAGGATGTGAATTCTAAACATTGTGGATGCATGTGTCATACAGAATCATATGAATAAGATGGAGTGAAAAATCTGAAATAGCAATTTAGACAACAGCTAATAACAAATATCAGGCTTAAGGAGCATTGAAAGCAAGAGAGAACAAGTGGGTCTTGATAGTTGATTTGAAGTGAGCGACTGTGGGAGCTACACGCACTAAAGCTGGGAGAGAGTTCCAGAGAGTCAGGGCCATGAAGCTAAAAGAGTGCTGTCCGAGGATAGAGGGAGCAGCAGCATCAGCATCAGCATTAAGCAGGAGATCATTCACAACCCGGAGCAGAGCAGTTTCAGAACTGTGATGTGGCCGGAAGCCAGACTGCAGAGATTCAAGCAGATTGTTATCTGTGAGATGTTTCATCAGCTGACTGGCTACAGCCCTTTCAAGAGTTTTGGAGAGAAAAGGAAGATTGGATATAGGACGGAAATTAGATAAGACAATAATCACAGTAGCCTCTCCACTGCACCTGGGAATTCAGTCCTGCAGCAAGCTTGCTTATCAGTGTAACCATAGTTAAGTCTCTTTCTAACACCATAGCCATCTTTTTTCTGTTTATTTGACAGGGACATTGTACAATTTTTAACATAAATGAACATGCCATATGATGCATTGTACCCAAATTTAGCTAAAAGCTAATTTTCATTGGTAGTCCCTGGGCAGGTGAGAACAAAGACAAGCAAATCAACAATCAATTGCAGAATATACAACAATACAACCCTCCCAATCAATGAATACATATTTGTTTTGATTTTAACCATACTTTAAGTTTGTAAACAAAGTTCCCTAAGTTCATGAATATTTTTACATTTTCCTTCTTCATATATAGCTGAACAGGCATCACATTTTAGTAAAACCAGAGCAACCTGCACCATAACTTTTTAAATCCTAATTTCTGTACTTTGTAACTAAAAGACACAACTCTACTCCAACTATTCAAAAAGGAAAAACAAGTCACGTAAATAGAAAATATGAATACAACTTAGTCCAGGAGTGTTCTTAATATGATGGATGTGCCTGCTTCTCTTTGCACAGTTTTTACAGCTCAACCTGATTTCATCTTCAATTTGAAGATGGTCTTCCTCAACAATCTTATAGATATACTATATATATATATATATATATATATATATATATATATATATATATATATATATATATATATATATATAAATGGTCTCCTACTCTTAACAGCAAAGTGACATACATGCAAAACAGCTGTGTCATATTTCCCTCGCTGATTTGCTCAAACAAGATAAAGGTATGGTTGAATAAGAATCACAGCAGCAGATGTGCCCTAAATCCTCTTCGATGAAATATTCAGTTTGGCCACAAGGTGGAGCTGTAAAACAGGACATGTGGTGTAGAACGTTTCTTGCCATCTAGCAAATGTGGGATTTAATAAAAGCACCAATTATGTCAGTCTCATTGGCCATGTTAATCAGGATATCATTTCACAATGAAACAGTAAGGCAGTACTGTGTATGGATAGCTGCCTCAATGCCCGATATTAATTCCTCATTTTGTGACCACACTTTATTACGGTGTGTGGTATTTCTACTTGTCTTAATTTTTGTTTTGGATTATTGTGCATATGTATTGATTTACAGATGCCAGAATCCTTTGCCTTTACGTTAGTCATCGGTGAATGCCATCTGCACATAGACCGGTCAGTAGTTTACTGGTACATTTGCCATACAGATAAAGTTGTTCCCTTTTCTAACTTTGAGAAATAGTTATGTCTACCAATTAACCAACTATTAGAAAGCCATGAAGCTATTTTATAAAAGGAACTGTACCACGTGACATGGCAAGTGATTGACATCTGTGTTTACTGTAGTCAGTCACTTGACAAATCACATGATAGCGTTCCTTTTCAGAAAAGTGTCTCGTGGTGTGTTTTAGTTCCTGCACTGTAGTTGTAACAACATTTGCAAATGCTAAATACTTCTAAACAGTAGCTGTCATTAATAAAATTAATTTGAAAATGAACATTATACAAATAGCTAGCTTTATACAAACAAGTAACTTTTTTTTTTTATTATTAGTTTATTTAGCAGACGCCTTTATCCAAGGCGACTTACAGAGACTAGGGTGTGTGA
Source organism: Acipenser ruthenus (assembly GCF_902713425.1). NCBI lineage: Eukaryota > Metazoa > Chordata > Actinopteri > Acipenseriformes > Acipenseridae > Acipenser > Acipenser ruthenus. The sequence goes on along the minus strand of NC_081194.1, from coordinate 54,398,780 downwards.
ACTATGCATCAGCTGCAGAGTAATTTACAATTACGTCTCACCCGAAAGACAGAGCACAAGGAGGTTCAGTGACTTGTTCATGGTCACACATTGGGGCGGGGCGGGGCAGGGGGGACTGATTCAGATTTGTTATTGTTCATAGTGCAACTTCCATTTATAACAGCTAAGCAGACTGTTAGCTGTGTGTTAAATAGTGATTAAAAAATGAATGACTACATACATAAATCAGATGAATATTTAGTAAAAATTTTGCATTAAAGTTTTTGAAGAAATTAACAAATAGGTAAATATGTACACCTGAGCTTCTGAAAGCATACAAAGTACATATACCTTCCTTTCTTAGTACTGACACCAAACGTGAAATGTCTACAGTATAAGGAAAAAAAAAAAACCTTAAAATTTAATCTAAATAATCTGTTGGATTCCATTGTAATTTACTGGATTAACAAAAAAGACAGATAATCGTGGGAATGGATCCTATGTTGTTTGGAGAAAAAAAGGGGAAAGCCTTCATTGAAGAAAACCTTGTATCTACAGTTAAACATGGATGGGGTTCGATCATGATATGGGGGTGTTTTAGCATTTTTCTTTTCGTGGTTAACATCCCAACAACTTTTTATACTTCTGTCTGTCAAACAGGAAACACAGCAAAAAAGATCCATGATGTGTTACGGAACAGAAAAACCAGAGGACTTGTTATGTTTTTCTTTTTTTTAATCACTCTTCCTGCAGCGATTTAGAGGACAGATCTCAAACCCCAGTGCACTACAGCGGACATTTTGAAAAGAGCTTTGAAAATGAAAAATGGCAGGTATGTTATTTAAACAGTTGTAGCAACACACAGGGACGTATAACGCTATATTTCTTGGGACCCCGCTACTTACTCAAAGTGCTTTTGTTTTACTTATAAAGATTATTGGTTAAACTACCAGAAATTGTGTATTTTGGTATTTGTCATATTAATTATTGGCTAACGTTCACTAAATGCTTGTATTTAACATGTTTTCTTGAATTATCTTATATTAAGTGTAAAGTGCCAGCACTTTTGTCTGCGACTGTACATCAGATAAACAGAGACCAAATAGTGCTGGATCTACAAATTAAAATGTATACATGAACCATATCTAAAGATGACAATTACAAGACACAGCACACAGAGGATTAACAACCAAATACTACTGTATGCCTGCTTAAGGCAAGGTTTTCTTTGTGTGAATTGCATTTTCTAAAACTAACCATGACTTTGGAACAAATGTGTTGAGCTCTTTTAGGCCATGTGGCTTGATTATGTCATTGCAGACAGTCCATTGCTCTTCTTGATGAAGTCATTGCAGACAGTCCATTGCTCTTCTTGATGAAGTCATTGCAGACAGTCCATTGCTCTTCTTGATGAAATCGTTCCTGAGGGGTGCAATCACAATGACAAGAATCTATTTTAGCTCTGCCCTTGTTTAACTCATATTTTGTTTCTAACAGAGATTATCCAGTGATCAAAAGGCCTCCTTCATCTGATAAGTTTGCAATAAACAGTGTTTATTCAGCCACAGAAATGAAAGTATATAGCATACAGACATGTCTTTAGTAATATATTTTTGTTATCCATCCTTTGTCTCATATCCATTTATCAAATATACAATCAAGCAGTCTCTTTATTATATATAACTTGAAACAGTTAGCGATAATGGAGTGTCAGATGCTATACATTTCTCTTCACAAAGCTGTGTGTTTTATTTTTTTCAATACCACTTGTATCATGTTATTCGTATTATTAGCAGTGTATTCCATACAGGAATGTTTGAAAAATACTTTTTGATATATTATTGTAATGCCATCATGAAAAAATTACCACTATGTTACCATTCTTAAAACCAATCCAAAGTACAATATTTAAAACACGTCATAAGTACAGTAGAATTGTACTTCTAAATCCTGCTGCACATGATTTACTAATGGATGTTGTCTACTAACAGTCTAAAATCAAGTAAAAAACATTCATAAGCAGCTGACAGGTGGCCATCTGAGTAGTAATGTAATAGAATACTGCAGTGAACTAGCACTACTACCCTGTAGTATGCAACACGCATTCTTCTGAAAGGCAGTGGTGTTCATGTAGTACACAGGGTTAGAAGGGTTAGAATGAACATTAAAGTAGGTTCTGTGTAGAAGGCAGTGATACATCATGCAAGTTAAGGTGAGACATACCCTTCTGTGAGCTTTAACCTTAGAACGAATGTGAGGCCCCAAAGAGAGGGATGAATAGGAATGATTTCAGATGCTGCATACATATTAGGAATGAAACTATACTGTATGTTCAAAAGGACAGGCTTATGGAAAGGGATGTAATCCTACAGAGCTGTATTGCTGTATACCATATTAGACATTAAACCTGCATGTTGGAATGCCTATATAAACCAAGAGGTTTGTGCAAGATAATTGAGATCCCCAGACCTTTATATGTCCGAGGTTTGCCTGTGAGGGGTGTCACAAAGACGGCCGGAGTGGGTGGCGTCAGACCAGATGCAGGAAATAAATAAACAGAGAGACGTGGTTTGGTATAAGCTGGGCGCGTGATCGCGCTCAGCATTTAATAAACAGAAAATAAAAGGTTTTAAACACAAAAACACGGGACACGGCACTACACGCCAAAATAAAAAGACAAACAAAACGGACTACACAGACAAAACACAGTGAGCAGATTTACCTATAATTATTATTATTATTATTATTATTATTATTATTATTCTCTTCACCTCCGTCTCCAATCTCGTTCTCCACTCACCGAACACCTAACCCCGACTGCATGCTACGTGTCTCTATATATACTGTTGTGCTGGGATTCAATTACTAATTAATTATTCACTTGAATCCCAGCACGTGAATTAATTCTGTGCAACCCCGTGCTCACATATTACATTTAACCAGCACGTGAAGTGATTTGTGCTCTCCTCGTGCCTAAATACAAATCTACACTTTTTAAATACACGTGAAACACAGACCCGTTTATATCCCGTGTACTGCCACTGGTGGACCCCCGGAAGGTGCTGATGCCACCACTGCACATCAAATTGGGCCTTATGAAACAATTTGTCAGAGCTCTAGATAAGGATTCGGCAGCCTTCAAGTACCTTCAAGACTTCTTCCCTAAGCTGTCTGAGGCAAAGGTCAAAGCTGGTGTCTTCGTCGGACCACAGATAAAGAAGATCCTGGAGTGCAATGAATTCCCCAAGAAGCTCACTAGTAAGGAGAAAGCGGCTTGGAACAGCTTTGTCGCAGTGGTTCGGGGCTTCCTGGGCAATCACAAGGCCGAAAACTATGTGGAGCTGGTTGAGACTCTGGTGAAGAACTACGGCACAATGGGCTGTAGGATGTCCCTCAAAGTCCATATCCTTGATGCTCATCTTGATAAATTCAAGGAGAACATGGGAGCATACTCGGAGCAAGGCGAGCGCTTCCACCAGGATATACTGGACTTTGAACGCCGCTACCAAGGACAGTATAACGAGAACATGATGGGAGACTACATTTGGGGGCTGATTCGTGAAATTGATTTACAGTATAATCGTAAATCTTGAAAAACTACTCACTTCTAAATCTTTTGTAGTCATTTTTGTATTACTTTAGTATAAATACATGTTAATTTGGATTCATATGTTGTTTTTTTCTGACTTTATGTGAACGAAAAAACACATTCACCCGTTTTCTCATTGGAAATAGGTAAATTTCAAAACATCACTGTCCTGGTCACAAAAGCAAAGTTTGTGGGGAATAATAGCCATTTTCTATACTTTTGAGGCATAAGCAATTAGGAAATAACACTTACTACCCAGTAACAAAAATTGTGTTACATAGTGTAATACAAGGCTTAGGATAATTGACAGTAAATATACTGTATAAAACCACAACCCTACAATAGTAACTATCAGTAACGCAGTAGGCCTAGTGCTGGACAAAATCTGGAAAACAGTTTTGTGGCAGTTTTAGCAATTCCAAATGTGATATCCTGGTCCCTGCACTTTTCTTTTGATTTACAGTGCCTTGCGAAAGTATTCGGCCCCCTTGAACTTTGCGACCTTTTGCCACATTTCAGGCTTCAAACATAAAGATATGAAACTGTAATTTTTTGTGAAGAATCAACAACAAGTGGGACACAATCATGAAGTGGAACGAAATTTATTGGATATTTCAAACTTTTTTAACAAATAAAAAACTGAAAAATTGGGCGTGCAAAATTATTCAGCCCCTTTACTTTCAGTGCAGCAAACTCTCTCCAGAAGTTCAGTGAGGATCTCTGAATGATCCAATGTTGACCTAAATGACTAATGATGATAAATAGAATCCACCTGTGTGTAATCAAGTCTCCGTATAAATGCACCTGCACTGTGATAGTCTCAGAGGTCCGTTTAAAGCGCAGAGAGCATCATGAAGAACAAGGAACACACCAGGCAGGTCCGAGATACTGTTGTGGAGAAGTTTAAAGCCGGATTTGGATACAAAAAGATTTCCCAAGCTTTAAACATCCCAAGGAGCACTGTGCAAGCGATAATATTGAAATGGAAGGAGTATCAGACCACTGCAAATCTACCAAGACCTGGCCGTCCCTCTAAACTTTCAGCTCATACAAGGAGAAGACTGATCAGAGATGCAGCCAAGAGGCCCATGATCACTCTGGATGAACTGCAGAGATCTACAGCTGAGGTGGGAGACTCTGTCCATAGGACAACAATCAGTCGTATACTGCACAAATCTGGCCTTTATGGAAGAGTGGCAAGAAGAAAGCCATTTCTTAAAGATATCCATAAAAAGTGTCGTTTACAGTTTGCCACAAGCCACCTGGGAGACACACCAAACATGTGGAAGAAGGTGCTCTGGTCAGATGAAACCAAAATCGAACTTTTTGGCAACAATGCAAAACGTTATGTTTGGCGTAAAAGCAACACAGCTCATCACCCTGAACACACCATCCCTACTGTCAAACATGGTGGTGGCAGCATCATGGTTTGGGCCTGCTTTTCTTCAGCAGGGACAGGGAAGATGGTTAAAATTGATGGGAAGATGGATGGAGCCAAATACAGGACCATTCTGGAAGAAAACCTGATGGAGTCTGCAAAAGACCTGAGACTGGGACGGAGATTTGTCTTCCAACAAGACAATGATCCAAAACATAAAGCAAAATCTACAATGGAATGGTTCACAAATAAACATATCCAGGTGTTAGAATGGCCAAGTCAAAGTCCAGACCTGAATCCAATCGAGAATCTGTGGAAAGAACTGAAAACTGCTGTTCACAAATGCTCTCCATCCAACCTCACTGAGCTCGAGCTGTTTTGCAAGGAGGAATGGGCAAAAATTTCAGTCTCTCGATGTGCAAAACTGATAGAGACATACCCCAAGCGACTTACAGCTGTAATCGCAGCAAAAGGTGGCGCTACAAAGTATTAACTTAAGGGGGCTGAATAATTTTGCACGCCCAAATTTTCAGTTTTTTATTTGTTAAAAAAGTTTGAAATATCCAATAAATTTCGTTCCACTTCATGATTGTGTCCCACTTGTTGTTGATTCTTCACAAAAAATTACAGTTTCATATCTTTATGTTTGAAGCCTGAAATGTGGCAAAAGGTCGCAAAGTTCAAGGGGGCCGAATACTTTCGCAAGGCACTGTACATCTTAATGCTGTTATCAGAACAGTATTTTATGATTTGAGAACTGTTGAATTTAAGTCTGTGCTGGAAACAAGGGATACAGGGATGCCGATACATGCATTCATAACCTCTCATCTTGATTATTGTAATTCATTGTTTGTTTTGTATACCTGCCACTAAACTTAGAAACCCCCACCTTGTCTAGAAGGCAATTGTCAGACTGCTCTCTCATACTCATCTTTCTCAACATATTATTCCAGTGCTTTGGTCCTTACATTGGTTACCGAATTGATTGTAAAGTTGCTGTAATAACTTCTAAGGTCCTTCATGGATTAGGACCATCCTATCTCCAAGAACTACTAACTGATTATTGCTATTCGCTCCTTGATCAGAAAATTGCTGTTGTACTCCTCATTTGTGAAACTCTTTTTCGGTTGACATTAGGCAGGTTGAAACATTGGATTCTTTTAAGTCTAAATTTAAAACTAAGTCCAATTTTTTTTAATGTGCTTTTACATAATTGGTTGTAGCTGGAGTGTATTGTACATATGAGCTCTATTGTTTTGTTTTTTAACTTTGTACAGCGCTCTGGGATGCCATTGCGTGAAGGGCACTGTATAAAAATAAATTTGTATTGTACTGTATCCACAGTAAAATATTTAATAGAGACATTCCTAAATGAACCCTGGTATGCTTGCTAATATAACTACATAAAAAATTCTTAATGAATTCCCAGAGAGATGCTTTTCTGTCACCACTAGGTTATACATTGTGAATACATTACATTTTAAATGACTGTGTGCCAAATGTAATAATAACAGCAATTTACAAGTAAACATAAGTGCATTGCCTTTTGAAGATAGATCTTTTTTAATTGTGACTTACTTAACAATATCCAAATATGGGCAAGGCATTATATATAAAACTTTTTTTAAAAAAATACATAAATCAAGAACTTGTGAACTAAATAAGTGTTACCCTATGCAGTGCAAGTGGTAGCATTGCATCAACCCATTTCTGATGGTAAATGAAGCACCATGTTGTCCAACACAGTAATTCTGCATTGGTAGTAAAGGCAGTATCATTTATTTTAAATATGAAATCTGTATATAGTCATGAATATCAAGGTATTTAGGGATGGTTTTCAAAAGGGGAAGAAAAATAACTAGATCACTTAATGTTTTTGATAACCTGATTTACACAATTGACAGTGAAATATTCTAGGGGTAAATGTTTTTTGGAGAAAAAAAGAGTGATCTAGATCAGTTTGTTTGCAGCAATTTTACAGAATAGGCTTGATTTACATGTACAAATAAAAATATGACACCTTTTTGACATGCTTCTTTTGGTACTACCTTTCAGGCAATTTAGGTTTACATGTAGGTCTCTTAGGGAGAGAGATTCTCCTTCAAAATTCAAATGACCTAATTAATATTAAAATGTTTCTGTCAGTGTTCCAATGTGACCTTGTGATACGACTGATATCATGCAGCTTTACAATAGCTTTTTAGGTTGTGTTAAAGAAACACAAGTGCAGTGTAGTGAATTAGGTATACAATTTGTTTAAATATAAATTAGTCTCTAGTCGCCCTGTTTAAAAACATCAAAATGTAAGAAATGAGACATACCATATTTAAGTTCTGGATCATGTAGAACTCTGATTCCCTTGGACAATAACCAACATTCACACGACATGTCAAAAATATAAAACAATAATTTATTTAAGAATAAACAGGGGTGCACAACTAATCTAATATTACAGAAAGGAAAGGCTATTGGTTAGATATATGCATGAATAGTGTACAGTTCATTGATTGCATAGTCAAACGACTACAACGACCATAACATCATTAGCATACTTGGTTAATATACTAATATTAAATATGGCTTATCACACAAAGTGTCTACTTTGCATTAGTATTTTCAATACCTGTTTCTCGTTGTAATCGATCATGTCAAAATGCACGATAATTAATTCAACCTCCCATTCAGAAGGGAATCCAACATTCCAGTACCTAATTTAGCAAATTAGTTTTACTGTGTTAATTTATTTTAGACGTGTCGTACCAAACTAATATGTTATCAACCTCAGTTGATTATACATTCAAATTAACTCAGAAATGGGGCAATGATCAAATTCTCTGCATTTACAAGGCAACTCCTTTGAGTTGCACATTTCAACAAACAAAATACATTTCTTACACACTCTAAAACAGGAAGTTATATTATATTCCTTGAACAGTTTATCCACTAACTTGATAGCATTTACTACTTTCTTGAGTCAAAGTATTTAATATTAGATATGTTGAATACTTATCGATTTCCATATAAAGAAGTCCATTTTTGTAGATGAATACTGCAGCTCTGTTGGAACCAGTACTGACACTATGTCCCCAGGTTGAAAAACCCTAACAACTGCTGAGCGATTATACAAGTGCTTTTGCTCATCCTGTGCCTGTCTCATGTGTTCTCTCACGATTGGCATGACAGCTGTGATCCAGTCCTACATCTGGGAAATATGCTCAATAACACTTCTGTGTGGCATCACTTCCTGTTCCCAGGTTTCTTTGGCTATGTCTAATAACCCCCTAGGATGTCTTCCATATAAAAGTTTGAAAGGTGAAAAACCTGTGGACGCTTGGGGCAATTCCCTGACTGCAACATGGCCTTAACATGGCCTTAAGAGTCTTATTAAATCTTTCAACGAGCCTTAGTCTTAAGGTGTTTAATTTTTAATAATTTACAGCACTCTTGGGTCACCTTGGACATAAAAGGAGTCCCTTGATCGGTCAATATCTCAATAGCTGAAGTATTGCGCAGGAATACAGAGTAGCATAATCCAGCACCACTAGAATATTTTGGTGCCCCCTTGCGGATTTCCCTAATGGTCCCACTAAATCCATGGCTGTGCGTTCTGTCACGGGTGATCCCGAACCATTTATTATGTGTAGTAAGACATTGGATCCCTTTGCATGGAAAATATCAGTGGCTAGATTTCACGGTTCATCGATTGATTCAGATTCAGTTATATTAAGTCTGGCCACTGATGATGTAGAGCAAAACAGATGTTGGGTACCCGCTGATATGAAGAACAGTTTTGGCCTCCTACTGTGTTCTGGATGGATGGCATACCTCGTAAAGTGTCTCTATGTGAACAAAATGAAATGTATGAAAGAAACATGTACAGGTCCAGAATGATTGTGAAGGGTACAGAGCTAACTCTGACTCATGAAATGGGAAAAAATCCTCTTGTCATGTGTGCATGTGACAGGTGCAGAGGTGAATCACCCCTGACAGGGCCCAAGCCATGTCCGGCTTGCAGTCACCTAGTCAAACACTGTTGAATCTTGTTTGAGTGTAAAGATTCTGAGGGGATATCTTTCTCTCACTTGAATGTACATCCAAGGGATGTAAAAAAGGGTTGAATGCATGGACTGTAAATGCGGTCACCTGGTAAAATGGGCACATCTGGGCAAATTGGAAAGTGAGGAAGGTGTCCCTATTAAGCGTGTACAAGTGTCTTGTTGGTATAAAGTCCGGACCATGGCAGCCCACACCTGTGACGCGAGACGCTGGATTAAAGGGCCCGTGGTGGTCTTTGCAGAACCCACTCGAGCTGAACCTGACACAGACTTTGAAACCTGCTGGGAATGTGCAGATCTGCTGGACATGGACTGGATGATTTAAAAATGACATGTATTGATAAAATGATATGTAATGTAACTAGAAGTAGCGCTTACTAATCTTTAGTCTGTAAAAGATATTGTGAAAATACTGTGTATGCTTTCTGTGTCACCCCATATAGTAAGAAACCAGCACTGCCTGGTAAACTAGCTAGCCTCAGGCAGTCCCTTATCAAGATGCATGGCTCCAGAATTGAGTGCCAAGTTTCTGTCAGACACATTTCAGTTTGAATGTAAAATGTTGCTGTACTAAGTAGATGTGTGTTAATATGTTTGCTCTAAATAGTATAAACTGTTGTGATGACAAGGGCTAGGGGTTTCTTAAAAGTTAAAAAGAGAAAACTATAAGGACTTGAAAGAGTCAGTACAATGCCTTTTAAGTAATAAAAATAATATGGTTAGAAAGTCTTAGTTGATAAAGAATAAAGAATACTTAAATCTAGCCCCGAGCTGAAAATAAGATGTTATATTTGAAAAAAACAATGAAAAGTAACTTTGAAAGCAAAAGATAGGTTTTAGAAAAGTAAACTCTAGGTAACCTGTATTCCTGAACTTTTTGTAAACCTGTCTTTGGAAAGATCATTGCTTGGTACAGAGAGGTATTCTTGGCACAAAAAGCGGGGATCCTCTTATCAATAAACTTATGGCACCAAGGCCAGAATTAATGAGGAAAAATACCTCGTCTTAGAGGAAGGGGGGTTAGGGTATATATTTAATTAGTTGCCTGGTAGAAAGAAGCATGTAAGGTACAGGTGTAGAAATAGGGAAAGTTACTGGAAACATTTATCAACGCTAAAATTGGCAAGGGAAGAGGTGAGGGAATATATTTTTAGAAGCCAGGTTCACATAATCAATTATAACTATAACTGTTATATTATACTACAACTGTTGGTGTTGTATATATTCAAACAACACTCTTTTCTTTGTAATGCACATATAAAAAGTAGTGATTCCAGGTAGCAAGGACCTTGTGAACTCTGCTTCACCTAACTTTTCAGATGAAGGAAGGGGTCAGAAATGAGTAGATGAGATCATGGGCCAGTGTTTTGAAATTACTATTTGCCAAAAAGATAAGAACTGTCTACATAGATTGATGATTGGATTTAATTGGGGCTTCTCATTGCTTTCAATGGGGCAAAAATCCTATAAAAACCCTAGGCAAATCATATTAAAACCACCACACCACTACCACTTCTCAGCCTGGCAGGGTGATGTGGTCCTTCCTCTGCAGACTTCCGTATAGAACCAGTTGCTGTTTGATCAGAATTTAGAATTATCTGCCTTTTGAAGACAGTTCTTTTCTTTTTGTTCAAACCAGTATTAAGAGGGTGATGTATTGAATGTGCTAAAATATAGCAGTGGGTGCTGTCAGCTTTTTGCTCAGCCAGCCTGAGGGCTGCACATAATACATATAACTGAATTATTGTACTGAAGTATTAATGCTATGCTTGTAATACCTCTAGACTAGTTGTTATTACCTGCTGGGATTTTGGTGATATGCACAATCTACCAATCCAATATTAAAGGCATTTTAATAAACTGAAGGAGCACTGAACTCGCTCTGATTCGTAAAACTTCGACACAAATGAGTCTGTGTGATTTTCTTGATTAAACGAAGGTTGTATGGACACGCAGCTCGTCCAGTGCTCGAACATAAACCACTAGGAGTTTTAAACATCTCTGTCCTCCTTAACGTCTCCCCCGAGTTTAAGAGTGTGTACAGAGCAAATAATAAAATAAAAAGAGTATGTGAAAAGTGAAAACATGACAGTTCGAATGGTATTTTAATTATTGGAAGTGGTTCTAGGGACTACGGAAAGCCTTAAAGGGTGCATTATGTTGACAATCTGGACATGAAGTTCAAAGGTTACTTATATTGGCATGTAAACCTGGCCAAAAAACAAACAAACATCCAGTTATTCTGTCGGTAGTTTTCTCAACCCCTAAATGACCTCCAAACACACGACCATGTGCTAAATCCAACACAGTGTGTCTATATTGGTAAGGGACCAATAACTGCTTTTCTTCAGCTACCCCTGTTTTATTAACTCTATACAACAAATCATTATTTACTTCAAAATATGGAAAATGTAAGGGTACTTCTGGATTCACAGGTCCACCATTTATCACTATATAAACAATTTTTTTCGCTGAGCTAAATACAGGATCATGTAGCTGAGCAGTTCCAAAATTCCCAGGACTTAAATCGGGTAACTCTAACACTTCATCCGTGACATCTACATTAAAAGAGTCAACACCCTCCTGATTCTATTCTTTGCCAATACACACAGCTACAGGGTCATAAGGCTCAATTACAGGAGCATTCTTGGGTTATCATCAGTTACTTTCTGGGGTACTAAATAAATCTGTACTAACAGGAAATAAGGTGTGTAACTCTCCACTCTCTGGCCCATTGTTGGCTACAATATTTTTAGGGGGCATATCCAAACTACCTTTTGCTCCCAACACTTCAAAGAATCTAGGGAAATTCCATCCCAGTATTACCTGATATGGCAAGTTGGTCTCTTTGCGAACGTTGACGGTGACATACTGGCGAGTATCTCCATGTATACGGTAATGCTGAGCTCATGGGATTGGTTCAAATTATTAGGTTCCACTAAATGCGTGGACACCAACATAATCATGCTTCTTGAATCGTGCAATGTTTCCACCTTATTCTCTTCTATTGTTACTGTACACACATAGCTGTTAACACAGACACCACATTGCAATATACGTTCCCCCATATTACACTGCATGGCTCCTCTTTGTCTGGGCAATTAGCAGCTATGTGCATTGTTTCTTTACAACTTTATAGCACTCCCTTGCCACCTTTTCAGGCTTCCCCTAGAGTCTCCAATTCCTTTCACAGCCATTGGCTGCTCTACTACTCCCCCTACCCCAAGAACAGTCTTACCGGTTCTGTTGAACACACAAGTCTTCGGATTTTGGGGGCACTCCGGTCCGACAGGTCGTTGAAGCTCTCCAGTGGTGAGGTACCGTTCAACTTAAGCAACTAGTTGGTCCGCAGTAGTGGGGTCTCCTTGACCAACCCACTTTTGCAGTCCTGGAGGAAGTCCCCTTATGAACCTGTCAAAAACGATCCTCTCGACAATGTTGGCAGTTGTATTGGCCTCGTCTGTGCAAAAACCCACCATACGATGAAACAGGATATCATTGTCCTTGATGTAGCCATGTTGCACATTGAATATTTTTTGTGCAGTCTCGTGTCCTGGAAGAGGTAGACAGGATAGAATGTCTTTGAGAATTGCACCCTCCCTTAAGTATCACACAAAAGCGAAGAAATGTGCATCATGCCCCTCAGTGCTCAAATTAACTTCAAGTGCAAAAGCATCCATGTTTTTCAGACGTTCCACCAACGTGTTTTCTTGATTTGATTTGCCTCAGTTTCCCCACACATTATTCTCAACATATCGACTGTAGCGGCCAAAATGAAAGTCTCCCCAGTTGTGTGAGGCTTCTTGGCCTGTGCGGTACGGTAGCTCACCTCAAATCATACCCGTTGAGCTTGATCAGAGACGGACAAGGCCCTCTTGAATTGTATTTGTTGATGCGAAAATCCATATTTCCTGAGCTGGAAAAATGATTTTGGTTTCCCCATGTAGTCCTTGTGAAGGGTTTCCAAGTGTCGCTGAAATTTATTTGGCTTCATGCTTTCGCTAGATAACACCTTGTGACATTTAGGCATTTTTCATCTTTTTTCACAAAAAAAACACTGGTGAAGCCATGCTCAAGAAAAGCCTCATCATATTTGTGAGAACGTTTCTTGCCCTCTTGTTTTCCAGTCATATTCAAATCAGCAAACTCACTTTTTGAAGTTGATACTCTTCATTAAAAATAAAAAATAAATCCATGGCGCTCTTCTATAACAATGAACAAATTAAACCGAGAGTGGAATGGGGTATCTTTCAATGACGTGCTTTTGAGATTAGCGTGTGGGAGGGTTGTATTTCGTAATGAAGTTACCTGATTGGTGGAAATCAGTAGAGCCTATGCAGGCTTGCCTGCAAGATAGGCTGTGTGCTGAGAGGCTGCTACGCCTTGCAGTGTGCTGTGCAGTGTGCAAGCAGGAGAGATACTGAGGTAGATTCTCATGACCCCATCCGTTGATGGGGCAACCCCACTTGGGGTCGTGAATCACAGTTTGGGAACCTCTGCGTTAAGGAAAAGGTTTTTTGGACAAATAGGCCAAGAAGGTAATTTTATAGTGGGGTTATCACTGTGTCATCTAGAACCAAGCTTTAGAATACTGTAAGACACATTCCCATTAGAACCTATTAGTAGTAACAACAATTTCTTAAAAGGGAAGTGTCATTGGGGATGGTTAAGATCAATTAGATTTCCATTACACGAGAGTAGATGTTAAAACTTCATGCTGATTTGAACTCGGCTCTCGCCAAGATAAGCACCAACTAAGACGTAGCTTTACAGTAAACTAATGTGATCCATATGTGTCTCCCTCCATTTACGTTTCCTTCCATATGATGATGTAGATATCCTTCTGTCTGGTGTTAATGGCTGAAGTGTAATGCTGGCTCCAGGGATCAGCTTATTTTGCCTCCCTGGCGCATCAGCACACACAACGGCTGCGATGCTGGCTCCGGGGATCAACCAAAGTGCGGCCTCCCCAGCGCATCAGCATGACAACCGTCTGGATTGAGCTAAGTAGGGTACATCTCTGGGGTTTTCAAGTGGGCACCTTCCATCCTCAGTGTTTCGTCGACTAGCCCACGACACCTCAAGAGGGCTCGACGGTGATTCTGGCGTCCCAGCATCACCCCCCTCCGTCCCCCACTCAACTCAGCCCAGCTTACTTACCTGTCCCCAGCCAGAATCTTTCCGTCTCAACCACAGCCAGTTGCTGCTCCTCTCTGCTGCTTCAGATAAGTTCTTCACTGTGCGACGCAACTCTTGGCCACTGAATCCGACGTCTCTGAGAAACCGGGTTGTAGAGTGTGCCACAAATCCTCGACAACCCACTTCCACTGGGTAAACCCGAACTCTCCATCCTTGCTGTTCCGCTTCAGTGGCTAGTTGAGCATACCGCAGTTTCTTCCTCTCATACGCCTCATCTACAGCATCCTCCCATGGCACTGTTAACTCTACCAGGTGAACAAGGCGTGCTGATCCAGACCACAAGACAATATCTGGTCGAAGGTTAGTGGTGGCAATCTCAGGTGGAAAAATAAGCCGTTGACCAACATCTGCCAGCATTTTCCAGTCTCTAGCAGCTTCCAGTTGTCCTGGGCGAGGATTGGTTTTAACACCTTTTCTTGGTGGTTGCTCTCCTGGGCGGAGGAATGTTGTCTTTTGTGTGTAATGTTTTGATGGAACAGGTGGCAACTTATTGGTCATGTTACGCTTGTCTTCCAATGCTAAGGCCAAACATCGCAGCACCTGGTCATGGCGCCAAGTAAACCGTCCTTGGCTAAGAGCCACCTTACATCCTGTCAAAATGTGCCTTAATGTTGCAGGTGATGAACACAAAGGACATGAGGGATCCTCTCCTACCCAGAGGTTTAGGTTCTGTGGTGATGGGAGAACATCATATGTTGACCTGATGAGGAAACTGATCCTGCTCTGTTCCATTGACCATAGGTCTTGCCAGCCAATCTTGCGTTGTTCCACACTCTCCCATCTCATCCATTCTCCCTGTTTGGCCTGGGAAATGGCCTTTATACACCTCATCCTCTCCTCCTGCTTTTGCACCTCGTTGACTACCATCTTCCTCCTTTGAGCTGGGGCCGCCTTGTGCCATGTAGGAGGAGTTGAACTGAAACCAAGACCCCCTCTTCCATGCTGAACTTGCCCCATGATATCACCAATTCGAAGGGCAGCCTTTGCATCTTCCACAGCTTTCTTTGCCGCCCACTTTCTTCCAGTTTTCAACACAGGTGCTGCCTCCCTTACGCATTTATCGCGTGACTCTACTAATGTCATTTCCAGTCTGACCTTGGCGCACTTAAACTCCTCGGTTAGAGCAGAGACTGGTAGCTGCAGTATTCCTTTACCATAAAGTCCCACTCTGCTGAGGCAGCGTGGAACTCCCAACCATTTCCTGATGTATGAACTGATTAAAGCTTCCAGCTTCTCTACTGTTGTCAAAGAAACCTCGTACACAGTCAGTGGCCACAGCAACCTCGGCAGTAGACCAAACTGAAAGCACCAGAGTTTTAGTTTACCTGGTAGAGCGCAGCTGTCTCTTCAACCCTTCCACTGCTTGTTGTCTAACTTCTCCCACACGAACTGTGTCCTTTAGATCCCCGTCGTACCATCTCCCAAGACTCTTCACTGGCTTCTCAGACACTGTTGGTATTGCCTCACCATTAATGAAGAATGTTTTATCTACTACTTTGCCTTTAATTATAGAGATGCTCCTTGATTTAGTGGGCTTGAATTGCATTCGTGCCCATTCAATGTTATTGGTTAATTTGCCCAATAATCGATTAGTGCAGGCTACTGTTGTAGTCATGGTTGTCATGTCATCCATGTATGCTCGAATTGGTGGTAGTCGCATTCCAGAAGCCAAGCGCTCTCCTCCTACTACCCATTTTGATGCCCTAATGATTACTTCCATTGCCATGGTAAAAGCCAGTGGAGAAATGGTGCATCCTGCCATTATTCCAACCTCTAGGCATTGCCATGTAGTGCTGAATTCTGAAGTTGAAAAACTGAATTGCAAATCTCCAAAATAGGCTTTCACTAAATTTGTTATTGTCATCGGTACACTGAAAAAATCAAATGCTGCCCAAAGTAGTTCATGTGGCACTGAACCATATGCATTAGCCAAATCCAGGAATGTCATACAACATATCCTGCAAATGTTTGCTTGCCTTTACTCATTATAGCTATCGTTATTTTTTGACTGCTGTGCTGCAGGTACTCGTCATGTCGTTCCCTTGAGATCTCATGTTGCACACACAATGAGGTTGCTGTGCCATAGAAACCTGAAAGGCTGCATAGAAAAGCCACCATCAAGGTTGCAGGTTTATGAACAGTTAATTAAAAAGCCAAATGATCTTCAAAAACAGTATTAGCATTTAAATAAGATCAATTACAAAAGACGTGAATGTGGATACCTATAAGAGTAAACTCAAGCACAAGATACAGGAAGTAGTTATAATTAAGAGCAGTAGTAGAATACGGCAAAGTATGGAGCAGTTCAGTTCAAGTACAAGATGACGCAGGTACTGGTATGCTTCGATGCCATATAGTCCAGTATAGTCGAGAGTTGTGAGGTTTACAAATTGTGTCTTGAGGAGGGTGCCGGAAGGTGGTCAGGGACTGAGCAGTCCTGATATCAGTGGGAAGGAGGCGAGGCACTGAAGAGTTTGCGGATGTTGGTGATTTTGGTGGAAAAGGAGACAAAGTCATCAGCCGAGACAGTGGAAGGTGGAAGAGAGGGGGAAGGCTAAGGAGGAAGAAGGTAGAGAAACGTTTATTAGAAGACTGAATGATAGAGTGGAAGTAGGAGAGTAAGGTGATTGTAGAGGAGAAGGAAGAGAGAAGCGAGCGATAGAGATCTAAGGCAGCAGGGAGATTGGTTTTCTTCCATTTCTTTTCAGCAGAGCGCAGTTTAGTACGAGCAGAGTGGAGCACGGGGAGAGGCTAGGGGGCAAAGGGAGACGAGGCCGGTGAGGGAGGAGAAGAGGTTGGAGGTAGCCGAGTCTACAGAGTTGGGAGAGGAGTCGATAGAGGGGAGGTGTGAGAGAGCAGCAGAGGAAAAGACAGGAGAGATAACTGAAGTTTCAGTGGAAGGTGATAAAAGGGGTCAGTGTAGTAGGAAGGGATGGGATATATCAGATATAGAGAGGAGTGACTGACAGGGTGGGGGGAAAGCAGTCCCTGGTGAAGACAAGGTCCAGTTGACGGCCTGCTGTGTGAGTGTGGGGGGAGACAGAAGGTGAAGAAGGAGAAGAAATCCAACAGAGTGGTTACGGTTGGAGGAGTGGATGTTCAAGTCACCTAATAGAACAATAGGAGTGGAGGGAGGAGAGGAGGAAGTCAAGCTCATCAAGAAAGTGAGTAAGGGGTCCAGGAGGGCGGTAGAGAACAATGAGGAGGTGACAAGGGGAGGCGATTTCAACATCATGAATCTCTAACAGAGAGAGAGGAGAGAGCAGAGGGAATAGAAGAGCAGGGAGGTAGAACAGTCCTGTTCCCCCACCCCATCCAGAGGGACGAGGAGCGTGGGAGAGGACATAGAGAGAGGAAAGGATGGCTGAAGTAGTAGAGTTATCAGGGGAGATCCAGTTTTCAGTGAAGGCTAGGAATTCAAGAGAGAGGTGAGAGGCAAAGGCAGAGATAAAGTCAGCTTTGTTGGAAACCGAGTGACAATTCCAGAAGGCACCAGGGGGGGGGGGGGGGGTTTGCAGCAGAAATGAGAAGCCAGAGGATAGGAAAGAGAGGAGAGGATTACAGGGATATTAATGGTAGGGCGCAGTAGAGGAAAGGAAGTAGAAATGGCTATGGGAGAGGGTGGTGCCGCGGGAGGTGAAGACAGACAGGTACAGAGCATTAATTAATAAAAAGAAAGACATGTATGCAAACCTGGTCTGGAGATGGAGCCTTCACGTTCGTTGCTTGGATAGAACATTTTGCAGCCAGTCCTCGTTTGGACTACCACAGTTTAGGCTACCAGCCCTTTGTTGATAAGGCCCTTCGGTGAGCTGGCACACTAGGTTAAAGTCAGTACTTATATAATGCCTTGGAGGTCAAGAGCTGTGTGCATCAGGCAATCGCTTTCAAATTACTCTAATCGAGTCAGCCGAGCCCTGCTGTTACTTGGCAAATTGTTAATTCAACACAACTCGCTCACGTTGCAGCATCAAAGTAGCAACTCACTTTACAATTGAAACAAAGCTATACTTATTTCTGTACTTATAAAAACGTTCTGGTCCGTTTGCTATTCTGCTCGCAGCGTTACCATTTTTTTTAAGCAGCTAGCTAATTTTATTACACTCCTGGGTGTATAATTTGTGGCTAATTAGTTTAAGTAGCCATATTGTGTTTATATATATATATATATATATATATATATATATATATATATATATATATATATATATATATATATATATATATATATATAGCTACATTTATATTGAGTTTATTAATAATAATAATAATAATAATAATAATAATAATAATAATAATAATAATATAATAATAATAATAATAATAATAATAATAATAATAATAATAATAATAATAATCATCATCATCATCATCATCATCATCATTAAAAATACACTTACATTTTGGCATTTCTTTCTTTTTTTACTCACTGCGTCAGGTTTAACCTGGTGGATTTGGGTGATGCTCTCGCTGCTCTGACTCGTGTCTGGGCTAAATCTTGCCAGAACTGAACAGCTACGAAATTACCATATTACAGACAATTGTAGATTCATATTAACCCTCATAGGACACGTCGGAAAACGGACTTTCCTGGTAACCTGGGATCCTAACTGGAGTAAATGAATAAATGAATATGTGTATATGAAGACTTTATTTAGCTTTTCCTTTACTTCTAGCCATTGTTTGGTATAATGTGTTGTTTATGCTATGCAAAATGGATAAGACGTCCAATCCGCACAGCTGTGTCCTGCGTTCCTTTCCATTTCTGAGTTACAGGCACTTACCGATTTGCTGCGCGTCACAGGACTAGAGCACTGAATGAGGGAGTGGTAGAAAGTACGCATACGGACATGCTTGACATCAATGGAAACCCCAAAGCCTGTGCTTTTAAATGACGTTGAAACCAGAATGCTATCTGTTGAAACGACCGAGTAATAGGTAGCTTTTAACTAGCTAGTATGGTGACTGAAATAATGACGTGATAAGGTTGGGCCGGCGATACACTACGCCTGCGGTCCCTACGGACCCCAAACCTAAAACAATTTGGGAAATTCAACCAGGCTACCTGGACTACAATTATCCTTTGCATAGTGTAACAGAATGGGTGTCTGACAACTATCTAAAAGGAAACAAAAACCAAGTCACTAGATCCACATAATAACTGATACTAAATCACCGTGGGGTCCGAATGGACCCCATAGGTTACCTTATGAGGGTTAAATATAAACTAAATTAAAACGCATGGCGCACTGAGGAATAAGCACGTTCGCCTGTGTTAATCACTTTATAAAAATAATGTTCTTGATTACCCTAGTACCTTGTTTTTTGAGTGTGTCACGCTACATGAAGTGGCTAAAAACCGGGAGTTTTTTTGAGATTTTGAGCAAAATGCTGGGACACCGGGAACTTTGATGGAAAACCGGGACGTGTGGTCACCCTAAGTACAAGCAGCCCCTTTTCAAACTAGTCGAAATGTAGCTGGCTCTGGTTTTCTCTTCAGCTAGTAGAACCCTTTATAGAAGTGGAAGCTGGCAGGGTGCCCAGATATTTTCTCTCTAACAGCAACAGAAATCCCAAACACAGTCCTTGAGGGGGAGTATTAAGACTCCAGAGGAAAAAAAATTGATTTCATATTTTAAAGTGTTGCTACCCAGCAATAGGTTTTAGACACATACATATTGTTCTTCATTTAACCCACAGCACTGTAGATCATCCGGGATACTTACAGTAACATCTACATTTTACTATTATTTCCTACCTGTTTTATTTCCTATTATGCTTGTTCTGTATATTAATGATTAATGTTGTATCTGCATTAATATTGTGTCTGCATTATTTGCCTTGCTTAGTAATTACTCCAGCAACATTTTTAAGAGACTCATCAAGGCTGATTGTGAAGAAGTAAATTGGGGCACATTAGTATTGCACAGGCTTCAGAGCACAGCATGACACTATGCTTCCCCAACTTCCTGTAACACAATTAGTCTTAAAGGAGTCTCTTCAGAAGCATTTTTATTTAAACTTACCTTATTAATTGTATGAACATGGCTGTTAGCAGTTGTAGTTAACAAAATAATTCTAAATTCATAACTCTTACTTGTCAAGCATGTCCATTCTCTATATTAGTGTAGGTTTAAAATGTGCAGAAACACGTTATAGCAAACATGTATTATCATTTTAAAACATGACATTGTACAACACTAGGTGAAAGACAGTAAAAGAAAGAGACTCTTTTGATGTCTTACCTCAACATAGAACATTACTGTAGAGGTGGTCATTTAGTTACCATGGCAAATAATGATCTAAGCAACAAGGGGGTGTACCCCTGAGCCCTACATAACAGCAGCAGGTGAGGTGAAGGAGCAAGCGAGCTCAAAGCCTGACTATGGAGTGGAGTTGCTGTTATTACTTGCTTTGGTGAACATGTGAGGTGAGGGAGACACCATGTTACAAAGAAGATATTTGGTTTTTTTTATATAAAACAACAAAAAAATGGCAAAATATCAACTAATATTTCATAATCTACAGACAGGGCCAACCTTAATCTCAACAGAAAAATTGCTGGATTAAGAAAATTTAAAACGGCAGACCTGAGTAGCCCAAACGTTCAACATATTAACGAAACAATGTATTGTTACCTGTTAAGTCTACGAATTACCCATATAACTTTTGGCCTTGTTTATGTGGATGAGTATGAGTGGGTCATGTGAGTAGTCCAGACCCAATGAGAAACTATCATCATTTATGGTTGCTAAGGAATAAAAAAAACATTAAAACATTTTTTAAACATGTCTACTGGCGCCAGAATTTAATGTTGCTGGCACTATATGTTACCTAGCGTTAGAATCAAATTTGCACCCCTGAGCGTTTTGTGCGCATGTAACAAACACATTAAGGGCCTGATTTTCAAAAGGGGCAAAACAAGAACTATGTCGCAAAATGATTTCTAATACGTGATTTATGTAACAAAATCAAATTATTTATATTTTTAAGGGTTCAACAGGTGTCTACGTGACACATTTTATATCAACCCTTTGAAAGCCATATGTTTAGTGACCCCTAATCAAGTTTTAGAAATCACTTTACGAACTAGTTTTTATTTTGCTCCTTTTGAAAATCAGGCCCCAAATCACAGGGCAGTCCGGTTGAGCGCGGGCCACCTAAAGGGTGTGGGCCCTAGGCAGCCACCTCGCTCGCCTTGCCTTAAGGCTGGCTCTGTCTACAGACACAAGCACAGCTGCCATTCTTAGCCAACCAAAGCAGCTGATAGTCTGAGAGAGACAATTAATTTTAAAAATGAATAAATATACTGTACATAAATAAAGAGAAGATGCAGACATAAAATGTCAAAAAGTTACATCTAATGGAACCCTGCTTAATTTAACTGTCTGGAATATGCTTTTCTTATTTTGCAACATTACAATGTGGTCTGTTTTGTATTTGTGCATGTTTTTTTTCACATTCAGAAACTAATTATGCAGGCAGTACACTGGAGCACAAAGCTATTTATTGTTAATAACATATCCATGAAACTGTATTACTGTAACAAGCTATTGATCTAGACATCCCAGAGATGTTCAGATAAACCAAAAAAAAAACTTTATTACCAGTCCTGATATGGATTGATGGATTGAAGCAAGGAGACTAGCATGCTTTTGAAAAATTCACATTTTATTGTATTGCCCCAACATGACCCAGAAAAATTTAGAAATTCACCAGTATTGCTGTCAGAGCTTGAAGTTTGCTGGTTGAGAGATAGAAAGTTGATAAAAAAAAAGTGTACCTCAGCTGTACATGTCTATTAATACATGGTTGAAAACACTTCTAAATTAATCAAATTGCATAGCTTTGTATATACAGTACCTGCTACAAATCCATTATGCCAGTAAATATGCTGTGGTAGAGGGGCCTTTCTGGGCAGCTTAACCACATTATCACTTTCTTTAGTGGTCTTTCAAAAACAAAATACAGCTGCAACTTCAGTCCATGCCAGATCATATGCGACTTACACTTAACCCCTAAAATTAACCCCAACATCTAACCCCTAAACCTTACACCTAAAACTAATTCTGTTACTATTATTTCAACACTAACTCTTACTATTACTTCAAACCGTTTAGTTTGCAACCTCTATAGGCCTCTAGTCAGTGGCTACTACATCGAACAGTGTCTCTCATCGTACCTTATCGTAATACTGCCGATTGAAACTTCATAAGACCCCCATCAAACGATTACTATTAACAATAACAATAAACGTAACGAAGCGAAAACGTCAATTTTACGTAACTTATGTATTTTTGTATTATAAATTCAAACTTCAAAGTGAAAAAATTCCCCCAACACACTCTTTGTAGGCTGTAAAATATTTAGTTGCAATTTAGTTTACATCAGAGCAATATCATTGTAAATAATGTCCTTTATTTTTCAAAGACTGGTTTTATGGTGTTTGACGTGAAATACCTGTGCATGCAGGACGTGTGCATGGCATTGACTACATAAATATATATTTATTTTTTATCTTTCATTGATTTGTTCATTATTAGGGGAGACCCTGTCTTTTTCATACAAGGGACATTTTGAAACAGTGTTGATGAAGATGATTGTTATTTAAACACAGATGACTGTAGTACACGACTGCAATGGGAATGTCAGAGTATATGGTAATATGCATATCACTGTGTGCATCATTACATATTATTATAGTTATCCATATCACTGTATGACACTTTCCCAATAATAATGAATCTCAGTAGCTGAAAAAAGAAGCACATGAGGAACATTTCTATGTGGCTGGGTTCAGAAAATAATGATGAGGATTATTTAAATCAATGTGTAGGCGCTCCCCGGAGCAGATCTTGAGATGTATTTATTTGAAAAAATACACTAATATTATGCCTTGATTTGATTAAACCACCATTATTTAATAGATCGTTTAAAAACATAATTATTACAGATATTTAGCAGACGAATAATGACGTCTACTACAACCTGCGCACGCATGACTGCACGTCTTTAGGATTCAGGCTGCAGAGATACCCCTCTCACTACATTCGACGCTCAACGCCCTGCACTAAAAGGTAATACGCAGTAATGTTTTAACCTATATTTCATAAATAACTTAATAATTTCTGTATTTTCCGCTTTATTTTTCTTAAAATGACCTAGTAAAGCTTAACGAGCAACAATTTGGCAGAATTTTCTATTTTTGAATGTATGAGTTAAGTGTACCGTAACCCAATGAGCATTAGAACAAGTAAAGATCTAATTCAGTAATCCTTTTACTAGTAACTTTGGAAATAAAATAAGATTGTGGCGAGTCTGCTTGAAGAACGGCTTCTTTTCAGAAGTCCAGGTGCTTCAGTTCGTACCGCTGCACTCCCACCGCCCCAACAACGAAGAGGGAGGGCCGAGCGGAACTGACGTCACTGACAGTAATGTAAACTGTTGGAGTGATCCATGGTAACAGCATTCAGCAGTGCAGCAACCGGCCAAACTGACAGACGTAGAACCGAAACACAGCCACAGGAATCAACGAAGAGGGCTTGTAGTACTGTAGAAACCAGAGTTCATTTCAGAGTTATTTCCCACCTGGAAACAAAAGACACAAACGAGTGCTTTAAGAAGAGAAAATAACAGAGCTTGGTCTGGAATTGCAATCATGATACACGAGCTAGACTAGGTGAAATGAATCAGGCTGCTGCTGGTGATCTACATAGGAATTTGAAGAATCTGATTCACAACAACCTGTCAATGCAATGTGAAAAATCTGCAGACAATTTGTTAATAATATCGTGCGTGTGTATATATATATATATACTTAAGACTTGCGTGAAGGAAAAAACGTTTTCAAACTTAAAGTAGTGCCATTGTTTAATTTCATTCATAAAAGTAAAGCAGCATTTTGCCAGTTACCTTTGCAAACAATGCCATAATTCAATGTTTTTGCTGATGAACTTCGCATAAACGAGTTCATCTGTATTTTTGCCTTTGGGGGGTAATCTGTTGTTGTGACAATACTAACAATATAATATAATAACTGCATTTGAAGGATTGTGAAGATGGCGACTGGAACGGGCTGGCAGCAGTACTACAACAGTGCTGGCAATTCTTCCACTGGAGCTGGGAAATATAATTCTGCCACAACATCAACAATGTCCTACCAGACCGGGTTAAGTATGGAATACACTCCAGACCTTCATCTTAAAATAAGCAAGAAAATAGCACAACTTACAAAGGTACCGTGTTTTTTGTACTTTTTATTATTTAAGTGTAATAGATTTGTGCATGCTTTTTTGTATTATTAAATATTTGTGTGCAGTATATAGTTACTTAAAAAAAAACTGAACTATGGTTTGTTTCATGCATGAGAAGGGGCCCTTGACCCTGTTTGTGACTGGACAGTTCACTTTGAGAATGTGGAAGATAGCAGTAGTTAGCTTCCAAGGGAGACAACAAGGCTGGAGATGAAATGGGCTTATATTATTACCTAAAGGTAATTTGACGTTATATGTTATTATGCATCTTCTGTTTTATTTTTCAAATTAAGGATAGGGGTAGAATAAATTGCAGTGACAATTACAATGAAAATCTAAAATGAGAAGGATTTAACATTTGTGGTTGTGTATAAAGATGTCGCTGACACAACGAAATAGTATATTTTCAGGGATTTGTGCCAGCAGGCTTGCTCTGGTTGTACAGTGACCATGTGGCCATGATTTATGGCATTACAAGTAAAATCATAAGGAATTCCAAACCACAAGCGCGCAGTGCCACCTGTACTCTAAATTCTTCATCCCCCGGGAGTGATTTTTTGACGTACAAAACATTTGATCATACACGTTTAAGCAGAATGTTGAATTACAGTGTAATTGTGAATTGTGCTTTTCTGTGAATAACTGTTGCAACGTGGTACAGTATTCAGGAATGCTAAGCAAAAAACGCTTTAAAAAAACTATTTGCAATAGATATATGTGTGTGTGTGTGTGTGTGTGTGTGTGTGTGTGTGTGTGTGTGTGTGTGTGTTCAATTCCTAAACATTTGGTTTTACAGTTTAACCATTTACTGTAGACCAAAACACACAATTATAGACTACAGTTTATTCAGACCTAAGAGACACCCAGTGTAGTACTGTAATTTGCATCGACAGCTGGAGCGACATTCCAAATTAGAGTAGTATTATGTAACCGTTTATACGTGTGTTTCTCTGATATTAGATTGATGCCGTTTAAACCCTACTGTGCATTTTACCAGTAATGTAACGGCTACACTTGTTCTGTAAGGCTATTCTTTGTAGCTATGGAATGTAGCTAACTACATCCCATTTTTTTTTATTTTTTTTTATATAAAATATAGTTGCTACTCAGTAAGCAGTGTACAGACTACTTAAGGTACAGGTAAATTGGAAAAGTGATCAAAGTGAAAATATGCTTGGAATACAATTCTGGAACCAAAGGTAATAAACAGCAATACTATCAACTACTTTTAACAAAACAACATTCAATAGTCTTAACTCTTTAATCAGCACACCCTAGTGTCAGTGTGGGTACATGATATTTAAATGATTTACACAGAATGTCTTGCATTTTATCAGTAGCTCTAAATAGAGCATGAACCAATCCATTTACTGTATTTGCTATTGCTTCCAACATTGTAACTGCAATTCTTTATGTTCATCCCTTAGGGACATTGAACGTTCATCCATAAAAGCTTTGTGGGAGCAGGTGAAATTATGCTACTAAAGAAAGACGATTGTACTCCCACTGACTCGTTAGGCAGCGTATCTTAAGTTCTGTCGGGTTTTATTGCTTACTTGTTAGCAAAACTGCATTTAAAAAAAAATACAGAGGGCATACAGTAGCATAATTCCATGCTACAGTACACCTGTTTGTACAAAGTTTGTACACAGTGCTGCATATATTTCACTCAGGAGAAACCTGCAGTGTGTGCTGTTCATCTAAAGTATATAGGACCATTACTTTATTTGTGTTTGCCCCATGGCTGCAGTATAATTTAACAGTTGCCAAACGCAGAAAAATCTGCAGTGTGGTTTCAAAAGATCAGTAGCCTACAGTATTGATCTTCTAATCTACAGCACAGGTTCTGTTGACCTTTAAAAATGTTTTTTTTTTTTTTTTTTTTTAAAAGCAAAATTTAAAAGTTGTTTATAGTCAAGCTTAAGTATAGCATGTACTATTTGGTTATTTATTATTTAGTTAATCTTTGAGAAAATGTTGGTAATATTACTTATGCTCATTAAACTGTCTTGCCATTTATTATAGGATGTACAGTACATTTCCATCTCCAAGCACTGATCTGCTCCACAAATTTGTATCCAGTAATTTTATGATTTACACATTCTGCCAAGCATGTTGATACACAGTCTATTTTATTTTTACCATGTTGTTTCTTAAGATTATAGAATAATTATGTTTAGGGACTGAAGCATAGAATATTTGAATAGAAAAGCCCCCAGTGTTCTTTTCCATTTCAAAGTATTTGTAATAACTCTAAACATATACAGACATAACTTGCCTGTTATCCTG
Organism: Acipenser ruthenus; assembly: GCF_902713425.1. Classification (NCBI taxonomy): domain Eukaryota; kingdom Metazoa; phylum Chordata; class Actinopteri; order Acipenseriformes; family Acipenseridae; genus Acipenser; species Acipenser ruthenus. The sequence goes on along the minus strand of NC_081194.1, from coordinate 54,372,038 downwards.
TAGGTTGGAGGAAAATCGAGCAAATACCGTTGTTATAGTAGCACGAAACTAAACCAATCATATGTCGTCTAAATAAGAATTAATAACACATACAGTACTTATAGGTTTTCCATCCTGGAAGATAATACTGTACGACTATATATTGACTCTTCATTTTGTAACATTTTTAGTGGAATTGAGTGTCATACACAGTGCTGTATTTCTGTAGAGCACTGTCATTTTAAGTTACATGAAAAAAAACATGTAACTTAAATCTTTTTTTACGCTACAGTTAAATCTGAAAAACATTATTGTTCAGCAATTAAATCGGAGTTAAAAAAAAATAAAACATTACACTATGAGAGCCAATCCCTCCGCCTCCTCTGAATACAATGCCAAAAAATGTACACACATTTAAAAACTTTTAAGAATGTGTTTGTTACCATTTATGTTTAGCTAAATCTGGACTTTGTTTTGGTTAAATCTTGGATAACGTACAGGATTTAAAATCCGGGTAGAAATACCTGGAAGCCACCATTTCAGCTCTTTTCACTGCAGTTTCACTGACACTCGCCATTTCAAACATAATTTCTCTAGTTATACAAGTCCTAGAGTGATCGTCAATGACTCATTTGAAAGGTAAGAACTTGGACTAATTAGCTGTCATTTATGTATTTATTGTAAAATGTCTATCCTTTAAATAAAATATGTTTTAATTTTTACCGACCTGCCCCATTCATAGTTGCGCCCCCCCTTACTGACTCTCTGCACCCCCTGAGGGGGGCACACCCCACACTTTGCACACCACTGGTCTAAACCACAATGCAAAACAGCTCCCCCCCCCACACACACACAATAAAAGCTGTTTGTCTATTATTATTATTTTTATTATTATTTATTTCTTAGCTGACGCCCTTATCCAGGGCGACTTACAATTGTTACAAGATATCACATTATTTTTACATACAATTACCCATTTATACAGTTGGGTTTTTACTGAAGCAATCTAGGTAAAGTACCTTGCTCAAGGGTACAGCAGCAGTGTCCCCATCGGGGATTGAACCCACGAACCTCCGGTCAAGAGTCCAGAGCCCTAACCACTACTCCACAATAATTATGTATTCCGGCGATCACCACATGGGTCGAAATCCTTTAGCACATGAGTGCCAAACCCGTAAACTGACTTACACTCATGCGATTCCGCAGCCAAGTTTTCAGTCTTCGTAGTGCACTAAATAATCTTTCAGCCATAGCAATGCTTACTGGCAAGAGTTGTGTTGATATTAGGGTAGAATGTGGCACTCAAACTAGAGAGTGTTGAGAGAATGCTGTTCGGCTTGTTTTTCTCTGGGACAGCTATCCACTTTGCCTTCCAGGTTGGACTGGATGGAGAGGTTAAGTCTTGTATGCATTAAACACATCCAACACGATGGTCTCAGTTTCCATACCATGCAATTTAGTTGGTATGAAGTACTGAGCAAGAAAGCGTGGGCGGCATTTAATAAGTTGCTCTGTCAGTTCTGAAATTACATGGTCCAAGAAGGAATAAAGATATTTTTCTTGTAGTTATCTAGTGGCTTTAAAGCACTAACATTGCTCCCCTGAGTTTGTCTTCCACAAATCCTTGGCACGAATTCTTCAACAAATGCACAATTTGCTAGACATTTCACCTCATCATAGAGTTTAGAAAAATTGGTGTTGGCACCCTGGCTCATGCTTTTTAGTACATCAACCACAACAATTGCTTCTTCACATGCTTGAATCAAGTCGACATCCTCACATTGCAGGAACAAATGAAGATGCTTTGTGAGTTGCAGAATTGACATAGAAATGGAATACAGAAATCTTTCTGCATCGTTGTCGAACTCAGCAATTTTCTCCAAAGTACCGATAATCACAATATATTTTGCACAACAAAATCTCATGTGTAAAAAAATAACATGAAACTACTAGAAGTGAAACTTAACCTAATAACCTTTAAAGGAGTTAACAGAAGCCAGGCAGCATATACTTTACTTGTACTTATCGTATCAGAAAAGAGCTCATAACCCTAGACAGCTGTACTTTTTCCTCTTGTCAAGCGCGTTTTGCCTTCCTATGCAGGGTACCTGACAATTGTTACATTTTACTCCCATCTTGTCAAAGAATATTTTTTGAAGAGCAACGTGATGCCGACAAACAAATCTTTCAGTCATCTGGCAGATATGTAGGCATTTTATGGGTTAAGTTGAAGCAAACAATCAGCATAAAAAAATAAACAGGCTAATGGGAAAACTTTCAAAATGTTGCCCCCCCCCCCCATTGAAAGTTTTGTACACAATTGTATACACTGCGTATGCCTGGCTACGCCCCTGTGTATAGGTTATATTTCAATGTTTAAGCAAGGGGTAGAAGTTTTAGTTTAACGGAAAGTTAAACTAAATGTAATGTTTAAAAGTAAACCAATAAGAGTTGCAAAATGTGTTTTTTTAAATAGAAACTAATAGGAACTTTTGAACATACTGAAATGGAATCAACACTACAGTTTTTGAAATAGTGTTTCCTTGAGGGAATGTTTGAGAGTAACACAGTTCTGCCCTGTTTAAAAGTAAACCAATAAGAGTTGATAAATGCATTCTTTATATATAAACTAGTAGGAACTTTTGAACGTACTGGAATGGAATCAACACAAGAGATTGTGAGATGGCATTTCCTGGGGGGAATGTTTAGTGGTAACGCAGTTCCCCCTTCAGCACGAAAGTGAGTATCTTGTTGTGGGTGCTCACACAGCAAGCGCCCAGTCCCTGAGTTCATGTTGAATGTCTGTACTGTATTGTTGGTCCCTGATTTAAAGTCTCCTTGTTGAAGACTTTGTCATGTCGATAATTCAGAAATTTGAAATATCCCCTTTTACTTTTTCAGTGGCGAGGCTACAGTGGGGGCTAAGGTAAACTTTGGGATGGCTTCATCCCACATTTTAAACCTAACATTGAAATGTATAGCAACTAATTCAAATACTGTGTGCCAAGTATTTTGTAAAATTAGAACCATTAGTTATTATAATCAATGATAGATGTTAGTATTACTGTTGATTAATGTTGATGCAGTACCATGATCATTTTAATCAATTTCACTGTAAACGAGAAATAGGCCTAATTTTACTTTTGACAAAAACAACATAGGAACAAAGAATTTAACTTATTAGTAAATGTTGCCTATGAGAATTACATTTTCTTGTACTGTAAAATTCCATTCTTTCCACATTACATTATTTTTGCAACACTACAGTCTTCCCCTTAATGTTTGATTGAAAGAGGCTCAGCAGCTTTCTTATTATCCCCCCCAGCTTTTTTTTTTTATACCGCTGGCAGTGCCCATCTGCTCTCCAGCTTCAGCTATGAGATTGAAAGCCTTTTTCTGGTTCCCCTTGGAGTTTGTTATATTGAGTAATGTTATCTTCTCTATCCACCGGACAGGTGGCCAGCCTGCCGTAGTGCTCTCATTTCTTTTAGATTTACTCTTAGCCGGCTACAGTATCATGTCTATGACCTTCCAGTTTTTTCAAAGGTGGCACTGTGCCATTTGGTAAATTATGTGTGTCATGGGTTATGGACTGTACCAAGTGTTATGGACTGTACAGTATTGTTGTTTTTATGATTTTAAAATATAAACTACATTACAATGAACAACCAATGCCAAAACAGCATGTTTTACTTGAGCGAGAGACCACCATTGTTGCTTTTCAATTAAGAGAGAGCAAGAGAGAGAGGTGTAATGTTTACCGGTTCCCGTTCCTTGTTTATTGTTTTGGTGTCATTCATTGAGAATGACACCTAAACATTCACGGCACTGTATATAGATAGATAGATAGATACCGTATTACTTTGAATTCACGCTGCAGCGTTTTTTTTAATTGCTAAAAACAGCTTCAGCGGCGGTAATTAGAAGTACTACGGTTTTTGAAAGGCTCCATTTTTTACATGGTAAAAAGAACAGGCTATGTGGTGATGGGTTTCACCCTGCTCATCCCGATATTGAAGATTATTGAGAGTGGCGTTGTGGCAAAGTGGTTTGCAGTGTGCAGGTGTAGTGGTGATGCGGTACTCAGGAATGATAGACAAAAATACAGTTCACGGTCAAAACAGTTCTTTATTCAGCTGGGTTGCTTGGTTTGCAACCTGAAATAATAATACCTGGCTCTACACAACAATGTTTATTGCACAGGTAAACCACGGGGTTCAGTCTCGAAATAATAACAGTAATCACACACACTTAGTACAAACACACAATCACAAGTCCAATAGTGAGTGCTCCTAGTGTAAGTGGTGAATTAATACAATTGGTGACAACAATGGTGTAGAGTGGTCCGGGGTGGGTGCTGGCTTTTAGTGATCCTGGATTAGTTAGCCGTCTACAAATGACAAACGTAACAGTTTAGTAGACATACAAAATAACACAAAACACTTGCGGTACTTTTTCTCTCGTACGTCCTTTTCAAGTCTTTCTATAACAAAGGAACAGATTGCTTAACCACATCCCCTGATATACCCTCAGTCACGCCCCCTTCAGTAGTGAGTGCAATCATGTATCCTCCAGTCCATGACTGACACATTGCCTACCGCATTAAGGGCCTGACCCTGGAATGAACTGCCAAACAATCCAGATATTTCAGTCCAGGGCACACTATTTCTGTTATACAGCACCCTCAAAGGTCGGGAGGGAGATTGTTGGCTGGATTCATTCATTCTCTGTCACAGGCTTCTATTACAAATCTGATATCTGAGTGCAGTGCTTATTCAAGGGCGATGGTAATTCACAGTAATACGGTGTATGTATGTATGTATGTATGTATATGTATGTATGTGTGTGTGTATGTATATATACACATATATATTTTAGCTCAAAATTTTCAAAAAAAATTTTTAAAAAGTTTTAGGCAGGTGTGAAAAAATGCTGTAAAGTAAGAATGCTTTCAAAAATAGACATGTTAATAGATTATATTTATCAATTAACTAAATGCAAAGTGAGTGAACAGAAGAAAAATCTAAATCAAATCCATATTTGATGTGACCACCCTTTGCCTTCAAAACAGCATCAATTCTTCTAGGTACACTTGCACAAAGTCAGGGATTTTGTAGGCATATAGTCAGGTGTATGATTAAACAATTATACCAAACAGGTGCTAATGATCATCAATTCAATATGTAGGTTGAAACTGAAACAGAAACAGCTGTGTAGGAGGAGTAAAACTGGGTGAGGAACAGCCAAACTCAGCTAACAAGGTGAGGTTGCTGAAGACAGTTTACTGTCAAAAGTCATACACCATGGCAAGACTGAGCACAGCAACAAGACACAAGGTAGTTATACTGCATCAGCAAGATCTCTCCCAGGCAGAAATTTCAAGGCAGACAGGGGTTTCCAGATGTGCTGTCCAAGCTCTTTTGAAGAAGCACAAAGAAACGGGCAACGCTGAGGACCGTAGACGCAGTGGTCAGCCAAGGAAACTTACTGCAGCAGATGAAAGACACATCATGCTTACTTCCCTTTGCAATCGGAAGATGTCCAGCAGTGCCATCAGCTCAGAATTGGCAGAAAACAGTGGGACCCTGGTACACCCATCTACTGTCCGGAGAAGTCTGGTCAGAAGTGGTCTTCATGGAAGACTTGCGGCCAAAAAGCCATACCTCCGACGTGGAAACAAGGCCAAGCGACTCAACTATGCACGAAAACACAGGAACTGGGGTGCAGACAAATGGCAGCAGGTGCTCTGGACTGATGAGTCAAAATATGAAATATTTGGCTGTAGCAGAAGGCAGTTTGTTTGCCGAAGGGCTGGAGAGCGGTACACGAATGAGTGTCTGCAGGCAACAGTGAAGCATGGTGGAGGTTCCTTGCAAGTTTGGGGCTGCATTTCCGCAAATGGAGTTGGGGATTTGGTCAGAATTAATGGTCTCCTCAATGCTGAGAAGTACAGGCAGATACTTATCCATCATGCAATACCATCAGGGAGGCATCTGATTGGCCCCAAATTTATTCTACAGCATGACAACGACCCCAAACATACAGCGAAAGTCATTAAGAACTATCTTCAGCGTAAAGAAGAACAAGGAGTCCTGGAAGTGATGGTATGGCCCCCACAGAGCCCTGATCTCAACATCATCGAGTCTGTCTGGGATTACATGAAGAGAGAGAAGCAACTGAGGCTGCTTAAATCCACAGAAGAACTGTGGTTAGTTCTCCAAGATGTTTGGGCCAACCTACCTGCCGAGTTCCTTCAAAAACTGTGTGCAAGTGTACCTAGAAGAATTGATGCTGTTTTGAAGGCAAAGGGTGGTCACACCAAATAATGATTTGATGTAGATTTTTCTTCTGTTCACTCACTTTGCATTTTGTTAATTGATAAATATAAACTATTAACATGTCTATTTTTGAAAGCATTCTTACTTTACAGCATTTTTTCACACCTGCCTAAAACTTTTGCGCAGTACTATATATATGAAACAATTAATATATATATTGAAACAATTAACCAACTGTATAATGTTTTGGGGATAGAAATAACTGGTTAGCCATCCAGGGTGATACAGTACACAACACTCAATGATTTTATGAGTTCAAAGCTTCTGTGTGTTATTCACCACATTTGGCAAAAGAAATGCAAGTGAAGAATGATTACAATATTTTTTTCAGCTCTTGTAGCGCTTTGCTGTTTCCCTTTTGACTGTTACAGCTGAGTGTGGTTAATGCTGTATTGATTGGAGCAGGTCTGTCACATGAAGGATGTTACATTGCTTCTTTTGAAGTTTGGTATTGAGCAGCGCCTGCTTTGTAGCATGGTTACCAGCTGCAGTGCTTATTTTATGAGCTCTTTTGATGTTTCCTTTCTAAAAAAAATATTTTGGATTCTGCATATAGAAAAAAAAACAATTGTCTGTAGGCTAATGGTGGCTTTGATAAAAAAAAAAGAAAAGCATGGAGCATTTTCAGATATGAAGATTAACTCTTTCTGGTTGTGTTTCCTTCCTTTAATACTTGCTTCTCTAGATTACTTGCCACTTACTTTGTGAACAGGAAGTTTACCCAAAACACCAAACATAAATGGTATTAGTAGTTGGGCAGAGGATACTCTTCCCCTCTTTGCCAGAACTCAACCCAGCATGGTATTATTGTAGGGGACACTGTACTATTAAGGGTTAATCTGTAGTCCTGTCTACTCTAAACAATATATAGTAGATATATTGTAGACAGCCAATCAGAGTTGATTAAACAGGGTGGAATATTTAAAATGGATTACATACTACATTCTGATTGGCTAGCTGCAGGTTACAGTAGCAGCAGAAAAAGCTGAATTATTTGAGGTGCGATAGTACTGTATGCTGTTCTAAGCCACCACCTTTTCAGTGTGCCAAAAAATAAAATGTTTTGTAGCCCAATAAGTTGTTCTCTTCTCCGACTATCTTCGTACTGGTAATCCACATCACCTATAGTCCAGTACTTACCTCCCCTAGTACAAGCTCTTCAAAAGAGAGTGTGGAAAGTTAAGATTTAACAGAATAGAAGATCAAAGTGCTTTACACAGTGGAAGCAGACTTGTGTGGTGAATTAGTGGGCTGATGAGGGAGTCCTACAGTTTTGCTGTCTGAGCCATGTCAGGCCTTAGACACAGAGCATTCCATTTGTGCTTTCTCCAGCAAGCTTATGTTCTGTAATGACACACTCGACACAGAAGTAATTAAAAAAAGGATAAAGGTATAAATTATGAATGTTGCAATATAAATTATTTGACAAGCATAGACTTAGAGTTTGATCACATGCAGAAGTCATTAAGGCATATGGAATGGGTAATATATAAACATATTTCCTTTGGAGGAAAACATAATCTTGGAATTTAAGTTTTTTGGCAGAAGCGATGTAAAAACAGAACGGCAAACAGAAAGCCTTAATTTGTCTCCGTACCCTTTTTTTGTCAGGAATTTTATAAACCAGAATGTCAAAACACTAAGGACCCACTTCAATGAAACTGTAGCCATTGTTGATTTTTTTTAAAAAAAAATGTATGTACATTTCGTACTGTAACAAGTTTTATAGCATTATATTTATTCTCAACTCTTTCAGAAAATATCTGTTAAGGGATTCAAGCTCTAAATATCTGAACCTTGTCTTTATGCATATTCAGTAGGGCTTGAATTGTGTTGTCCATATTTCTTACAAGTGCCCAAAATACCGCAATAAAATACTCACCTTTTGGAGAAACATATTGGATTTGAGCCATTTCTTAATTGAAACGTCATGGAGCCTGTTCATTGTGCAACAAGTTGAACCTCCTATTTTAGGTCCTTTTATTGTGTATATTGTCATGTGTTGCCGTGAAAGTCAGACAAATACAGTTGGTTTCGAATGACCACTACAGCTACAGTTGGTACAAATTAATGAATGAAAAGGTATTGCCTGTAACCTAAAGACACAAAAATATTGAAATATCCACTAATAGTTATATGCTTTTGAAAAAGGAAGCTAGACAGTTCAGCATCATCCTGTCTTTCATGTTTTGTCACTCAGACTCCAGCATTATGAAGGGGAGACTGGATTGAACTTTGGACCCTGAAATTAGAGCTCCCACTTTTCTCCATCTCAAGTTGAGGGTCTGATCTGAAAGTATGTGAGTCAGCCTCACTTTTAGAAGGCAGACATACATGATAAAACATCTCTGGAATGAGCTCTCATTGTTATCTATTTTGTTTCAGAGAATGCAGAGCAACAGGTAGTGATTTGAGTGGGTGTATGCTGTTAAAAATAAGACGTTTGATCTATAGGCCTAATGGTGCTTGATTTTTCATTGTTAGTCACTGCCATTAAATTCTCAGTACCATTTAGCCTACATGGCCACTAATACTCAACTTGTAGGCTATATTTTCAAAGGCATCTACCATATAACAAAACATTTTAATAATAAAGAACAAAAGATGAAAGATAAAACATGAAAAAATGTTTGTTTAAATGCATTAGTTTATTTATTTATCGGAAGGCGTTGTCGCTCATACACTGGAAATAATTAAATCATTAGTTTCATCATAAATTAGAAAATGTCGGCTTCCAGTTGATTTATATGGAGATCATGCAATAAAAAAAAAACAGCTTATTACTGTAACTGTAATGTATGGTTAATAGATACCTTGAATACAATAATGTATGAATTTATATTGTGTTCCCTAAAAGTTCTCCTAAAAAGCCAATTTAACTTTAAATCGATGAGCAAACAGAATTTGTTGTTGGCTAAAAACCTTCATTACAGTGAATAAATATAGATTTTCTTTGTAGATTAGAAACTGCAGACATTTTATGTATAAAATACATTTAAATAAGCTTAACTAAATGCACTTGTGCTTTTGTTGCTAGGCAACTGGAGTAATATAACAGAATAGATCAACATCCTGTTAGAGATTTCTTGAGAAACTGAAATAAAGGCGATTCTGGGAGCATATCTTATGCCTCTCTCTTACTATATTTGTGCACGTATTAGATCTGTGCACATGACTGTGCATTGATTCCCTGCATTCCTGTTGATTTCTTTTAATTTTGAAAACTTCTATACTTGAAGTAAAAAACAAAACAAAAAAATGTTGTATAATTTATTTAATTTTTTAATTACATTTTTTGGGCAGGGTGGATACATATTTTTTGATACAGTGCACTATGGTAAAGTTATTTAAAATTTGGTTAATCTTTAGCAACATCTTCAGGTATCTCTATGCAGTTGTATATGTTACACTCATAGTCAGGATTCGGTCAGTGACCAAAAACAAAGAACGAATGAATGGTTATTTTGGTCTTTGAACAAATTATTTGGCTCAAATTGCAAAATGGAAAATATCAAACAAGCAAAGAGAGAAATACAAAAAAAAGAGGCAGCTTCTTCGGTCTTGCAAAATGTGCTTTAAGCAAATGCACAGTTGCCGAACAGATTTTAAAGATGCTGCTCAATTTGCGATTAGCAATTAATTTCGGGGTGATAAAAATGGGCATCAAGTGAAATACAAACTTTAATACCATTTTTTTTTATTTAATGAACATAAAATCAGTAAATTATATTTATAAGATACACATCATTGATTCATTATTTATGTATTTATTATTTATGCAGGAAGTTAACCCATTGTGACCGTGGCCTCATTTGCAAGGGGGTTGTGGTAAGCAATTTAGGAGGATAGTGAACTCAAACATTAAACTCCAAGCGAGTTTGAAATAATGTTTGTAATGTTCTCGCCTTGTTATTTAGAAAATACAGTTATAAATGAAAAAATGAACACAATTAAAAATGTATTGTTTTATTCATAAATGTATTGTTTTATACTGTATACTCAGTATTTCAACTGCAAAATCAAATGTCAATCCATGTTTGTCTGATCACTGTTTTTTAAGCAAAAGAAAAAAGAAAGAAAAGTATGCTTCTTAAACATTTAATGTTTTCATAAATCATAGGAAGGGATGAACTACCACTTTTTAGAAAACAGGTTTTGCAGACCCTGATCAGCACCAGACAGTGCTGCGCCTGTGGAATAAAGACAGAGACTGCTTTTTGACAGCAAGAAACCCTTCTTAAAGGTTTTTATTTGAGATGATGCATTTTCAAAATAAACTATATTGAGAGCTCCACTGGGCTACTGAGTCTCATTTTAAAACACTATTTTGATTGTTTAGATAATAACAGACAAATAAAATGTAAAGTAGTTCAATCAAATTAGATACAGTGCCTTGCGAAAGTATTCGGCCCCCTTGAACTTTGCGACCTTTTGCCACATTTCAGGCTTCAAACATAAAGATATGAAACTGTAATTTTTTGTGAAGAATCAACAACAAGTGGGACACAATCATGAAGTGGAACGAAATTTATTGGATATTTCAAACTTTTTTAACAAATAAAAAACTGAAAAATTGGGCGTGCAAAATTATTCAGCCCCCTTAAGTTAATACTTTGTAGCGCCACCTTTTGCTGCGATTACAGCTGTAAGTCGCTTGGGGTATGTCTCTATCAGTTTTGCACATCGAGAGACTGAAATTTTTGCCCATTCCTCCTTGCAAAACAGCTCGAGCTCAGTGAGGTTGGATGGAGAGCATTTGTGAACAGCAGTTTTCAGTTCTTTCCACAGATTCTCGATTGGATTCAGGTCTGGACTTTGACTTGGCCATTCTAACACCTGGATATGTTTATTTGTGAACCATTCCATTGTAGATTTTGCTTTATGTTTTGGATCATTGTCTTGTTGGAAGACAAATCTCCGTCCCAGTCTCAGGTCTTTTGCAGACTCCATCAGGTTTTCTTCCAGAATGGTCCTGTATTTGGCTCCATCCATCTTCCCATCAATTTTAACCATCTTCCCTGTCCCTGCTGAAGAAAAGCAGGCCCAAACCATGATGCTGCCACCACCATGTTTGACAGTGGGGATGGTGTGTTCAGGGTGATGAGCTGTGTTGCTTTTACGCCAAACATAACGTTTTGCATTGTTGCCCAAAAGTTCGATTTTGGTTTCATCTGACCAGAGCACCTTCTTCCACATGTTTGGTGTGTCTCCCAGGTGGCTTGTGGCAAACTGTAAACGACACTTTTTATGGATATCTTTAAGAAATGGCTTTCTTCTTGCCACTCTTCCATAAAGGCCAGATTTGTGCAGTATACGACTGATTGTTGTCCTATGGACAGAGTCTCCCACCTCAGCTGTAGATCTCTGCAGTTCATCCAGAGTGATCATGGGCCTCTTGGCTGCATCTCTGATCAGTCTTCTCCTTGTATGAGCTGAAAGTTTAGAGGGACGGCCAGGTCTTGGTAGATTTGCAGTGGTCTGATACTCCTTCCATTTCAATATTATCGCTTGCACAGTGCTCCTTGGGATGTTTAAAGCTTGGGAAATCTTTTTGTATCCAAATCCGGCTTTAAACTTCTCCACAACAGTATCTCGGACCTGCCTGGTGTGTTCCTTGTTCTTCATGATGCTCTCTGCGCTTTAAACGGACCTCTGAGACTATCACAGTGCAGGTGCATTTATACGGAGACTTGATTACACACAGGTGGATTCTATTTATCATCATTAGTCATTTAGGTCAACATTGGATCATTCAGAGATCCTCACTGAACTTCTGGAGAGAGTTTGCTGCACTGAAAGTAAAGGGGCTGAATAATTTTGCACGCCCAATTTTTCAGTTTTTTATTTGTTAAAAAAGTTTGAAATATCCAATAAATTTCGTTCCACTTCATGATTGTGTCCCACTTGTTGTTGATTCTTCACAAAAAATTACAGTTTCATATCTTTATGTTTGAAGCCTGAAATGTGGCAAAAGGTCGCAAAGTTCAAGGGGGCCGAATACTTTCGCAAGGCACTGTACATATAAAGAAACCATATAGGGGGAGTTTCCATGTGTGGTTATTTACATGTGAAGTGGCGATGTGCGTACACTTGTGGGAGAACAGATCGAGGGATCAGGTTTATGGCCAAAAATAACGGCCACAGAGAGAGGGTAAATCTAATTTACTCGTGAGCATGACGTAAAACACAGGAAATCCACGCCCATGTTCACATGGAAACCTGCATTTCACATGAAAACTCCCACTGCTCGCAGTCTAGACAGCATTAGGAGCATACGTGGAAGGTGTCTGGCACAGACGTCTGTAATCTGGTTTTCAGCCATGGTGATCTGCAATAGCTGGGTTGGACAGTTTCATTATATACCTTGGGTTAATTATTTTCTTTTTTCTTTAATTAATAAGTCATGTTATAAATGAGTTGAAATATTATTCACTACTAACGACATGCCACCCGCCCACGGACATTTGAAAAACAATTTGGGCAAGAGCAGTAAAACACATTATTAAACAACCAGGCAGAAGGCATTTACAAATCACAGCTTTATTAGATAAGCTTAACACTGTGCTTGTAAAATACATATAAAGTATGTTATAATACCTTTCTAAAAATGTATACATTGTTTATATTTTTTTGCTTAACTTCTAATAAAAATTGATTTGAAGTCTCTCCTGAACCAAACAATGTGATCTGGCAACTGCTGCCGGTGACATCAGTTTGGGAAAAAACAAGCTGAGTACTGCAGAAGCGCACATTAGATCCGGCTTGTTTTCAAAGGAAGGTATTTTGCTCTGTACTGTACAAAACCATTTTCGCCATGGTACAGCGGTGTGTTATTCAGTTCTGTGGGAACTCTTATAATACTGGACATAGCATCCACGCATTTCCGAAAGATCCCTCAACAAGGTGTCTGTGGGTCAAGTTTGTACAAATAAAGAGAAAAGGCTTCAAGGAAGCTACTAGTTCTTCGGTTATTTGTGGAGAGCATTTCTCACCCGACAGTTTAAAAAATGATGTTCAATTTTCAATGGGGTTCTGCAAATAAATCAAACGTAATTCCGGGTACGGTAATTAAATACATGAAATATACAATTTTAATATCTCAAACAAAAACTAGGGGTCTGTGCCATAGTTGACCCGGAGCCACTTTTAGTCATTCTCATTGTTTTCTAATTTCTCCTTTAAAATGATAATGACAAACCGTCTTAACAATATGAGTAGATCACTTCTCTGCACATTTATTTTGTGATCAGGGCTGAAGCTGGAGGGGTTGTCATTATAAAAAGCAAGATTAAACATTCTATTTTGTCACTTGCTTAGCTATGTATGGTAAACATACAGATGTGTGAAATGGGCAGAGACGCGATCTAATTCAGATTGTCAGAAGGCGCTTTATAATTAAAAATAAATACAAAAAAATCATAACATCTCATCCTGCAATTAACATATTTTAAAATAACAGTTTCCATTTGATGTGATGCCACAACTTGAAATTGTGTCGTTACTTACCAATCATTATTATCAAGTCTGTGTGCTGGTGGTGGTTGATTTATCACTGGCACATTATCGCCGAAAACATTTGGCCTTGCTACCGGTTCAAACCGGTAAGGTACTGGTCCATTACTATTTCTCCCATCTTCAGATATTTGGGAATCTTCTTGTAATCCGAATACCTGTCGCTGGTATCGCTATCAGTTTCTGTATTGGACTCCATTTTCTTGTCTGTCGGGTACTCAAACTGATGTCACTGAAACTTCGTAAGTGTTCAAGATGTCATCTGACAACCATGCCTGTCAAATGCTGTGTGGGTGGTCTTAACGGGATACATTTCAGTTAAAAAACACCAATGTCACCAAATTTGAATATAGCCAGTCTTATACAAATGCACACAAAAAAACCTGCAACACCTAACTGATAGCTCTCATCAGTCAACAATTCATGCCTTTTTTAGATATTGAAACAAACCGTTTTGTTCCAGTTAATGATACAAAACGTATTTGTCCTGTAATAAACTATATGCATTTGCTTGATATAAATGTACACTATTAAAACACTGCTCTTTAATTCACTGTTAGTTTTCTTTCTTTTTTTCTCGCACTCATAATGTGCTGTCATAGGCAAACGTGAAACTCGGTTTATATCACGACCCATTTTATATCACAAATTATGCCAGCAGGGCAAGTGTGATGTAAAGCGGGTTCATCTGTATCTCTAAATGAACAGGAAGTTATTTTGAGATATCTTAAAATTATTTAGCGATAGCTAAATGAACAGGAAGGTATTTAGAGATATCTCAAAAACATTGAGATATCTTTAAATTTATCTGAAAATGAAAGATATGATAGATATCTCATTTAAAGCTCCATTTAAATATATCTGGACATCATTTTGAGATATCTCTAACTGTATTTGAGATATCGGGAAATTATTTTGAGATATCTTCAAATATTTTGAGATATCTATAAATTAATTTGAGATATCCCTAAATGATAATTTGGCTTGCCATAGTAACACCTGTAAGTAACCTTGGATAAAAGCGTCTGCCAAATAAATTAATAATAACAATAACATGGCTTTCAGTGCTTCCTGGTTTTGCGGTGCACCAAGGGAAAAGCAAATCCTTTTTAGCAATTAAAAAAAAAAAAGCATGCATTTATAAAATGTTTTAACATTCTTAATCAAATGAAAAACTACTGTATTTTATAAACAATCAAGGTTAACATGAGGTGGATTTATGGAAGTTTGAATACATTTTTTAATATAACAGGAAACAGCTAGTGTAAATTCCGGAGTCAGCATTGAAAACTATATTAACCCTCTGTCATTTTCTTTTCTTTTTTTCAGGTGATCTATGCACTTAACACAAAGAATGACGAGCATGAAGCTGCCATCCAGACCCTGAAAGAGGCCCACGAGGAGGAGGTCCAGCAGATCCTGTCTGAGACCCGTGAGAAAATCTTGCAGTACAAGAGCAAGGTCAGTGATGAGGTGGACCTCAGGAGGCGCATCCAGTCCCTGGAGGAGTCCATGGAGCTGCATGAACGCATGAAGCGTCAGGCCATGGCTGAGTTTAAGACCTACCGGCACCGGGTGGAGGACATGCAGTTGTGCACTGAAGCCCAGCACACCCAGCATGTGGTCACCATGTCTCGGGAGGTGGAGGAGATGCGCCGCAGCTTTGAGGAGAAGTTACGCTCCTTCACACAGGTCCAAGCCCAGTTTGAAATGGAGAAGCGCCTGGCCCTGGAGGAACTGCGGTCAGCCCACCGCCAGGAGATCCAGGAGTTGCTGAGGGGCTACCAGAGCCAGAACGCCAACTACAGCAAAGACCAGGAGAAACTTGAGCAGCTGCACAAAACCGAGGTGGATTCCCTGACCGAGTATGTCGAAGAGCTCAAAATGGACAAGAAGAAGCTGGTGGAAGAGTACGAGGCCAAGCTGACAAAGGCCC
This sequence comes from Acipenser ruthenus, assembly GCF_902713425.1. Taxonomy (NCBI): domain Eukaryota; kingdom Metazoa; phylum Chordata; class Actinopteri; order Acipenseriformes; family Acipenseridae; genus Acipenser; species Acipenser ruthenus. Next base: position 54,356,273 of record NC_081194.1, on the reverse strand, counting down.
AGGCCTTCTATGAACGTGAGCTGGAGGCCATGAAGGGGACCCAGCAGTTGACAGCCAATAATCTGCTCGCCTGGAAGAAGACTGAGGCCGAGCTCAAAAAGGAGTTCCAGGCCCAAGAGGCGGCCCTGCAGAAGACACTTGAGAAGCTTCGCACCGAGCTGAAGGTGGTTCAGGAGGAGGCTTGTGAATCCAGGGAGAAGTCTCAGAAGCTTCAGTCCTGCCTGAAAACTGCAGAGAACAATATCAAGGTACAGTTTTAATTGAATGAAGGCTCCTCAGCATTGTTCCATGTATGCCTTGCTTTTGGTTCACAAAGAGACCAGAGGGCATGAGATAAGGATAACCATTTTAATGTTAAATTAAAGATTTTCTCAGGGATTTTTTATGGTATAATAAAGTGCCTCTTTCTGGTGAAATATAGCTAGCAATGGATGTAATATGCTAATCGACAGAATGTGTCATGAATTAAATATAAATTCAATTTGGATAAAATATGATTTCTTGGTTTAGTAAATTGTTCTGTAATTTACCCATCATACACTCTACTTTTGTATTCTCACAATCGAATAAGGAGGCTGTGTGGTCCAGTGGTTAAAGAAAAGGGCTTGTAACCAGGAGGTCCCCAGTTCAAATCCCACCTCAGCCACTGACTCATTGTGTGACCCTGAGCAAGTCACTTAACCTCCTTGTGCTCTGTCTTTCGGGTGAGACGTAATTGTAAGTGACTCTGCAGCTGATGCATAGTTCACACACCCTAGTCTCTGTAAGTCGTCTTAAACTTAGGAAATATATGACACTGCATAACTGAGAATATTTTAATATCTTTAAACCAATAAATGCTTGTCTACACACTAACTCACTTTCTTATAGATACAATACCTATCAAAACACATTAAACATTTATAAACCATACCGATAGTCTTAAGCAGGACTCAGCTTCCTAAAGCATAATTACTTGCTACAAATATTTATATATATATATATATATATATATATATATATATAGTTAGTGGACAAAAAAATGGAAACACCGATGTAAAGTCGCTTAATAGGGCATTGGGCCACTATGGTATCCCGCTCTGTGGAGTTCTCGGTGGACCGTTTTTGATGAAACTGGCTGCTCGCGCCCCAGGTTGAAATTTGTAGTCAATTGATCTGCAGTTGCTCGCCTGTTTTGCACTTCGAATTAATGCATGGCTATCACAATCCTGGAGTATGCGCTTCCGCCCACTGTTGCCCTTTGCTGATGATGTCTTTCCCTCAGAGTTCTATGCCGACATCACCTTAGACACCATTGCCTGTGAAACATCAGCAAGTTGAGCTGTCTTGGTCACTGAAGCTCCTGCCAAACGCGCCCCAACAATCACCCCTCTTTCAGTCACTGAGGTCTCCTCTTGCAGCCATGCTAGCCATAATTATAGGCAACCAGGCCTGTCCAGCATTTTTGTACATGATCCTAAGCATGCTGGGATGTTATTTGCTTAATTGATGCATGAGCCAGACCTGTGTGGAAGCCCTTGCTTTCAGTATACTTGGTGTCCCTCATTTACCCAGGTGTTTCCATTTTAAACAGAAGCAGTAACGTCTCACTTTATTACTGATTCACTACTAGGATAACAACAATTTTCCATTCATGTCTTAATCTCCATTCAATTTCAGTATGTTTCTGTCAACTTTTGACACAGATGCTGTGCCCATGGTTACCCTGTATTGTCTCACTTTCAAAAGACAAGCCAACAGATTGTATTCCTAGTCTTGGATAATATTGATTGCCAGATGAAAATATAACATTGAGAAGCGTGTTGGATTGAGAGGCTGTGTCTTTTTCTAGGGTCTCCAAAAGCAGCTAGATGAAGCAACACAAAACACTGGGATCTTGATGATCGAACAGAAAGAGATGGAATGTGAACTGGAAGCCACTCGAGACAGAGTACAGCAACAAGCCACAGAAATTCTCCTAAAAGCCAGTATGGAATTTTTATTTATTTTTTTCAAACTAATGTTTATTAAATGTGGTTAAATGTTATGTAGTTTTAGGTCATTTCATTTAGTAGCCTACATCAGGGGTTCCCAAACTGGAGTCCGTGGCGAAGCTTCAGGGGTTCCGTAGCAAATATGTAAAATTACTGAACAAAAGAAAATTATGTGTGAAATATTTAAAAGCAAATCTTAAAAGTTAAATAAACAAATCTTAAATTTCCCTGGTTACTTGTTTCGTGCTTAAAGTATGTACCATTATCACAAAAGCGGGGGGGATTGCAATTACAATTTAAATAACAACTATAGGGCAGCAGTGTGGCGTAGTGGTTAGGGCTCTGGACTCTTGACTGGAGGGTTGTGGGTTCAATCCCTGGTAGGGGACACTGCTGCTGTACCCTTGAGCAAGGTACTTTACCTAAATTGCTCCAGTAAAAACCCAACTGTATAAATGGGTAATTGTATGTAAAAATAATGTGATATCTTGTAACAATTGTAAGTCGCCCTGGATAAGGGCATCTGCAAAGAAATAAATAATAATAATAATAATAGCCGCGACCCTCACCAGGAGAAGTGGATCGATAATAGATGGAGGATGGATGGATAAACAGCTATATTAATGCAATTTACATAATAAGACTACAATTGAATATAAAGCAGAATTTCTCGCAATACGATTTAAAAAAAAACTATTTTATATTTTTTTGGTTCAACTTCTAGATATATTTTCTCCCCCCGCTGTTGATAAAATAAAACATTCAATTTCTGCACATGTACAGTGAGAACTCAACAGAGTATAACAGTCAAAATGGAGCGGTTTCTGAAACGCCAACGAAAGGAGCCTGAGGAAGAAAACGAATGCAGTGATGCTTCCACGAGTACCAGTGCCACAAGTACCACCTGTACAAACGAGCAGCCATCCTTAGTGAAGGCATCAAAATCTAAATCTTGAAAATATGATGCTGAGTACATTCAGTTCGGGTTTTCTTGCATCACGAAGAAAGACGGCCTTGATTACCCAAAATCTGTGATGTGCTTCGAAAATCTTATCTAATGAATGCCTCAAGCCATCAAAGTTGAAATGGCATTTTCAACAAAAACGCCCAAATGAAGCTGGGAAATCTATAGATTTTTTTAAAAGAAAGGAATCCCAAATTTTAAAACAAATGAGTACTTTTAAGCAGCATGTTACTTCTTCCAGAGAGATCCTTAAAGGCGTCTTTTCTAGCCTCATACCACATTGCTCGCACAAAAAAAAAAAAAACGCATACAATTGGGGAAGAGTTCATTTTGCCAGCGACTGTAGATATTGTTAGTGAAATACTGGGTGAGGAAGCAGCCAGAAAAATTGAAGTGGTGCCGTTGTCAAACAACACTGTGTGCCGAAGGATATGTGACATGGCAGAAGATGTTTCTGCTCAACTTTTGGATAGGTTGCGTGCTAGCCCGTACTTTGCCTTTCAGTTAGATGAAAGTACAGACGTTGCAAATGCTGCACAGCTACTTGTGTATATGTTAGGTTTATAGAAGGGGGGAATTTGTCGAAGAATTCCTTTTCTGTAAAGAATTACCAGGGAGAACAACTGGTGAGGAAATATCCAGAGTGCTAGATGGATATATTCAAGAAAATTCAATAGACTGGTCTCTGTGTGGGAGTGTGCACTGACAGTGCGGCTGCTATGACCGGAAAACATAATAGTGTTGTAGCTTTTATAAAGACAAAATCTCCAAATGCTGTTGCAAGTCAGTGCATGCTTCACCGTGAAGCACTTGTTGCCAAACATATGGATGATGAGTTTAACCAGCTGCTGCAAGAAGTGATAAAAATTGTCAATATGATAAATGCTAGGCCTCTGAAACACAGAATGTTTGCTGCGCTTTGTAATGAAATGGGTGCAAGCCATGAGCACTTACTGCTCCACTCTGAAGTACGCTGGCTGTCAAGGGGGGTTGTCACACAACGAGTGTTTGAACTTCGACATGAGCTGAAGCAGTTCTTATCAACAGAGAATAGCCAACTCGCAAGTTGTTTTGAAAATCCTGCATGGATTCTGAAACTAGCGTACTTGTCAGATATATTTGGACAGTTAAATGCTCTGAATCAAAGCATCCAAGGCCGTGACGTAACCATTTTAAATATGCAAGACAAAGTTAGAGCATTCACTAAAATTGCTCTCTGGGAAAATAAACTTAATGAAGGAGTGACAGAAATGTTTCCACTTTTACATGAAGAACTTAAATCTTCCAGCAGCATCCTGCCATTCATCTTGTCTCATTTGATTAATCTGCAACATTACTTCAGTGAATACTTTCCAGAGCTCGAAAACAAACATTCATTCTGAAATCGATACAAACCTGGACCTGAAATCCCAAGAGGTTTTGAGTGAACTGTCAAACGATGGGACTTTAAAGATTAAATTCTCTGTTGTTCCGTTACCACAGTTCTGGATACACATTATGGATGAGTACCCTGTTAGCGAAAAAGCTCTAAGAACTATTTACCCTTTGCTACAACATATATGTGTGAGACTGGGTTTTCCACACTGACAGTACTGAAGACAATGCACAGAGCACATCTGCATGTGGAGAGTGACATGCGAATATCATTGATTGGAATGAAACCGCGATTCAATGACCTGTGCAGGAATTACCAAGCACACCCATCCCATTAGGCATGCCGAACCCAGAGTACTTTGTAAGTCATATTATTTACTTAAATGTATTTTTATCCTTGTACCTTTTTTTATCATTTAATTTGTTGTTTGCAATAAGAGTAAGGTGATCTGCTTAGTATCTACAAGAAAAAACGTTGGCACTACTACTGGTCTGCCTTTATGCTACCATGCAGTGAGACATAATGTGTGGCTCAGTGTATTTTTTGTAGTGATGTTGTTACCCTTGTAATGTATATGTAGTACATTATATGTAAGTTTAAAAAAAATGTAAGTCGCAATGGATAAAGGTGTCTGCAGCTAAATTACTTAATAATAAAAATGATAAAGATGTCTGCTAATGACTAAATAATAATAATAGATTCATTGGGTGGGGGGCCTCAGCCAGGATTCTGAATGTTTTGGGGGGCCTTGAGCTGAGAAAGTTTGGGAACCCCTGGCCTACATTGTATCCTTTTACTGCTGTTTATTATTAGATCCTTAGTTTGCTTGTGATACCCTTTAAGTCCCCCACCCAACCCAAACTGTAAAATAAAGCGAGTTGTTAAAAAAAACATCCAGTCATTTGCATGGAGAATAAAATTCTGAATGTGTTACACAAAAATGTACCTCAATATAGTGCAGGCTTGGTGGGTTGTAACCCACATAGCAACAACAACAAAGAACAGGAACTAGTCAAAGAAAATAGTAGAACAAGATCATTCTTGCTTTGTATTACTCACATACTGTAGTCATGTTTGTTGTCACTTTTATTCAGCAACAAAAAAGACAGAGACACATCAATAATTATTCAATTCCCTTACCAAACTGTTGAAAAGTACACTGTTCTATTTTTAACGAGTATCTCAATATGTTACGGGTGTTCCTGTTACTGTGTGGGTATCCGCTGAGAGATGAGAGATTCACAGAGGGTTTGTGATTGAAACGCCACTCAGGTGTCCAGGCTATATTTAAATCGCAAGCAGTTGCAGTGGAGACAAATACATGTAGAAAAGTGCAGTGAGAATCGGGTGCAAAAAAACCCTCTTACCCATAGTGCATGCTTTTATTTATTTCTCCTGGATAGCAGCACATTCAAGTACAATGGGACATACTTATCAAGGGACTTCCTGAAGTTAACAGCATTTTTATGAAAATAAAATACACATTAACAAAATTAACAGTAACTATTATATTTTCATGTCAATAAATATTATAAATATGTCCATTCTTACATAATAAACATGATATCTGCCCCTCCACATAATGTATACCTATTATTAATTTACATAAATGGTTCATGGAGTGGTTTCACATGTATGAAGTATTGAAAATGCTTTTTTAATACCAGCTTGTATACCCTTCAGGTCATATTGGAAGCCTTCAGGCTATGCAGATGACCCACGAAGCTGCAATAAGGGACCTGGAATCAGAGAAGTCCAGGTTAAAAGACAAATTGGCACGTTTGGAAGAGGAGAGAGGTCTGCTACAGAGCAAGTCACAGAGTATGGACGAGAGACAGAAGCAACAAATTCTGGCACTGGAGAAGGTAACTTTTGGAAACAGAATATTACTGATTAAGTATATTACAATATTGTTTTGGGGGCTTACCATATTTTTTGACTGGAATAGTTACATGAAGAGGTAATCTAGTTGAGGGGACTTGTGGAAGGATTGCAAGGAATGTGTTAGGAACATATTTTGTAAGACCTAAAAAAAATCATTACAAAGCACAAACCCCAAATCGCTGTCAGCCATGATGCTAGTACATCACGAAAAGACTACCACATCAAACAAGTTGAAGGTGTCTGAGTCTTTTCGCCTCATGAAATTCCGCCTTAAGTAACGTTAATAAGTAGCCTTGACAGATTTAAGTAGAGTTTTTAGCATTAATTTTACTTTTTTAAATATTTCACCATTTAAAGTGGAAATCTCTCCCTTTTTTAACTAGTGTGTGTCCTATTTCCACTACAGGCTTTAAAAGAAGATAAGCAAAGCTACGAGAAAGAGATGGTGAACATCCGTGCCAAATATGAAGAGGAAGCTGCTCAATTCAAAGAGACTCAGGCTAAGGTACTAGAAGAGTTATCTAAACAACACCAAGCCACTGTAGAGACCACACAGACCACGGGAGAGAGAGAAAAGAAGATGCTACAAATGGTAAGAATAAAAAAAATGTCTTTGTATCTTCTTCCGCACACTGCTATAATGCAAAAGGGAAGCTTGATGGGCTATGAGAATTATGTCTAGAGTAGTACTACATTTGACAGAACTGCCTGTGAGCTGAAGGTACTGTAGCTTGCTTCTTCAGTTGCTTGCCTGGAAATATGGCTGCTTGCTGGTGCCGTTTGGGTCAGTAGTGAACAGTACTATTTGGTGGGTTCATTAGGATCTCATGTGAGTCTGGTATAATTCAAATGTTAGTATTTACTACAGAACTTTTAAATTCACAATGAGAAAAAAAAACGTGCAGACTACAATATCTTTTGAATTAAATGCAATCTTCTTTATGATAAGAATACATTGCTCATTTAAGATTACAACATTACACTGAAATTATATTTTGTTTTATTACTCTAATTCAATACAGTCAGTCGGTCATTTACCAGTGTTATTTGTATCTATTTTTTTGTGTAGAAATGAGTAAATTCATTCTAATTAATTATTTTAAACTTAGAAGTGGCACATCGAATGTCCTTGGCTAATTTTATATTTTGTTTACATAGTCTAAAGATAATTTAATTCTTGTTACTAAAGAAGTCATTTTGATTATGGTGGAGTAGGCCTCCTTATTGTACTGTATTGACTGTCCTGCAATCATGTAAGGTACTATAGTAAGCATTCTAAATCCCTCTCTAACTATAAAAAAGACTCAAATTACAAAGGTTTTTTTTTTTTTTTAGTCATACCTAGCTTCTTGCATACAAACAATATTGTTTCATATAAGAATGAGACATTTTTTCTAGGAGATTCACATTTTCACTTAATTTACAGTGCCTTGCATAAGTGTTCACCCCCCTTGGACTTTTCCACATTTTGTAGTGTTACAACCTGGAATTAAAATGGATTTAATTAGGATTTTTTGTCACTGATCTACACAAAATAGTCCATAATGTCGAAGTGGGGAAAAAAATCTACATATTTTTCAAAATTATTTACAAATAAAAAACTGAAAAGTCTTGATTGCATAAGTATTCACCCCCTTTGCTGTGACACCCCTAAATAAGCTCTGGTGCAACCAATTGCCTTCAGAAGTCACATAATTAGTTGAATGGAGTCCACCTGTGTGCAATTAAAGTGTCACATGATCTCAGATTAAATACACCTGTTTCTGAAAGGCCCCAGAGTTTGTTAGAAAGCATATCTAAACAAACAAGATCATGAAGACCAAGGAGCTATCAAAACAAGTCCGGGATAAAGTTCTGGAGAAGTTCAGGGTTGAATTATAAAAAAATATCCCAAACTTTGAACATCCCCGTACCACCGTTAAATCCATTATTAAAAAATGGAAAGAATATGGCACAACCACGACTCTGCCTAGAGAAGGCCGTCCACCAAAACTCAGTGACCAGGTAAGGAGGGCATTAGTCAAAGAAGCAACCAAGAGGCCAATGGTAACTCTGAAGGAGCTGGAGAGATCCACAGCTGAGATGGGAGAAACCGTCCATGGGACAACTATAACCCGGACGCTCCACAAAGCTGGGCTTTATGGAAGAGTGGCGAGAAGAAAGCCATTGCTGAAAAAAAACCCATATCAAATCCCATTTGGAAAAAGGTTCTCTGGTCTGATGAGACCAAAATTGAACTTTTTGGCCTTAGCGCAAAACGCTATGTCTGGCACAAAGCCAACACTGCTCATCACCATGAGAACACCACCATGGTGAAGCATGGTGGTGGCAGCATCATGTTATGGGGATGCTTTTCATCGGCAGGGACTGGGAAACTGGTCAGGATTGAGGGCAAGATGGATGGAGCCAAATACAATTCTAAAGGAAAACCTGTTTCAGTCTGCAAGAGACCTGGGACTGGGGTGGAGGTTCACCTTCCAGCAGGACAATGACCCTAAACACGCAGCCAAAGCTACACTGGAGTGGTTTAAAAACAAGAACCTGAATGTCTTAGAATGGCCCAGTCAAAGCCCAGACCTCAATCCGATTTGAGAATCTGTGTCAAGACTTGAAAATTGCTGTTCACCAACGATCTCCATCTAACTTGACAGAGCTTGAGCAATTTTGCCAAGAAGAATGGGCAAAAATTGCAAGATCCAGATGTGGAAAGCTGGTAGAGACTTACCCAAAAAGACTCACAGCTGTAATTGCTGCCAAAGGTGCTTCTACCAAGTGTTGACTCAGGGGGGTGAATACTTATGCAACCAACAAATGTCTTTTTTTTTGTTTAATTAACTTTTGTGTCACAATAAAAAAATATTTTGCACCTTCAAAGTGTTAAGTATGTTGTGTAAATCAAATGGTAAAAATCCCAATTAAATCCATTTTAATTCCAGGTTGTAACACTACAAAACATAGAAAAGTCCAAGGGGGGTGAATACTTATGCAAGGCACTGTAGCAAACCATGTTAGCTGTTACTTTTGGGTCATCTTGTACTTCCCAAAAAGTTGCATTGGGACGGATTCATAGCCTGATCATTGTCTCCTCTTTAGAGATATGGAAACTATTTGAATGAGCACGATATCTTACAAGTGCAGTGGTATCCCTAAAATGTTACACATTTTCTAGGGATGCTGAATTGGGGGATTGGACACTAATAAATTCTGCAAAGCAAAGTCACGTGTGGAATCATTTCCTAATAAAATAAAATCTAAAAAGGATGGCTGTATAGCATCAAATATTGCAGTATGTTGTTTATGCAAGGCTGAAGTAAAATATGCTGGTGGTACCATCAACCTTACATACAGCGGTGTAGTCCTACATCTTAAAGTATCAGAACGCCAATTACAATATTGATTTTTCTAAAACAAATTATACAAATTCACGTTTTATTTGTACATTGAACTTGAGGTAAAATTTAATAGGTAATGCATGCGTCTCGCATGCGACCTTTAGGCTACTCCCCCTTGATCAATGCTGCCAGATTGGTATTTTCCAGCCACATTTGGCTTGTTTTGAAAGCATCTAGCAGGTAAATGTTGTGTTTGGTGGTTTGGTTATTTTTTTGGCTATTTTTATTATGCATGTTTTTTTTCTACTCCTTTCAATTATGCGGTCATCTCCAGGGCAGAACTTCAACCACCACGATGCCCAGTATAGTATATCACAACCTCCCCCCATCTTTTTTCTGGAACTCTGCATCCAGTAAAAGTACGAATTACACAAACGCTCAATTATTTTTTATTTGTCACCAATTTAAGAACTGTATCAGTTCAATTTTAATTTTTTTTACAGTTATTTATAAATACTTATCTGCCGACAGTTCTGGACAATGTAATTTAACACTGTATTCTGAATATATATATTTTTTTTCCCTGGACCTCCCGTATTTGATCTCTATCTGTATACATGCCAAAAGTTCCTATATGGTCGAGACAGTCCCGATTTCCTAACAAATGTCCTGCGTCCCGATGCATAGGAAGAAAGTCCAGATTTTACCCATAGAAAAAAAAAATTATTCTGCACAGTAGAGTTAGTGAAAACCACACACTGTGCTCTTCGTGCGACTGACACATCTGCTGATCACTAACTTATACAAAGATAAGAACGCTTCATTATGTCTATTTTTACTGTCATAATGGTTGTGTCGAGTTGAGTTGGGGGGATACGTCTATTATATGATAGAGTTTTTTTGCATACGACTCCTCCCATGTGTATGATGCGTATGACCCTCCCCCGGAGACGAGCGTCCCGCTGAACAGTTTCCAAATGTTGGCAAGTATGTATCCGATAAAAATAAATGTAAAATAGAGGTTCTGGTACTGCAAGTTGTGAGAGAAAAACAAGCAAAGCAGATACATAAATAAATAGTTTATAACATTACTTAGTTTTTTTTTAAATTATTATTATTTTAAATTAATGTGAAGCACTTATTTATGATTTTGTAATGTATATTAAATCTTAAAAGCAAGGTCAGTTGTTTATTCCAAACCCCGGGTCTCTGCACTGACTGATATATAAAGCAGCTTTAAACCCATGTTTATGACCACAGTCATAGGATGCACTTTTGAAAAACATGTTTAATATAAAATTAAAATAAAGGTATTATTTATACTAAAAATTGCATTTAAAATTAACATTTTAGAGAATTTTAAATAGCTTTTCAACCAGCACTGTTTTTTTGTTTTTCAAATTGGAAGCACATGCAAAAAAACTCCTGCAATATATTGCAATACAGATCCTTAGTCCCAAAACCTACCCCTAAAGGACACCCTGGAGTACTACTTACCTGAACCTCAACTATTAATGTGTACTGTACCAGAATTTCCATCGGCATTTAAGACATTTAAGATTTAAAGAGAGGTAACCAGACCCCACAATTAGATATTCACATCAATAAGAAGATACATTTTGATAAATAAGATGTCCCTTTCCACAACACATATACATTTTTTTTTTTCTCAACTGTAGTTGTCTTGGCTGGTGCATGAGGTTCTAGGACTTGTTTATATGTATGCTGCACTTGAATTTTTAATATCAGTAGCTGACATTGGGCTTTCTGTCAAGAGGTCTGCGTCTGGGAGGCAAAATAAGCTGATCCCTGGAGCCAGCATTACACTTCAGCCATTAACACCAGACAGAAGGATATCTACATCATCATATGGAAGGAATCGTAAATTGATGGAGACACATATGGATCACATTAGTTTACCGTAAAGCTACGTCTTAGTTGGTGCTTAACTTGGCGAGAGCCGAGTTCAAATCAGCATGAAGTTTTAACATCTACTCTCGTGTAATGGAAATCATAAATTTGTCTTGAAGATAAGAAAAAAGTGAAATGTTGGAATATGTTAATGATTGAAAATAACGCTGCCTTTAACTGTCAGGATATATATTGAAAGATGGTTGCCTGCCTTTAGTAAAATCCATCACAGTAATGACAGTAGTCTTCTAAATGGAAGCCTATTCAAAATGAAATATTTGGCTAGATCATATTAAGGCACTAGTAAAACCATTTTACCATTCTAGAAATGTCTGGATTTTTTTTTATTATTATGATACACAGTACTTAAAATTGTAAACCAGAAATTTCATTATTTCACCTGTACAGATAGGGAGGCCAAAATACAATTGTTCATTGACTCTTAAGTTACATTTTGTACTGAGAGCAAAGAGCACTAACATATTCTAGTACAATTCATACTGTCTATTACCAAGAGTATTGGATTGCTTAGCACAAAAAAAAGTGAAACATTGAAACCCGTGAATTGGTGAAGAACCCTTATATAATAAAATATGCAGTAGTATTTGCACAATTTATATTAACATGGCCTAACTATGAATTAACAAAATTCTTGAATATTGAGCACTGCATTTCTTTTCATCCCATGTTGCTGTTCAGTTTCAGACACTGGAGAGTCACTTCCAGTTTGTATAAACAGAGTAGTCACACTTTCCCTGCAACACATTTGATATTCCCCAGTTTTCTAAAAAGAGGAATAAAACCATGTTAAATATTATAAAACAAGCAAAAGACATTTCCAAACAACGATTGAACTGCTCCTATTTTCAACTAAGTTGTTTCTTGGACGTTTTATAATGTTAATATGATTTGCTTCAGGAAAATAGAGGGAAACTGCAGGCCTACTCACTTCAAAATAGGGCACATTATGTGTTACACATCCTGCAAGGTTTTTCCAGTTTGCCAAGGACATTAATCCTTAGGTGATTGGTAAGATGATGGTCAGATAAAGGTAGCTGTTCAAGTTTTTTTCTATTTCTTTAAGTTATATATAGTTTAAGCATCTGAGAAGCCATTTTAGTTCCTCAAGTCGGTTATTATATGCCCCCTTTGTTTTTTAATAATTTAAATTTAATTCAGTACATGGATAGAGCCATGTTACTGTACAGTGAATCATAAAATGCTTTAAGATTGCATGTTTATTCACAAGAACCACATTCCTATATTCCTTTGTGCCCCCAATGATTATCCTGTAAGAAACCAACCTTACAGCATGTCTATATAGGGCTCATTCCTAGTTAATTCATAGCATTAGCCACATAAAGCCACCCTCAGCAACAAGAAGTTTATCTGTAATTCTGTTTGTAATAATGTTGTTTAATTTCATCTTTCTTGTATGTTTAACTTGTTTAATACATAGGCTAAATGTTGAATCTGGGTAAATAATACTCTTTTCCACTGTCTTTCTTTTTTGAGAGCTGTCATTCCTCATGCTCAGACCAGGTATCCCCTAGAATTGTATTTCCTAATCACTGCCATTTCAGAAACGTTTTCCACTCAGATACCATTATTATAAAACCCAAGCAGAACCATTCCCATATCAGAGCATCAACAACAATGGACACACAATGGATTTAGAACATTTATTGCACAATAATCCTAATTAAATATTGTAGCACAGTGGTACCAATAAGTGGTGCTAGTCTATGGATGACTAATGAGCTCACTGTAGCTGCCCATTTTGCTACCATTGCCTCTGAGTACAAACCACTGCATTTGCCATTGCATTGCTACTGAAAATCATTTGTTTAGGTAACAACAAATTTCTTTCTCAAACCAGCATTCCTTCTCGTAGATCTACATTCTATAAATGATTGCAAGTATTATAAATAGGGCTTGGACTTTTCGCTTTTTATTTTCCAAATCTCTACCTCCCTTTAAATGTTAATTAGTAGTTGTTAAGTTGTCTCTGCATCCTAATAAAGAGAAAACTATTAATTACAAACCGGGTTTAAGGTTATTTTTTTCTTTGCTACAAATCAAGGAGATTTTAAATGATGAACTTGCTATTAGTGTACACTCCATACTTGGTATTTTATGCTGAAAAGAAAATTTGTGAGGATAACTCTGTTAAACGAGTGTAAATAAGAAAAGCACAACGATAAACTAGATGAGTGCAAGAATGAAATGCAATTGGATCAGGGATGAACAATGAACGTAATTTGTCACATCTTTTTTAAATAAAAATAAAGCGAAACAGAGTCAGGCGCAGTCAAGATATGAAGGTAAAAACAAGTGACATTATTTTGTAATTAGTTTAAAGGAACATCATGTGATCAAAAATAAAACCTGAAAACTTCAAGCCCTAATTTACAAAATATTGCACTTTTCATATTCCTTTGAGATATTATCCAGGCTTTTTATTGCCTCCAATATGTCCCTGTAGCCTTCAGCTCCATGCATGTTTGGCGCGAGTACAGAACATTTATTATAAGCCCTGCTAACTGTATTCAAACCCTGTTTCATAATTTAAATCATACAGTCGCACTCACTTTGTGCAGCCTGCTGATAACATTAATCTAAAGGATTTCTTTTTTTCAAATCAAAATAAGCTTTCTATTTAGGTATAATTTTAAAAAGGATTGATTGGTGACTCAAAGCTGATTTGAATGCCAAGCCTGGTAAAACAGGAAAGAGAAAGAATATTTTTAGTACAACTTAGGTCATTCTGTTTATTCCTAAACCCCTCCTCGAGTGTTGCTGCTCTTTCTGACAATCATTAAGTTATGGAATGACTGTAACATTCTTGAATTTCTGATTTGTCTCAAAAGAAAAAGGCCTCCATGGTATGGCTAAGACAAAGCTTTTGTCAACTGTTAACACCCTTCATCATGTTAGGATGCCAGATCTACCGAAGTAGGATGCAGCTTATTTAATTCTTTGTTTAAGGATGCTAAAAGTTAATTATTATAAACCCAACGTTTACCCTCTTTATTTTTCTGTGGAATTTTGACATATCTATTTTAAGCTGTTTACAGTGTTGTATATCAAATGTGTTAAACAAGACGTCACTGTCTGCGAAATTAAGTGCAGTTGCCACTAAAAGGTTTTAATGGGGATGTGACATAATTGTACACATTTATTATTATAATATATACAATCGCTTGGTTTACTATTTACAATATGTTTAAACAGTAATATAACAATCAAGAATGCCTTTGTTGCTGTACATTGCTTTCTGTCATCTGCAACATCCAAGGATCTCATTACCTCCAGCAGTCATTCAGAATCAGCACAGCAGAATAAATGGCTTGCATCAAGAGAGTAATAAAAAAAGCCCAGAGTTTTACAGGACTGTAAACCGTGTGACTTGCAATGAAATCTTTTTAGTTATTTTCTTTTCTAAATAACTACACACCATCTATTCTCCTATACACTGTTGTTATTGTTTTATGAGAATAACAATAATACATAATTTGTTATACTATTATTATTAGGCAATTATTTTTTTAAATAATGTATATTGTGAGAAAGTGGGGAATTGCTTTGCCATGTTTGGATCCTTTATCACGGTCTTCTAGTGCAAAAGAAGTGTTCCAGACCACAGCAATTAATAGTTCAAACACAGCAGTTATAGTTCAAACACAGCAGTGTCTGTATATTTATTTATATAAAACAAAATAAACAAACAAAAAACTAACTCCACCAAGGATTACTAACTAAACTTTGACAAGTTTTAACTATAAACTGGACGGCTAAACTGTTTACCGGTAACCAAAAACACTTGTCCACCAAGACAAGTTACATACAGTACACAGTAGCTTTCTTTAAGGTTACAGGAACACAAGTCTATCCACATGTCTACACCTTCACACAGACAACGCCTGTACACTTTAGGGCCTGTTTATATACCTGACTGCATGATCACAGGCAGGTGTCTCTCATTCCATTAGAGCCAGGTGATTCTCATTACCGGCTCTAATTCCAACCTCTAGGTATTCTAGATGTAGTAGTACTACTACCCACTTTAAGCTCACTAACTACATTTTTCCTTTTTCCTCCCCCTACTCTGTCACAATATATATATATGTATATAAAACAATTTAGCAAAATAATTAATAAATAAAACTGATAGATACAATTATACATTTGTTATTATTCTTGGACACCTGGACACTTTTCTGCTCTGCACGCACTTCCTTCTGCAAGACACAGGCTCCAATCATTAATATTGTTGTTTGGCGGTGTGATTTCAGGAGATGGAGCAGCAGTTCGAGAAGGAGAGACTGTCTCTGGAAGAGCAGGAAAACCGACTCCGGCAGCAGCTGGAAAACCTGAGAGAAGAGCTGACAGCCAAACTCAGCACAGCCAACCAGGAGGCAAGTATCCCATCTCTAATATCAATTTACTGCCAAGTGCAGCAGACCAGAGGTAATCAATAATGTCTTGTTATTCGATTAATACTCTTAACAAGGTTGTTAGTTCATGCAGGGGCTCACCTGTCTAAACCCAGTAACCACTTAGGATTAAACAGGGTACAATGTGAAACAGTTCTTATACAATTGAAGATTATACAGTACATTTATTTCTGTCTTTGTTTTATTCCTATCTAAATACACAATTTACTGGGGATGTATATAGATTAAGACTGAAGATGCTATAGAAGAAGCTTGCTAATTAGTAATTTGTGTGCTCTTGGAAAACTCATAGATTCTCCAGAATTTGTACTCTCCTGGTTATCTCGTTCATTGAAGTGGTTTAATTCAGCTTTTTCAGACGGTTAGATTTAACAGTAGTTCTGTAAACTCTTTACAGCAGTGTGGAGTAGTGGTTAGGGCTCTGGACTCCTGACCGGAGGGTTGTGGGTTCAATCCCCAGTGGGGGACACTGCTGTTGTACCCTTGAGCAAGGTACTTTACCTAGATTGCTCCAGTAAAAACCCAGCTGTATAAATGGGTAATTGTATGTAAAATAATGTGATATCTGTATAATGTATGTAAAATAATGTGAATCTGTATAATGTGAAATAATGTAAAAATGTGATATCTTGTAACAATTGTAAGTCGCCCTGGATAAGGGCGTCTGCTAAGAAATAAATAATAATAAATAATAATACTAAGTGCATACCAATCTCAGATCCCTCAGGCAAGTCTTTGAGACCCAAGGAGCACCTCATCCTGTGTTTTTCTAAGAGAAAAAAGTACAGATGGGAAAAAGTATAGTTTGGAAACAAAGGTCCTCACTGTAGCTGGATATCTCACAGTATGTTCTGAGATAATAACTGGGGAACCTGTAACAATAGCACTTGCTTCATGCAAGCATCCCAAACCACATAGGTCGTGCTAGTTTCAGTAGTCTTTAATCTCTCAAGTTCTGATAAACTGCCTACCTCCAGGTGGATGGATATACAAGTGATCCACTTTCCAAAATAAATTACCAAATGTAAGTTACATTCCAATATATTGGTGGAAGGATTGACGCTGGGGTCTAGCGCATCCCTCAATTCAGCTATTAGGTCTAGTATGACCTGCAGAGTGAGACGATACCGCTTTAGCACTGCATCCTCCAGCATCCCAAAGTGACTCTGGGATTGAATATGCGGGGTCTTCTTCATCTTGCCCTTCTCCTCTGAACGTGTTCCTGCCTCTCCTCAACAAGAGCCAAATGTCGCTACATCAGGAAGTGTACCACAGCAGCCATCCTGAAGACAATGACAGGTCTCTGCAGGGGTGTGCTTTTAGTTACTCACTTCTAGCCAGTAAAATCAGACTTTTTGGTGGCTAAACACGATTTACGGCAGCATTATGGGGGTTTTGCACCCGCAAATCAATTTGCACATATCCGTACATCTACCCCATAGGGTCGATGTAGCCAAAGACTGCAATTCATTTGTGGAAAGAAAAAGAGAAACGACTGGGTAATAATGAGCATAATTTCAAATACTAATCAATTTGTATGACTTTAAAATGAATATGTGCAATATTGGATCTTAACCCAGGTGTCTCGTCTACAAGAGCTTGTGAAAAAGAGTGAGCAGGGGCTCGTCTCAGCTGAAGGACACATATCCAGCCTGAAGGACGCCCAGGAAAAGCTGCATAATGAGCTGGACTCAACCAGAGCAAGGCTAAGAGAAACCAGTAACTCCTTAACAGCTCTACAGGTATATAAACCCTTTCCATTATGTTTTGGGGAGTGGATTTAAGGAGATGACACTGATTATTGATTAGCTTAACTGATCAATTTATTTGGTTAATACTTGACTGATTGGCCCAGGGGAGCTCACTGGGATGGATAAATCTTTTCTATGGAGATTTTGGTGGAAGGGATGCTTACTGCTTATAGACAATGGGTTAGATTCTCATGCTCCAAATTGACATTAACAAAAAATAAATAAATAAATCAGATAGGAAAAATGCACCAAATAACTCAGACATTAAATTAGGATCTTGTAATAAGTATAATTGTAATCAGTTATGTCCTTTTAGGTAAAAATTGTGTTGAGGACATTTTGAAATAAATAGCTTTAAGAAGTTTGCCCCATGTAGCAAGAAACAAATGCAATGTCAATTATATAATTGTGCATGCAATGTATTAATATTGTAGTATGTGTCATTGTGATTGGAGTTGTGACAATTTAGGTAATGTCAAACTTTTTAAGGGAATAATATAATATGAGAGAAGCTGAATTAAAGAATACAATGAAGATATAATCATTCTCCATGAATATCTGAATAAATATGGAATTGCTTCCTGAATTGATTTCTGTGGTGTTTATTGAAAAATATTATATTAGAAATGTTTTGTTTTCTTTTTTTGAACAAATCTCTATCGTCTCTGACAATGACATGCATAAGCTTTATAGGCAGATATACTTATATTGCCATATCTTGCTTTAAAGTGTCCATATGGCATTCTATTAAATATCCAAACCAAAATCATTGTTTTATTACTTTTGGCTTTTCTTTTTCTCTAACAGATGTAATAATACCGGTTTCTTTAAATTGTTAGGCCAATGTTTTTGGTTCATTTCACTCTTTTGTTTCACATAGTAATTTAGTTACTTACAGCTTACATTTAACATTGAACTTAAAGTAATGTCAGCATCGAGCAGTGTTAGAATTTATACTTCCATATATGTCTGACATCTAAAAAGCCACTGTACTTGAAACACTGCATCCCCATGACCCTCTTGTACATGATTCCCAAAACCTGGTACAGTATATAAAAAATGCATGTAGTTCATTTTTAAATGTCATTGCTTTTAGCTTGTGTAACTCTCACATAAAACATTGTTTATGGGTCCACAGGGTGAGATGGATAAACAAAGGCAACAGCATGAAGCAAGGCTAATTTCAATTAAAGAAGAGGAAAAGCTTAAAATAGACAAAGTGGCACTGGAGCTGGAGTTGAAATGGACAGAAACTCTAAGGTATACAGTTCTACAGGACATACTGGGGCCTATTCACAAAACTTTTAACACTGATTTAATGAATGCTTTATTAAGGACTGTTTTTTTTTTTTTTTAAAGGCCATTTTAATGAAATAATTTGTATTTCATTAAACTTTAAATGATTGAGAGAGGGTTTTGTTAGCCTATTCTCATTTTTCAAAGCACCCTAAGAGAATTGTAAACTTCAAAAAGTTCCAGAAACTTTGCTTGGCTGCATTACTTCAGAACTCTTCTGTGTAGATAGATGGTACTGTTCAGAGATTATGAAATTATCAAAAAAGGTCAGCACTGTGGGAAAGTGATTAATTTCCCTATAACAAGCACAAGCAGTATTAATGAACAAATATATATGAGCATGTATTTAAGCTGCGTCCGTATATTTACAAGAAATATCTGTTAAAAAATGACAGGCATAAATCTTAAAATTGACTTAAAATTGTCTTAGTCCAGTTGAACACCAAATTATATAGTAACATAGATTGAAATTATATCAATATTTACATGGCATGCATATTTGCTGAAATTACAAGTGGACATGAGAATGGCATTAATTAATTGTCCAATCTTATGACCATATGAAGAATAGTACTGGTATGTGAACAGGCAGTTTTGTTGCCTGATTTTGCAGGCTGTGACAGGGTAGCATCACTGGCAAGGCTCGTTCCCGGCAGGAGAACGACCCGGTAGTTAAAGTGCTGTTGCACTCGTTTATTAAACAAATAAATAAACAGGAACAAACAAACAACGGCACAAGGGCCAAAATAAACAGTTCAAACAAAACACTACTGTCAGGCTGGGCATTCGCCTTCACTGATCAATATACACATAAAACAAACAACACAGTGTTCACTCCCCAACTCCCTCCTATATACCATGTGGCTGGAGCCAAATTAACTATCAATCATTCAATTAAGGCTCTGGCCACATTCTCGCATGTATTCTGGCAGGGAGAAATTTAACCCCTCCCTGCCAACCCAATATTCCCCCCCCCCCCCCCCTTTAGACTTTTTAAAGCCTATCTGT
This sequence comes from Acipenser ruthenus, assembly GCF_902713425.1. Classification (NCBI taxonomy): domain Eukaryota; kingdom Metazoa; phylum Chordata; class Actinopteri; order Acipenseriformes; family Acipenseridae; genus Acipenser; species Acipenser ruthenus. The sequence continues at coordinate 54,336,322 of NC_081194.1, read as the reverse complement.
GGCTTTAGTGTTTTGTACAAATAAAGCAAGCCAGTTGATAGAAGACATCACCATACCTCTTCTTCTGGTAGCAGCTTGTCAGATTGTTATTACTGATAATTAACTGTACTGAAAATATTTAATGTAGAGTTCTGGGAGATACTACTGTCTGATCGATTTAGGATCAACTTTGTTGTTGTAGTTTTTGAAACAAACGCAGTTTATGTTGGTAAAATAATGATCTGTAATAAAATCTCGAACATTAATTAACTTAACAGACTATTTTAAAAATGAAATTAGGACATTATTGTCATGTCTTAGTACAAGTAATTTGAATATTACCAGTAGAAATTAGTTCCTTCCCTTTTCTCATCAATGAAGACAAAGAGCTAGCTGCAGCTGTAATGTATGTTATCCTATTCTATGAGCATCTTTAGCAGTGTTATAAACAAAAATTATTACAGGAGCAACCTTTTCAGAACATATCGTCGAAGAGATGTTTTAATTTATTTTTAAAACTGTAACGAATGTACTATTTAACTACATAATTGCTATATATGTATAGAAAAATCTGTGTTACTGCCTAAATACATGTAAAAAATGTCACAATAAAAAATGTAAGTGCAATATACTTATTCTACTTTACAATTTTGGAAAAAAATATACTCCCCAGCCACACCTAAAAAAATGTGGTGAGCACATTTCAAATCTGCCGGATTACAAACTAAATGTGCAGCAGTCCACACCACCAAACCACAGCACATTTGCACTGGTCATCTTTGCAGGGAGTCTGAAAAAGACGCCCTGCAACAAGGATTGGAGCATGAAGACTAAATTTCTCCTTCGCACCCTGAGAGGATGGCAAAGATCACATTGCTATTATTATTTATTTCTTAGCAGACGCCCTTATCCAGGGCGATTTACAATCGTAAGCAAATACATTTCAAGTATCACAGTACAAGTAATAATACAATTAAGAGCAAGATAAATACAATGACTTTGGTTCAATCAAGTACAAGTGTGACAAAATACAATTCAATAATACAGCAGATAACAGTGTCAGTGATAGTTACATCATGATATGATTAAATACAAAATACTACAGATTAAACACTTGGCAGATTACAGTACTCTGAAGTACAGGATTAAATGCAGTAAAATAGGGGGCAGATAAGAGCAAGTAAAGCACATTTAAGGAAGGGTGATAAGTGTCCCAGGGGAAAAACAGAGTTCTACAGGTGCTGTCTGAAGAGGTGAGTCTTAAGGAGGCGCCGGAATGTGGTCAGGGACTGGGCAGTCCTGACATCTGTAGGAAGGTCATTCCACCACTGCGGAGCAAGGGTGGAGAAGGAGCGGGCTCTGGAGGCAGGGGAGCGTAGAGGAGGTAGAGCCAGTCTTCTAGCCAGTCTTGCTGTACAGTAGTACTTTTATGGCATTCACGAAACAAACAAACCAAAAATAGTTTTTTTCCCAAAATGTTCAGTTCAAACCATGGAACATCTTCACATTTTGATTTCAGACAAGAGTGTAAAAAACTGCGTGAGGAGTTGAGAGAGGACCATGAAGAGGATAAGAAGTCAATCATGACTCGGCTCTCCCAGCAGAAGCAGCAGGAGATGAATGCAGCCAGGGAGAGCTGGCAGAAGAAGATGGAGGACCTCCTTGACCAGGTAATCACATCTGCTAACAGCATATCATTCCCATTCTCAACTGAAACACAACAATGAGTTAACAATAGTTTACAATGCAAATATTGTACAGTAATTTGAAGACCTTCAGTATTTAAAGGAAAGTACCTTTTCCTCATACCTTTTTATAGTGTTTGCAATTGCTCTGAGTGGGTCCAAGAGCTTTTTCTCAAACTGTGAGTTATATTTAAATTTCCCTATAGCCTGAATAAAGTGCTTCTAGTTGTTTTTAAAAGGCCAGAATCTGACATCTCTCCTGTCTTCCCCATTTCGATAAATGTCTATCATTTACTCAATTAAACTCTCTGACAATGGCAATTTGTTTCTATTTGCACTTTAAGGATCTCAGGTGGTTGTAATCAATGCTAACATTTGATTATTTTATGGTATGCAAAATTGTAACTAAGAATGTATTCGTTTTTATTTTTATTATTTTTTTTTTATTTCTTATATCTGGCAATCATCTATAACTCAGTGCTACACATGTAATCAGTATGTTAACCCTAACCCTAAACCATTCTGGTAAACACTGAGAATATTTTAAAATATTTGTTCTGTAATTCAAGAACTCTTAAACTGTGATAAAGAGTTAAACACAAAGGGGCAGGCTTGTTGGGCCTAAAGACGGCTTCCTTTTCCTAAAATATGTAATTTTGTTATATTGTTTGTGAGGCACATAGTGTAATTATAAATAGATAATAATACACATGTGGCAGGGCTGAAAAGCGTATTTTAGTTTTGTTTATTTCCATTCTGTGCTTAGGACATGCTACCTGCTGTGTTTGGTTGCGAGAAAAGCAGGCTGTGATTGGCCAATTGCAGATCCCTAGCAGGTGGGCGTGTCCTGGTGGATCCATCTCATGATAAATGGGGTCATCTGACACACCTCAAACAGTGTTACCAGATTGGGCTGGTTCACGCCCAAATGGGCTTGTATTTTTTTTATTGTGTGTGAAAAAATGGCTTTGGGCGGGTGCCTAATTTTTGGGCTAGTTTTGGGCATTTGTGCAGGTATTACATTTGGATATATATAGCTTTAAAGTTTTAATGATATTTGTAAGCAAAATACTAAGCTATATGATACACAACCCTTACTGTTTACATCACTGTTGCTCATCATTGTAACGATAACACACATCAATATCTGTGGATATGACGTACATTCCATTATGGGTAGTGTATTACTTTGGGCTACAAACGTAGCACTTTCTAAAAGGCAACAGGTCTGGTAACAGGCGTTATTGCAAAAGAGAATTTGTTCTGAAGGGTTTTACTTGATTAAAGAAAAGGAATGATTGATTGATTTGTATTTCAAGTGAAAGTTTAGTAATTATAAGGGATCCTAGTTTTCAACAATAAAAAAACCCTGAAATTCTCAGATATTCCACAATTAAAATAAAAGGCTAAAACTGAGTCATTGTCCACAAACATTACTACTGTATAACAGTTAACACAGGAAGTATTTATTGGTACACTTTCAAATTCGAAGGAAGTTACAAGCTCACCAGAGTGCCATCAATCAATAATATTGTAGCGTTTTGCAGGAGACAGAAAACAGGAGGACATGCTTATTCTTTGTTCAGATCTTTTCTTCTATTCGGATGCTAACTTGCACCTGCCAGAGTCCACAGCTCTGTCAGCAACAAAGAATTCAAACAGGAACACAGCAACCATGGCAACCAAACAAAAACAACACATAAAATGCCAGCGCAACGCCTTTTATAATCTTAGCTCCACCCCTTTATTCTAATAGGGTACCGGAGCTTACATATCCCATTGGTCCTCAGCTGCACACTTCCGGCCAATGGGAACACACGGAACAGGTGCACACACAGTGACTCACAGACAGGACCAATCACAGGGGAGACACAGACTATGCACTACAAGCAGGCAAAGACTACACAGACAGACAGAGGCACACAAAACCAGCGGCGGGAAGGAAACACAATTACCGCAGGAATTACAGTACACAAACACAGTGGAAATACAGTACAAAAGCACAAACGCACGGATCGCTACAATATAAAGAAAGGTACCATTTTACTTTAAACATTACAAATACGTCTCTGTACTAATAATAAAAAAACAAAAATAGTTTTCGTATTAATTATCTCGAGTTAGTCCGGATGGCTATTGCCAAATTCATTGACCTGATATTTAGGGGTGATTTTTATCGTTTTCAGCATCTTTAAACAGCTTGTTGAGTAGTAAAAATGCACCGGATACTGAAATAAACTGCAGCTACTATTCAGCATAAATGTGACACTGACAGTGCGCCTCGTTCAACCTTGACCTCTGTACACCAGAAGCAGTTTTATTGAACAAGTATGTTTACTAAATGTAAAACTGCCTGTGTTGATGATTATATATAAATAAGTGTATTGATTTGGTTATCAAACAACCAAAAAAAGCCTTGCATGTTTTTTGCAAGCTTAAAACTAAAAATTCTACGACAGCATAGAAAATCTGTGTTTTTCTGTGTTATTCCACAGCAAATGGATTCCTAGGAACCCTGGTAATTTAGCACATAAAATACAAAAAAGTTACAATGGGGATCAACATCAGAGGTGATTGTGATGTCACAACTTATGCTCCTGATTGGGCGGGTTTTCAGGAAGAAGTGGGCGGGTTTTTGTAAATAGTTGGCAAACCTGACCTCAAAGCGGGTGAAAATCCAAACAATCAGGACCATCCACGCTACAACAATACCAAACCTTTAAAAGCCCAAATCCTCTGATCTCTGTGTTTAATCTGAATCGGATCTCCATGAGTATAGCCAAAAACCTCTGACCACCGCGCGTGAACCCAGCGATTAGTTCAGGGATTTTAAATCTCACAAGTTTGTCAGCCGGACCTCTTTGAATAGCGGAGTAGCGCTCATGGTATTTGCATCACCTTTCGTTTTGTAGTTTATTTTTCACAGTGTTTTATTTAGCATTTTGTATTTCTGTTCATTGTTTACACTGCTGTATAGTGACAGCCATGGCAACTACCATTGCTGTTACCAGCCTGCACCTGCAGTCTTCAGTGTTCCTATCTAAATAAATCCTGCGCCCCCAACTGTTCGCGGATAACCCACACCCCCTGTCACAACACTAAATGTTTTTAGGATGTTCAAGGTTTTTTTTTGCAGTTTCTTCAATTTAGAAAAAATGTTTTGCAGTCTTTATGAATAGGGACTACCTTCCCTCTTGGGTGTCACAGAAAGAGGGTTTCATTCTGGCCAATTTACTTCACTCTGGCTTCTAGCTAGCTTGACAGCAGTACACTGTCCATAATGCCACTCACAAACACATTATAAAAGACATTAACAATGATTTATTTTTAAATAATAAAACTCACTGTGTTTTATATTGTTTCAGTTCTATCCAGTCAATTTCAGTTATTTCAGTGAACATGCATTTTTTTGTTGCTCTGAAGTCCTTAATGTATGTCCTTGGATTATTTCTTCATTATAGTCCTTTGTTTATCGGTACATTTATCTCCCTTTTATTTGTTTTGCTCAGTTGATTTCAAAATGTTTCCCCTTATTCCTATGGTCTTTCTTCATAGCGGCAAAATCTTGGTGAAGCTTTACATAAATCAATCAGTAATGTAAGTGAAATGCACTTACAAACTTGCTGCTTCGCACTTACTGGTCTTTCTGTGTATTTTGCATGTTGGCAATGCAAAACTCTTCTGAAGCTTGAGTATAAAAGCAGGATTATTTTGTATTTAATGATTTGCCATTCAGCTTTTGCAGTGTTTGCTCCATTTCATTGTGTCTAGTTCTCAAGTTCATGTTCTTTTGTTTTGAATCTGCCAATTTGTGTTAGGCTTGTAGTGACTAATATGCAAAATAAACCTGAGGGCCTTATTCAATTGATCTAAACAGCAACAGGTATTTACATTGTCTCTTTGAAGGAACGTGCCAAAGGACTAAATGCATGTTTGCTATAGATGATGGAGTTGTAAGAGTATGGTGTTAAATAAGATGTTCATAAGATCAATTGAATGGGGTCCTAAATGTTAAATGAATGGAACTAACAAGCAAAGATTATCAGAGAGTGTGCATGAACAGCAATTACGTTAATAAGGTTTTACATTTATGTTATTTACTTACCTTCAGACACCAATGCATGAGCGCACAGAAGCCTGCATTTTTTACACATTGTTTACATATATATATATATATATATATATATATATATATATATATATATATATATATATATATATATATATATATATATATATATATATATACTGTATATCTATCAATCTCTAAGTGTGGAGTAGTGGTTAGGGTTCTGGACTCTTGACCGGAGGGTTGTGGGTTCAATCCCAGGTGGGGGACACTGCTGCTGTACCCTTGAGCAAGGTACTTTACCTAGATTTCTCCAGTAAAAACCCAACTGTATAAATGGGTAATTGTATGTAAAAATAATGTGATATCTTGTAACAATTGTAAGACGCCCTGGATAAGGGCGTCTGCTAAGAAATAAATAAATAAATAATAATGACACTAATATCAATGTCCCACTTTATGTATCGGCTACTTCAGATGCATGTACTTGAAGTAAAACAAAATCCAGAATAAGGTACAACAGTAAAGTTAAATGAGTCCTTTCAGTGCTAGTTGTTACCAATTTAATCCACTGAAACATCTCCCTACAGGGGGAAATAAACACGCAAAGAATCTGCTTAAAAATCTTCGATTAAAACAACTGCAGAATTTGTAAACGTGTTTAAGGTAAATACAGTGAACCGTGACATTGCAATTTCAAAACTGAAAGGGGTAGAACAAAGTAGTATTAAAAAAAAAAAATATATATATATATATATATATATATATATATATATATATATATATATATATATATATATATATATATATATATATATATATATTATAAACATATGCCTGATATGTGTTTATCATTAGGACAGGGTTTTGTGTTTAGATGTGGCTGACATGTCTTCCTTTTTTTGTTCAATTTGACCCAGATCTCCTTACTGAAGCAGAGTCTGGAAATGCAACTTTCGCAGTCCCAGAATTCCCTTCACCAGCTGCAGGCTCAGTTCAACCAGGAGCGAGAGCACCTCAACCAGCAGCTCCAGGAGATGGAGGGGGAGCATCAGCGCCAGGAGAGATCCCTGGAAGAAGCCCACTGCATTGACTTGCACAACATGGAGGAGGCCAAAGCACAAGAACTGAAGGTATTGGCCATTACTATTTTGCACTATGTCTCCCAGTAATTTAGACATGACAGGTTTATTTTAATGAACTGAACAATTGCGGATCTAAGTACAGCCGACCTGTGTATATTAATCCAGTGATTGGTATGTGTGCTTTTAATTCATACAACATTGCTGTCTTTCTAAGAAATGCAGTATATTGTTTATTTCTAACTTATGGATGATATTTTTCTTCATTACTGTGCTATTAAGTCACAAGGTCAGTGCAGATTCTTACTGTATTGTCACTCTGAACAAGATTGATTCTCAGTAATCAATTATGCGGTTACTGTAACTGTAAGCTTAGTAGTAGAATTTACTTTCACAGCTACACATGTTTCAGTAAGCCAATTACAGGACATATGTTGGCTGGACTAATTAAAACTAGAAAACTGTCTTGTCAAGTTTGTGAACATTTAAACATGGGAAGATGATGGCCAAAATACATAGTGCAATTGCAGTAGAAATCCTCTCGTGCTGGGCTAAAGAATGAATCCTGAAAATTAAGCAACTAGTCAACGGTTTGTTGTTGAAGAGGGAAAACTGTTTTTAGGATTACTTGCTTCAGCAGGTACACAACACTCTCACAAACTATTACCATCTCTGAAGTAGCAGACATGGAAAATGAAAAAAGTGCAGTTCCTCTTCCCTGACCAACACCAGGATCTTTGCTTATCAATTGTTTAACATAATAATGTCTTTATAAACTAAATAGAATTTATCTCTTGAATTACTGTGCTAAACTCTTTAAGCAATGGTTTCTTCAATCAACTGGCTTATTTTGGAAGTACTATTACAACATTGCAGAAGAATATTTTGTCAAAAACATGTTTTTTATAGCTTAAAATGGTGTGTGTGTGGCCCCCCAAATATTCTTTGACAAAATATTGTTCAGCGATTTTATAATAGTATGTCTGAAATAAGTCAGTTGATTGAAGAAATCATTGCTAAGTTTCCCAAAATATTGCAATAATTTGGTTTGTAATATTATTATTAAACTCTGGCAGATAATGAATGACCTGCGGGTTGTTGGGAGCCAGACCACCCCATCAGGTCTCTGCCAGTTACAGACCTCAGTCATTAATGCTTAAATACAAATCTGGTTTATTTGCTGCATGTGATAGAACTATGGGTTTATGTTACATGGCACGAGTCCAAAACCCAACTACATTTTCTGTAAGTCATTTTCATGAATGTTGAGTGCATAGTAAGCTGGATAAAACCTGAATTACAAATGCATTGCAGGACAACATACAGGATGCTTAAGATTAAAATAATTCAACTATATCCAAGTATAAAAACTTTAAAAAAATCCTGATCCTGTCTTTTGTTTTGCAGGAGCTGGATGAGAGGTTGAGACTGCAGCACTATGAAGAACTGCACTGTCTGAAAGAGGCCCACAGGCAGAGTATTGACACCCTGAAACAGCAATCAGAGCAAGAGCTCCAGACACTCCGCTTCGAGCTGGAAGATGAAGGCAAAGCAATGCTTGGTACGCATAGTTTGCAGACAGTTCATTTTTAAGCAATAAACCACAGGATTTTTCACAGTGGTTGTCTTAAGAAAGAATTATAAGCTAATTGTTTTAGTTTAGTAAATCCAATGGTTCTATGTTTTTTAATTCCAATGGCTTAATGTCTTTAACGATCCAGTTTTATATAAAAAAAAAAAAAAATAATCAAATAGATCTTATTAATCTGAACACAAAACTGACAGACTTGATGCTGATTAGGTCTGCAACTTTTAATGTATTATCTATGGTAATTGGGGGGGGGGGGGGGGGCGACGGGACACAAGGGACATTCTAAATATATCAACCAATGTTTGATCCTGTTCAATAAACCTGCTAATGTTTATATAGTCAGTGGCTTAGCAGAGAATTAACCCCAGACTGCCTTAAAGAGTAAGTAGTGGGGTTCTGAAAAATATAGCGTTATACATCCCCACGTGTTGCTACAAAGGTGTAAATAACGTACCTGTGATTTTTCTTTTCATTGTTTTTACACTTATAAATTGTTTCAAAGCTCTTTTCAAAATGGCCGCTCTAGTGCACTGACAGTGTAAGGATTATTGCCCATCACGGGTAACGCAGCAATAATGATCCATGATGTACGGAATGGAACAGAAAAGCCAGAGCACTTGTTGTTAACCCCAGTGCACTAGAGCAGCCATTTTGAAAAGAGCTTTGAAACATAGTTTAAAGTTGTAAATGTAAAAAGTTGTCAGGATGTTAACAATGAAAAGAAAAATGACAGGTACGTTATTTAAACAGTTGTAGCAACATGTGGGGATCTATAACGCTATATTTTTCAGAATCCCCCAACTTGCTCTTTAATGTTATGTCATTTTTACATTTACCACGTTACTATTTTCACATAACTAGCTATGTTTTTTGGTAACTGTTTCAAGATCTTTCTAATGTACTTTGTCAATTCTTACTAGCCTCTTTACGCTCAGAGTTGAACCATCTGCACGCATCTGCAATAGAACACTTGAGACAGACCCATCAGCAGGAAACAGCAGCTGCTAAGTTGGAACTAGAGAACGCATTGGAACAGAGCAGACGGCAGGTATGCAGAACTACTTATACCTACTTGGAGATATCAAAGAGCAGATTTCACAATGTTATGTGCAGGCATGCATGCTTATTGTGTTTTAGATTACATATTTTTCCTTATAGTTGACTGAGCAAAATGTACAAGCCATATAAAATGTTAGCGCCCTGCTCATTGTCTTTGATTTCCTAATTCCTAAAAAATAATGTTGGATTTTGAACTGTTGAATAGATGATATGCCTTTCTGGAAAGAGGAGAACAAAGACAATTCTTGATCATCTTACAATTGAAGATATCATTAAAAAAAGAAATAATTTGCAATGCATGCCAGGGTGTCCTCGGCTCACCTCGCACCAGCGACCCCTGTAGTCTGGCCGGGCACCTGCGGGCTTGCCTGTAAGCTGCCCAAGAGCTGCGTTGTCCTCCGACACTGTAGCTCTTGGGTGGCTATATGGTGAGTCTGCAGTGTGAAAAAAAGCAGTCGGCTGACGGCACATGCTTCGGAGGACAGTGTGTGTTCGTCTTCGCCCTCCCGAGTCAGTGCAGGGGTGGTAGCGGTGAGCTGAGCCTAAAAATAATTGGCCATTCCAAATTGGGAGAAAATAATAAAAAATAATTGGCAATGACTACATTTAAAAAATATATATTTATCTCCTGCTACTTTCACATTTAAATAACTGTTTTATGGTTAGATACAATTCAAGTCAGAAGCTGGTTTAAAACCTGGTTTATAATACATGCCTGAATGAATTTCTGCTGTGGAAAACTAAGTGACAGATTTTAGGACACTTTTTGACAATACAGCTCCTGTGAATTAAAAAAAGAAGCCACAGTGATCCAAGGCAAGGACCCAAGAGTTACAGAGGAAAGAAAAACACTGTACAATATAAATTCAAAAATGCATATATGGCAAGTTTCATTAAATCATTGACAGAAGATGGACACCTGAAAATTCTCAGGAGTGATCAATTAGGATGGGGCCATTTTGTTATCCTCAAGGGGAAATGCTACATATCAAAATTAAAAGATTGTGACAAGATGATGTTTATGCTGTATAAAGATATGGGAATGAGTGGAGATATTCCTTGAATCTGAAACAGCACTTCAGTTTCAAGTATATGTCATTTTAGGAGAATATTAGTTTTTTAATATCTCTAGAAAGTTTTATTTTATTTTCAGATCATCTTCCCATTTTGTCTACAGTGTGTAATCCTTCTTGTTTTACTCAAAAATGTTCTTTTAAAACTATCTATGGCTGTGTTTACAACAGGAAAACGGACTGGTATGGTGTTGTCGTACCTTTGTAGTACAATACTTTTTTATTTTTTATTTGCCTGCTTTATTAGGAGGATTTACAATAAACTTGTCTATGTCCTAAGTGGGCATCATTGTAGTTTAATTGAAGTGGGGGCTATCCTGAGTAATTCTGAAGTCAAGCATTTCAGTTCAATGGAGTGCTGCATGAATGTCCTGTGTGACTCCCTACTGAAGTCATCTTTTAAATTGGTTTTAACAGGTAGAATTCGTCCCCCTCTGTAAACCTGTGTCAGTCATAATGTATGGCTGCTTTGAATATCCCCTCAATGCATAGTTCAAATCCTGCCTCTCTTTTTTTATTATTGTTATTTTTTTGTATTTAAATGTAATTAATACAGGCAATGCATGCTTTTGAATTGTGAATTTTATAATATACAGTAACATTTATTTGTATAAACAAAAACAAAGGGAATAAACAAAGGAGGCTGTGTGGTCCAGTGGTTAAAGAAAAGGGCTCAAATCCCACCTCAACCACTGACTGATTGTGGGACCCTGAGCAAGTCACTTAACCTCCTTGTGCTCCGTCTTTCGGGTGAGACGTAATTGTACGTGACTCTGCAGCTGATGCATAGTTCACACACCCTAGTCTCTGTAAGTCGCGTTGGATAAAGGCGTCTGCTAAATATACAAATAATAATAAATGATTATAATGTAACAAAAAAAGGATGAATATTAATCTATCAATCAATGCATCTTTTAACAATGTACGTAAAATGGGAAGATATGAAATAAGCAATTAAGGCTTGCATTTCCTGTGTTACAATTATATTTATTGAAAAAATATATAAAACTAGAGTTGCTAGCAACTATAAAGGCTTCCAAGCAGTTATCGTGAAATGTAAGCGCATTGGTTATTATAGATGAAACGTTATCATCACAACTGTGCTAACTGTGTAAGTTTTGGCACAAATATAAGAATACTTTTTAAAATTCCCCGAAATTGTCATTAAATCTAAGATGGCTGCCACACCATGTGACCAAAGGCCGCCATATTGACCACGGCACGACATCCCATAGTCCTCTACATCCATGTCAAATTTCATGCATTTTGGTGCAACCGATCAGAAGTTATAGGCAGTTTTATAGCCAGGTTCTTATGTTGATGATGTCATACATCACTGTTTGACCTTAAAGAGAGGTCAGAGGTCACCGGCGATGACATTTTTTCATAGAGCACATATGACTTCCTATACGTGTTCCATTATAACTTTGACCCTGTCGGCACGCCCTAGGAGTTAAAATTTCAATGTAAATTCCAATATGGTCGTCGCGCCGTTTGAGCAATTGGTTTCAATCTTCAGCAGTTATTACTTTCCAACGGTCTGTACAATTATGTTGACACTGAAGAGCATAAGTGCAACAGTGTTCTTGTTATAGGTTGCAAAAGTTTTTTTACAATTATCAATATGGCCGCCAAACCATGTGACCAAAATGTGTCATTTTCATATCACCAGTACTTTACGTGAGTCTCTATGGTCATATAAAGTTTCATGACTGTAGTGTGTTGCACCTTGGATTTATGCACGAATGTATGAAAATAGAGCGGTCGTGAAATGGTTATTTGCACGCCGCGGCCATGTTTTTTAGCGAAAAAGCGTGGATTTTACAAATGGTAGAAAGGACCTGGTCATGAACATGCGTTCCAATTTAGGTGTCGATTGACTTTGTGGTTTAAGACAAGAAGATTGTTGAATATTTGGCGCCAATCCAGCATAGTGGGCAAAGTAATTTTTCAATCGACCTTGACTGAACATGTGTTTTTTATAGGCCATTGCTGCACTATCTGCTGCCATTATCACAGTTCCACATTAAGTTGTTTTTAAAGGCAAGAGTTTTGAAAAATTCCCCAAATTTCCACGAAATCCAATATGGCGGTCGAACCATGTGACTTTTTCATTCGGGGACGCCAGTCTGGTTGTCCAGCCATAGGCATCTACTTACTTATGCGTTTTTATAACTCTGCGATGATGTTTGGGAAGAAAAATAATAATAATAATAAACACAATAGGCTTGCCAGCCTTTGGCTGGGAAGCCTAATAAAAATATAAAAGAGATGTGGGCGTCGAACCATGAACTACTGGTTATTTTACCACTCTAACGAACCTGTAGTGTTTGTTGAATGCATAAAGTCCGACCTCCTGTATTATAAAATCTGTCATCATACAGAATAAGTTTGCTTCTATTCTATTATTATATTAGTCTGTATGCTTTATTTACTAAATATGTTAAGAATGCAATCCAGTCTGGGCACTTAAACATCTAATAAACTGGTTGATTCCTGTTAAAAAAATAATAATAATCTGGCAACATCTTACTGGTATATTTGTAAGCATTCTCAAATTATGGGCAATAATAACTGGTTATACAAACTTCATAAAAAATATTAAGTGTGTGCATAAGATAACTTGTCATTCTGGCTTGCTAAAAGTCATTGTAAACTTGTGTTACTAATTGCCAGATAATACTGTAGATGGCCTGGTTTTATAGTTGTTTTATGTTAACAGTTGTTTTATGTTTTATTTAATTGTTCACAGCAGACTAATTAAAATATGTAAGTACACATCTGAAGATGAAACCAGATTTTTAGTTAGGTATCAGCCTGAGGTCAGTCATTTTCCTGTGCATCTAGATATATCGTTTAAACTTGATCCAGTCTTTGTCTAATAAAAATTGGCATAGTCGATAGTGTAGCATCTTTTAAAATGCAGATTGGTTAGTTTAGTGTTTATAGCAGCTTGTACAATGGTCGTTTGGATTTCCTGGGAACACTTGCCTTCCAAGGAAAAAAAAAGAGTTTATGGTTTTCTATTTTTATGGACATGTATTCATTCTTAAGGTAACAATTGTGTGTATTAGGGAAAATCTAAAACAAACAAAACATATTTACAGTTTGTTGGAATAATGAGGTCACAGTCTGTCAATATAGTGCCATAATGGAATACATAATGAGAAGACTATGTGGTCAGACCCTGTCATAATAACATGTTTTAAAGAGGACTGTAAACATTGTGCTTTTGACTACAACTTGATTTTCACTGGCAGAGCAGACAGCAGTGTTGGCTCATGGACCTCACACAGTATTTCATTCTGCAGCCCTTTACCCTTGACATTTCATCAGATGCAATGAAGCTTTTTGATTACTTGTACACCATAGACAATTGCCTTAGACAGCTGAGTCAGCCTTGAATTCTACCATTAGACTTGCCAGATTAGTCCCTTGGATTTAAATGACAACAAAATTATTAAGGATGACAAACTGGGTTTTCTATAATACCTTAAATTAACATTGCATTTTGACACTTCCATTAGGGGAATACGATTCCATTAAAGCATGGAACCTTTTGTAATGTAAGGCAGCCCTCATCATTCTCAGATATTATCAGCTTCCTGGTGTTCTTTTATCAGTACAGAGTCTGGCAAATATCTGTTTTTGCTTTATCATCTTATTCCGTTTTACTGAATTATTGCATACAGTATATTTTCTATTCCTACCCTCCCTGACGCCCCCATTTTAAATGAATGTTCATAATACTAGTACACATACTTGCCAATAATGACACATGTGACAGTTCTGTACTTTTATATATAATAACTAAAGTCTTTGCTTAAACTTATAATATCAAACTTTTTCATTCTTTCTTGGGGCCTCATTTTAACAATTCATCTCGCTTTGGAATTTCTGAAATGCTTTGACTAGAAGGCAAGACATGCCGTCTCAGCTCTTTCTTTCCTCTCTTCATTGAGTGCTTATCTATGCCAGGAGGGAAGGAAGGGGGTGAAGATTTCACAAAAAGAACTAATGACTATTTCGCGTTTTAAACTCACCAGACTAGACTTTTTTAATTTTTGTAAAAAAAATTTAATCTTCAAAGGCATTCTTTTTTCTGGTATAATTTAAGGTTAGAATCACATCTTTGTTATTAGCCTTGAAAACAATCATTTTCTGTAGGCCCTAATTGTCTGTAATTTTCAGAACATCAAAAGCAGGTGTTTCTTTTTTCAAAACAGAGTTCCCAGCTAAATCGCATTTTGATAATGGGTAAGGATAGAACATTAGGTTACAGAGTACACTTTATGAGACGTAATTTTTTTCAGAAAAAAACAAGTTCAGAGTTCTATTAAATTTGTATTGTAAACAAAGTGTATCTCTTTGGATTTTGCTGACTACTGTCCCAAATTTGACTAATAACAATGTGGAACATTATTATCATGGACAGCTTTTTAACAAAAGGTCAATTTGTACATCTAGTTCAGGTGTTACATCAGGGCAGGCTTCAAAAGGACTTTGCTAAAGATTTTATCTGCTTGGTTACTGAAAAACAGGAAGCTGGCTGTAAAACTAGCTATTTCCACTAGCAATACACAATTGGTATATTCTCAAAGTTGCTAACCAGCAACTAAGCAGCTAGCCAGCTTTGTTGTGTCACTGGTAAATGCTTTCATACACTCTTCTGCCTCATAAACTTATCACTTAGCTGTTAGCTACTCGGTTTGTTATGGTTACATTACAAAAAAAAAATCTAAAAATGGATGTCTGGAGAGAACTGTTTGATGTTGTTTCCATTACAAGCAGGGGAGCTTTGTCTATTCTTTCAACTTGGTGATGACATGAAAGTTGTCAACAGGATAAAAAGCTTCACAATCAATTTGTCCTATATTTCATGAAATCTGCCTCGCAGGCAGTGAACCGTAAGTAAAAAAACTGAAAAGAAAATAGTAAAAAACTTCAGTCATGTATGTATTGTGAGATGGCAGAAAAAACATGTGCGGAATGCACATTTGTCTTGTTTAATTGTTTTGTTAATTGTTTTGTTTAATTGTTTTATTGATTAATTATTACCTGCACCTGACTACTATTGAAAATTGGAGCCAGGTGCAGGATATTTAAGGAGAGCAGTCAGTCTGCTCTGGGCGGCTGCTGAAGAGGGCAGAGGCCCGACTGTGCTGGTGTGTGGGTACAGCCGTAATTAAAAGAAAAGGTAGAGTGAAGCCTTTGTTTTGTGTGTGCTGTTCTGTTTGTTTTTGTACAGGTAAACAGCTTAGCTGTCCTGTTTAATTTAGGTTCCTGTTTTGTTTTAGTTAGTGCTCAGTGCTAGGTGTTTGTTTTGTTTATTTTTGTTTTTGTGTTTATTAAAAATTGCGCAACCGCGCTTAAAAAAAATCCATTTCTGTGTGTTGGGTCAGTGTTTTTAAAGGGGCAACGAACCGTGGTGAGTGTGAGTGTGATTAGTTCACAGTATATATAAATAAATTAAGACCCAGAAGTTTACCAGATTGCTACGAGCATACTAAGCATCAAAAGAGTTTTTCAATTTCAATGCTTCCTGTTTATCTTAGAAATAAATTCTAGGGCTGCGCCAAGTTCCAGGATGGCTTTTAGAGGATGCTTTACAGGGCAGGGGAAAACATAGAAACTTGCCTGCCTTCCTCAAAGTGGTTGCAGGGTTAATGTGATTTTGTCACATAGCAGACCACAGCTATTCCAACTCCATGTCCTCCAACTACAGTGGCTGCTGAGTGAAATAACCATAACGAATCCCCAACATGCAAAAAATATTATATAAAAAAAATGCAATCTGACTCATGTTTGCCCCTGCTGGGTATTTTTATTTTAGGGAACATGATTACCATAATAATTAAATAACTTAATGGACAACACGAACAAACGAACACTGATTAAGTTTATTAAATATCTGTGCTCTTTTATACATTTCCATGTGGAAGAATTACATGTCACACATGGTTTGCTTATCCAACATCCATGGCTCAAGAGGAATGATTACACAGGTTTTTATAAATAGGTGATTTGCAGCCCATTCAGGACTATATTAAAAAAAAAAAAAAAAGCTCAGATCACATGGAAAGAGTCTTAGAAAGGGTCTTCATAAGTTATTTTTTTATATTATTTTGAAGATGTTCTACTTCCCCCCACAGTATCTATTTAATGGCTTGCTTCATTGATGTATGATGGTTTTCAGTAATTTCTACTAATGGTTACTTATTGCCTATACACTGCTGAGCACCATGTACAAAGACTAGGTGTAAGAAGATGTTGTAGAACTGGGGCACCCAACCTTATTGCTGGGTCTACAAAAATAAACTGCCTCTGTTTTTTAATTGAATAGTAAAAACATTAGGTTATTATCATAACCCTGGTTCCCTGAAATAGAAATGTAACCTTTAACTAATGGGTGTTTACCTCCTAAAGACCCAGAAACCTAAATATTATATACCAAAGCTGCTCGGTCGAGCCTGTGATGCAGTCATGCCCGCCCCCGAGGGTATAAAGGACTGCGCGCACAGATCTCGGCGTCATTTTTCCTTCAAGCCTGCTGCAATCATGGACGCAGCGACCTTGAAGGTTAATGGTTATGTTTCTATTTTAGGGAATGATCATTACCTATGATAATAACCTAACATTACCTTTCAAGTACGAAATGTAACCATTACCTAATGGGTGCCTCCAATGAACCTCCTGCAAAAAATTCTACAAGGCTAGGTAAACTGCCTGCAGCTCCAAAACATTGATGTGGAGACCCTGCCAAGGGGGGTTCCACACACCTTGCACCCATCTGGCATTCCACACAGCGCCCCAGCCCAGGCTGGACACATCCGTGGTGACGACCTCCCTTCTGGTGACACTGCCCAGCACTACACTGAGATCTGTGCGTGCAGTCCTTTTGTTCCCTCGAGGGCGGGCATGACTGCGTCACAGACTCGGCCAAGCAGCTTTGGTATATAATATTCAGGTTTTGGGGTCTTTAGGAGATAACTTGAAAGATAACAGGATTTAGTGAATTGGATTACCTGTACCTGATAAAACATTTTACAAATTATAGAATTCATATGCAGAACAGAAGAAATGAATCAAACAACATGTATTATTTTATGTGTGCGGCTGTGTTTGGCAATTGGCTCAGTAACCATATGTGTAATTTATTTCACCTGAGCATATAACCACTTCTTGGATTCTGTGTTTGGCTGACAGGAGAAGGAGCTACTGGGTCGCATCTCTGAACTGCAGGAGGAAGTGAGACACAGGGAGAACCAAATCACAGAGCTGGATGAAGAGATCCATTCTCTGCATGAGAACATCAGCACCCTCACCAAGGAGCTGGAGTACAAGGGCAAGGAGGTTCTGAAAATACGTAGCGAAGCCAACCAGCAGATCAGGTGCTTTTCTCAAATTTTTGGTTAAGAAACATACATACTTAGGACCCAACCAGTGCTGGTAAAGGTACAGCTGCCACCTAGATATGATTTGCCACCTAGCTGTGCCCAATTGATGATCTTGGAAGGGGATCCCATAGCATTGGTCTGGCCTTCCACAGTTTGGGTAGGCAAAATCAGCAAGAATTGTTTCATATCACCAAATACCGCGGCCCCCAGTGATCAGGCACCTGGTTTGCTGGATTAGACTCCTGCAGGGCTGGCCTTTTTCCTCTAAATCATCCAGTCAAACTCCTGGTTGTAAAGAGACAATTTGCTTATGAGGAGTTGCTGCAATTGAAGGAACATAATTGAAAATCCTTACTTGGTATGAAGCTGGGGTAAAATTAGCTGACACCAAAAAATGAGTGAGAAAGATCAAAGCTAAAATATTGGTGCCTATACACAAAGATTTAACTGGAGAGATTAAATTATTGGGTTTTTTTATTGTTTTTTTCTATATCTTTTTAAAAATATTTTTTCTACATCTTTTTACTTTCACTCTCAAAATAGCAAAGTAAAAATAAAAAAGAGAAACACAGGAACTGTACTGAAGCGCTATTGCACACGTTTATTATTTATAAGTATTTGACACAAAAGAAAACACAAACAAAATAAAAGCCTATCTCCATTTGGAGACCTAGACTAAACACATGTATTCACTAAACTAAGACGGGACAGCTAAGCTGTTTCCCCGTATCCCAAACCCACCATCTTACAACACACAGTTGTTTAACATTTAAACTACAAACACTCACGTTTGTCTACCAGCTCCCTGGTAGTCTCTGTCCATTGTGGACAAAGCCTAGCTTTTAAATACCTCCTTAACTAGCTTCAGGTGTTTTCTATAATTTCAGCCGATTAGGTCGGCCCTCTTGCCTATCCCAGGTGTGTACTGGGAAATGTAGCCTTCTTGACTAATTGCCTGGGAGGACTACATTTGCCATTCTCATGGTCATTTATATTTTACATTTATTTATTTAAAGTTTTATACACATTTCTTCGTCTGCACGAATGAGAAGAATTGATGCTGTTTTGAAGGCAAAGGGTGGTCACACCAAATATTGATTTGATGTAGATTTTCCTTCTGTTCACTCACTTTGCATTTTGTTAATTGATAAATATAAACTATTAACATGTCTATTTTTGAAAGCATTCTTACTTTACTGCATTTTTTCACACCTGCCTAAAACTTTTGCACAGTACTATATATATATATATATATAATATATATATACACACTGCTGTGCGAAAGTCTTAGACATGTTGCATTTGATGCTACTCTGATGCATTATGAGCATCAACAATTTAGTCAAAGCCTCCACTAGTGTTTTCTACTATTATAAAAACCTTGACTTGCATAAAGAAGGAAAAACATTGAGTGAAATAGCTCGCATCACTAGATTTTCAAAGTGTGGTATCGGAAGCATAATCAACAAGTACAGAGAAACATCATCTGTAATGAGCTGTCTAACAAGGATGAGCAATACTTGAAGATAATATCCTTAATGAATAGAAAGAAGACAAGTGTTGAATTGACAACAGAACTGGCAGAAGGCACAAGTGCTGTTATCCATCAAATCACACCTGTGCCTTCTGCCAGTGTATATATATATATATATATATATATATATATATATATATATATATATATATATATATATATATATATATATATATATATATATATATATAATATACAGTCAACCTCGGTTAACTCGACTGGTGGATAACTCGACACCTTCGCTTAATTCGACAGACAGTCTTGGTCCTGAATTTTCTCCATATAAAATATATACATCCTGCCTCTTTTAATTTTTTTATTCGACACCACAATTTACTTGTAACTTGACACTTATTACCGGTACCGAAGGGATAAAAACTATTAAGAAGACTAGTGAGTAATTCGACATTGTCGTTTCTAATGAGTGATCAACATAACACGTGACTGACCTCAGACTGGAAACAGATTCATTCATTCATTCATTCATTCATTCATTCATTCATTCATTCGCAACTACCAAGTGCAGCTGGTTACAGTATCAGTTCACAATGAGTGAGAAGTGAAAAATGAGTTCTCGTTCAATTGGCTTTAAAGCTCAGGTTATTCGGAAAATAACAAGCTTGTCAGCAGAACTTTGAAAGCGCGTGTTTTTGCATATGAAACAATCGACAATGATTGATTTCTGTGTGAAACTGTAAGTTGTTTATTATTGCTTTTGTTCACCGAGTTAATTCTGTAATGTACATTTGTTAACTTTTGCTATTTAAGCCGTGAAATTAGAAAGTACAAGCCAACACCTAAAAGTATAGTTAACAGTTTGTGGTTGGATTGTTTTTGTAAAAATAACTATGTAACTGTGTAATGTAGTTATTTTATTAATTCTTATTTCAATCAAACTTGTAAATGCTGTAATACTGTAAACATGCGAGTTCTTTTACTTGTATGCGTGTTAATGCCATGGCTCATGTGTACCCTGTGGTTAACTCAACACCTTGGATAAGTTGACACTAAATGTCGTCCCCGTGGGGTATATATACTTAATATTTGCTATAACTACACAAAGTATCTTTTTGGATACATATTTGTTATACTTTCTCATCCACTAGAGACCTTGTTATATATAAATAAATACGTAAATCAACAAAACAGTACAGCACTCTAATTGCACAGTCTATTATTTCTTTCTGAACAGGGTCCACGAGCAAGAACTGAACAAGAAGCATGAGAAGGAGCTGAATGAGATGACCATGGTCCACGTTAGGGAGACTCAGAATATGCTGTTGGATTTCAACAAGGCTCAAGAGCTTCTGAAAGATAAGATCACAGCGTTACAGATCTTGTAAGTTGAATTCCATATCTCATGCATGTGCACGTGACTCTGTCTGTCTGTCTGTCTGTTTTTGTGTGTGCGTGTGTGCATGGAGGCTATTCTGGCCCCATTGAAACTCGGGGGCATCAGAGTACTCAATTACCTGAATGACTGGCTCATTTATGTTCAGTCTCCAGTGCAGGCAGTGACTCACACAGAACTCATCACAGACCACCTTCATCGGTTTGGTCTGTCAGTGAACCATGCAAAGAGTCAGCTCACACCCTTACAGACAGCCTCCTATTTATGGGCAGCAGTATGGAGTAGTGGTTAGGGCTCTGGACTCCTGACTGGAGGGTCGTGGGTTCAATCCCAGGTGGGGGACACTGCTGCTGTACCCTTGAGCAAGGTACTTTACCTAGATTGCTCCAATAAAAACCCAACTGTATAAATGGGTAATTGTATGTAAAAAATAATGTGATATCTTGTAATAATTGTAAGTCGCCCTGGATAAGGGCGTCTGATATGAAATAAATAATAATAATAATAATAATAATACATGAAAAAGTACATTAAATACAGTGGAAAGTGCCACCAGGGGACTTGGCTTATTCTTTGCCATGTCTCAGCCCATTCTGACAAGCTAAGTTCACAACATGATACTTTTAGCTGTGATAACATCCCAGTGACGGTGACCTCTGGAGATATTACTGGTTTAACTGGAGATGAAAAGCCAGGGTAGTGTTCTGTATACATTTAACAATTTAGGAATACCTGTAAAGGCTATCAACCTGGTTGGCTGTGGAATGTATTTTTGTCATTGGACATGTTTCTGAAGTAATAGTTTTGACTTAAGTGTGTGTGTGTGTGTGTGTGTTAGGGCTGGGTATCGGCAGTGTCTTAATGATATGATACATATCGCGATATGAGATACGAGGGTCACGATACTTATCACAATACAGTAAATTTAGCATGAAACAAGAAAAATATCACGGTTCACCGTGTGAGTCGATGAGTCGGCACACCCCGAGTGTGTGTCTGCATCACCTTGACATCATAGCTCCACAGGGAAACAGCTGCAGAGAACTCCCAGCCCTTTATAAACCCAGAATATCACACAGCACGTGCCATTGCAGGAGCATGGGGTTTTAATCCTATGGGCATTATTACAGAGCCTCCATTTCAGAAACAGTATTTTTAACTCCAGCAAGAGAGTATTTGTAAATTAATAGGTAACCTTAAAAAGCTACTCAAAAAGATATATTTAAATAGACATGTACACATCATTTTGAATAACCTCCATTTTCAGCTGGAGGGATGCATCACAATCAGAAGGGATGACCTTATTTTGCTCCACTTGAATGAGAGCACCATCTGGCACTGTTGAACTACTGTACTGCTCTGTGATAAAAATAGCACTGGTGTTTCATGAAATCCACTCAAATCAAAATTACATTTTGAGAATGCCACAGGGATCTTTTTGTCAGTTTCACAACCCTTGTTATAATAGTTATTGTTCATAATGAGCAGCTTTTATCCTACAAGTGTGGCTGTTCAAAAGAGTATTTTCGATATTTCAAAGGTCAACTCCTTTGGGCAAGGGGACATACACGTCTCTTTTCTCAATCACTAAACAGCCTAGCAGCCTTTCACCAACTATCTTTCAATGGACCAATTTGTTTCCTGCTTAAATGCCCATAACACTGTTCATGCACATCATCTACAGTGTATTTGCAGTAAAAAGAGAGAAAAAAACATTCTTAGTGAGTATAGCAAAAACAATGAATTCGTGAGTAAGACACTTAGAACCTCAATTTAATTATGGTACATACAGATAAACGGTGATATATATGTGATATATATATAAAATGTTTCATTCATTCATTCATTTATTTATTTATTTTTGGACTCTTCTTGCGCCCCACCCCCCCCCCACCCCCCCCTTGGATTGCTTCATGCTTGAATCAGATCACCGTGTAGTCTTCTTTGTTCAAGACTGATTCAATTCTTGTAGCCTGTCTGCATATGACATGCCTTTTAAACCCAGGATAATTCTGGTTGTCCCATTGAGTTTCCGGAACCAACCCTGTGACCACTAAAGTTAACGCACTACCTGAGTCTACTAATGCTAACGTCTTTTGACCGCTTACCATTACCCCTATCAGATAGGCATTACTACAAATGGTCACACCTGAGACACTTATGACCCCACAATGATAATTCCCCATATTGCATTGCATAGGGTCATCCGTCTGTGGATACTCTTTTGCTAGTCTTATCCAACAGAAAACCGTGCCAGGTAACTAAGTGGAATAAAAATAAAACTTCTGATATCTGTGCCCAGGTGTGGAAGAGCATTATGTGGTAAATGCACATGACATGTTGATAAGCGTTACATCTGAATGGATTGTGCTAATGTGGGAGCTACTTTGAAGTATGTTTCCCTGAATGTGCATTCATGTTACACAATGGGAATTGAGTTAGTTTTTATGTTATTTTTTTTACACTGTTTTTACAATTTGGTATGTACATATACCAGTTTACAGCTGTTTATACAATATTTTCTTATCAAATGTTTATTTTATTATAGTTTTTCATTTTTTAAAGCCATGCGTTATGTGTGCTAATTTTTACAATAAAGCCTTTTATGTTTATTTTTTCATTTAAATACAGTGTCTCTGCAATGCAAGTGTTAGATATGATGTTCATGAATACATCTTTTGAATTGTATCTGAAAGTTTGTCTTTCATTTTCATATTGAAGCTGTTTAAAATCTACGTCAAAATGACTGCTGCCGGCAGTTCTAGGTAGTAGCATAAACCAGGCAGTTCTAATGTTAATATCAACCCTAAATTATGCATTAACAGTTTTTTGCAAAGAATATATATATTGTGGCAAAGCCCTTGACTCAGGCTCTTTGCACCCTTTAAAAACACTGACCCAACACAGAAACTTTGATTTTAGCGCCATTGCGCACATTTATTTACAATAAACAAATAAGCAAATAAACTAAAACAAAAGCCTAACTCCTGAACAGAGTGCTAACTAAACTTTTCTACACACAGTACAGGAACGCAGGAACACAGTATCTTTCTGTGGGACTACACAGGTCTCCGGACATGCAGCTTCACAGCCTGGCACACAGCCCTGTAGTTATTTTATTAATTCTTATTTCAATCCAACTATACAAGTTGTACTGAGTTTGTACAGTGCTGTATACTGTAATTGATTCATTCATTGCAGTTCTTTCAACCGTTTTCATAAGGACATTTAACAAAAAATAAACGCGTAAATACTATAAACGTGTGATTTCTATTACTTATATGCATGTTAATGCCATGGCTCATGTGCACCCGTGGTTAACTCGACACCTCGGTTAAGTCAACACTAAATGGCATCGCCGTGGGATGTCGAGTTAGCTGAGGTTGTCGGTTTTTATAGATAGATAGATAGATAGATATTTTGAAAGGAAATCCTAATTGTTGGTGGGCTCAACCTAATAGGTCAAGAGATGCGTTTCTTAGGAGTTTTGAAAATAACTTATAGAGTATGCCTTAACTGTCTTTCTTTTTAGAGATGTTGATTTACATAATGAAGTATTGAAAACTGATTAATGACAAAAACATATCCTTTGCAGAATAATTAAATATTTAATTATTTAAAGAATGCTTTAATGATGTTATTAACTTAAACTGCAGTATGTTACTATTGTTTTGTATCCTGAATATTTTACTGTATCAAACACACTGATCTGATAAATGTTTTTACCAATAACTAAATCTTAACATTCCAGCAGCTGACACGCATTTATCCCTCTACAATAGTGATGACAAGCCTGGAACAAGTTCTGAGCTTAGATCTTTATTGAAATACAGTACGAGTCAAACCCACATTGCCTTGAAAATGAGATTACTCCCAACACCGTAGCACAGTTTCTGTTCTGCCGTTTGTCAAGCAGTCTTACCTTTTTTGTCTTTTGCAAATAGATGGCTCTGTAGTTGTTGTTTTGTTTTATCTCTGTCAAGAGACAAGCTGCCATTTCACTCTTCCGAAGAATCTCAAGATCTGACTGTTAAGACATCTGGGAATATGATGGTAGAACACCTGAAAGGAGACCTGCTTCTGTTTATGTATTTAAATTTGCTTGTGCAGGGTGAAGTACTGTATAAAGCATCACATCGCTGCCTGACTTGGCGTTAAGTAGGTGTAAAACAGGCTGTTTTGAAGTGCATAAGAAAAACAATTATATCAATTTTTAAGCTCTAAAATTCTAAAACTGGGGGAAATTAAAAAGCAAACAATTCTATCTGTTTTAATTGCTTATTATAAATTCCAGCTTAAAAGGAAAACAGAGAAAGGAAGTCTTAAGGCAGTAATTGATCTGCCCATTTCCCCCCCCCCCCCCGCCAATATCTGTTCCCATTAAATTGAGTGTTGCTTTTTTTCTTTTTTACAAAGCTTATTGAATGCATGGTTCTGATTGTGTATTACCTCTGCAGGTTAGAGGGTGCAGAGGAAAAGTTCAGAAACAGAGAGAGCCGACCGGAGGATCTGCAGTTTATTGCAGAGCTAAAGGACATGGTGACTGAGAGGGAGTCGCTTGTTAAGAAGCTTATCGTAAGTGTTTTCCTCTGGTGCTATTCTGAAATAATAACTTCATGCATGGGTACTGAAGATGGTTTTGCTTATGATTATGTTTTTAAGCCCCTTAAAACCACACTGTCACACTGTCACACGGTCATGTTCAGTTTAAATAAAACAAATGAATTAATATAAAATATAATTCCTAGGAGACCAATAATTGGGTAACCAGGAAGAACCTATTGAGCATCAAAGCTTGTATTCAATAGTATTCCAGAGTTTACTGTTCTGTGCACTACTTCTAATTCATTAGAAACCGTAAGCTGTCAACTTGTTTATATTACACTCTGTATTTTCAGCTGTACTGTAGATGCAGAAGCCGCCTTGTCACTCTTTCATTAAACACTCAGGGGGGGATTTTCAGACATCAGCATTATTGTATCACACTCGCGGTATAGTAACGACAGCTTTTGTAGCAAGTGTTTTTCAAACGGAATTTGTTAGTAAAATCAATCCGGTAATGCTTTGAAATTGAGTCGATGAGGTCGTTCATGAACAAATTTCTCAGAAAAAGCTTAATTGTCGCAGGTCACGGACATCACTTCCTTTCTCAACGACTACCTAAAGGGAGCTTGTTAATCAAAATGCATGCTAACGAGATCAAGAAAAATAATTAGCTGTTATCACTTGCTGGAAGTGTACAGGCACAACAGACACCTCCCCTATCTGTCCTTCTACGTCGCACTGGCCGGCATGCAGGTAGAGGGGAGAACAAAAAGGTATTTTTAATCGAAAAATGACAGCAAAAAATTTTTATTTTGATGGGCCGGGTGCTAAGCCGTCTATGTAGGCTTGGTTGGAATTTATTTTCTTATTTTAACATCTACTTTTGTATGTATTTTGGTATGTACGATTTTAGGCTATAAACAAATATGGTTCAAGTGCCATTTGTGTTTGTAGTTGTTACTTATTATACATGTATGCCATTTATGTAACACTTCATTATATGTTTATTAAGCTTTTGAAATTGATAGAACTCCCAAACCCAATACACAGTTTGTTTGTTTGTTCGTGAATTCCTCTAATCATGTTTAATGCATTTTCTACGGTACTTTGCTCGCCTCCACGATAAATAAACTCAACATGATTAGAAGTAGCCACCAAACATTTGCAGTATTATAAGAACATTTTATATGCATACAAACGTGTGAAGATGGAAGTGTATATTGTACATACAGTAAGTGGGGGGAATATTCTGAGGAAGCTCCAGTGGTTCAAGATCAGGCGTTTCTTCCTCCTCACCTTCCTCAAGTGCGTCGAGCATCTTTCAGCAATCTTCAATGTATAGCTATGTTGTGTAGGATACAACACGCTACACAGATCCTAGTCACAGTTTGGGGGTCGTATTGAAGCACACCCCCTGATTTTTCGAGGCACCGAAACCTCATTTTTTGAAAACAAAAGGTCCGCTTGATCACATTCCTATTGTACGCCTGTTCTTTGTTCGTGTGTGGATTAGATACAGGTGTTAAATGCCAAGGATGCAATGCAAATATGCATTCACCTGTAAGGAAACTTTATTGTAATATTTAGTATGCTGTTTTCTGTGCCAAGATTTCATTATTTACTGTTAGGTTTTTATTTGTACAATTCAAATAAAATCAACAGTAGAGGTCAGTTGTCATAAAATGTACGGATCCAGAGTTCAGGCTACAGTTGCATTGATAATTTCTTGGTAGTAACATTGCACTGGGTGCAAATAACGGTATATCATTTCAGCAATACAACAAATGTACTGTAAGGTTACAAATGGTTAAAACAAGTGAGTAAATCTCATTCATAACCACAAGTATAGAAAAGGCTAAAATATTTTCATAACTAAAAATATTGAATTATCTAGGTAGTCTTACTAATATGCCATCTGGCTTATTGGGTCTCTGAAATGATTAAACACAGTGGATTGTGTCAAAATGTAAGTCATGACAGGAACCAGGGAAATTTATACATACATTCCAGTTATAGGATTCATCACAAATCACCTGCGCGCCTAGTGAATGGAACGCCTTCCTGTTCATATATGTATATGCATGGTGCTGCGGTGATTTGATGCAATGTGTGTGCAATCGATGCAAATGCAGGGATACGGCACGACTCCTTTACATATGCAATTCAAGGTCCTCCCGCAGAGTCTGACAGAGGGCGACAATAGCTGCCCTATCCAGACGCAATCGAGGTTTTAGATCGTCATCTGGTAAATCTAAGGAATTAACCTTGGTCCTGTATACCCTCTCTCTGTATTATCGGCGTCGCAGCTAGGCTCTGTCAATCACAGGCTCGCACTCAAGCTCTAAAATTACATTTGCTGCTACTGCTCCTGCAACACTGCCACTCCCAGAAAACCTAAATACTGTTTCAAGCTTAGTTATATACTTTTTCGTTAATTAAAACACTCCTTTTCCAAGTGCAAATTAACACCTGATAAATGATGACACAGATTTCTTTTTAAATTCCCACACAAACAAAACAAATATTCGCAAGAAGCACAGCTCGTTAAGATATTAACATTATTTGTAAATCAACATAATTTCGGAAATCACATCAGGACGATTATTTAATAACGAAATAGGCCTAACGACCGCTTGAAAATGCCAAAATCAATGCTACATACCAATTTGTTTGTTATTCTGTACTTCAGAATACTGTAATCTGCCAAGTGTTTAACCTGTAGTATTTTGTATTTAATCATATCCTGATGTAACTATCACTATTTAATCATATCCTGATGTAACTATCACTATTATCTGCTGTATTATTGAATTGTGTTTTGTCACACTTGTACTTTGCTTGAACAAAAGTTATTGTATTTCTTGCTCTTATTGTATTACTTGTATTGTAACACTTGAAATGTATTTGCTTACGATTGTAAGTCGCCCTGGATAAGGGCGTCTGCTAAGAAATAAATAATAATAATAATAATAATAATAATAATAACAACAACACTGGCGTTATCATTTACAAACTTTTGAAAATCCACCCTCCCCCCAAGCTCTTGCTACTACCTGCAGCAGCTGGAGGTTAAATAATATAAAGCATAAGTTCTACTAAGCAGAACAGAAAAAAAGACCAGGAACAAATAAGGATTTGTTTTATGTTTTTATGTTTTCTGATAAAAAACATAAGGGAACTCTTGTATATGACTGTACATAACAACCTTCTGAAATATGTCACATCCAACTGTATGGGACACTGCACCTTGACTTTTTAAAATAGTCTAATACTTCATTTTGCTCATGTTTACGTTCAAATGACAAACTACTCACACTACAGTAAATGCATACTGTAACTGCTGTTCACCAACAGACTCCAAACATTCTATGGTACAGACAGTTGACAATTAATAGACCACTGATCTAAATTATACTGCTCATATACATGACTTCATCTTAATAAAGTTAAAGATCATCCAGGGGAAATAAATCACCCAAATTATCCAGTTTATATATATATATATATATATATATATATATATATAAACAGAACACTGGATAAACGTACCCTGTTTATTCCCGTTATAAGGATGTGTACACACAAACCACTTTCCCCCAGTTGGGGTTTATGGATTGTTCAGAGCTCCTCATTCAGTGAATAAACACAGTACTTGATGAAAGCAAATCCAATATCCTCTATTTATGAGATTGCAGGGCAGGAAAAAACAAGCAGCCTGATGGAATTTGGAAGTCTTGGGCTGACCCTTTCTCACAAAGGTGAACAGAGCTCATGCACTTCCTCTTTTTGCCAGACACATGTCTGCATCATATTGCCCTATCACACTACATGTTTATAAGGCTGTTTTCATTCCATCTCTTCAGTTTAGTAACTGACTGAATTTCAACATTTTGTTGTGAACAGGATGATAAGAAGTTTTATCAACTGGAGCTGGTGAACAGGGAGACTAACTTTAACAAAGTGTTTAATGCAAGCCCTAATGTCGGTGTTATTAACCCACTGGTAAAGGTAAGTCAAACAGTATTCAATTACAGAACCCTAGGTAAAACAATAAGGAGCCTAAAAGCCATTGAATAAAATATGAGGCATGGTTGCCATAATTTGGAATATTTGGACAACTACAATTAAACTGTTTGGTGTGCATTTATCAACTTGATTGATGCTTTATATTCTCTATCTAATATGGGATTTTCAGAATTTCAAAAAGAGCATACAGATTCCACATGCATCAACATGATTTCAAATAGAACATTACAAGCACTAATTGCCTCCACATCCCAAGTACAGAGTTTAGAGCAGTCATTAAAGCTAAGTAGCTTAATAATGATCTGGGAAAACGCCATCAACCTGAGTACCTGTAAATATTTAGTGCATCTGGGAATTTTAAGGTTAATTTTAATTTTAAACTCTGAAAAAGTGGAATGGATCACTTTGCATGCACATGATGTTACTGTTTACCACACGTTTGTAATCTGAGCTTCAAGATTTTTTTTGTTCAATGTTATCTTTGTGTTGTGTTTTTATGTTGTTTTACCCATTCAAGTGTTTAAATCGACTTTGCTTTCAAAGGCATCAGTAGTATTTAGTTTAAGTAGGATTATTTGGTAATGCAATATATTATTTATTTATTATATAGTAGACGCAGTTAAGGACATTTAAGGATTTAGTGATATTAGCTGTCCAAATCCTTTTTTTTTTTCTTTTTATGTAGCAAAAGAAAAAGAATGACAAATCAGCAAACAGATTCATCAGTGCTCCAAATCTCAGTGCCCTGGAACCAGCAGGAACGGGGCATGGGCCCCCTCAGCCTACCCGTCTAGAACCTATTCCCAACTCCCCTATTCACGACCTTGAGTTCAACAGTAGCAAACCTCTACCCCAACCAACACCACCGAAAGAGCCCAAGAAATTTCTGAGGTGAGCCACACCTCGTCATTAACTTTCAAAAATGATGAAAATAATTTGTCATGTTCTTACCCTGGCACTGAAATATAGCTAATAAATCTACTGATATATGCGTCTCATACAGTAGTTTACTAATAAAGTCGCACTATCCCTTTCCTGAGGTCTAAACAGAAGTCTATAGCCATAGAATTGATACCTTGCTATTCAGTTTTTATGTGTTGATTTTCTTTTGTTGTTTTCCCCATTGCTCTTTGTTATAATGCTCTCTGTAATGACCCTGTCTATGATATACAGCATAAGTAATACCTTTATAAGCTTTGATGTGTGTCACTTCTTTGCATCCCATAGGGTAGTGGCATAAAGCTTACATTTACTTTGCAGATTTATGAAAATAATATTAGGTTAACAGTCTTTGTCTGTCATTTCACAGCATGATACAAACCTTTTCAATGACACATTCTTTAAAACCATTGGTATGACGTAAGCTTTTTTTCAGATACGTGCATTACTCATTCCTGTTATTATTATTGTAAATACCCCATGTACATTATTACACTGTTACTATAGGTGAGTGCACTGTTAATAAAGTGAATTTGAATTAGCTTTCATTTAGATGGAAGCCATGCATATTAGCTATTTATAACACGTGGTGTTATCATAGAAAACCTTATATCAGGGTTGAATGTTACGAAGTTTCAGATTAGAAAAAGGGATAGTGATTTTTGTTTTGCCTTTTTTTAAGACATTTTTCTGTTTGTCTGAACATACACGTTACATACATGAGGCATGTTTTGAAAAGGTCAAACTAACATGTATGTAAAACATTGTGTGTTGTCATTGTTTTATTACATGTAGGCAAATAGAATCTTACAAAAACACCAACAAAGACATTGAATTTTGTCTTTAAAATGCAACAAATAAACATGTGATAAATTTGTGTCAAAGTGTATTCAATTATTAAAGAAAAAACAGTATCTAATAACTAATTGGCTGGAGGAGCTGTGATATTGATAACATTTTAAAACACACACACATATATATATATATATATATATATATATATATATATATATATAGTACACTGCACTTTTGAAGGCACTTTTCACTGTTGTCAATATATATATTCATTTTGTTTTTCATTTTTTATATTTTTATATTTCATATTTTTTGTTGTATTCCCATAACATTGGTGTTTTGTTATTCTTTAAATGTCTTATTTCATTTAAAGAATGTCATGCATTATTGTACTGTAAATAACATTTCATACGGTGAGGTTTTGTTTTTTGTTTTTAAACTAATAAACCCGAAAACTTTATAAGGCTTTGTTGTACAAGGCTTTCTTTTTTTTGTTTGTTTGTTTTATTTTTTTATTATTATTTATGCAATGCATGCTCATTTTGGAATATTCCTGACTTATTCCGGAATGTGATGCTAACAATATATGCATTAATACTCAGTCTCAAAACAGGACATCATCCCCTGCTGTTCTACATAGTATGTTGCACAATTTCTTGTCATAATGAATCAATGAAATTGATTACTCTGGGGCTGCCTCCTCATTGTCATGGGACTCTGTTATCTTGCCCAGTGCAAGGTGACCCAGCATCTTTGTTTCTATAACAACAGATGCACTATTACCATAGCATCAAAGTTATGATGTTACAATATAAGGCAAATGTTATATTTTTAACGTTAATTTGGGAACAATTAAATGAGGAGTACTGAATTGGCTTACTTTTGGGATATGTATCATAATTTAGAGAACATAATTACAGTAATAGAAACTATGCAGTGTTACACAAAGGAATTTTGTTAACCCACCAATAACCACAAAACTTTAACATTTACATTTTTAAGCACACTGAAATCCTAAGTGAGAATAAAGGTGTAAATGATATGCACATCCATTAAACAAGCACTCAACTGTAGAATACTTTGCAATACTAAATTAAACGTATGATTCTATGACACATTTTTGACTAGAAGTTTTTCTCATTGTTTCTAGTTTAAATGTCTAGTCTTTTTGGAGACTGTTTAATTCTGATGAGAAGTAGAAACTGAAGGTAAAGAAAGTTACAGCCAGAAAAAATAATAAATGATATCATAGATATCTGCAAAACAACCAAAGGAATAGCGGGTTTAATGATAGAGCATGCAAAGATACCTTAGCTTCAAGTTGTATCCATTAGTTTAGTCATTTGACTATTTTTGTAAATATCTTGTTAATTCATGTATGTGTGTGTGTGTGTGTGTGTCTATATATATATATATATATATAGAGAGAGAGAGACACACCAATAGAGTTGTAATAGTGAGTCAAACATTACAGAAACCCCTGCTCCTAGTCGCATGGGAAAAAATAAGGGAGCAGATTTGAAGTTGAACCTGCCAGTGGACATGATATTTCTCTTTAAACCCTCAATCATAACAAAGTACTATAATCAAAATAAAGAACCTTACTGTACATGATTGTTTCCAATAGGAAACACAATAAAAACTAAAGTACCTATAATAATGTTCAAAACCTACATCACTTTAGTGTTTTAAAGTGGCAACCATGAACTTTTTATATATGACCCTTTCAATATTAGAAATATGGTCTAAATCAGGTTTTTTAAAACATAGCAACCCATAATTCTTTGCCTTTTTTAAAAAATCACACCATTAGTAAAATAACCAAATATTTCCACATGGTATATTTGACATGCCTTTCTTCAGTTTTAATCAGTGAGTAGGATAGCTCAGACAGACAGATTTAGGCCTAAACTTTGATAAACCCATCACTTTGCATGTGAAAATCCAATAATACTACCAAAAATTATACTTGCATTTTACTTCAGGGTCATATTTCTTTTCAAGACAGTCTATAAAAAGTTTGACATGTCTTTTTAAATTGCAGGGATGATCCTCCCAAGGCCTGGTGTTTAGAAGTGAAATGAGTCTCAGATCTGGATAAAGATAGAGAGGATGAAAACGAAAGTGATGTACTAATAGTAATACATTCATAAAAACTATCAGCAACTTACTATTTATAACTATGATAACTCCTGTGTTTACTGCTCTGATAGAACATACAGTACATACATTTACATTTCTAATGAGGCAGGTTGGGAAGCTGCAGCATAGCTTGAAAGGTTAATGTCCTGGAGCCAACTTCTAGCAACTTTCTTTAGCAATAGATTTGTTCTGAACTGGAAGATGTATTTGTTTTGGTTCAGCAAACACACATACATTACTGCAACAGAAAATATGGATGGAAAGGTTTGAGCTGCCTTTACATACATGTCAAACACATTAAAAAACAGAGAAGTTTAATTTAAAATAAAAATTCTGTGCCTATCATGATCATAATACTTTAACAGATCCGTAACCTCAACAAAGTATGGATGTCACCATTGCCTGTATTTTTTTTCCAAAAAATCAAAATGATGAAAATAAAGTATGAATATTTCCATGACATGAACTATAAAGCTAGCATACTAAATACAATTTAAAACACAAAGAAATGCCATATTGGCCACCTTTGATTATTATTTATTTCTTAGCAGACGCCCTTATCCAGGGCAACTTACAAATGTTACAAGATATCACATACAGTTAGGTTTTTACTGGAGCAATCTAGGTAAAGTACCTTGCTCAAGGGTACAGCAACAGCGTCCCCCACCTGGGATTGAACCCACGACCCACTGGTCAAGAGTGTAGAGCCCTAACCACTACTCCAGACCGCTGCTTGATCCAAATAAAACTTTTTTCTTTATGCAAAACAATAGAATACATGTTTGGATTGTAGATATTTTTGTTTGTATTGTATCAGGGGGCACAAGTCTACAAAAAGCACTTTTGCCCTTCTAACAGTTATATGGTCAAACTTTGATTACTAGAATGGTAATATTCTTTGGGGGGTGCTGGGAAAAATACAGGCCTTTACACTTGACCCTAATTAAATGTAAGGCTAATGGAGCATTGACAAGTGTGTAACCAATATACTGCTGAAATTAAACTACAGTTTAACCTACATATAACTCCTCTATATTACCTCTGCATTTCTATAATGGCTTAGGACACAAGTCAGTTCATTTTAAGCCATGGTATAAAAATTTAGTACGTGCAATATTTATTTAACTTGTCAGTAACATGATAACTTTATCAAAATAAATATTATACCGCTTCTTAAATAGTTAATTGAATATGGTCCCTTATTCTTGAAATAGATTATCCAATATGAAGGCTTACTAATGATATGGTTTTCAATTCTACATCTTACTGGGACTTAAAATCTAATGAACCTTCACAGTTCATATTTTTGTGTGTTTGAGGGAGAGGGGAGAGTGAGAAAATTGTGATCTCCTAAGGCAGTAGAATGGTTAGAGCCCAACCAGGGCAGATGCAGATGCTGCACGGCATGAAATAATTATTTTTGACAACAGTAGTTAACCTTATATCTTAAACATGTAAGAGAATGTAATTTGAAGCGAAGAGGCAACCCAAAATTAGAAAATATAATTGTGTACTTTCAAGCACTGGGTAGCAATGCAAAATGACACAACAAGGACATAATAAACCACAGTATTAATTAAAACGACACATTTTATGAAGACATATCATTACATTAGAGGTACCATGTTCTTTTGCACTGGTTCTTGATTGTAGTACAAGTGGCGCCGCTTTGATGCCATTCTTTGCAACAGCAGCCGGAGAAACCACAGGAGACACAGCTCCTTCAGGAGTTCAACATGGTTTACGCAATTTACGCAAGTCACAGTGTAATCACATACCCACTGCCCTGCACTACGCAAACCTGTCTTTGCTCTGAAAAACGATCTCCGTTCATCATTTGAAAATACTGTATCCCAATTAAATGAAGTGACATCCCAATTAAATGACATAAATAGCATTGAGAGGAATCGTATCCTAGAGTTGCATCCCATTTATGCAGAAATCCCGATTAGGCAGCATCAACTTGTAATTCATTTGAGGTGCTGAAACTTCAAGAAGGATAAAACATAAGCAATACAGTATGGTTATTTGTTTGTGTATGTATTACATGTAGTGAGGTTCAACATGTAAAAGGATGGTTTAACCAGCACTGCATGACCAGCAGAGGTGGGAATTTCAAATAAAACACATATTTGAATTCTTGAGCATTACAAATTAGTTCAATGACAGGCAAAATATGTAGGTTATTGATTTTCCTTGTGTAATTATACTGGGAGAAATAACAGGCCGTTATAAATTAAACTGCTCAGAATTCATACCAAGGGCAAGGATTAAACAAAGTAGGTTGCTACTGCTGTAGCCAGTGGGGTAGCGAGGGGGGAGACTTACATTCTGTACTGCCAACTGTTTTTAAGTTGTAGCTGGCATATTCTGCCAATTGCCTCACAAATTAATTGCAGTAAAATAACTGTAATGAATATTTGTTAAAGTACTTGAATAATGATAAAACCAACAACCAGGAAGAGAACATTCGAAAACAAATCTAGTCACCTAACATTTAATGAATTTGGTTTGTTCACAAAACCATTACTTTATCATCACAGTTTAGTATGTCTCTGTGCAGAACATAAAGAATACTGCTTGTGTGGAGAAAGCTTATCAGAAATAAAATGCTCAGCTGAACAATTATAAGGGCAGAGAAAAGCATATGTAATGCAATTTAGGATTTTCAAACCTCATTTATAACACATTAAACAGTCTTGTTATTCCTATTCTCCTTGTGGATTTAACTGCTGTACTTTTTATTTGTCTAGCCCTCCTGAGGCAGAAGACCCGCCAGTTGACTCATCAGACCCACAGCGTCAAGAATGGTTTGCCAGATACTTCACGTTCTGATACTCTGCATGGGCTTTTGGACCTTATGTGTAGGACTTTGGAAGAGCATGTCAAGAGAAACATCTGTACTGATATATACACCATATTATGTTTATTAATTCACTGTGAATGGATTACTTGTTTGTACAGTGACAATAAATCTGTTTGACTTTTATGCAATTTCTGAAGTTGTGCATATGTTGCTAAATATTGTCTAATGATATTGTCTTTTATCTGTACGGTACCTAAATTCTTAGTTACGGCTCTGGGCAAAACCAAAGCCCATGGCCAGTATACAATATTTTTCTGTATGCATTCTTTTCTGTTGAGCACTACTGACACCGTTGAAACGGTGAGTCTTAGGTCGCCTGGGGATACATTAGTCCAATCAATGCGTCTGAACCTGGTGTGTAATCCCAGGTAACTGCTCACTGTTAACATGTTTGAAGACGTTAAATCACGTTTTAAGTAATACAGTGTCCCCTTCAGACATGTTAAAGGAGAGATTCGGAAATAACTTTCAAAACTATGCGCGAGTAAATACCATCCTAACTCCTAACATCCAAAAAAAAAAAAAAGAAAAAAAGAAAAAAATAACAAATATATATTATTTATTATTATTTATTTCTTAGCAGACGCCCTTATCCAGGGCGACTTACAATTGTTACAAGATATCACATTATACATTATTTCACATATATCACATTATTTTACATACAATTACCCATTTTACACAGTTGGGTTTTCACTGGAGCAATGTAGGTAAAGTACCTTGCTGAAGGGTACAACAGCAGTGTCCCCTACTGGGGATTAAACTCACAACCCTGCAGTCAGGAGTCCAGAGCCCTAACCACTACGCTACACTCCTATTGCATGCTCCGGTATCTACGATATGGAGTCTTGCATGCCCCGGTAGCTATGATATGGAGTCTCTTCATCCACCTCCGGTTGCTTCACCTCCGGTTATATATATATTTGTATACCCCGGTAGCTAAATGCTTAGTTATGGCTCTGGGCAAAACCAAAGCCCATGGCCAGTATACAATATTTTTCTGTATGCATTCTATTCTGTTGATCACTACTGACACCGTTGAAACGGTGAGTCTTAGGTCGCCTGTGGATACATTAGTCCAATCAATGCGTCTGAACCTGCTGTGTAATCCCAGGGTAACTGCTCACTGTTAACACGTTTGAAGACGTTAAATCACGTTTTAAGTAATAGTGTCCCCTTCAGACATGTTAAAGGAGAGATTCGGAAATAACATTCAAAACTATGCGCGAGTAAATACCATCCTAACTCCTAACATCCAAAAAAAAAAAGAAAAAAATAACAATAATATATATTATTATTTATTTCTTAGCAAACGCCCTTATCCAGGGAGACTTACAATTGTTACAATATATCACATTATACAGATATCACTTTATTTTACATACAATTACCCATTTTACACAGTTGGGTTTTTACTGGAGCAATCTAGGTAAAGTACCTTGCTCAAGGGTACAACACCAGTGTCCCCTACTGGGGTTCGAACTCACAACCCTGCATACAGGAGTCCAGAGGCCTAACCACTACGCTACACTCCTATTGCATGCCCCGGTTTCTACGATATGGAGTCTTTCCATCCACCTCCGGTTGCTTCAACCGGAGGTGCATGCAATTTATATATATATATATATATATATATATATATATATATATATATATATATATATATATATATATATATATATTTCTATGCCCCGGTAGCTAAATGCTTAGTTACGGCTCTGGGCAAAACCAAAGCCCATGGCCAGTATACAATATTTTTCTTGTTGCATTCTTTTCTGTTGAGCACTAATCAATGCGTCTGAACCTGATGTGTAATCCCTAGGTAACTGCTCACTGTAATTGTTTGCCACAAAGGTCAGTGGTGTCTGGGATTACGCAAGCACAGAAGACGTGACATTGCTAAAATTCCCAAAACACTGTCAGCAAGGAACGAAGAAACAGGTTTGTAATAAGGAAGACCCTTTAAATAACCCTCCCAAAGGAAATGCATATACAAAACCATCGTCAAAGAGGAGATAAAACAAGTCCATTGACCTAAACTGTCTCCATAGCACGGGGAACAAGTTTAAACTGTCGTTGTGAAACATTGAGGAGCACAAAGTTCATACGAAGTTTCTAGTATTACGACAACACGAAGCTTCTAGTATTACGACATTGAAGAAGTCGTTTCTGTAAGTGAATGAGGTAAGAACCAAGAGAAGTGTTATTCATTTATAAGTGCTCTCTCAAGTTACGGGATTCAGAGGTTGTTTACTGATGAAAAAAACGAAAGTGGGATATATTGAAGCTGCAGTTGATAGTAAATGTGTACTTGCAATGAAGAATGATCGTGGTTAAGACGTGAGCTGTTTTGTATTACTGTACATGTGGGTGTTAGGAGTATGTATCGTAATTGCACAAGTGGAACTGTACTGTGTCTTGTAATTAGTTAAACTAAAACATTATTCCCAACCCTCTGATACGTCTAACCACGGTCAGTTTACCAAATAAGTCTAGGAAATGCCAATTGTTTTCACAATATTTCAGTTTTAGATCCCAAATTCATTTTCTGAAGGAGTCTAATAATAGCTGGATGAAAGCCTACTCCAGTAAAGTATTAGGGCAAGGGCGTTTATGCTGAAGTATCCAATGCGTACAGTTCACATTGTCAGGCAGCTTTAAACCCTTTTTTTGAAAACACGACAGTAGCCTGCTACACATTAATACGCTTTGTTTCTTGTCATTGAGCTCTGGTGTTTTTTCCTTATGGAGGCCACCTTCAGTCAACTACATCAGAACACTCCAATTGTCTATTGCTGATTTAAGATTTGGTTTATTTATTTAATAAAATGAACTGTGCTACTGCAGCATTTTACTCCAGTATTTTGCTGTAAACACTATACTTTAAAGTGGTAATTTGCTGTAAATGCATTTTTATTATACAGCAGTAAACTATAGTGGCCATACTTAGTACTGTAGTCTACTATAACCTCCTTGAATAATGCATACTTCAAAGTGGTTATAGAAATTTTCAGAATTTACTATAGCATACTTTCAAGGAGGTGTAATTGCCAGTAGTATTTACTACAGTCACTGTATGTTATACAGTATTTTAAAAAAGCATTTACAGCAAATGTGCTCATTAACAATATAATCCTGTATTAAAATATGTGTTTTAAAAAAGTTGCAATAATTTAAAGTTGTGTGAAGTTTAGATTTTATTTTTCATAGAACATAATCCTGAATAAGGGACACTGCAATCACCACAGAGAGCATAGGGAAACTAGTACCTCTTCTTCAGACCTTCATAGCTGATAGCTTCTTTTTTTGTACTAATTGTTACTCACATGGGACTGTAAGGATGTAACATTTTATTTACAAATTCGTCCCTCGCTGAAGCTGGTGTTTGTGAAAGTTTAACTAACTGACCAGGGGCAGGGAAAAGCTAATAAAGGGAATGAAAATTGATTATACCATACTACACCTCTTTTTAATAGCCAAAGACAAGCCAGTTAACATCTTTTCTTTGAAATCTGGTGAGGACACATGGTGAGGACTGTTAAGATGGAGCAGGACTGTCAAGTCGGAAAACCCATGCCTGCAGCTGATCCCAATCTGACAAGCCCAGACAATCATCATGACCTCACTGCCAGTGCAAGAGAGGAAGTGGAAAGCACCAAGGAGAACGAGGGTGATTCCACACACATGGACCAGAGCAATGCCCAAGAGAAGCCAGTCATGAAAACTAAGATGGAACCCTCCTCCACAAAACTGTGTGGGTACATGAACAAACTGGGGGGGGGGGGGGGGGGGCCTTGAAGGCCTGGAAAGCCCGCTGGTTTGTTTTCGAAGAGAAGTGCCAGCTGTACTACTACAGAACGTCACAGGACGTCAATCCCTTGGGAAGCATTGACCTGGCTAACGCTACCTTTGGCTATCCGGCTCAAGCTCAGGAAGGGACCTTTCAAATTCAAATCCCAGGACGGGTTGTTGTGCTGAAGGTATGTCTTTTTAAAATTAAAGCAATAGGAAATCCCCTAATCTGTGAAGGTACGTGAAGCAGTAACAAGCCAGCCAATAAAACTTAATAATATACATCTTGCACTTCCATTCGTTGAGTAGAACACACAGGTGCAGTTCTGAGTTGAAACAAACACAAGTTACAGCAAACATGTATTTTCATTAACAAAAAAAAACACTGTTTGTGCCTATACTGATGTCTTAATTAAGTTATTTTGTTAGATACAACCGCTTTGGTTGAGGATACACTAATCAGTTTCCACTTACTGTCATTTTTTTTCAAATAACCTTAAACGATGTATCATTTTAAGAAAGTGCCCTTGTGCAATACCAAGGGTTCTCTTATAAATTTAACCACAGTAAATTTAACGCAGGAATTTAGCATTTTTCCCATGGTTCTACAATGCATTTACTGTAGTTTACCATGGTTTATTAATTTGAAAGAAAAACATAAAAAAGCCAGACTGGAATTTGCTAAAATGCATATTGACAAGCCACAATCCTTCTGGGAGAATGTCCTTTCGACAGATGAGTTAAAATTGGAGCTTTTTGGCAAGTCACCTCAGCTCTATGTTCACGGACGAAAAAATGAAGCTTTCAAAGAAAAGAACACTCTACCTACAGTGAAACATGGAGGAGGCTTGGTTATGTTTTGGGGCTGCTTTGCATGCGCCTGGCACAGGGCACAATGAAATCTCAAGACTATCAAGTCATTCTGGAGCGAAATGTACTGCCCAGTGTCAGAAAGCTCTGTCTCAGTCACAGATCATGGGTCCTCCAACAGGATAATGACCCAAAACACACAACTAAAAGCACCCAAGAATGGATAAGAACAAAACATTGGACTATTCTGAAGTGGCCTTCTATGAGTCCTGATCTGAATCCTATTGAACATCAATGGAAAGAGCTGAAACTTGCAGTCTGGAGAAGGCACCCATCAAACCTGAGACAGCTGGAGCAGTTTGCTCAGGAAGAGTTGGCCAAACTACCTGTTAACAGGTGCAGAAGTCTCATTGAGAGCTACAGAAAAAATTTGATTGCAGTGATTGCCTCTAAAGGTTGTGGAACAAAATATTAGGTTAGCGGTCCCATCATTTTTGTCCATGCCATTTTCATTTGTTTTCTTATTTACAATATTATGTTGAATAAAAAATCAAAAGCAAAGTCTGATTTCTATTAAATATGGAATAAACAATGGTGGATGCCAATTACTTTTGTCAGTTTCAAGTTATTTCAGAGAAAATTGTGCATTCTTCGTTTTTTGTGGAGGGGTAGCAACAAATTTGAGCACGTCTGTATATAAATGTAATTTATACACGCATACAATTACATTAAATTAGCCATTGTATGGTCTCATGTTATGCTTTACCTAAAATAAATACATTCATCCTAAACTGGTATAGAAATGTATTCCCTGTATCTACTGGCATACATTTCATCAAATGCTCTTGTCAAATGCTCTTGGTTGTGAACACAAAAATAAGCATTACTGTTCTAGCCTTGTTGTTCTCAGTCTTTAAAATGTATATTAACAATCTAACAGCTTGCAGCTAACATGCTTAACACTGTGCGTAATAATGATCTACGGATAAGCTTGATCAATTATGAAAGAGATTGTTGAATTAATTTGAAGCAGTAGCAATTTTATATATAATGTATGTTCCGTTCTAATATCCCAATATATAGTCACTTATAAGTTACGTTGCAGTACTCCACACCATTCTTCCCATGGCCTGAACTCAGAATAAACTGTCCAGCTAACAAGTTATAAATTGTTCATTGGCTATGAAAGAAGGGATTCTTACTAACTTTTCACTTGTAATCTTACATGAGCATCATCCAGCCAGTTGTGCAAGAAAAGGCTCTGATTGTTGTATGATAATGTGGGGGAGGAATGTATCCAAAGAAAAGACAAAAACTTAGTGTATGGTGTATTGAGGGTTTAGTAAGTTGAAGGTAAGAGATTAAACTTCAAAGTATATTGAATTTGGTATTTGACTGCATTGTGACCACTTTAAAATCCACAGCCTTCCTTTATAGTTTGAGTTAAGCGAACAGAGCAAGGCTATCATTTTAATCTTTTTTTTTTCTTATAAAGCTATAAAATAGCAGCTCTGTAAGTGTTTGCTGTAAAAAGGTTGTCAGTATAACAAAGGGAATCC
The DNA here is from genome assembly GCF_902713425.1 of Acipenser ruthenus. Taxonomy (NCBI): domain Eukaryota; kingdom Metazoa; phylum Chordata; class Actinopteri; order Acipenseriformes; family Acipenseridae; genus Acipenser; species Acipenser ruthenus. The sequence goes on along the minus strand of NC_081194.1, from coordinate 54,294,028 downwards.
TTTTCAGATGCTGCTTTGATAATACACAATAGCATCCCCCAAGCAGGTTTCCCTACATCTAAAATTTTTGCAATGATAAAAATGGATTACTGTGAAGGAATGGTTTGCAGTGTGCAGGTGTAGTGATGATGCAGTGCTCCAGAACAAACACACACAAGACAGTTCACAATTAACAGCTCTTTATTTTCAGCTGGGTTGCGTGCCAACAACACTTTAAATAATAAGCATGGGCTCTACACATCAATGTGTATTGCGCCATGCAAAAGGAGGGTTACAGTCCCGAAATAATAAAAACACTTTTTAAACACACAATACACAGACACAGACATGTCTCCTGACAGTGGGTGCTCTAGTGCAAGTGAATGGTGAAAGACAAACACAGAGGTAACAGTAGGTCAGTGTAGTCCAGGGTTTGGTGCTGGCGTGCAGCGACAGCTCCCGGTTCGTGTTAGCCGTCTAGCCAAACAAACAATGACAGTTAGCTGACAAACAAACAAAACACAAAACACTCACAGTACTTTTAATTCTCCTGTGCATACGGTCCTTATAGTTTAACCATCAAAACTAAGGAACAGATCACTGGGGCCACTTCCCCTTAAAACCCTCCGTCATGCCCTCTTTCGGTGGCGCGGCCAATCACGTCTCCTCCAATCCGTGACTGACACATCACCTACCGCATTAAGGCGCTGACTTCAGGTATCGTGGCCCCACCCCCTTCCTGAATGTCTGGCTTCCGACTGACCCTGGAATGAACTGCAAAAACATCCATTCTGGGGCACTCTGTTCTGGTTATACAGCGCCCTCAGAGATTGAGAGGGAGATTGTTGACGAGGATTCATTCATTCTCTGTCACAATTACCAACCATTTTTATTAGTGGGGCTTGCGAAGCAAGAGTCCCCACTTTAAATCTTCAATGTACTTCTTCTTATTCTTTGGCACGCTACTCCTCTTACACCGTTTAAGCTAGAAACGCCGTTCAAACTTTAAAATGTGTAGACCGGTCTGGAATAGTGTGCTTGTATACAACTTTTTGATATCTTTTATACTTTTTAAACTATTAAGCTTTTTATCCTTTTTTTGTCCATCTTCATTCACTTTAATGGGACTTTTTTCAACATTCTAAAGCTCCCCATTGTTTAAAAACTCCCAGACTTCCAACATTCTATTTACTGTAAACGATGTAACTTTTGACACAAATCAGCTACTTTGACCACTTTCCCAACAAGTAAGACAAAAAGTTAGAGGGTATGACATCTTTCTCTACTTCTCTGCTATTCAAATCTGAAATCAAAACATAAATAACTTTTACCAATCAAGAGGTACACCTGTTTTAGTAACCGCACCAACTAAAATTCTCTAACTTTTTATAAACTGCCATTTTGACCACTTTCCCAACAAATTAGACAACTACTTAGAGCAAATGAAATCTTCCTCTACTTCTCAGCTATTCAAATATGAAATCAAAACAGGAATGGCGTCTACCAATCAAGAGGTACAGCTGTTTTAGTAACCACATCAACTTCTTTCAGTAGGCTACTTCCCACTGTTGAATTAACTGTCATAGAACTTTGAGAAATATCAAATTCTAGCACATTCTAAGCATGAGGCAATTAATAAACAATGTGACTTTCAGCTGATGAGACAAATCAGCTACTTTAACGACTTTCCCAATAAAGCAAGCCCCACAACTTGTAAAGTTACCATCTAGTTTGTTTTGTTTTTGTTTTACAGGCATTAAACAGCCAAGCCATGCTGTATTGGTTGCAGCAGCTGCAAATAAAACGGTGGCAGCACAATACCAGCCTGGTGAAAATACCTGCAGAGCCCTCCACTACCTTCACACAGCTCTGCCAGCTGCCTTCTGCACCTTGGGAAGGTAAGCTCACTGACAGCCCAGTTTTAATTCTAGCTCAAGTCGACCAAATTGTGTGTGGGGTGGGGTTCTTCAGTTTGTGATCTGATGGAGAAAAGGGTTCCAGGGTAGATGCTGTGTGCATGCAAAACAAAACAGCTGAACCAGAATAACCCAATTTAAATTATTTATTCTAAACGCTTACAAAGTGTTGCCATACTCTTGTAACCACCACATATTTTTTTTCATGTTTTGCCCTTTATTGTAATTATATCTAAGATATGTTCATGAGGTGTAATGTGAAGCAAGAAATGCAATGCTTTAATTAGGTGAGGTAACAAAAGTACCAGGACTTTGTTTATTGTGTCTGGTGTCAAATATCTTAATGAATTCAAACAATCAAAAATGATGATCATACAGGAGAATGTTGGTGCTGTGTGGTGGAAATAACTCAAAATAACAAAAGGGTGATTTCAATTCTGCCCCATACCCATGCTGAGAATGTTCACAGTGAGACCGTCTCATTTCTGCCGATGACTCGCCGGCTCTGTTGTGCTTGAAGCCTTGAAGCAGGCTTAGTTGCTGAGAACACAAACATAGTAACTAGACAGGGATTCACTTTGTGATGTTATCTTCTGCCTTGTTTCCATTTTTATAACAACAGCGTTGTGTGGAGGTGACTCTGGCTGTTCATCTGTCCATCTGTATGTCACACCTGTCTAATTTTGGTTAAACTAGGTGTACACATTCTGTGGTAATATTTATTGTGCGTCCATTCATGTCTTGTGACTTTTCAGGAAACTGCATTGCCATTTCATAATGCTTATGTCATGGTCATGAATTTACAGTCATGGTGGGGAATGTATGTTAATGAAATACTTGGTTCATACTTGGATTCAGGTTAACCAAATTGGGTTTATATTGCTCCCTCCCAATGCTATTTTATTTATTTTTTCTCAATTTACTGCTGTGATAATAAAATTGTCAATTTTTATATTTTACAGTCCTTTTGCCTGTCCAAACTACTCACAAGACAAGCTGTAAAAATGTCTTAACAACACCAGATTTAAATACCACTGAACTCTTAACAACACCCAGTAGACGCACAGTATTTTAGATCTGGTGCTGTTTTAGACTAGGTACTGTATACAGTTTAAAGCTGGCAAGATGTATAATCACCTCTGTATGTATAATAAAATAGACCCAGTATTTACAGCTGACTCTTGTCTTCTGGTATAAGAATGACTTTCTTAAGACAGCAGCTTAAACAACACAGCCCGCAAACACCGTTTCTGACAGCTGTTGTGAGTGAGACTCTCTAATGTTGCCAGAAACTTTCCCAAGCAAAAGGTGCAGGGAAGGAAATTTTCATTTCACTAAAACATACATATATCTACAGCTTTTGGAAATACGGAGAATGGAACCAAATAATACATTTGTATATCTAATCATTTAATTATATTTACTCCATGAAGTCCAGCAAGTAAGTACAAATGTTGTTTGAAGGGATGGGCAGTTGAGATGCTTGTGCTCTTTTTCAGGAAGGACAGAGGACTTCCTCCCAGCAGTAAAGACCCCCCAAGGGCCTAGTCGGAGAAGCCGCAGCCTGTCTGCCAGACAAGCACCCCATCACAGAGATACAGTAAGACACTACCTGCATACCTTGTTTTTTATGTGCCTCTTAATGGGAAAACACACTGAATTAAATGGCTCTCTTACGTACAGTGTAAGTACCAAAATCACGGCAATGGCTAGGGCAGTGTCAGTTGCTCATGATTTGCTAGCACCAAATATTTTGTAACCAAAATATATTCCTTGGCTTCTATTTAATAACAGCAAAGTTTTCACTAGTGGGAAGCAACATGTGCTTTTATCCTAAGGTCATTTTGTATTTGAAAATTTACAGAAGTTATTCAAACCTGTTATGTAAACTAGTCAGCCCTATCCAGGCAGCTGCCTGTAAGCAAGAGAAGCAACCAGTTGAGCTTTGGATTTTGTTATTTGTTGTGTACTACTTTAGTTTGTGTGTGTGTTTGTTTCTATGCATTTAGTTTCGTTTTCTCTGTACTTTGCCTTCAGAAGTCAGTTTGTGTTTCCTCTGCCTTGCCCTTACAGGAACACAGTCCTCAATATCTGTGGAAACAAGCCAGCTCAGGAGCTGAGACGGAGTCGGAAGACTGTCCCTGTGAGGATCCTGTGACACAGATACTGGGGGGAAACAACAGGTGCATCCTTCAGTTGACAGGAAACTGCCCTGCAAAGTCTGTGTCTCTGCTTAGTTCATGTCTGGATCAGTTCAATGCGGGGACCACCACAGTGGCTCTGAAACTATTACATTCTTCTCATGCAGGGTAAGAACTCTTTCTGCTGTTATAAATGTGCAGAGGTTTCCTGTTCCTAAAAGGTGAACCATGCAGGAGTAAAGCTTGTTAATAAGATAAAGAATGAGTGTCAATAAAGCCTTTTTTAAGAAATTTCTAGAAAACTCACTAGATAGCTCACAATTTCACCTTTCATTGAAAACAACAGCTCTTTTTAACAACTATTTTCTTTTGCAGCAAATTGTAGTTTTGGCTAGGCACCCTAGAATTAACATCGGTACTATGGGTTCTATGATGATTTTTGTGTGTATAACAAATTTGAATTCCAGAAATAATCATTATTTTCTTTTTTTTGTTTAATGATTATGAAGGGTTTATTGTCAGGTAGGTGGCTCCAGAATAAAATAAAGAACCAGCAAGTTTAAGAAAAAAATATATATATATATATATATATATATATATATATATATATATATATATATATATATATATATATATATATATTGTGATGAGGTGTGGGGCACTGTGGTCGAGGGCCGGTATTTTGGGCCTCGGATTTTGCGCAGTCTGTACCCTTTTTAAGGAAATGTAGTCCTGTTGGTCTGGCGCAACAGGACTTCAATTCCCAGGAGGCCATGGGACTGATGGGCAGCCATTTTAGATGTCCCAATTATAATAGGTGATTGGGTAATTGATTCAACAGCTGCCTTCAATTTAACAATTGGGAACCTTTTAAAAAGGGCAGGGTCAACCTGTTGGAAAAGGGAGAGAAGGAGAGTTGAAGAATGAGCTGTGAGCTGTTTTGAAAAGGGGAACAAGAACCAAATCTTTTGTGAAAAGGGGGACTTAAAAGTCCTGGTGTTTTGGGGCCGGTAAGCAGCTTAGCTGCCCGGACGGTTAGATAGGGATACTTGCTGTTGAGTTAGAAATCCATAAAGGAGTTAGGCTTTTGTTTGTTTTGGATATTTTGTTTTATTAAGCACTGTAAATAATAAACGCACAGGTGCCGACCTGTTTGAACCACATTCCTGGAAGTTTGACTTTCTTTAATGCTAGAGGACAGTGTAAAAGGTCCGGAGGAAGTGACAACCATAACACACATTTCCAGAGTTGTCACACATGGTGGAGAATGCGGGCAACACCTTAACTTGTCTGTGCATAAAAGAAAAACTTTCGGAATATGGAGGAGTGCCTCAAGGCCCTGCTGCAAGGCACGGCAGCGCTGCAACAAATGGCTGCAGCACAACAAGATGCAAACCGATTACTTCGGGAGGAGCAGCAACGTACTGCACTTCAGACCCAACAGGAACTACAAATGCTGACCCAGAAGCTGGATGAGATGACCAGGGAGGCGCCGCGTCCCTCTGCATCTATCAGGGCCAGTCATTATATACAGAAAATGACTAACACCGATGATGTGGAGGCATTTTTAAGGGCTTTTGAGCGGACGGCAGAGAGGGAACGATGGCCGGCAGGACAGTGGGCTGGATTGCTGGCCCCATTTCTGAGTGGGGAGTCTCAGAAGGCGTATTACGACCTAGACCAAGCCCAAGCTAATGACTACAATAAACTCAAGGCAGAGATACTGGCTCGGTTAGGAGTTACCACTGCTGTCCGAGCTCAACGGTTCCATGACTGGGCATATCAACCAGAGAAACCTACAAGGTCACAGATGTTTGATCTAATACATTTGGCAAAAAAATGGCTACAACCCGAGGTCCGCACTGCTGCAGAAATCGTCGAAAGGATCGTGATGGATCACTTCCTGAGAGGTCTACCACCACCTTTGCGAAGGTGGGTTGGACAAGGGGACCCCTCAACTGCTGAGCAGCTGGTTGCACTTGTAGAGCGATACACTGCAACGGGCGAACTACTCCGAACCACCGGACCAGAGCGACCCCAGAACCCGAAGGCCCGGAGTGTCAACAAGTCCGGTAAGACTGTTCTTGGGTCAGGGGGAGCCGAAGAGCAGCCCAGGGCTGTGAAGGGACTTGGGGACTATGGGGAAATGAACCAGGGGAACTGGTATAAATATGATAAACCCGACCGGGTTAAACCGTGGTTTGTTGGAAAACATGTGAAATGTTTTAGATGCCAGGAAATAGGGCATATAGCCAGTAATTGTCCATTAGCGGATGAGCCCATGCAATGTAATATGGGGAAAAGGGAGCGGAAGTATTCTTTGTTGACTTGCACAGATGTTACTGTTTTAATGGGGGTACAGTATGGTACTAAATATCTCTGTCAGATAACTGTGGAAGGAAACACGGCCAGGGCTCTACTTGATTCGGGAAGCATGGTAACATTGGTGGCCGAACATTTGGTAGACCACACTAAATTGGATCAGTCCCGTAAACTCAGCATTACGTGTGTGCATGGTGATACCCGCCCATATCCGACTGCTGTAGTCCACATACAAACCAACGCCGGGTCGGTAGATTATCGAGTGGGCGTGGTACCAACTTTACCCTATCACGTAATACTGGGGCGGGATTTCCCCAACTTTTTGGAGTTATGGGACAAAAAGGGTGAATTGGAACCGCCCAATGTAAATGACGTGGCCGAGTTGGAGCTACAGAGTGGTGAGCTAGGGGAGTTGTTTCCTTTTGATGTGTTTGAGAAAACCCAGCTAGTGAAGGTTTTAGTAGGAGAAGAACATGGTCAAGAGGTCCCAGGTACCTCCCATGATAATGACACTGACAGTGTCGCTGAAATAGTCTTACCAGAGGTTAACTCAGAGAATTTTGCTACTGCCCAGTTAAGGGACCCCACTTTGAACAGTGCAAGGAAAGGTGTAAGCATAATAAACGGAACTCCTGTTAACCCGGAGATTCCCTTGACCTACCCTCATTTTATACAAAAAAATGATTTGTTATATCGTGTAGAAAAAAACGGGCAAGATATAACAGAACAGTTACTGGTGCCGCTTTCATATAAACGTACAGTACTGGATCTTGCCCATGGTCATGTTCTTGGAGGTCATTTGGGTATCAAGAAAACAAAGGACAGAATTCTGAGAAGGTTTTATTGGATAGGCGTACACGCCGATATAGAACGACACTGCACGTCTTGCCCTGAATGTCAACAGACAGCCCCGTTTAAAGCTTTCCGAAGTCCTTTAGTGCCACTGCCAATAATTGAGGTGCCGTTTGAGCGAATAGCAATGGATTTCATAGGACCCCTGGGGAAATCCGCTAGGGGCCACCAACACATTTTAGTCATTTTAGACTATGCCACTCGGTATCCCGAAGCAATACCTCTTCGCAACACTAGTGCTAAGACGGTTGCTAAAGAGCTCATGCTCATGTTTAGCCGTGTCGGTATCCCGAAGGAAATACTGACTGACCAGGGGACCCCATTCATGTCCAAGGTCACGAGTGAGTTGTGCAAGTTGTTAAAAATTAAACACTTAAAAACTTCTGTTTACCATCCCCAGAGTGACGGTCTTGTGGAGAGGTTCAACAAGACTTTAAAATCTATGCTACGTAAAGTAATAGATAAAGACGGGAAAAACTGGGATTTTTTGTTACCCTACTTAATGTTCGCTGTCCGAGAGGTACCGCAAGCTTCGACCGGGTTTTCTCCCTTTGAGCTTTTATATGGGAGACATCCCAGAGGTCTCTTGGATATTGCCAAGGAGACATGGGAACGTGAGCCTACCCCCTTACGTAGTGTAATAGAGCATGTGTCGCAAATGCAGGATCGCATTGCCACAGTGATGCCCATTGTACGTGAACATATGCGTCAAGCACAGGAGGCCCAGAGAAGTGCGTACAATCGCACCGCTCAAGTACGGGTTTTTCAACCAGGGGACAAGGTCTTAGTTTTGGTGCCCACTGTAGAAAGCAAGTTTTTGGCCACCTGGAGGGGTCCGTATGAAGTTATTGAGCGTGTCGGTGAAGTCAATTATAAAGTACGGCAGCCAGGCAGAAGGAAGCCGGAACAGATATATCACGTAAACCTTTTAAAGGCGTGGAAAGACAGAGAGGTACTGGTTGCAGTTAATGATAACTTACCTCCCAAACCTAAGAACCCTGAACCCACGGTAAGGATTGCAGAAGGTTTGTCTAGTTCTCAGAAGCAGGAAGTTAGGGCCCTAGTTCTGAGAAATAGTGATATATTTTCAACTAAGCCGGGCAAAACAGATGTTATTCAACATGATATTGTAACAGAGCCCGGGAAAAGGGTAACCCTAAAACCCTACCGTGTCCCAGAAGCCCGTAGGAAGGCCATAGGGGAGGAAGAAAAAAAAATGCTAGATTTGAGGGTAATTGAAGAATCGGACAGTGAGTGGGCCAGTCCCATTGTGTTGGTGCCAAAACCAGATGGGTCGCTCAGGTTTTGCAATGATTATCGGGCTCTAAATAAGGTTTCAAAGTTTGATGCTTACCCTATGCCCAGGGTTGATGAGTTATTAGACCGGTTAGGAAATGCACGGTATCTCACCACTTTAGATTTAACTAAAGGCTACTGGCAAGTACCACTTACTGAACAGGCCAAAGCCAAAACGGCATTCTCCACTCCTGAGGGCCTATTCCAGTATAATGTACTACCCTTCGGTCTTCATGGGGCTCCCGCAACGTTCCAGCGTTTAATGGATAAGATTTTAAAACCCCATAGGGAGTATGCCGCCGCCTATATAGATGATGTGGTAGTGCATAGTACTAGTTGGGACACACATTTAGAGAAGGTTCAGGCTGTTTTAAACTCCATAAGAGTGGCTGGGCTAACTGCGAATCCAACCAAATGTATCATTGGTCTGGAGGAGGCAAAGTATTTGGGGTACACAATTGGACGTGGGGTCATAAAACCCCAAATAGACAAGCTGGAGGCCATTAGGAATTGGCCCAGACCTGTCAATAAAAAACAGGTGAGGGCCTTCCTCGGTTTGGCTGGGTATTACAGGCGATTCATCGCAGGGTTTGCCACAATTGCTGCTCCCCTTACAGATCTGACCAAAGCAAAAGGGCCATTAATGGTAAAGTGGAGTGCGGAGGCTGAATCCGCATTCCAAATTCTTAAAAATGCTCTGTGTGCACAGCCCGTGTTAATCACACCTGATTTTAACAAACGGTTTATTGTGCAAACTGATGCCTCTGAGGTTGGGCTAGGGGCAGTATTATCACAAGAGGTGGAAGGCGAAGAACACCCTGTTATGTTCTTGAGCAGGAAACTTAATCCACAGGAACGAAACTATGCAGTGGTAGAAAAAGAATGCCTAGCCATTAAGTGGGCACTGGAAACGTTAAGATACTATCTCTTAGGGAGGCAGTTTACATTGATTACTGACCATGCCCCTCTTACTTGGATGCACCAAAGCAAGGAAAAGAATGCAAGGGTCACAAGGTGGTTCTTGAGTTTACAGACATTCAACTTTGTAATTGAGCATAGAGCTGGGGCAAAACAGGGGAATGCAGACGGGTTATCCAGAGTTCATTGTTTGTTGTCCGGTGTCGCTCAACCCCTCGAGTCTGAGCTGGGGAGGGGGATGTGTGATGAGGTGTGGGGCACTGTGGTCGAGGGCCGGTATTTTGGGCCTCGGATTTTGCGCAGTCTGTACCCTTTTTAAGGAAATGTAGTCCTGTTGGTCTGGCGCAACAGGACTTCAATTCCCAGGAGGCCATGGGACTGATGGGCAGCCATTTTAGATGGCCCAATTATAATAGGTGATTGGGTAATTGATTCAACAGCTGCCTTCAATTTAACAATTGGGAACCTTTTAAAAAGGGCAGGGTCAACCTGTTGGAAAAGGGAGAGAAGGAGAGTTGAAGAATGAGCTGTGAGCTGTTTTGAAAAGGGGAACAAGAACCAAATCTTTTGTGAAAAGGGGGACTTAAAAGTCCTGGTGTTTTGGGGCCGGTAAGCAGCTTAGCTGCCCGGACGGTTAGATAGGGATACTTGCTGTTGAGTTAGAAATCCATAAAGGAGTTAGGCTTTTGTTTGTTTTGGATATTTTGTTTTATTAAGCACTGTAAATAATAAACGCACAGGTGCCGACCTGTTTGAACCACATTCCTGGAAGTTTGACTTTCTTTAATGCTAGAGGACAGTGTAAAAGGTCCGGAGGAAGTGACAACCATAACACACATTTCCAGAGTTGTCACAATATATATATATATATATATATATTAAATAAATATTCATGCATTTCAAATGCTTTCTTTGCTTGCTCTCTTTCCTAGCACCTCCAGCACCGCCTGTACCTCTGACACCCCCAGCACCTACAGTCCTTTCAGCTCCTTCAGTTTCTTCAGTTACAAACGAGTCTGCGCAGGAAGCAAAGACTGGAGGAAAGAGTTCTCCATCAAGCAGCATGAACAAGAGGGAGAAGAAAATGACCAGTTCTCTTCAGCCTTCTGGGGAGAAGGTGTCAGGAAAGGAGGGGAGCCCCATGGACAAACTATCCAGACTCCAGCACGAGGTGTTCACGCTCACTGAGGAGCTCAAGTCACAAAAGGTATATGTTTGGTTTGGGTGACTGAAGTATATTTAAGCACATAACAACTGATAACTGACTTATTAAATAATATGTCTTGTGAGGCACTTGTACAATGAATGATTGAACCTTATAAATGTTTCCCATAGTAAAATCATAAAGCATAGTGGTACAGCATAGGTCAGCATTGTAAAGACCAGCTAGGTATGGTAAAGCATATTAATAAACATGGAAAGCCAGGGTACACTGTGGGAAAATAACAGTCTAATCACGGGGAAAGCATGGGAAAACTGTAAAAAAATACTGTGCAAAAACAGTGGTAAACCTTTATAAAGTTGTATGATAGTATTTAAATATGATGTTGTATCTATAATAAGCATGGTATGAACGAACATAAGACAGAAACAGTGGATTTAGTCAAGCAGTTACACAAAGTAATACAAACTCAAATTCAAGACCAGCAATAATTTTGCCTAAACTGATTAAAGTACTGATCTACTGTATTGACTGTGTGATGTCTTAACTCTTTTTCTATGCAAGTCAGAAACCTGCATGCTGACCACAAATTGGTTGCTTTACTGTGCATTTTCTTTCCTCTTTGGCTAAGGTGTCACTGGGTGTGAAGGCAAACGCATTTAGCAGAATAACTCATGCATTACCTAACAGGAGAGCTTTTTAAAAGTGTGATAACTGTATTGCTGATAATCCAAATTGTTATAAACATGGTGGTATGATGTTCTATAGTAGCTGTGTATGTAAAATAGGGTTGAAGGGCACTTCTGAAACAGTGAAGAGAGTCTGTTGTTGCTTCATTGTCTGTAACCGAAAATCTTGTGCTGTACTACTGTTGCTATGAATCCATAAAGGTTACAATGTAGAATTTTTTTTATTATTTTGTCATCAACACATACAGTACAAGTGTATTAAAATACAAAATCTCTGGGGCCCCCGAGGGGCTCAGCTGGTAAAGTGCATGGTGTGCAGGGTGAGTCAGGAAGTCAAGGGTAATTTTGTGCCCTGTGCAGGGACTGTTTCTGCAGGGCTAGATCTAAACAGTCACAATAGAGCTCCTGAATGCAATTTTGGGTTTTCAGTCATGACTGCTCTGTATTTTATGATGATAAAAAGACAGCTTACATTTTTGCCTGTATGGTCACAAAACTTCCTTTTACATTTTTATGAGCTTCAATAAGCATATTTTATTGCTTCCCAAACATAAACTTTAATCTTGCATCGCCGCCGCCTTGTTTCCTGTTAGTAACCCATACGACTTTTAACGCGGTGCTCAAATGCACCTGATCTGCAACATGCAAGAGTTTGTAGCTAATTGTATATTTGATCTAAAATTAGACCAACAGACACAATCTTTATTTGTGCACAGAATTTATTGTGCATGTGCATTTTGACTTATTTTATCATTAGTTTTTGTGTCTTGATTAAAGACACGGTTATCCTGGACCTTATGAAACCACTTTACAAGACACCATTGCTCATTATTATTGTAATACTGGGACAGTATTTCCAGTGTTTGGTACTTTTATTGTATTATCATTGTTTTCTTCTTTCAGAGTACAAAGAACAGAGCTGCAAAAAACAAGGTCTTTTTTGAGCCTGTTAAAAACACACAAGTTAAGCTGATCTCCTGAATGGTTTGAAAAATGACCACCAGCAGGCAGTGTGCAGAATTTTCAGTCATTTTGCTGGTCTTTTCTAAAAACACTTCACTGAATTCAGCTTTTATAATTGGTTAAAAAAAGGACATTGTTATTGAAATAGTAGGCTGTGTGGTCCAGTGGTTAAAGAAAAGGGCTTGTAATCAGGAGGTCCCCGGCTCAGATTCCAGTTCAGCCACTGAGTCACTGTGTGACCCTGAGCAAGTCACTTAACCTCCTTGTGGTCCGTCTTTCAGGTGGGACGTTGTTGTAAGTGACTCTGCAGCTGATGTATAGTTCACACACCCGAGTCTCTGTAAGTCGCCTTGGATAAAGGTGTCTGCAAAATAAACAAAATAGTAATAATAATAATGTCTGATAATTGGTTTTAAGGCCACTGACGTATAATATAGGGCAGAGCTTCAGAGCCTTTTCTCATATGCACTACTAATAAATACTGCAACAGGCTGTTTTTTAGGGAAAATTGCATTGTACAGTAGACTATTGCATTGTACAGTAGACTATTTGAATTTACCTGTAGCCATAACTGTAATTAAATGCATGATGTTAACAGCTGTTCTTATATGATAAGTAAAACAGTATTTTTTTATTCAAAGGGATATTACAGATTTTTCAGGAAATGCAAGAATCAAAAACCTAAAACAAATACTATACCAGGCATTTTTAATATGGTACAGTTTATTATCAGTACTCCAAACAAATCACTAATCTGAACAGGTCTGATCCCACCTGGTTCAGATTACAAAGAAAGTACAGGTGCATTATTCAGGGACCACCTACAGTATAATTTATTTACGGGACCTCCAACACAGCTCATGAAGCTTCACCTTTAAGAGTAAATGACCATAGTGTCTTTGTTTTGAAATCAGGAGCTGGTGCGACTCCTTCACAAGGCCCTGGAGGCAGCACAGCAGGAGAAGAGGACCAGCAAACAGTTCTCCGAGCAGGTGGCCACCTGCATGGCTGACCCCCAGCGTACCGTAGCCAACTCCATGGGCACAGAGACCTTCTGCAGGCTGCAGGAGAAGATTGAGCACCTCAAGGTTATTTTAAAAGTTACTTTTACATTACAGCCATGGGAAGTACGTCAACTCTTGTTTCAAGAAACACGGATAAAACCACACTCTTTTTTTTGGTTTTGTTTGACCACCATGTAATCCTGCATGATGTGAAAAAGCAGTAAAGTAACTGATCCATGTTTTCACTGCTGGGGTGTCACATACGGTATTCTGCACCTTCTCTGCATCCAATAAGCATTACAAACATGACATCTTAACTAGATTTTATTAGCATTGGAGCAGACACACAATTACTGTTTGCCACTCCAGTCTAAGAATGATTCATTTATAGTAGAACCGGTCCAAGGGTCCAGCGAATATATACTAATATTGTATCTCAGAGGAAGTCGTTTTAGTATATTGTAGTTTCTTTATTAACGTCAGGGCATTATAAATGAACAACGTCAGGAACATCAGCGTGCCTAAAACACCAAAGTACGACACAGCATGTATTCTATACAAAAAAATCTGTGAAGCACTGAAGTACAGTATTTCTCAGTTTACAAAACAGCATTCCAAACAGTTCTTAACGTGCTTTCTCAGTGTATGCCAAAGTAATCTGACAGGTTTTTTTTTACATTGTGTGTGTGTTAACCTGAGACATAAACAACAAGAAGGATGCACGCTTTTTAACAGTACAGTAATTTTATGAATCCTTTACTTTTCTTTTATTTACTATGGTTAAACTGGGCAGTTATGTGAAGTGACAGCGTGTACAAATTCTGACCTGCTAAGAGCTGAATTTACTGTTTTAGACCCATAATAAAATGTGCATTGGTCAGTTTCCATCAGTACCATTCAGTTGGTAGCAGCATATGTAAGTCACACATGGCACAGGTCCATTGGGTAATGATGGTGTCATATCTTACAGGATCAGATACGACAGGGTCGACTGTACTTTGTATCACGTTACTGTGATTTTGTACTCTATAGGTCAGGCTTGCACAGTGTTGATGTGATGTTACAATGAACAGCAAAAATTATTATAATAACATAAACATACTGTATAAAAATAAAAAAAAAGATCCCTGTGTAACCCCAGGCTACTAGGCATGAGGGGGTACACTGCTCTCTGATAAGTTAGGAGACCAGTTATCTGCTTATTAGCAAAACTTAAATCCACTAATATAAAGTCAAATAATAATTCCAGACACGTGATCAGTTGGCCAACTATTTTTTTCTTCTATTTCTTTGTTATTAGAACAAAACAAGTATATTGTTTTTGTACAGTGTATTAATTGACATTAGTTAACCACACTTTTTTTTTTCAAACAGTGTTTTATAGGGTACAAATGAGTAAAATTATGAAAGCAAAGAAAAGCAGTGATCAGTCAGGACTAGGTCAAACCTGTGCTCTTAATAAGTAGAGCTCACAGTAGAAATGTTTTAAGTACAACCCCAGATTGTGTTCTGATTTCATTCGTTTACTGTGTTTACTAGGACGATATAGAGGCGCACAAGATCCAAAACAAGTTCCTCAACTCTGAAATCTACCAGCTTACTAAGCTGTGGAGGAACAGTTCAGAAGAGAAGGGCCTCCTGATGAAGGTATGTGCTTTACAGCTTGCTGTGTGACAGATCTGTACCCATTTAACCATTGTGAAAAAACATATATGTTCAAAAAATATATTATCCTTATCCTTACAAGTCTTTAATGCAGTATCGTCACTGTGTAAGGCTAATATATAAGTGACTTTATTTAATACTAAACATCTTATTTTCAGCTTTTATAGCCTAGGCCCCAGATTAATAGTAATGAGTTTCGTTTATTTCTTTTTTCTTATAGCTTTAACCACAAAACCACAATGAGATCTGTGATTTCGCCTAGAGACATCTCTGTCTGCACTAAGAAGCCAAAGTAAATTAAAGAACAACTAGCATGCTGGTACATTATGATAAAGCAAACTGCTTAGTGACACATGGATTGCAAGTGGTTCTAATGTAGTGACGCAAGCTGGTGACCTACTGGGCACTATTCTTACACAGTCTAACGCAAAACACAAAACAAAATAAAAAACAAAACAACTTTAGATTCACTTTGTATCATTTTCACATCCTGGTAACTTTTTAAAAGTTTAAAGCATTCCTTTGGCCTCCTGTTTAACCACAGTATTTCTGCAGTTTTACCCATGCTTTTCCCATGGTTATACAATGCATTTATAATAATTTACCTGGGTTTACCATGTTTATTAATATACTTTTATTATTATTATTATTTATTTCTTAGCAGACACCCTTATCTAGGGCGACTTACAATTGTTACAAGATATCACATTATTTTTACATACAATTACCCATTTATACAGTTGGGATTTTACTGGAGCAATCGAGGTAAAGTACCTTGCTCAAGGGTACAGCAGCAGTGTCCAGAGCTGGGATTGAACCCACGACCCTCGGGTCAAGAGTCCAGAGCCCTAACCACTCCTCCACATACCTTCTTACCTTGTTATTGTAGTCTAGTATCTGCATAAATAAAGACATAGGCAGTCAGTATTTTTGGTCAATTATTTGCTTTTTTTGCAGAGATACTTCCTCTGTTATGTTTCTCTTTAGTAATTTGTGTTTTTTCTTTTTTCATTTTATACTGTACTTCCCTTATTTCTATAATTTTCTTTGTACTCCTGCTAGGTTTCACTCCTTGTTTCTTCTTCTTAGTTGACTGTCATAGTAGTTCTGACTGGCTGGCTGTTAGCCTGGTCAGCAACCTCGGGTGTGTTCATGCATTACTAATTAAAACCACAGAGAAGTTAGCAACTGAGCCAGCTCCAGTCTCCCAGAATGAACAGATCAGACTGACTGGGATGTTTCCCTTTCATCTCCAAATCTAGGTCTTCTCTAGATGCAGAAAGCAAATTGGAAAGATATGTAGTGAATTCTAAATACAAGTACAGTGCTGTGAATGTAGGGCACTGTTCACAAAAACACAAATGCCTGGTTTGCAAATTAAATTAATGTTTAATCTTGTTGACCCCAATGTGTTCTTTGGGGTGGGTCAAGTTGTAGCTGTTTCTGTATCAGTGCTTGATCTGTCCTAGTGCCTGCATCATGGCTCCATATAGTGATATCCCCTGAGTGCACTGTGCAATGACACAGCTACTGGCTGGTATGATTGCAGCAAATTAGATGTTTTATCTATCTGGTCTGATTGGCAATGGTTTTAAATTATTTTAGATATATTTAGGATCAGACCATTTTTGTGACATGAACTACAGTAGAGTTGTTTCAGGATTTCTGGGAGCACTTGAATTAATAGGTATCACATTTGATACCAGGGTGACTTTTGTTTAAAGAAGAACCAAATAGCAAAAATTGTAAAAATAAATAAATAAATATAATTTCAGTTGCAGGTTATGCTAAAACTGCTAAAATTGCCAAAAACATAAACGCTTTGATTTCTGAATCGTAATCGAAAAAAACATGTATTGTACACAACAGTTTAACTTTCAAAGAAATGACCCTTCACAGCCACAGTGTCCATAAGCACTCGGGTGACACACATATTGCACTGTAGAAAATAGCAGTCTTGTAATTAATATAAGCAGCACAAGGGAACAAGTGAACACTGCAGCGAAGAGGATTTTTAAATAAAATTAATTTAAGGAGCAGAAGCAAGATTATAATTGGAATGGCTCCATCGGAACTGTAAAATTAGTTATTTGGAAATGTACTAGGTTCATTTTTACATTTTAATAAACAAGTTCAACCCAGTTAAAAAGTAACAGGGTGTAGAAACCCTCTGCCTTTGGACTGCCCTGTCTTGGAAATGAGTGGGAGGTTGTGGGAGGGTTACTGCTTTCACCAGCTGCTGTGTTTTGTTTTAATCCTAACCCTAAACCTCTCTTTTGTGTTGCAGTGTGCCTACCTGGAGGCCAAAAACTGCCAGATTGAGAGCAAGTACCTGGTCGTGCTGCGCAGGCTGCAGGAGAGCAAAGGGCTGGACAGCAGTCAGCAGGAGATGGTGAAAAGGCTCATTGAGGATTCACTGCAGGGAGACAAGAAGGATGTCTTTAAACTCAACCCTGTCAGGTAAGACAGTACTGACATTTCCATACCGGGATTTCACAGCAAACTTTTTTCCCCCCGGTTACTTTCTTGTTTTTGTTGTTACTAAGTATATTCAAATATTTAAAATGCAATTCTATTGCTAAACTGATGATGTGATTGCAAGCTACACCAGTTCCATTTTCATATAATACTCTCATATCCCGAACTGAAATACCAAAACAAGCAAAGGATCAAAATGTTAATGTTGGTTTGTTGCAATTGTGATCTAATAGGTGCGCAAATGAAAAGCCAAAAAAGAGCTGGAACTTACAGTAGTTTCTGGGCTTTGCTGTCTATGATTTTCTATGTCATGTGCCCTGCTCTTTTAATGTGATAATTTAATAATTGAAAAAAAATATATATTTTGTTTATGTCACTTCTTTAAAACAAAACAAAACAAAAACTCTTTTTGTTTTGTTGCATGGTCTGTTTAGAACAGAAGTGCAAATTATATGCATTTCCTATTTTTCATGATTATTTTCTCAGTTTGTTTTTGTCAATATTATAGAAATTCCTTTCGTAGAGTTTACTGTAGTCTTAACAGCTGCACAGGAACTCAGATTGAATAGTATTGATTGTAAATTGAACAGAAAATGTTTGTTCTGCTGTTCGAGCGATTGATGCAAGCAGCTGAAATGAGCTTGCTGTTAACTGTATAGTAATCCACATCACAATACCACTGCACACCTTAGCAGGCAAAAAGAAAGGTCAAAGATTGGATTGACATTGAACTGCTCCCTAACCAACCACATAAACAGCAATGTGCGTCAATAAACACTGCAATTCCAGGACCATATATAAGGGTTGATGTTAGGCAGTGAAGGTGTATGTATGCCCAAAAAGAAGTCAGAGGCTGCAGCAAGTCTACAGTTTATTTAGAAAACTCCAGGATCCTTTGTTCATACATAAGGCCCTGTGAAAATAGTGTGTGTTTTTTTTTTTTTTTTTTTTTTTTTTAATTCAAGGCAGTATCACGGGTAAAGTGTCTTATTTTGCAGATTGTGCACATAACTCTTTTATAAATTATGTGTACAGATTATTATTATTATTTTATACAGCAAATAGATTGATAAATGCACTGACATCTTCAAAATCAACGTCAAAGTTATTCAAGCACTTTACAATAGCTTGTGAAACGGTGTTGTCATTAACAGCCTGTAGGTAAAGTGTATCTGCAAGGACAGCTTTCAGTTCTATGTCAGATGCATGTTCACCATTTAGGCCCTGCAAAACAAATACAATGTGAAACACATATTGCTATTGGGCATCAGTCGACTCGTCAGTGACCATTGACAAGCAACCAGACTGTTTTACTAATTCCATAATCTCCTGCTTGTGATAGTCGGCAACTTTAGGTAAGTATTCACGTCTCAGCTGGGCTGATGAAGGAATCACTCCACCATTTGCTACACTCAGTATGAAGAAATTACGTAACTTTTGGTTGTCCAGTTTTTCAAGAGGGATATTTGCGCAAACAAACATCCCTGTCAGGTCAAAATTTAATGTGTTTCGTGCTTCACGGTTTTCAGTGGACTTTTGGAACATGGAAGTTCACGTTTTTGGTTTCTTGGATTTCCGCCTTTCTCTTTCAGTGAATACTTGAATCTAAATGCCTGTCAAGAGATGATTTGCAGTAACATTGCAGGACATACAGAATAGCTTACCTCCATCGTATGAAATACAAATAATAATTATAAGAATATTGAAAAAATCACGGTATTGGGCTAAGTTCGCAATTTCTGCGCAGTTCGTGAAATCTCGATTTACACAGGGCCTTATACATAACCCTAGGCAGGTTAGTTTCAGGCACATATACCATTTACACATAACCCTTTCCTGGTTCTTGTACTGGCTTCCAAACACATTTACCTCCTCCTAACTGTCAAACTTCAGCCCACTCCCTTCTCTCCCTTTGTCTCTCTCCGCCAACTGTTCCAACTCAACTAACTAACTCAATGCTCTCCTGCAGCGATGGGGAG
This sequence comes from Acipenser ruthenus, assembly GCF_902713425.1. Lineage (NCBI taxonomy): Eukaryota > Metazoa > Chordata > Actinopteri > Acipenseriformes > Acipenseridae > Acipenser > Acipenser ruthenus. Next base: position 54,274,664 of record NC_081194.1, on the reverse strand, counting down.
GAATACGCTGGCAGAGGGGACTGATTAGAAATATAACAGTACAACTTAACATAGAGGTTCATTACACATAACTAAATCACAAAAACCTGGAGCCATGCACCTACTATACAATGTTGTATGATAATTTAGGGAATATGTGAATACTGCATGTTACCAACATCCTTGTTTAACTTTCTGTTCCTTCCCAGTGAGTACGACGACTATGGATTCAAGACCATTCCTGATTATGAAGTAGAGGACGTGAAGCTCCTGGCCAAAATCCAGGCCCTGGAGATCCGTTCCAACAACCTGCGCAACAATGCGATGGTGGACAAGCCTTTGCGGACCAGGTGGGCTAACTACCTGGCCAGCCGTCCCTTGGACCAGCTGGCACCCTCCCCGGAGCTGAAGGGCCTGATCCGGTGTGGGATCCCTGTGGAGTACCGGGAGCAGGTGTGGCGCTGGATCGTGAGGACACGGACGCAGGTCTCTAGGAAGCGGAATCCCAATCGCTACCAGGAGCTGAGGAAGCACTGCGAGGTGTCGGAGCACCCAGCCTCGCGGCAGATCAGGCTGGACCTGCACCGCACCCTCACCAGCAATAAGCACTTCTCCTCGCCCACCTCCGATGCAGTCCAAAAGCTGCAGCGCATTCTGCTAGCCTTCTCCTGGCAAAACCCCACCATCGGCTACTGCCAGGGCCTCAACCGGTACTGTACCTTTTGTATTGAAAGTTCTTAATGCCATTCGCTCATTTTAAGTAGTAAAAGGTGTCGCCAAGAAAGACAAAACACTTTCTTGTACTTCTTGGACGTGGACTAGCATAACTTATCCTTTTCTGAAACAGAGAATAATGCCTATTACCGCTAAGCAGTGCCACAGGTAATGGCAGCATTACCGGTGTTTAACATTTTAGAGCACTTTGTTGGAGGAAGCTATGCCAGGACACTATACTAGAGCAATGTGTTGTTGTATTATAAATAGCAATAAGAATACACATGCAAACAGTGTTTATTTATTGATTTGAGAAATTATGACACCTAGTGGTTGTTAACTGTGTTGTGTATTCTTAGCTACTCATCCCTCCCCTGTACAATATATCTTTTTCTGGAATCACAAATATACTGGCCCAGATATGTTCTTTAATATTCTACACAACTGTAAAGAAAACTGTGGTGGAAAGCACGAGTGGCCATATTCAGGCAGATTAAAAATAATTCCGGCGACTCCTCAAGACTCACCTCTTCAGACAGCACCTGTAGAAACTCCTCTTTTCCATCTGGACACTTATCACTCTTCCTTAAATGCACTTTACTTGCTCTTATCTGCTCCCTATTTTACTGCTTTTAACCCTGTACTTTAGAGTACTGTAATCTGTCGAGTGTCATTTAATCTGTAGTATTTTGTATTTAATTATATCCTGATGTAACTATCACTGACACTGTTATCTGTTCCGTTATTGAATCGTAATCGTATTAATACTTATACTGATTCTTGAAATGTATTTTTGTCAACGACTGTAAGTCACCCTGGATAAGGGTGTCTGCTAAGAAATAAAATAATAATAAATACAAATAAGTGTATAATTTACATAATTTCTTGCTAGTTTCATACATCAAATTCCTCTGAATTTATTTCAAAATAGGGCCTAAAATGTGTAAAAATGTGGCTTTTCTTCTGAATATTAGCAGCAGTGTGTGTTTCCTCTTGCAGGTTGGCAGCTATTGCACTTTTAGTTCTGAAGGATGAAGAGGATGCCTTCTGGTGTCTGGTGGCTGTTGTTGAAATCATAATGCCACAAGACTACTACAGCAAAACCCTCACTGCCTCTCAGGTACAGTATGTACAACAACTGATTTCAAATCAGTGAACCCTCTTCTTCCCTCCAGGGACACAACAAGACGCAACAAGCCCTTGCCACCTCTCGATCTTAGCAACTTTCTGTGCCTCATTTTCTTTTCCCTTGTGGTATCCATTGTAGAGCTACCTTCTGGATATGGGTTTTTTCCATCCTGAGTACGTGGCCTATACACCTCAGTCTTCTTCTTTTTGTATCTGTGATGATTTGGTCTTCTCGTGGAGGTCTTTATTTGAGATTTTGTTTGACCAGTTTTTGCCTATTTTCCAAAGGCACCTGTTATGGAAATTGGCTAATTTGTCCATGTCTCTCCGTTATTACTAAGAAAATGTTAAAATATTTGTGACATTGCTCGTCAGCCTATAGCTGAGTTTTAATGCTATCCCCTCTGCTTCACCAGTAAGTACTGTGGATGTGCTAATTCAGGCAGTCATAGTCCCTATTTGTTCTAACAGCTGAGCAACTCCTGCTGCTCTAAGCAGAGCTCTTTCTTCCTGCAGGCTGATCAGAGGGTGTTCCGTGACTTTCTTGCTGAGAAGATGCCTCGCCTGACAGCCCACTTCAAGGAGCACAGCATTGATCATTCCCTCATCACCTTCAACTGGTTCCTGGTGGTCTTCGTGGAAAGTCTGGTCAGCGACATCCTGCTCAGAGTGTGGGATGCTTTCCTCTATGAGGGCACAAAGGTACAGCGCCGGCTGTGTTTAATACCCACCCCCCCCACCACCAACACCACCCACACTTACCCAACTGTGTTGAAACGTGCTTAATACATTTTTCAGCACAAATTGTTGAGAAAAATTGTCTTAACTTGCAAACATGTGCACAGTATGTCACACTTACATTGTAACAGCTTATCCAATTATTTTAAATTATAGTAATGACATTTTAGAGAGTTATAGAGAGTAAAAATGAAAAACATGGAAATAAGTAAAATATAATTAATTATAAAAGGGCTCAGTATCAGTGACGACTTGATGAGCGAAAGTATCCTTCTTTTTTAACCTGAACAGTATTTCCTTCTTTCTGTTTCCAGGTGATATTTCGCTATGCACTGGCCCTCTTTAAGTACAATGAAGAGGACATTCTAAAAATTCACGACAATCTGGAAATCTACCAATACCTCAGTTTTTTCACCAAAACTATCTCTGATGGCAGGTGAGGCAGAATGAGGATGATGATAATGTACAGCAGACGCATCAGACCAGTTGCTGTCAATCACAGACTGTATAAACAGTTCACACTCATCTCACTCACTCCAGTGGCCATGCTTTTAACCACTAGTAAAGTTAGTGATTTCAGTAAACTGTCTTGTACCATTTTGATGATGGTAAATGTGAACAGTGATTTTGCAGTTTACTGAGCTTTACCATGCATCCACTATGAAACCGTAAGTCCTTCTTTACCATTCACTTCCTACAGGTAATGGAGCCCCCACCTCACAGACCCACATAATGTCCTCTTTGCAGCTTAGAAAACAGATGTACTGTATGTATAGCTGTTTAATGAACAGTTGGCAAGCAGATTATTAAAGTGTTGAACAATTTAACTGGTAGGTCAATTGGCTGGTTTCACAGGCCCTGATTAGCACTAATCCTGGACTACCTATTGTTATCTTAGGTAAGGTAGTCCAAAATTAGTGCTAATTGTAGTTTGTGAAACCAGCCGTTTAAGATCCTATTAAAAACAGAATTTTCTTGCCATTAGGTCTTAGTAGTAAAAAATAAGTTATCCTAAGGATGAATAATTCCAAGGTTCTGTTGCCTTTTATTTACTGAAAACATTTCCTTTCTGTTATACTGTAGCACGGAACTGGATCAATCAGTCTGCTTTCTCTTGATTTTCAGTGAAAAAAAAAGATAATAATTTGGCAGAGCTTTCTCACAATGACTGTAAAGCAGCAGAAATATGTTTCCATTTAGTTCTCAAAGCCTTTTCATTGGAATTATTGATTCAATCACCATGTTTCTCCTCTGCCCAGCCACTAAACCTGAAATACAAACACATTCATTTAGATGCAGCCATTCATGCTTCAGTATTACACAAGAATCCAGGCAGTGCCGGCTGTGCAGAGACAGGGGGCCATTGACTGATTTGGACCACCTGAAGATTGATACACTGTAGAAGTTAATGGGTTCAATCTCTAAACAATTATGTTAGAAAATTAGCAAGCAACAACTTTGTATGTCAGACTTACATTTTTTGTTCCTGTTAGAACTGTGCATTGTTTCTCAAGTGTGTATGTTTGTCTTTTTGTCTTTTTATGAATTTAATTTTGGCAGGCCCACATTTTGTTGTTTATTTATTTATTTATTTATGTATGTATTTTTTGAAAGGGAAAAATGCAGAGTTCCCAGGTCCTTTTAACTTTGCAGTTGTTTCATCAGTGGCATTTTGTTTTCTCTGTATCTTCTGTCTTTAGGAAACTAATGACCATAGCATTTAATGATATGAACCCCTTCCCTATGAAGCTGCTGAAGAACAGACGAGAGTTTCACATGGAGAGGCTGACAGCCGAGCTGCTGGAGCTGGAGAGGATACAGGAGGAGTTTGTGAAAGAACAACAAGTGGAGCGCAAAGACAAGGACCTGGACACTGCTGTCAGCGAAGACGAAGAAGTAATACAGACTGCAGTTAGCTTGCATCACACGTCCTGAAGTTATTGAAAAATTACACATCACTGATACTATTTAAACTAATTTGTTTGCCTTATTATTCCCTGCTGTGGAATATAGTGGGGCTTACATATTGTATGTCACACATACATCTAACTGTTATCCTTTGTCTGTTGTTGAGTATATAGGTATGTCAGACTTACATTTTTACATGTACAGTTCGGCTCTTATTTTGTAATGGCGCGCGTGATGTACCGACATACTTGTTTTAGAGTCAACAAATTAAGTTGACCAAACCTGTCAAAATGCAGAATATTAATGGAAATAGGTGTGTTGGTAATACACACACACTACATCTCTGAATGCTTGACTTCAAATCCAGTTTAAGTCACACATGAAAGGAGTATGGTGGTCCTAAGCCCTCGGCTTCCACATCACAAAACCAACACACAGTGCAGCACAATTGGCACAAAGGATAAACCTGTTTCTTATCTCATAAAACAGCCTTTTACTATAATTATCATCTGTCAGTCTCTGAATTTCTTCAATCAGCAGCTCCATTCCACTCAGATCAGTTCAGTAAATTAATTATTTTGTAGTTTCCCAAGAAAACAAAAACTCATTGGAGATCTTGAAAATTAATGTCTTGAAATGTGATTAATTTAGGCCAGGCTAATCTGAACAAGTACAGAGATTCCATTTACTTTTCAGACCGGCAACCAGGTTCCAGATTTTCTAAACGAGACTATCTCTGAAATAAACTTATTTTTTATCCATTGGTTGTTTGTTTATATTCCTGTAAATTGCTTAGTTCAGTTATTGCTAAGTTAAGAGGAAGACGTTGCTTTGTTTAATTATGTTAAATTGTATGGCAATCCTTCATGATTTGCATGAATTCACTTAGGTTTAGAGGTACAGTTTTAATTCATGTACCTCTGATAAACCTAAACTAAGTGACGAAAGCAAAAACACAAACGTTTTTTACTTGAGCTTGAAAAGGAAAAAATAGGATGAATACAGTGCTATATATACTGTGTGTGTGTGTGTGTGTGTGTATATATATATATAATTGATCGCTACATATAGATTTTTCAACGCTGGTAAAATGTTTAATTCAGTAATGATTTTAAAAATGTTTATTTTTTTATTTTTTAGGGATGCAAGACATGTAACAACTTTGTGTCTAAAGTTTTTAAATGCCAACTGTTAAATAAATAGAATTATGGATATTAATGTGTTGATAGTAGGGATAGCTTTTGTGACTGGAGCATGGCTGCATTCTCTATTGCGCTGAATTTTAACCAATTTTAACAAATTGTTCCCATTATTCTTATTTTTTATTTTAGCTTTTCTCTTCAAATATTTTTTAGAAAACAAAATCTCAGCGTGTTTCGTCTTATTCATGAGTAGACTTAATTTGATACAGAGGAACACCCCTTTTTTATACACTCAATTTTCCACAGGTGATTAACCTCAGTTGACAAACAACTCTTGAGAAGGGAAACTTTTGTGATATTTTTTTTTTTAATTCTGTTCCACCACATGGCCTTAATGAAGACTTTAAATATGGGTATTTTTTGTAGAATGTATGTTTGTATGTATACAGTATATACCTCTGTTCATTATTCAAGTTGCAGAGTAAAAAAGAAAAAAGTAACTTAGTAAAAGAATATTTAGTGGTATGAAAAGTTTTGTGTTGACGTACAGATTGAGTGTTTAAAATAATATAAAAAGTATGGTCTTCTGCCTTCTGTTGTCATTTCTGTACCTAATTACTTATTAATTTCAGTTGTTTTTGATTGTTCTGATTGTCAATTGAAGGTTTGTGACGTAAAGGTGATTAATCGCCTGTGGAGAATTGAGTGTAAAAAAAAAGGGGGTGTTCCTCTGTATCAAATTAAGTTTACTCATGATTAAGACTCTGTCGAAACATGTTGAGATTTTGTTTGTGCTTTTTTTGTTTACTAAAAAATGTGAAGAGAAAAGCTAAAATAAAAAATAAGAATAATGGAAAAATGTGTTAAAATAAATTATTTTTGTAAAGAATGGGTTGTCTTTTTCACTCAAATCACTTTATAAGGGCCTGTTGGCAACCAATACAAGCTGCCTTTATTTTCTCAGGTGTTGCCAGGTTGATTACCTGGTCAAAGACTAAACACATACATGTAAAACATTTAGAACATATTTGTATTCTGTATTTGTATATTATGATATTTGATTGGATTTTTTATGTACGTATTATTGCACAATAGGGAGAATTAATGAGAACATTTCTAATATTTAGGCGTTCATTTTTGTATTGCAGTTTTATAATGTGATGGCAATCTGAACTATAGTCAAAGTCTCTCAAAGTGAATTATTATTTTAGGAAAGTATTACGGCACAAGCACTTATATATTACCAGTGTCACTCTCCTCACAAGGTTAAACTGTGAAACCCAGAACATACTTTAACTGGCTGAGATGAGCCCTTTTCAAGGCATTTTCTCTGCTGTATAATATAACAGAACTTGTTTTTTGATGAAATGGTGTGCATTTTTTGCATCCTTTGTGTAAGGTATTTGAACTGAAAAACATCAAATACTGGTATTATCATTGTGTTTTAGATTTGTTAAACACAATCTTATTCTACTGAAAATATTTCTCTTTTGTTTCTATAAAGGTTTATATAAATACAGTAATAACATTTGCTGACACTGCAGTGGAGAAACACTTCATTTATTAATTTGTCCCACAGCAAATTCAGAAAAGATTGTTCTACAACAGTGTTAATACCTCCCTTTAGTTTACTGATAATAAATGTTAATAAAAAACATTAACTAATATTAAACTGCTGAAACGAGTGTATTTCTTTTCCCCAATATATTTCTGTTTTACTCAATGACATTCCAGTTAATTATTCAACAGCCAAGCTTTTATGTTGTGTATCCTGATGCAGTCAACATTTTAAAATCATAATTTTTTCATCTATGTTTGGAAAAGGAGACCATATAGAAAAAAGGTAGTCGAGGATCAAATGATGATATATGAGCCTCTAATACAATCACTAATAATATATATTGTAACAAAAGGCTGTCACTGGGACTTTGTGCATGCGTCTGTGCTTGAAGTGCTTTGCAGAGCAAAGTTGCATGGTCTGCGACCGTGCTTCCCATGCGTAGGAACGCTTACCCTGCTGCAGACACTGTTCCCCTATATTGGATTATTGGTGCAACCTTGCAGGATCATTATATGTACCTTGCAGGAGCCAGGGGGAGTGGGGCTGATAGTGGCCACTGATTGGTCGTGGTTAAACTGCAATGTTGTACGGGTTGTGGGCTGTAAGAGGCAGCTTGCATGCTAGACAGGAGTGGAGAGTTGGAGAAGTAACCTGTCTTGCTAAGAAGTATGTAGCCTGTTCTTTAATGCAAAATAAAAGTGATTGCTGCTTTTGAAGAACGTCTGTTTCACACTTCCATTCTTACCAAGTCATTACTATATATATATATATATATATATATATATATATATATATATATATATACACAGACGTGCTCAAATTTGTTGGTACCCCTCCACAAAAAACGAAGAATGCACAATTTTCTCTGAAATAACTTGAAACTGACAAAAGTAATTGGCATCCATCATTGTTTATTCCATATTTAATAGAAATCAGACTTTGCTTTTGATTTTTTATTCAACATAATATTGTAAATAATAAAACAAATGAAAATGGCATGGACAAAAATGATGGGACCGCTAACCTAATATTTTGTTGCACAACCTTTAGAGGCAATCACTGCAATCAAACGTTTTCTGTAGCTCTCAATGAGACTTCTGCACCTGTTAACAGGTAGTTTGGCCCACTCTTCTTGAGCAAACTGCTCCAGCTGTCTCAGGTTTGATGGGTGCCTTCTCCAGACTGCAAGTTTCAGCTCTTTCCATAGATGTTCGATAGGATTCAGATCAGGACTCATAGAAGGCCACTTCAGAATAGTCCAATGTTTTGTTCTTATCCATTCTTGGGTGCTTTTAGATGTGTGTTTTGGGTCAATATCCTGTTGGAGGACCCATGACCTGCGACTGAGACAGAGCTTTCTGACACTGGGCAGTACGTTTCGCTCCAGAATGCCTTGATAGTCTTGAGATTTCATTGTGCCCTGCACAGATTCAAGGCACCCTGTGCCAGGCGCAGCAAAGCAGCCCCAAAACATAACCGAGCCTCCTCCATGTTTCACTGTAGGTATGGTGTTCTTTTCTTTGAAAGCTTCATTTTTTCATCTGTGAACATACAGCTGATGTGACTTGCCAAAAATCTCCAATTTTGACTCATCCGTCCAAAGGACATTCTCCCAGAAGGATTGTGGCTTGTCAATATGCATTTTAGCAAATTCCAGTCTGGCTTTTTTATGTTTTTCTTTCAAAAGTGGTGTCCTCCTGGGTCTTCTTCCATGGAGCCCACTTTCGCTCAAAAAGCGACGGATGGTGCGATCAAAAACTGACGTACCTTCACCTTGGAGTTCATCTTGTATCTCTTTGGCAGTTATCCTTGGTTCTTTTTCTACCATTCTCACTATCCTTCTGTTCACTCTGGGGTCGCTTTTCCTCTTGCGGCCGCGCCCAGGGAGGTTGGCTACAGTTCCATGGACCTTAAACTTCTTAATAATATTTGCAACTGTTGTCACAGGAACATCAAGCTGCTTGGAGATGGTCTTGTAGCCTTTACCTTTACCATGCTTGTCTATTATTTTCTTTCTGATCTCCTCAGACAACTCTGTCCTTTGCTTTCTCTGGTCCATGTTCAGTGTGGTGCACACAATGATACCAAACAGCACAGTGACTACTTTTCTCCATTTAAATAGGCTGAATGACTGAATACAAGATTGGAGACATGTGTGATACTAATTAAAGAAACTAATTAGTTTGAAATATCACTATAATCCAACTATTTATTATCTTTTCTAAGGGGTACCAACAAATGTGTCCAGGCCATTTTAGAATATATTTGTAGAATAAGCAATAATTCATCTCTTTTCACAGCTTCTTTGCTTTATTCTACGACATACCAAAGGCATGCAAGTATACATGATAAAATAGCTTTTAATTTCATCACTTTTCAGGAGGAATGAAGCATTATTTCAATGAACTGTAAGGGTACTAACAAATTTGAGCATGTCTGTATATATATGTGTATGTGTTCTAGTGCACTGATGGTGAATTAGGATCACTAACCACAGCAATATATATATATATATATATATATATATATATATATATATATATATATATATACATATATATATATATATACATATATATATATATATATATATATATATATATATATATATATATATATATATATGTTTCCATACCCCAGCAGCTAAATGCTTAGTTACGGCTCTGGGCAAAACCAAAGCCAATGGCCAGTATACAATATTCTTCTGTATGCATTATTTTCTGTTGAGCACTACTGACACCTTTGAAACGGCGAGTCTTAGGTCGCCTGCGGATACATTAGTCCAATCAATGCGTCTGAACCTGGTGTGTAATCGCAGGGTAACTGCTCACTGTTAACACGCTTGAAGACGATAATTCACGTTTTAAGTCATACAGTGTCCCCTTCAGACATGTTAAAGGAGAGATTCTGAAATAACATTCAAAACTATGCGCGAGTAAATACCATCCTAACTCCTAACATTCAAAAAATAAATAAATAAATAAATAAATAAGAATAATATATATGTATATATATATATATATATATATATATATATATATATATATATATATATATATATATATATATATATATATATTATATAATTATATAATTATATAATTGCATGCCCCGGTCGCTACGATATGGAGTCTTGCATGCCCCGGTAGCTGCGATATGGAGTCTTTCCATCCACCTCCCATTGCTTCAACCGGACTTGCATGCAATTTATATATATATATATATATATATATATATATATATATATATATATATATATATTTGCATGCCCCGGTAGCTAAATGCTTAGTTACGGCTCTGCGCAAAACCAAAGCCCATGGCCAGTATACAACATTTTTCTGTATGCATTCTTTTCTGTTGAGCACTACTGACACCGTTGAAACGGTGAGTCTTAGGTCGCCTGCGGATACATTAGTCCAATCAATGCGTCTGAACCTGGTGTGTAATCGCAGGGTAACTGCTCACTGTTAACACGTTTTAAGACGTTAATTCACGTTTTAAGTAATACAGTGTCCCCTTCAGACATGTTAAAGGAGAGATTCGGAAATAACATTCAAAACTATGCGCGAGTAAATACCATCCTAACTCCTAAACTTTAAAAAAAAGAAAAAAAATAACTATATATATATATATATATATATATATATATATAATTGCATGCCCCGGTAGCTGCGATACGGAGTCTTGCATGCCCCGGTAGCGGCGATATGGAGTCTTTCCATCCAACTCCCATTGCCTCAACCGGAGGTGCATGCAATTTATATATATATATATATATATATATATATATATATATATATATATATATATATATATATATATATATATATATATATATATATATATATATTGCATGCCCCGGTAGCTAAATGCTTAGTTACGGCTCTGTGCAAAACCAAAGCCCATGGCCAGTATACAATATTTTTCTGTATGCATTCTTTTCTGTTGAGCACTACTGACACCGTTGAAGCGGTGAGTCTTAGGTCGCCTGCGGATACATTAGTCCAATCAATGCGTCTGAACCTGGTGTGTAATCCCAGGGTAACTGATCACTGTTAACACGTTTTAAGACGTTAATGCACGTTTTAAGTAATACAGGGTCCCCTTCACACATGTTAAAGGAGAGATTCGGAAATAACATTCCAAACTACACTCTAAAAAGTAAAGGTTCTTTGAGGGTTCCTCAGGGAACCTAGGGTTCTATTGCAAGTTTTTTTCTCAGTAAGGGTTCGTTTGGGAACCTCTGGTTGCTCTGTCTAATATAATATTGCAAAGGGTTAATCTTAGAACTCTTTATATCAATACATTGTAAATTGTGCTCTACAATATTGATGTGCAAATCGCAATTTTTAATACACAATACATGATGAGAGATTCGGAAATAACATTCAAAACTATGTGCAAGTAAATACCATCCTAACTCCTAACATTCAAAAAAAAAAAAGAAAAAAATAACTATATATATATATATATATATATATATATATATATATATATATATATATATATATATAATTGCATGCCCCGGTAGCTGCGATATGGAGTCTTGCATGCCCCGGTAGCTGTTTCCTTCCACCTCCCATTGCTTCAACCGGAGGTGCATGCAATTTATATATATATATATATATATATATATATATATATATATATATATATATATATATATATATATATATGTATATATTTGCATGCCCCGGTAGCTAAATGCTTAGTTACGGCTCTGCGCAAAACCAAAGCCCATGGCCAGTATACAACATTTTTCTGTATGCATTCTTTTCTGTTGAGCACTACTGACACCGTTGAAACGGTGAGTCTTAGGTCGCCTGCGGATACATTAGTCCAATCAATGCACATGAACCTGGTGTGTAATCGCAGGGTAACTGCTCACTGTTAACACGTTTGAAGACGTTAATTTACGTTTTAAGTAATACAGTGTCCCCTTCAGACATGTTAAAGGAGAGATTCGGAAATCACATTCAAAACTATGCGCGAGTAAATACCATCCTAACTCCTAACATTAAAAAAAAGAAAAAAAATAACTATATATATATATATATATATATATATATATATATATATATATATATATATATAATTGCATGCCCCGGTAGCTGCGATATGGAGTCTTGCATGCCCCGGTAGCTGCGATATGGAGTCTTTCCATCCACCTCCCATTGCTTCAACCGGAGGTGCATGCAATTTATATATATATATATATATATATATATATATATATATATATATATATATATATATATATATATATTTGCATGCCCCGGTAGTTAAATGCTTAGTTACGGCTCTGCGCAAATCCAAAGCCCATGGCCTGTATACAACATTTTTCTGTATGCATTCTTTTCTGTTGAGCACTACTGACACCGTTGAAACGGTGAGTCTTAGGTCGCCTGCGGATACATTAGTCCAATCAATGCGTCTGAACCTGGTGTGTAATCCCAGGGTAACTGCTCACTGTTAACACGTTTGAAGACGTTAATTCACGTTTTAAGTAATACAGTGTCCCCTTCAGCCATGTTAAAGGAGAGATTCGGAAATCACATTCAAAATTATCCGCGAGTAAATACCATCCTAACTCCTAACATTAAAAACAAAGAAAAAAAATAACTATATATATATATATATATATATATATATATATATATATATATATATATATATATATATATATATAATTGCATGCACCCAGGCCCGTATTAAGGTATTTGGGGGCCCAGGGCTACTGACATTTCAGGGGCCCCCTTGGAGAACCCCCCCCCCCCAAGCACAAACTCATACAATACCAACACAATCATGTCATTCGAATAGACAGTGGACAGCGTTACCACTCACATCACAGTAGCTATGGCATGCAAAATAGTATGGTAGTCGGTACTACCACTAGCTCTCATTACCGACCACATCGTTTCTAATTAAATCACCGCTAGTTGTAGTCGGTGGGACCATGTTATCAGGCAGCACAGCATGATATGACATTAGACAAAAACATAGTGTAGTTGGCGCTACTCTCAAGCCTCCTTAACATTGCAAAGTATAAAGACACATTTGACTTACCATTGCTAGATCTTATGCTTTCTTGCCTTAAAACTTAAAAAATAATTCCTTACTAATGTCCGTGAAGTCCAGTTGGCGAAGCAGGTCATGTTCAGTGAACATGAGAGTTAAATGATTGAGTCATTAAATTCAGTAATTCATTAAATTCTCTCTGAGGCGGAAAAATTACTGTCTTACTGGCAAATAAGGGGACACTTGCTCACCTAGTGCGACCTCACCTCCTCAGTTATCGGACCCCAACATGCCGTATCAGAGCTAGCAATAGCATTATCTGTTTCGTCAGTTTCTCTCGCCTTAAATTGGCAGTTCAATGGCTGGCTCTCGTTTTTCTCCTCTGCTGTAGTGGCTGTGCACTCAGCGCTAACCGACTCGCTGCTCTCTGCTTGCTCCTCTGACTCATGTGGCTCTTCCTCACTTTCATTCTTCTGACACTGACTTTTAAAGAGTTTAGTGAGTTTTGCGGTACTATTTATAACCTCCTCGGATTTAGCTAGTTTGAGTTTGGTGATTTTTCTTTTTTTTCGCACCGCTACTCAGCTTTTCTTATTTGAGTTGGCATAAGATTTTTTTATTTCGTCAAATAACTACGGCATGCCAAAAGGACACAATGTTTTAAAAAATAGGCAATTTGTTTAGTTTAGTACGTGCTTTTTTATTAGCCAACCGTTATCAGTTTGACTTTACAGCAGTGGTCCTCAAAGTAATTTGGGCACGGGCATAAATTGATCTTACTTGGCTGTTTGCGGGCACGCTGACTATTGCATAGGTTCTTATAGTATAACGTTATATATAGAGTTTTAGTGGGAGTTATTCTTTGTTTACTCTGATAAGGCCAAGTCTCAGGCAGGAATTGTGTGTGCTGCGCTTATTTTTTAAATAATTCATATAAAATACAAAATGCAAATATTTTTAAATAACATGTTTACATAGATAACCATGAATAAACTAAAATAAGAGGATAGATAGCGTCTCGCTTTGTGTCAATTTGTCAAATCTGTCAACACTACTCTGTTTTAAAGATCGCTCATCTCCCAGTACAATTATTCAGAGAAAGTGGATTTGTAACTAAATCTACTACGGTGTTTCCCTTGTCTGGTGAAATTAAAAAATATATATAGAGAAAATTCAATTCTAAATACTGAAATGTATTATTTTTCTCAATAACAGTCGGCGAAATTCAGTGTTTACCCGGCATATTAACAGCCCGCCTCTGCTCACGAATGATTGGACAGCTGTCGGATCTTTCACTTTCCCATTGGCTACTCACTCGCCTACAATTTTCATGCAGAATACCGTGAACGGCCTCTGCTTAATTATGATTGGACAACTGCGTAAACTTGTCAGATATTTGACTCTCCTATTGGTTAAACTTACTGTCAGTACCTGCAACTGAAACAGACACAGTTAATGTCCCACCCAGCTAATTTATGATTGGGCTACCGCAGAGAAAATGCAGATATTCACTTGGATGATCGTATCGCAGAGGTCCTTCAGGGAAAAAAAAAAAAAGCGTCGAGTACGTACAAGCACAGCATAAGCGAGCAGCACTGAATTTGCCAGCGGGCACCACTTTGAGGACCACTGCTTTACAGGGACGGCGGGGGCCCCCCTAGGAGGCGGGGCCCTGGGCTTCAGCCCATGTAGCCCATTGGCTTAACACGGCCCTGCATGCCCCGGTAGCTGCGATATCGAGTCTTTCCATCCACCTCCCATTGCTTCAACCGGAGGTGCATGCAATTTATATATATATATATATATATATATATATATATATATATATATATATATATATATATATATATATATATATATATATTTTTTTTTTTTGCATGCCCCGGTAGCTAAATGCTTAGTTACGGCTCTGCGCAAAACCAAAGCCCATGACCAGTATACAATATTTTTCTGTATGCATTCTTTTCTGTTGAGCACTACTACCGTTGAAACGGTGAGTCTTAGGTCGCCTGCGGATACATTAGTCCAATCAATGCGTCTGAACCTGGTGTGTAATCCCAAGGTAACTGCTCAATGTTAACACGTTTGAAGACGTTAATTCACGTTTTATGTAATACAGTGTCCCCTTCAGACATGTTAAAGGAGAGATTCGGAAATAACATTCAAAACTACACTCTAAAAAGTAAGGGTTCTTGAGGGTTCCTCAGGGAACCTTAGGGTTCTATTGCAAGTTTTTCTCTCAGTAAGGGTTCGTTTGGGAACCTCTGGTTGCTCTGTCTAATATAATATTGCAAAGGGTTCATCTTAGAACTCTTTATATCAATACATTGTAAATTGTGCTCTACAATATTGATGTGCAAATCGCAATTTTTAATACACAATACATGATGAGAGAAAAAGTCTCATAAAAAGTTAAACACCATAAATGGTTATAATTTTGTACACGGTATTGAGAGGAAATCAAAGAGCAGATAATATTTTGCCAAATATTTAACTAGCATTTATAATAGTATATGTATGTATAACATGTGTATTGTAGTTTATTTCCATTTGTATCCATTTTGAACAGAACCTTTAATTGGATCAATATGTAGGAGAAACCCAACGACGTTCAACACAATAATAAAACCTCAGGGCAACCCACAGCGCGAGACAGGTGTTCAACGTTTCTTCACAGTCGGGAGAGCTTTCTTCACTGAGAGGTGAGTAAAACCTTTTAATAACGCCAATTATCTTTATTTGTGTGAATGAATGAAAACATATAAACTAAAGACGTACAGACAGCTGTACAACATCCACGAGTAAAATAAAAAAAAGGTTATTTTGCTTTTGTTAATGATGCGGGTCAATGATAGAATTTCTGAGGTAATTTTTTATTTATTTATTTAATTTACTAAACCTGATGACGATAATCAATTGGCCTGAACTCAGAAAGGAAAAAGGTAATACTTATGATACTTCTGGGAACTTTCTGACGTAAAATGTTTCATTAAGTCTATTGTTTAATGACGATTTCTAGGATACATGAGTATTAAGTATGAGGTAAATTTTAGATTTGCTTCACTGCTACGATTTCTCCGGCGGTTCTGGTACTAAAATAATAAAACACAAATTACTGTATCTTTTTCTCTTGACTAAATAAGACTTTTTTTTAACGACGTTTTTTTAAAAACATGGTGTTTAATATAATTTGTCACTCATGCAAACTGAAAACAATTTTATTTTAGTACTACTGTAAAAAAAAAAAAACAACGTTAAAATACAGTACTGAATAATAATTCCTGGTAATTGTGTGACAAAGCATTGTAGTTTACGGTGTCAATATATGACAGCGTCTGAAATGGTGCGCATCACTTGAACAGTTGTGTAAGCGTTCTTTCGCGGGCTAGGATGTAGGCTACACCGCCTTGCAGGTCCAGTGTGCCTAACAACAGAACATTAACATAACATTAAACACCAAATCACAAATCACAAAGCGCGCACACACACACACACAGTCCAGTGGCCACGCCTTCCTGCTCGCACACAACATTATAAACATAAACATTTGCCTGCCGAGAAAAGCTTAGCTATTTTTCTGTTCGTATGTCACCAGGCATGTAGACAAAGACGTAAACACACAAATAGATTTAATAAGAAAAACAGGCACTACATATTATTTCTAACAGGGTTTTTCAATTACATGATAGAAAAAATCAATGTAATTCTGCATATGAAGTTAATTTGATGCATTGGTATTGGGAGACACAAGTACTGTACCTCTAATCAATCTGATCACTTTAGAGGAGGGGCAGTTTCAGTTGCCAACAAACAGCATATATCTTAAGGTGCAAAGGAAAAAAATGAGTGATCCACAAATGTTTTCGGGAGTACTGTAAGCTTCAGGAAAAACTAAACACAATTTCAAGCCCTCCTTTTAACTAACAGACAAATATTCTTTCATGAAAAAAGGTTTTCTTTCAAAAACTATTTTACATATCTTTCTACTGTCAATTCAACTGCTGTAGAGAAATATATATATATATATATATATATATATATATATATATATATATATATATATATATATATATTAATTGGCTCACATAGCAGACTTCATTGACCATGTTGTTTGGTCAAGATGCATTATGCTGTATGATATTAAACAGCTGATCCTTTTGCTTGATCCTTTTGGTGAGTATGGGCACATGTTCATACAATCCTTTGGCTCTAAGTCTGGGCAAGGTGGGGCTTGTTTTATCATGTCAAGCATGTGATCATTTTGCCTAGACATGGTCCATCTTACCAGTTTAATGTTACCAGGGGCTTAGCTAGGAGTAGATTTTTACTGAGGCAAAAATCAAATTTTTGTCTAAAAAAAAAAAAAAAAATCCTGTGCATATCCTGTTCATATTACGAAGGTTTATGAAATTTATCATATTTTAATGCCTGGAGACTATTAATGCAAACTGCAAAGCGATACAACAAATTCCTAAAATTACCCTATTCACACTGTTAGAAATATGTGATATTAAAAGGACAAGAAGAATAGAAGTTATAGATATGAACACGTAGATGGGTTTATACCTTCATTGAGAGACATGCGTTTGGTTCACTGCTATTGAAGTTAATGCTGACACTGATGACACTGATGCTACAACTGGAACTGGTAAGACTGGTGCTGCTACTTCTGGAACTGATGCTGACACTGCTGGGACTGGCAGGACTGGTGCTGCTGGGACTGGTAAGTGGTTCTGCTACTGCTGGGACTTGTAAGACTGGTGCTGCTACTGCTGAAACTGGTAAGACTGGTGCTGCTGGGACTGGTAAGACTGGTGCTGCTACTGCTGGGACTGGTAAGAGTGGTGCTGCCACTGCTGGGACTGGTAAGACTGGTGCTGCCACTGCTGGGACTGGTAAGACTGGTGCTGCCACTGCTGGGACTGGTGCTGCTACTGCTGGGACTGGTAAGACTGGTGCTGAAACTGGTAAGACCGGTGCTGTCACTGCTGGGACTGGTAAGATTGCTGATACTAATGCTAAGACTGATCGGACTGCTGAGACTGTATGATGCCACAATTAAAAACTGATTTAGAAGACTTTACTTTAAATCAGGGTTTGCTAATCCTCCTATGGCCTGATCTATCGAAACGCTGTAACACTTCCTCCTGGGACATGTCCGGACATATTAGCAGGGCAAGGCCATTCAATCTATTTTTACCCATACTGCTGCGAGACCAATCAAACATATCGAAACAATGCACTCAGTTAAACTCTTTCTCGTCATGAACAGAGACCGTAAGAATCTGTTTGCTGCGGAAAACACGTAATGTCTATATGCTGTCAGAGAATATTTGGTTTTATACTTGGGGCGGGGCAAAAAACATGCAAGGATTTTTTTGTTTGTTTGTTTGAGAACCAAACTAATACACTTATCATATATAATCATGAACAAAGACAATGTTGCTTTAAATGTACATAAATCTACTTTAAACTGCTTCTGGTGTACAGAGGTCAAGGTTGAACGTGGCACACTGTCCGTGTCTCATTCATGCTGGAACGTAGCTGCAGTTTACTTCAGTATCCAGTGCGTGGTTACCACTAAACAAGCTGTTTAAAGATGCTGAAAATGATTAATAAATAAATAAATAAATAAATAAATAAATCACCTGTATTAAAAACTTTGGATTTTTGTCTCTAACGAAATCATTCGGAATATATATATATATATATATATATATATATATATATATATATATATATATATATATATATTTTTTTTTTTTAAACTGCTGTTGCCAAACAGTGAATTTATAAATAGAATTACCTCCAATTCTTCTAGCCCATGGCATCAAATACAATACATGAAAAGTATTAAAAACTAACAGCTATGAATTATTACATCAGGGGAGAGGGATGGTGTTAATTGAAGAATTAAGGGAATGGGAATATGCAAATAAAGATGATCACAATATAACGTAAGACACTGCGTCAGCATTTTATTTTTAAAATACAGTGTAAGTGATTCATTTTTCTCTTTTTTTTTTTTTTTTTTTTTTAAGGACCCTACAACTCCCACACCTGTCATTATCCGGGGAAACCCCTTCCATCTTGATACAAAAATTGGTCTGAGAATGAATGGACAACATCTACTTGCTGAGTAGGCTGTGTGGTCCAGTGGTTAAAGAAAAGGGTTCGTAACCAGGAAGTCCACAGTTCAAATCCTACCTCAGCAAACTGACTCATTGTGTGACCTTGAGCAAGCCACTTAACCTCCTTGTGCTCCGTCTTTCGGGTGAGACATAATTGTAAGTGACTCTGCAGCTGATGCATAGTTCACACTCCCTAGTCTCTGTAAGCCTTGGATAAAGGTGTCTGCTAAATAAACAAATAATAATAACCTGAGGCCCTCACCCAGAGATTTGGGCTTGTATTTTGTGTACAATAACAAATACCCACAGAGAAAAAACAGCCTAATATTATATTGAGAAATGTATTTTGGGTACTCAAAAAGATCAGAAAACTCCACCTAGTATAGTGGGAATAGTAAACTTTCTTTTGTCAGGCGCCAGGTCGGGAAAGCAATAAGGGTGTTGGTTGTGCTATAATAACCACAGGCCCAGGGATTACTATTTTTTTTTTTTTTTTTAGCAGACACCCTTACCCAGGGCAACTTACAGTTGTATACAGCTATGCTGATGATAACCAGCTATTATCTGTCCCTAAAGCAAGGACATTCTTCTGCCTGGGTGTTATTAGCTACTTGCCTTACAGACATCAAGCATTGGATGTCACAGAATCTCCTAATGTTGAATTGAGATAAAACAGAGGTTATGCTAGTGGGCTCACAGAACCAACTAAAAGGAAATGTAGGATTACATGAGCACGACCCTTGCAGTCTCTCATCAAAATTTAAACTCAAAATTAAGAGTTTGAGGGTAATCTTTGAGTCTGATCTATCATTTTAGACTCATACTAGGGAAGTTACTAAAGTATATTTTTACCATTTGAGAAATATAGCCAAACTTAGACCAACTCCCCAGTAATGTTGTTGAAGCTGACACCCTGGGATCCTTCAAGAAGCTGCTTGATGAGATTCTGGGATCAATAAGCTACTAACAACCAAACAAACAACTTTCTTATGTTCTAATTATTTCTGTATCTGATGCCGAGAGAATAATACATGTCTTTGTTTCATCTAGAATTGATTATTGTAATGTACTTTTTTAAATGGTGATTTTGCTGTTAACTTATAAGGCCCTGAATGGATTAGCACCTCATTATTTACAGGAGTTACTGACACCGTATCTTCCAAACCACACTCTGAAATCACAGGATGTGGGGCTGCTGGTTATTCCTAGGGTCAACAAAACAACACGGGAGGCAGGGCTTTTTTCTGGAATGCTCAGCCTTCGTTTATCACGAAATCTGGGTCCATTACAGTTTTCAAGTCAAGACTAAAAACACACTTTTATAAAATGTCTCGCTTATCTTAGTGGGTTTTAATGTAACTTTAAAATTGGTGCTTTTGTATTGTGTATACTGTTTAAATCTGTATTTAAATGGGCTGAGTGTAGCAGTTATATGTGTGACCTGCTATACAAACGGATTGTGATTTTTTTCCTGCTATGTACTATACAGTGCTTTGCAATACTTTTGTATAAAAAGCGCTATATAAATGCAATAAATAAATAAATAAAAATAAATGTGTTAATATTTTTTATAATACTGATGAGAAAAAGTCTGTCATAAAAATGTAAACACCATAAATGGTTATCATTTTGTACACGGTATTGAGAGGAAATCAAAGAGCAGATAATATTTTGCCAAATATTTAACTAGCATTTATAATAGTATATGTATGTATAACATGTGTATTGTAGTTTATTTCCATTTGTATCCATCTTGAACAGAACCTTTAATTGGATAAATATGTGGGAGAAACCCATACGACGTTCAACACAATAATAAAACCTCAGGGCAAGATGCCCCTGCACAACACAATACAACCTAAATAAATAAATAAATAAATAAATAAATAAATACATTATGCTATCGCTGGCAAAAGGCTATTTGAAATGTTTTAACTATTAAATGTAGAAAAAGCGCGGTCCACGAAGAAATGCCCCAGCAACAGCGGTTGCCCTCTCAACCAATCAGCTGCCATCGCAACCCACAGCGCGAGGCAGGTGTTCAACGTTTCTGAGGTATGACACAGGCCCGGTTTTTGGGATGGAACCGCATAACAGTCTCGCGTTTTGATTGGTCCATGTCTGTCACATGAATATGTCGTCACACGAGTGGAAAAGCGTGCAGGCATTTTTAACATTGTGATCAGACAGAGAGAGTGATCTGCTTTCCACAACCTTACCATTAAAATATAATGTGGTATTACACTGTACTGATATTACAAACTATGAGGAATTACTTTATATAAATTATCATGTTATGCACGAATGTAAGTATTGGCTTTCTGTGGTGGTGTACTTTTTTCTTTCAAGTAGCATATATCTATAATCGTTTTTGCGATATATTTTAATATAAAACATATACGCTATTGTAGTTTTGTTACAGGATACATTAGTTTATCTCTAATGTAATCACAGTTTTACATATAGACTGCCCCTGTTTTCATTTACGTCGCAAATTCTGGGCCGCTTTACTTTTCAGATAATGTCCCAAATTCTGGGCCGCTTTGGTTTTTAGATAACATCCCAAATTCTGGGCCGCTTTGGTTTTTAGATAACGTCCCAAATTCTGGGTCGCTTTGGTTTTTAGATAACGTCCCAAATTCTTGGCCGCTTTGGTTTTTAGATAACGTCCAAATTCTGGGCCGCTTTGGTTTTTAGATAACGTCCCAAATTCTGGGCCGCTTTGATAACATCACAATTTCTGGGCTGCTCTGGTTTTCAGATAACGTTCCGAATTCTGCATTTTCGAATTCAGGACAGTTTTTGAGATATTCTGCTTAGCTGACAGCCGAGTTTCTAAGTCATGCATGCACAGTTTACCATAGACCGTTAATTCATTTAAGAGTACATGAATCAAAGTTAATGTATTTTTTACTCTCCTCAGAAAACATAAATGAACATGGTATACCAAAAAAAAAAAAGGTCATCTCATTTGCTTATGTAATGTCCATCAATATATAGTGAGGCATAGGGGTTTATCAGAACTTCTGGGTTTAAGAGACCAGTGCCCTTCAACAACTTAAAATAAATCCTATTGTATTGTATTAGTCAGCATTTCCCTTATCTATTCCTGATCATTTATACTGTAGGTCAGGGGTTTTCAACCTTTTTTTGAAACTGTACCCCTTCTATCTGGAGGTTTCAGCTCGAGTACCCCTTTAGAATTTTCGCTCAACTGAATGGTACCTCAGTTACAATAATCCAGTTTATGGTAAACTGTGCATGCATGACTTAGAAACTCGGCTGTCAGCTGATTCCCCAAAACTGGGCTGAATTCGGAAATGCAAAGCGGCACAGAATTTGGGATGTTATCTAAAAACCAAGGCTGCCCAGAATTTGGGACATTATCTAAAAACCAAAGCGGCCCAGAATTTGGGACGTTATCTAAAAACCAAAGCTACCCAGAATTTGGGACGTTATCTAAAAACCAAGGCGGCCCAGAATTTGGGACGTTATCTAAAAACCAAAGCGGCCCAGAATTTGGGACATTATCTGAAAAGTAAAGCGGCCCAGAATTTGCGACGTAAATGAAAACACGGGCAGTCTATATGTAAAACTGTGATTAGATTAGAGATAAACTAATGTATCCTGTAACAAAACTGCAATAGCGTATATGTTTTATATTAAAATATATCGCAAAAACGATTATAGATATATGCTACTTGAAAGAAAAAAGTACACCACCACAGAAAGCCAATACTTACATTCGTGCATAACATGATAATTTATATAAAGTAATTACTCATAGTTTGTAATATCAGTACAGTGTAATACCACATTATATTTTAATGGTAAGGTTGTGGAAAGCAGATCACTCTCTATCTGATCACAATGTTAAAAATGCCTGCACGCCTTTTCGACTCGTGTGACGACATATTCATGTGACAGACATGGACCAATCAAAACGCGAGACTGTTATGCGGTTCCATCCCAAAAACCGGGCCTGTGTCATTCCTTTATAATTGCATGCCCCGGTAGCTATGATATGGAGTCTTGCATGCCTCGGTAGCTACGATATGGAGTCTTTCCATCCACCTCCGGTTGCTTCAAGAGGTGGATGCAATTATATATATATATATATATATATATATATATATATATATATATATATATATATATATATATATATATATATATTTGCATGCCCCGGTAGCTAAATGCTTAGTTACGGCTCTGCGCAAAACCAAAGCCCATGGCCAGTATACAACATTTTTCTGTATGCATTCTTTTCTGTTGCGCACTACTAACACCGTTGAAGCGGTGAGTCTTAGGTCTCCTGCGGATACATTAGTCCAATCAATGCGCATTAACCTGGTGTGTAAACCCAGGGTAACTGCTCACTTTTAACACGTTTGAAGACGTTAATTCACGTTTAAGTAATACAGTGTCCCCTTCAGCCATGTTAAAGGAGAGATTCGGAAATCACATTCAAAACTATGCGCGAGTAAATACCATCCTAACTCCTAACATTAAAAAAAAATAAAAAAAATAACTATATATATATATATATATATATATATATATATATATATATATATAATTGCATGCCCCGGTAGCTGCGATATGGAGTCTTGCATGCCCCGGTAGCTGCTATATCGAGTCTTTCCATCCACCTCCCATTGCTTCAACCGGAGGTGCATGCAATTTATATATATTTGCATGCCCCGGTAGCTAAATGCTTAGTGACGGCTCTGCGCAAAACCAAAGCCGATGGCCAGTATACAACAT